>NC_067122.1:10595904-11279865 GCF_021347895.1 Acanthochromis polyacanthus | reverse complement strand
CAGCTCCAAACCAACATGATGTTTCTCTGCATCAAAGCTGCTCTTACTTGCCTTACCTGTAAAAACAGTAACTTTCGGTTTTTCTATAACCTGTATACATACTTAACAGCAGGTAAGTTGAAGCCTTCTCATGAAAAATAACGCTTGTTGCTGCCTTGTCTCCTTCAGGTTACATGCAACTGGTAGGTCGGAGCGTCCACCTGAACACAAACATCCCATCACATAAAAGCTGTTCACCTTAGGCCATTTTTGAGAGACTTTTTCAGGTGTTCGTTTTGGCTCCTTCTCCCATTAAATCGATGTAACACTGCCCTATAGTGACACTCACGTTTCGAATCTCTTTTCTTGCAATCTAATCTATGTTTGTAAACAAATCTTAATCTAGTACAGTTTTAGTGTCTCTGTCCATTATTGCCATGGCTCTTGAATGTCAATTAAACTATCCTGAAAAACGACTCCTCTCAGCGATGCTTTTCATAAAGAAGCCTTTGAGGCAAGCCAAATAACTTAATTTCAGAAATACTACTTGCAACATTCGATGCCAAAACACTCTGTCCTCTTTTTTTAATTTAGGTATTGAAAGCTACCAAACTCACCGGGTATTAACACGAAAGCTGAGCTGACTTTGCCAGCAGAAGTCTAGTTGAACTCTAATCCAAAGCAATTAAATCAGAAGGACCAGCAGTTTATTTGGTGATATGGAGGGACTGAAATAAAACAGCATGTGTTTTTCATTTTGACTGACAACTGAATTTTAACATACTTGATGCTTACCTTTCAAGAAAGCAGATACTGAGCTGCAAATATAAGCGCTCTTTTTCAATGTTTATGCAACGACGCTTGGACATTTATATAACGAAGGCCATTTACTGTTTTTTAGATGAATACGTATTTGTTCAAGATCCAGCGTTAAGCAATTTGAGGGATGAAAACATAAACATAATAATAAATATGTTACATGATGGCCAGTGAAATAAAATTCTGTTTCAGCTCAGGCTGATAAAACTTAAAGACCAGAAAATCAACACAGAGCAACCCAGATGGGGCTCCACCTTACGCTGAGAAACGCTGTTCTGAGTCTATCTGACAGCCTTGGTGGTCTGCGAAACAAACAAAGCGCCAAAATTGAGTCGTTCAGTCAGACATTTGTTCCATTCCAATAATTAATGCCTCCCTGCTTCCCTCACTTTCTGATCTTTCAATCTATTCAATCTCAGTTCTTTTTTTTTACCCACTAAATGTCACATCAGTTGTTTCTTCCTTCTTTTCTCTCCCCATTTCATCTCCTTTTCACTCTGATGTCTTTTGACCTTTGCGTCTACATCTCTTTCCTTCTTGTCTTGTTTTCTATCTACAACAAATGAACCAAGTTTCTTAGTCTGCATTTGTTTGCATTTGTCCTGTATCTGTTTTACAAATATGTAGCTGTCTATTTTGTTCTGAGTCTTCCTCTCTTCATAACCGTTATCTTTCTATCATCTACCTCCATATCTATGGGTTCCTCCTTCCCCTCTATCTCTTCCTCTGTATCGCCTTGGTTTCTCCTCCTCCTCCTCCTCCACTTCTTCTCCTCAGGTCCAAACAGGGATAAATAAATTATTGTCCAGGAAACCGGCTGCTTTTTACAACATCCAAATATCATATGCCCTTCCTTTCTTTCACTTTACTCCTCTCAAAATCATTCCTTCTGCCTTTCCATTGTGAACATCCCTTTCACCCCGCCTCCCCTCATCCACCAAATCTCTCTTGTCTCGCCCTCTTCTGGCAAAAGGATGGGATAGTAACCACGATCCTTTGGGTCTAAATAAATCATAGCCCCGGCACTGCTCGCCTTTTACAACACCAATCCTCCACCTTTTTTTCATCCTGGCAGCCATGAAAGAGAGAGCAGAGAGAGGAGGAAACCAGAGAGAAAAGAGACTATCTAAGGACATATGATAAAGGGAAGGATATCAGAGGAATTGAATGTAAAAGGTTCTTTCAGTCATATTTCCTCTTCTTCCTCAACCTCTTCAGGAAGCAAAGTCTACTATCAAATCGGGACATGAGAAACAGAATCAACCCGGCTTTCCCCAAAAATTTCGTGGGGTGCAGAAATTAGCTCTTTGTGCAGCACTCATGGATCACGAGGTTTTCTTTTAGGAAGAACCAGTACAGCTACTAAAAAAAAGTCCTATTTCTGACAAATAAAAGAAGCAAAAGCGTAAACCCGAAAATGCAATCATGCATGCTAAAATATTTTTAAAATAAGAAATTTGGACATATAACAGTTTTTTGTCCGACAAAGAGAAAGCATGAAGGCTTTTAGTGGCGCCTTCAACACCCATTCTTTTTTTCATTTCTGAGTCAATATTTTTAAAAATTTCAATCCTTTTACATTGTTTCTAACCAATTTTAACGTGTGAGTCATTGAATAACAGCAACAAAAAAACATCCTATCACTTCCCCTATTCCGGAAAACAATTTAACAAGCATTATTTTGAACCAAAAAAACTAGAAATTCCATTTAGCCATTTTTAAAATGAGCCAGACGCCCAAATATTCAGCTCTGAGTCGTCATAAGCTGCTTCCTGCTGAAACATATTTTAAGCCTCAGAAAAGCCGCCTACCAAGGAAACAAATGGCTTAATTAAAAATGACTAGATTAATTAAAGTGGAGATTCATTAGTGGCCACACCACACAGAGCTGCCACTTCTTTCAATTTAGCATGAACGCATACCACACATACAAGACTTTAACACGATGAACACACCACACAGAACATGTTT
This sequence comes from Acanthochromis polyacanthus, assembly GCF_021347895.1. Lineage (NCBI taxonomy): Eukaryota > Metazoa > Chordata > Actinopteri > Pomacentridae > Acanthochromis > Acanthochromis polyacanthus. The sequence continues at coordinate 11,277,096 of NC_067122.1, read as the reverse complement.
CCATTTGTCTGCAGAGTTATATATATAGTCGCTTATACAATACGGCTTTATTTGTATTTCTAACTAGTACATGGTTATTAAGAAAGCACATTCACATTTAGCAATAAAGAGACATTTCTTGGCGCAATCACAGAATGTACATTCAGACAGAAATACTATATTAGGGATACTGGCAGACACACCACATGAACATTCCAGTGACAGCAAGCACAAACATGACACACTTTGTTGAATTTCTATATTTTTTGTTGAGTCCCACTTTCTTGTAATCCACCTAATCCCAATTGCACAGCAAACCCAGATCCCAGATGTCACCACGACTAGAGCCCCATTTAACATTTTAACTCTTTCATATTTAAATTACTCAATCTTTGTTCATTTCTTTAATTTTCCTTCAGTTAACTTGTAATTCGTCATGTGCTCAGAGAACAAGGTGACATTCGAAATAGGTTTGAGTCAAAGATATGGCAAATTGCCGATGATATTAAACAGTGAAGAACCTCAGTTGGAACCTGTGCATTTTCAGGCATTCAGTGGCTGATAACCTGTGATCGTTCTAATTTACTAATTATTGCAACACTACTGTAATCTAAACGGATAATAATTCAAACCTTAAAAAAACAAGCCTTAACCTCAAACAAAAATTCTGCCTGACGAAGACGAGAGGCTCGTCTTTCTGAAAATGTCTTAAACTCAGAACTGGTCCTCACAAAGCAGAAGCACGACAGGCATCCTCACACACACAGACACACACAGGTAGGTGAACGCACAACAAATACGCAAACCTACCTGATGGTGCAGTCACATGACCTTCCAATCACTGTTATCTCTATCATCCCATTTGTGTCTTACCGCGGTCACGAAATCAACCCCAAGAACCTGAAACAGAAGGGCTGCGTCTTGTGTTTGTGTTGTGCGAATTATGTGTGGGAAATATTTACATACCAATTTTTTCTGGGTTTGTGTATGGTGCGTGAGAAGTGTTGGTGGTTGTTTTGTGTTGTTGGTGTTGTTAAGGTTATGCTTTGAAAATGAAGGGAATCAAGGTTTCCGGCAGCAGAATTGCTTACTGGTCATTTCATTGCCCTTTTTTTTGCACACGTGGCCACATTACTGCACAAACGCATACCACAAGTAAAACCACAAACCCACCCACACGCCACCGGGCCAAACCCCCCACACCAAACCACAACAACGCCAACACCACACCAACCGCCTTTATAACGTCACATTCAGTTGGAATATAACTGTTGTGCGTTTCATGCGTGCGCTGGCAAGGGCAACGGCTTGCGTGTTATTTACAGGGAATGGTATAATAAAAATCCTTGCCGAGCCAACTCAGCTGGTCAGAGTCTTATTGAAGCTAATATGTTGTATCTTTCGCCAACTGCCCGATCCCCCTCGTATCTGCCCCCTAATTTCCACTTTTTCATTGTTGCGGCTGTGCAAAAAAAGCGGAGGGGCCAGGGGAATCCAAAAAAGTAACTTACTTGAAAGGAACTTAAACGTGAGGATGAAGAAATCAGGGCAGGTTGGGGAAATGAAAAATTTTCAAGAATACTGCTTGGAAGCGGGGGGACGGTTGCATTTTGGACTTTTACCAGCAAGGGGCTTCCAATCTATTTGAAACCATTTCAACCACTTTTGTTATTCCTCTTGCTCTCTATCATTTTTTCAAGTGAACCCACATTAGGGAAACCAAAAACAAACCCGCGGGGGACTGGCACCCAGGAACCAAATTCAGCCTTACTACAGCAGGATACTAATCAAAGAAAATCTGCCTGACACGTGCTTGGGAATTCTTGGCTTGAGAAGGGCTACACCCCCACAAATTACCATTGTTAATTATGATTAAAATTTAAAAAAACTAAATCCTATCACTGATTCCCACATCTTTAAATTGGTGATCTCAAGTAAAAAAACACCGAATGTCTAAAAAACAGACAAATGGGGGATTCAGTGGTTCAATAATTGCTTTTTTCATTTTTAATTAACAACTTGTTAGGAGAACTCGTTGTTACCAATAGATTTTGGAATTAACACAGATATTTCATTAAAATGCTGCACCGGTTTTTGTAATCGTCCCTCAGCACAGACTTAAATTTTATATTAATAATCCTGCTTTTAATAGCCTTCTCCCAACACGTTGCTTGGTGTTACAGTAGATTTTGTGTGAAATGAGACGGGAATTTCCCTCCAGGAGCAGCCAATTAGACGATTTCAGCTGCCTAACATATAAAATTTAAAGCATCTGTTATTGTCACATGTGTTTAAAGCCATGCAAATCAAACAACGTCCTGGTTGGTTCAAATCCTTCAACTCGCACGCTCTATATGTGTCTCATCCACGTCTACTTCTGGATCAAACAACACTAGTATATTAAAACTCCAATCCCTCGAAAGCCACTTGTCCACTGACAATGTACCGAGGAGCGAGACCTAGAAAGTCTTGGGACAAGTGCTAATCGCCTCCCCGGTCTTCTTCTAACTCTCATCCATCCTTCTTCTTTGCTGTCGCCTCTTCTTTCTTCTTCTCTACCTTCTGTTCTTATTCTTCTCTTTCTTCATCTCAACCTAATTTCAGTATATTTTGCCTCTATTAAACAATATCTTAGACAATAACAACATAAACGAGTGAAACTCCGCATCTTAAAAGCTCCCATTTCACCAAATCCTATTAATACCTCACAGAGTAAGACAAACACAAATACAGAACCTTCCCAATAAGACTTTCTAGTTCCACCTTGCGTAGGACAACAGTCCGATTTGACATTTCTGTCCTTCAAATCAACCACTATGTCTCGCCTCCTATACACACATTAACTCACATTGTTCTTGGTCTCTCTAACTCTCTTTCCCTGTGTCTCATGGCCACGACTCAACCAGCTACTCCGTTCGATTCTATTCACTACTGCTTCACTCCTCCTCATCCTTCCTCTCGCTCATTGTTAATTCGCGATCACATATCTCCACACCCAGGCAAGACACCACAACTTCCTTGACATTTTCTGTCAGTTTTTTAGTCAGAAGGAATATCGTTCTTTTAGAAGTCTCACTTCTTCAGTGCAGTGATTAAAGGTAGATGCACGACAGACAAAGCACTGCAGGCATCTGTTTCAGTTAAAAAAAAAAAGCACTATTTAGTTCTATCACTCACAATCCTTGTTCTGTTGTCACAAGTGGAACACACACAAGGTGGCCATGCAATAGCTTTGGTGTCGACACGATTATACTAGTAGAATATGTGTGATTCTATCCTTTTTTTTCCGTATAATTCACTCCTATGTTCTGCGCCTCGGCAATTCCAGTGGAGAAACGGGACCAAGTCACCCCCACCTACTGAAGCACCAATCACACAGAACAACCCGAAGATTGACTTGTGATGGTGCGGAACCTGCAAAATACGACATAGTGACAATGAGCAGCTCTAAGCAAATCTGGACAGATCAGTACGCACACGAATCCTCTGCTAATAAGAGACAGAAATGCATACACTGGTGTGGTGTTGCCGTCCTATGCATTGTGCTGACGGCAGGTCCCTGTCTTCCACTAAACTCAACCTGTCAAGTCACTCAAGTGTGTATTGATGAATGCAGTGATCTTATACAGTAACGTGTCATTGGATGCTATCTTATATTATCTATTATCATTCTAGACTGAGTATGTGAGTATGCTGTGGTCAAATGGTACACACTCCCAGTTTGACGCAGTGGTGCAAGCTACAGACGACACACAAGTGACACGGCGGGCTCAGCACCACACAGCGGAACCATAACACGTGCAACATTATAACGTGTCCCAATTCACTAGGGAATCAATCCACACATTAACACAATGTGTAAAAGAAATGCAAAACCACAGCACGGGGCAAGATACACTGTTTCAATTCTTTGTGATCGGTGTGTGTGTGTGTCGTGGGTGTTGTGGTGTGTGTGTAAGTCAAACGACTAAACATTTGCTGAACTGTACATGAACAAAGGATACAATAAAACGGCTTTTTCATCCTGGCAAAAAGCATTGCGCGGCACCCGAAAAAAAGAACTTAGAACCAACTGCACCTACAGCACACACACACACACACGCACACACACAAGGATAAATTTCTAATGGGAGAAAATTCCGCCGCACCAAAAACAGTAAAAAGAAACTGATTTACTGAATGGCCTTTAACTTAAAGCTTTCTAACACAGAGAAAGGAGAGAATGGATGAAAAGGAGACAGAAGATAGATTGAAGGATGTGGGACACGGACACCACAAGTGAGAAGGAGAGGGAAGATGAAAACATTTTTACACGAAAGGAAAAAAGGGGGAAAAGCGGTGGAGGAGAGGGAAATGGATTGAATGAAAGAAAAAACCTCTAGAAAATAGTGAAAAAGGACCCAGGAAAAAGAGAAAAAGTACTGATAGTGCAGAAGAGGGAGCACGCACAGGACATGATTCCTGACTTCACAGTATACACTAGCACACTAAAAAGAAAGAGAGGTATCGAAAAGTGATGTGATATAGATTAAGGAGGAGCTTTTAGAACAATGATGAGAGATCGGAAGACTACCAAGCGGTTGCTTTTTTTGTTTGTTACCTATTCACACGCAACTGGACCTCTTTCAGATTCGCCTCTTCCCTTGCTATTATGTAGGGAGCCTGGTTCCTCGTAGGGCTGCGTGAAGATAAAAGACCCATCTTACGATGGTCGCAATGTGCTGAAATTTGTGGGATCCTCGCATGTCCAAATCGTTTCAGCAGAGAGCATGTGTGCATTCCTATGGACATGTAATCAAAACTATACAACATGGTTGATTAATCCAAGCCTGTGAATCATTGTCTGTCCTTAGTTTACAGCCAGCGAATAGGTATGGATTCACACATGTTATTCTTTTATGACACTAAACACAAGCGTATGAGAGAGAGATGGGAGAGAAAGTCAGGCGCAGATGTCTGTTGCTAGGTTCTGCTCGTGCTGGTGGAGGAAATACTAATCGAAAGTAATGAATGCGCTTGTCATCCATAAGCAGTGGAAATGAAAGGCAGATCCCAGCCAATTGCGCATCAGCTCAAGCCATTATGGGACAAGACATTAAATACTGATTCAGATACTCTAATAGAGCAATGCCGGCATCAGATCAGCTTTGGTAAACCATGCTGGGATACCAATAGTCAGCTAGCCTCTGTTTGGAGGTGAGTGTTTGAGAGAGTTCGTTAGGTGAGCGCTGGTGTGCATGAGCTTATGATAGCAGAAGGATGGGTGGACAGAGGAACTTCCACAGATCTGTAAGATTGTTAGAGAGAAGCCGCAAAGGTAGATGTAGTCAAAGTGCTATGTTTAGACACAAAAATGGGATTAGTTTTATGACATGAGAAGTTCTAGTGAGTGATATAAAACAGCGTATGAGTGATGCTTACGCAATGAAAGAGAAATAAGTTATGTTGTTAATATAAGACTTGGATGAGAGTACTGAATTCTGATATTTTTGTAATGTATCTTGTAGTCTATTTTAAGAATTCAACTTAACTTCTAGGGGAGAGGTTCTTTTGTGAATTGATACTATGTTTTTTTGTGAGTGAATTATGATTATTTGTTATTCTTGTCTTGTTGTTGGCTGTTTGTTAGGATTTTGTAATATATTTGTCGGTGTGGAGCTTCAGCTTGTGTAAGTCATATGTGAATTTGAAGTTTGGTCGAGGGTTATAGCAGTGTGGACAAAGTTAGCATTATGATATTTGAAGTGGGTATTTGTTTACTCGTTGGTGGTTTATGTTGGGTTTTTTGTTGTTGTTTTTTTTTTTAATTTTCTTATCGTTGGATTTTTCTTCTTGATATAGTTTGCGTGTGTGTTGTGGTGATTGAGAATAACAGGGGTCCAGGGGTACAGATTTGTTTCTGTGATTGTGTACGGGGTAATGTAATTCGCTCTGTTTGATTAATTATTATTTATTATTGGGTATATTGGTTTAGTTGTGGTTTGTTGGGATCTATAGTATTGTCATGTTAGTAGTTTAGTGGTGGTCCGTGTTGATATAAAGGTGCTGATTGCATGCGTGGGATATTAGCTTCATATTAATTATTCTTGTATTGTTCTTTGTTTATTTTTGTCATTGTTTCGGGGTTATGCATGCTGCCATTACACATCACTACTATGTTGCGAGCGGAACTATTGGCTCCACAAAGTGACTTGTTGACAGTACAATACTTCACACACACTCTAGCTGTTATGGTTTTTTATTCTTATTTTTCACTAGAGTCCAGATGAGAGTCCGGGTTGTTGGTTGTTTTATTGTTGTGTCGTGTTGAATTTAGTACCTGTTAGGAGGTGCGACAATTGGTGTCGTTCGGTGGCATAGCGGGTGGTGATCTGTTGCAGAATGTTGCGTGATCTTTAAGAATCAGGAATGGGATAAGCTAAGTACTTTCAGGAGTAGGAGAGTTGATGAGAGTCGATAAGCTGTGACCAGCATCTGCTCGATTGTCTTAGTATATGGCCATGCACTGAGGAGGAGAGGAGAGGAAACAGATGAGCCCAGAGAGTGAAATCCGGTGCACTGAAGTGGCGCTGCCTTGGCGTACAGCCTAGTCAAGAGCATGGCAAGACCATAGTCTCGCTCCTCTCCGGTTCCATCAAATAGTGACAATTTACGTATTATGGATATAATAAAAAAGCACGACACGCCCACCAAAAAACCAACGCACGAAAACATGGACAACCCAACAAGCGACACACTGCACCGCAGGAGAAAGAAGAGAGAGAGGGACCGAGAGAGGGCAGCACAGTATGAAGAGGCAGAGCGAAGCGAGGCCATATGCCATAACTAAAGCCCAGACCCTAGCTTATGTACGAAATATCACACGCACTAAGAAAATATTAATATACACAATTTCTCACTCTTCCCGCAAATGTCAGCCTCCTACGACTAGACCCACAAGAACTCTGTCTACCCAAACTGCTCCGGTACACTCGCCTGATATGCGCATGCCCTTCATAACTTAATAATAACTAATTGATTGTCCCTCCTCTCTTGCTAGTGAAAGAGGGAGTAAATTTACATAACATTAGGCCCAGCCACAATCATTAAAGGAGCCTTTTACGCGGCGCTTCTACGATCCATGACACAACTTTCCATTTAAAAAGAGACAAGCAAAAAGCCCTCACGATTATTAATCAAAGAATACAACGCCGCGACTGTACAAAGACCGCATGGTGCCTCCACGTGAAAAAAAACATTCACATGGCCTAATCCACCGACAATACTACTGCAATATACAATCAAATATACTTATTTTTTTTTTTTTCCCGTTCTCCTTCTCAGACTTTGGGCACCCTCCTTCCTCCCCTATCTTACCCTCTCTCTCATCACTAACCCTGGCCTCTATCTCTCCCCCTTTTTACAACTCCCCCCCATGCATCGAGGGGATTCTAAAACGTGATAAACCTTTGTGTTTGCCAAAGGTTAACTACCCACGAGAAAAATGCACCCTGCATTACCCCACTGTCATCCATCCTTAGCTTTTACTTTAATTCGCTCTGCTCTAGGTATTCAGGCCCCTCACCAGCACATCCACCAATTTTTCCATGAAACCCAACAAACCGTGAAAACCTCCACTCTTCCCTTCCCTCCTCCCTTTCTTCTCTTCCTTCCTCCTTCCCATCATCCATCCCTCTGCGTCTTCTTCTGCCGTGGCGAGGCAGATAGATGGATCGCAGACACAGAAAGCACACAAAGGGCAGACACATTTTTGAAAGTATCTTCCAGCTTTTCTCGTGTTTTCTTTACAACAACTGAGAAGGATGAGTTGGCATTTAGCCTCTTACACACTCAGCACAGCGTGGTACACACAATCGCAGATTCATGCAGTAAAAAGGAAGAAACTTCAAATTGTGCACCAACTGTCAGAAACAGAGGTTTTGTTAGTTACTGTCTGCTCTCCAGACATTTAGAACATAAAAGCATAATCACAATCCACCTTAATCCTTTTCCCCTGTCCCCCATCCCCATCTCATCTTCCCTCTTCCTCTAGATTCCCCCCCATTGCTAAATCCCTTTTTCTTTTACTTCCTGCGCCTGTCTTCTCCTTTTTATTTTTTCTCCCCATATTTCCAGCATTTCGTCTTCTCCATTTCATGTCCTCTTCTCTCTTCCATCATAATCCATTTTTTCTCTCCTAGTGCCCTCTCCTCTCTTCTCAATCTTTGATTCCCCTTTCACCTTTTCTCTTCTATCACAACTCTATCTATCCATTGCTTAATCCATTTCTTCCCCCTTTTTCTTTATCAACCTTTTAAATCCTTTTTTTCTTCTCTACAGAGCCCTGGATCTGCTCGCCACACTGCAGCACCCCATGTTTATATCAGTCGATGTCAGCTTTTAACCCTGAGAGGATTGGGCCTTCCCAAAACAGAAGCCAGATTTCTGTGGAGCCACAGAATATACATCGGAAGCTTCAGGGGGCAGCACATTTGTTTGTATGCATTTCACCCGTGTGAGTCTGTGAAAAGGAATCTGAGAGGCGAGAAGTCCTCAGGAGTGTCTGAAAAGCTATATTTACTATAGTTGCACCACAGGCACACCTTCAATATTATGTCTGCCCGTTTCAACAGGTTAGATCGCCCAAAGAAGGCCCCCAAAAAAAAGTTTTGGGTTTCGCTTTTGGATTGTCCAAATACGAAAAAGAATAAACAAGAGAAAAATGTGAAAAAACGGACATTAAAATGGTTTAGTGTACAATAGAATTATTCTTATTTTACAGGTCTTCAGTCATAACACAAAACACGAAAATTTCCTGTTGATATTTTAGGGGGGGGGACTTAAAAAAAAAACTCAAGAAAACTACAATTCAAAAGAAAACCCACCCAAAAATGTTTTCATTTTTAATTTTTTAAATGGTTATATTTTCCAAAATTTGAGATCTTATTTTGCCCAAACCCCCTCAAAATGTTTGGCAACTGGGTGTCCACTATAGTGTGTGTAACAGAAACCAGTCCACAGGAAAGCCACATTTTCATGTTTTTCATCCTGATATTGACCGACTGCCAGGTTGTTAACAAGTTTTGGGCATTTGGGAATTTCGATTTTGGACTTTCAAAAAGACAAGTAAAATAAATTAAACCACTTTTTCTTTTTGTGGGGGGTGCCCCCAATAGGGGGCCCAAAAGGTTGGCTCGCAACATAATTATTTCAACCCTCCAAGGCTTTCAAGAAACTGATTGAGATTGTTTTTGAATCCAACCTTTGGCAATTTTTGCAAATTTAATTTTTTTAGAGGTGATTTCAGGAAAGAAATTTTAAAGAGGTTTGTTCGCCATCGTACCACGTCGCCTCTTTATAAATTTTTGATTTGCGAAAGATTACGACGAATCCCCAAACCGATGTGGTGGACCACTAAACCGGACCCCGTGATATAAAGCACACACGTATAAAAATAATCTGATAAGGTTTGGCCTTGTCGAAAGTCAGTAAAGCTAAGAGTTTTTTTTTTCTTTTATTTAAACCACTTGTTGAAAAATGAGGCTTGAATTTGGTGTGAGGACAATCTTTGTTTGTTAAAATGGAATGGAGGTCTAAAATTTAATTAAGTGGAAGTTCTGGGGATTATCAACATTATGGGTTTGTGGGCCCATTTGTTTTGGTATTGTAATTAAAAAGGCATGTAATTTTTTATTTATTATTTATTTTTTAGGAAAGCAAACTGGCACACGCCTGATCAGCCAATATGAGCTTGTTGCTGCGCAACTGCTAAAGTTGACCTCATTATAACGCCTGTCTACTTTCAGTACTGTTCTTTTTGAGTCTAGAATCTGAAGTACAGCGATAAATATTGTCAGGGATTTATCCCATGTTGATCAAATTAACAAGTGTTACAATAGAAAGGGCACATCTTGATGGACAGTCAGGCAGGAGGGACTGAAATTCACAACTGCTATTCACTTTTTTAGTTAAATCATAATTACAATCTTTGTCTAACCTATCAACCCTTTCAAACACTATAAACTTTCAAACTTTACCATAGCTAGGAAGTTCAGGCCCCCAAGCACTTGCAACAAGACTACATTTCCAGTTAAATCTGGGATTTAGCAAAAATCAGTCAAAATCAATGTCTGCTTGACAGGATGGTATATCCTCGCAAAGAAATTACCAGGCATGCGACCATTATTCCAGAGTGTCAAACTGGGCTGTTAGAGGCGTCCAGTCCAAGTCCGTGGGCTACTTACAAAAGTGTAAAATTACAGAGGGAAGAAAAAACAAATTAACTGCAAACATGTAATTGACAAGTTGTTTTTGATCCTCCTAAAAGTTAAAACCATATTGTTCAGTTCCAGTGAACCCTGAAAAAAATGAGTTTGACAATTGAATTCATCAATACTTAATCTCCAAGGTTGTTTAATTTTTGTCTCCCCTTTCTGGCCATGAAAAGTAATATACTACACTGTTGATGCGTTATTTGACCCAATGCCAACGCTCGGTATTATTTTCTGCTTTCAGAAACTATAATCCTTTCCTTTCAAATGTGAGTTATTCATTAGAGGCTCCTTCATGTGCTTTCCCAGTCCTCAACAATGGCTTTACCATGGTTGTCTCGGTCCATCTCTTGATATGGTTGCTCCTCTCTTCTGCTCTGGAAAACCAACCATTGCTGATAATGTAAGACACATCAGTACCTGTCCGCCAGTGGAGGAATGTCCACAGAGGGACCAGATTTTAAAACTCTGAATTCTGTGAAGATTGACCTGGTTGCTGATTAGGCTTAAAACATCAGCATGTGAAGCTGTTTGACAAGGGCCTCCACGTAACAGCCTTTAAAGTTATCACTTCTAGAGATAAACTATTTGACTGTTCTATTTCTAAAAAAATAAATATAATAAAAACAAAAACATTTTTAAAAAAGGGGTAAAAGCTGCCTTTGACATGAAAACGGTCTGACCAAACGAGTGAAACTGTTGACCATGAAGCTTCCCTAGTCAACGTTTGGTTGGCCTAAAGTTACTAAACAATTAAATGAAAGCTGGCAGACAAAACACTAAATATGCCTCAATTTTGCTCCGTGGTTTTGGCTCTTTCAACACCCACTATGTCACGCTGGACACATGATAATCCTTAATGTGAGTAGAAGGAATCTCACCATTTCCAAAGCTAACAAGGACTCTCAGGCAATGGGGGAAATATCTTCAGACCATTCAATTTTCAAACTCTATAGGACTGTTTTGATCAGCTCCGAGAGATGTTTATAAGTTTCTCCTTGACTGAAACCTCACCACCTGTAATTCCCAGATAGAGGAATAACTAACTGATCGGTATTGCTAGGCCATGTACTCATCTCCAATTCTTCAATCCGCGGTAAAACGGATTTTCATCATCTGTGATTATGATTGGATTCCTCTGACAGCTTTGTTCACCAAGCACCCTGATTTAGCGGTGACATGATGTATAATCTGGCAATGAGGGCGACTTCTCTGTGTGGGCTCTCTGTATTTGGTTACCATCATGTGCATCATAGTCCTTGTGTGCTGTCGTTGTGTTTCCACTCATTGGATGTTTGACAAGACCAGGAGGGGCCCAAAAATTATTTCCTTTCATATAATTTAGTTAGTTGTGTTTAATCTGTCCTATCATAAGGGCCTATTGGGCAAAACTGATTTCCAAAGCTTCCCTCTGCTACCATCTGGACACTGGGAAGCCACACACCCACACATTAAAACACACACTGCAACAACTTGGCCGCTGCGACGAATCTTTCAGTGTGAACCAGTTAACTAATTAATGGAAGAACAGGGACGACAGAAGGAGTACACTGTAACTATGTTTCCATCCAGTGCATTTCAACAAACATTGCTCATTTCAATCAGAAAATTAACATGCCAGCTAATAGAAATCATAACAACTTTTGCTTGGAAATTTTGAAAATGAGGCTTGAAGCAGAATATTTTTGTGAAAAGAATGAATGGTGGATGGAACATGCTGGAAAACCCAAAGTGAAATAAAAACTTGATTGCTTGGCTGTTTTTTATACTGAACGAACCTCAACAAAGCCATTTCTATGTTTTTTTCAGGCCATTGTCCAAGCAAATCACAGCAGAAATTTCCAAAAAATTCACGAGAGACTTTTTAGGTTTAACATTAAAGCAAGAAGACTGCATTTGTTGATAATTGTCTGGTGCTCAACTAGGCAGGGACTTTATGGCTTCTGCTAGTTTGAATTCTGTAGAGGAGCAGCTGTGCGGGAAAATGTTACAATTACATTATATCGGTTTAATTTTATGAATGCTATTGACTTGAGGTGGAACTTGTATATATTACAAGAAAATTGGTTGACCAGAAAATAAAATTTAAAAAAAAAAAAGTTAATTAAATTCTTCTTGCTATAAACTTTTAGTCTTAACCCAACTTTCCACTTTGTTTTTGAAGTGAAACCAAACTCAAACAACTTAGAAGAAAAAACCTGCTTTTGGAAGTTGCTGCAATTCTTTGTTTCTTTAGGGAGTGTTATTGTTTCAACTAGAGTGTGCATGTTGGAGATCTTATTGCTTCCCAACTGGAAATTTGAGAAAGACTATTTGTTAGTTTAGAAAGCAGTAGAGGCTGGATGACGTAACCATATGAGGATTTCCCCTCATCAATCCCAATCCTCTTTGTGACCATTTAACGAAGTATTCTGATCATTGGTGCCATTCAGCGTGATACCATCTGGACATTTGACGTCGAGGCAATTAATGCAAATAAATAGGATTCGAACATATGGAAGAGGGCCTTTGACTTGGGCAAATGACAAATTAGCTTCAGGGGATGTCCAAGCATACAGGAATTAATGTCATGTTTTCACCATAATCACTGTTCCACTTCTTGTTGAACTGAGATCTGAACAGCTGCCAAGGACACCTAGTGGTTTCATATCAACTTGAGATTCGTCAAAATGAATAGAATGTACGTTGCTTTAGAAATCAATCAAGCCAGAAAAAAAATAACAGCTGAAAAGAGAAAACATATTTGTCAAATGTAAAGTCAGTTTGTACCAAAGGGCAGCTCCACAAAACCAGAATTCTAATTCAGTCTGGACTCTAGGCGGAACTAAACCATATATTTAAAGTGTTTTTTCCTGTATGAGGTTTAAGTAAATTAACATCGAAACTGAATTTACAAAGCCTTTCACTCCAATGAAAAAATTACAACTGTTAGGGACAATATGCTGTCTAACCTACGTAAATATGATACAACAGACAAAGCGATTGACATTCTCCCTGGTCTCTGCTGATCATGACCTTAATTGAATTTAGCCACGTTCCCTGCCATTTTACAGATGCGAAGGTAGGGGCCAAAGGATGATGGAAATCTGGAGTAAACCAACTTGCGAGGAAAGCCCAGCTATCACGTCTTCATTTCTCTACCTTTCACTGCGTTACGCCCTGTAGGAAAAATGAGGCTTGTTACTATATCTTTTGGTGTTATCTTTCAGGCCTGGCTTCCAAGTTGTCCATTGTTGAAATTCTTGGTAAACAGAAAAAGACTGAAAGGCAAACATCTGCAATGGCAGAGGACCACACAACGCGCTGGTGTTGGCTATGTGTTGCACGCGACGACACAATGTTCTCACCTTCTCTCTAAAGCGGATGTAGTTCATAATTCAAAAACAAAAACGGCCATCCTGCACTGCAAATGTGAGAAGGCATAAGGCATTGGGAGGTTAACCGAGGGAGAAAGAAAGGAGAGGATGACAAGAAGGAGAAGGTAAAAAGACCACGGGGTGCTTTTTAAAAAAAAAACCCTTGCACTGATATTTTTTTTTTTAACTTGTGTTATTTTGTATTGCTATTTGGGCTGAAAGAAATTAACATATTACACTGTGAAACATTTCTCCAAAGCACCTGAGGTAGTTTGAGTTGTGTCGATGTGCAGGCAGGGTGGGACCCAGCGGTGGGAAACTGAATTAAAATTTATCAACAATAAAAAGTGGGTAAGAGAAGCGAAGAAAGAACAGGGCAGAATGGAAAAACAAAGTTAAACAATATAGGACGTGGATGGCTTGCAAAAAGATAAAAGGTGTGTCTTGTTGGGCACTGCAGGGTGTAATGTGAGGGCATATGAAACAGCTGCACCTTATCTGATGTGTCCATGCTTCGATGCAAATCCAAGCTACAGCGTATATTTCCCAAACACGAACTGGACTCACATTTTATCGCCTGTGATTTAAAAGCGTGACTATAGCCTGTACAATATACAGTAACTGTTGGAGGATCGATATCTTCCTCGATGAGCCAAAAGGACCAACACCAGTAGCTAAGTATTGAATGCAAGTAGTAAACGCCTGTATGTCTTAATAATAAACTTAAAATAGTATATTCATAATTGCGAATTGAAATTGGAATCTGAGTGAACATTGCATCAGGGCTTCTCGTGGTTTGCTGTTGTTGAACCAATCACAGAAAGCCATGCAAGAATCTGTTTTTTAAAGCCCCTGACCCGTGTTTTGTTGTCACATTTTTACTCACTGTGGGCTCACAAACAGCACAACCAGGAAGTGCAGTTGCAAACAGCTAATTGCCAGAATGAAAAAAGAATAAAGAAAAGTTGCATTTCTTTTGATAATTTATTTTTTTTGTTAAAAATGTAAAAAAACAAACAAACAAACAAAAAAACCCCAACTATTTGTACAACCATTTTTGCCCAGCAACAGGATGTTAAGAAATACTGGAAAATACTTGGGGCTCCACTTCCATTTGATTTTATTGAACTATTCCATTTTAATTGCTTCCATAAACTTGTTCCAGCGGCGTTCTGTGTTTAAGGTCTAACATTCACCTGACCCAGTTTAAGCCAAAGATGCAAAGATTTTCATCATTATGACTGTTGATGCACCTGAGGTCCCTAGTAGGCTTTCTGTTTAGCACCAAGGCGAACTTTTTTTTAATTATTATTTTGAACCAAAATTCTGCCTTAAGGCAAACACTTTATTTTGCCCACATTATAAGACATGAGAAATAAAGTGAATTTGATTAAATATTCACATTTTCAAGATAGATTTGTTTTTCATCTTTCTGCCGACCCCAAACTGATGCACATATTGTTAGTTCAATGAATTGTTGAAAAGATGAAATTTGTGACCCAATCCTTTCTGTTCTTGGCTCTGGTAAATAGTGTAAATTTTGGAAACTTTAAAGATAACATAGATGTAGAACATGTATTCATTAAAGAAATTGTTGATTGGTCAGAGGAATCAGTAATACTCTTTCGGCTTTGCTAGTTTCTATATAACAACATGGACACTTGATAAATTCTTCTGGGTCATTGGTAAAGTCCTAGAAACTCCATCCCTTTATATCCAAACTGCCAACTAGAAAAGGCTTTCATTGGTCATAAAAATAAAATCCATTTGGCCTTAAAGACTTTGATATCACTCTACCACTGTTGCTTCTCTTTAGAATGTGCAGATCTGTTGAAGTTTCCTCTTCCTCACCCCATCCTTTGCTACTACTACAAAAGGCATAAAGCAAACCAGCCTCAACTACGACTCTCTCAACACTGTCAAAACTCCACACAAGGGCTAGCTGTACTATGGAGTTAATCCAGCCATATGTGTTTAAACCAAAACTGAATCTTGATGCGGCCATTGCTCTATATGAGACCCAGGTTAATTCTGAAATCCAGTATTTAATGGCTGTCCACCAGTACACTTTGCTTTAGGCAGAAATGCTTACAGGCAATTGGGGACTGACTGCTTATTTGCTTTATGATAAGGGCATTATATAATATATATATATAAAAAAAAATACATATAACATGTTTAAGAGGCCTTTAAAAACTCATAAAAACCTATTGTTAAATAGCAACCAACAATGATCTGCACATTGCTGAATTTAAATCAAACCATGTGTATAGTTTGATACATAATCCATGAAGATGCACAAAACAATGTACTTCCTCTGTGGAAAAGTTGTCAACCAATTAACAATGCCAGTTTATAAGCCTGCAGGCGAGGAAACTGCAGCTGACCAACATTAAAGCAAAAAGGAATAGATAGTCAGTGCAAATGCCTTGCAGTAGTGTGATATGCTTAAAAATAATAAAAACATCCATTTTCGCATCTTTTGACACTGTGCCACCAAGGGTAGTTTGCAGTATACCATACTCAAATACTGAGAAATCCATTAAACTTCAGGAATCTCCAACCCACCCACATTTTGAAAATTTTTTGTAATTTCTTCAATGTGTCTAATGGTTGGTGGGGTATTGCAAAGGTGTCAGGTCAGTCTGAGGCAAACAGAGAGTTACTTTTCGTTGCTATTTAGGAGCTACTTTCGTATTTTGTTCTCAGTATGTACTTTGTCCCTTCGGATGTGCAAAAAAGAGGAAAAAAAAATTAATTGTTATTTGTTGGTTTTTTTTGTTAGCGAGAATTATATAGGACTATTGCACTCTCTTGCCGAGGACATTCGTTTGGTATAGAACAAATATGATCTGCTGGGATTCCGTGCCGAGTCTTAATCTGTTTCAGATGGGGTTATGACCCTATCTCCAGTGGTGTGAACATTCCGGGGCTTTGTAATCTAGTCCTCAGCAGGACGACAGGACACCGGACCACTATTCACAGACTGTGAGTAAATTTTCGAGCCATTTGTGCGAGAGGCGAAGACATTGACGACGGTCTCAACAGGATAAGAAATGCTGAGAGGATTCAGAATTTTAGAAAATCTGATTAGATAAGAAGAATATTGTAAAGATAGGCATCCAAGATATGATGCACGGTCTAAGCCGAATAAAAAATATGAACGTTATTATTAAAGAATTCTTTGCCACAGTGTTTTCTGTCACATTCAAACCTTTCCCATATTTACGTACTTCATTAGTAGTTTGACTGACAGGTTGAGTAAGATGGATGACAGGACCTCGCATCAGCACAATGCCATAGGACAGCAACACAACACCCCGGGGAAAATTTGTGGTTATTATGGCATATACCTGTCTTCCTAGGTTAGCAGAGGAATACAAAATCGTATTTGCCAGTTCTTGCATGTTCAGCCAAAGCAGTCATCTGATAGTGGGGGTCGAAAAGGGTCTGTGTGCGGTGTGTGTGTGGGTGTGGGTGTGTGTGGTGTGATGGCTGTGTGTGGCTGTTTTGTGTTGAAAAGACAAAAAAAAAAAAAAAAAAAAATTCCAATAAAACGGCAACATGTATGGTAGCCACTGGGCAGCAATGAAAGGAACAATACCAGAGAAAAGATAGAGACCCTACCCTCGAAAAAGAGTGAGAGAGACCAAAAAGAGGGGAGACATGTATTGAGAGTAGGAGGCAGTGAAAAGACGACAGAGGAGAGGGTGACGCAAGGGAAAGAGGAGAGAGAGACAAAGCGTTGAAGGGAGAGAGAGACATATGAGAAAATCAGTGCTGGTCCACCAGGGACAGGGAATTTCATGAAGTTTTTGTTACTCTTGGAGTATAATGGAGTGTGTTGGACTTTTTACTGCAGAGTCACCTTGTTCTAAATGGAGGAGGGATGGAGGGACAGTGGGGGGGGGGGTTGGGAAAAGATGTAAGAGGAAATAAAGTGGGATAAGAGGGAAATTAAAGGCTGGGACTAGAGAGAGAGAGAAGCAGCCTGACAGTCTATTAGCACAGAGAGCTGAATCAGAGCCCTATAAACACTGCCTATACTATCTGCAGCTGATAACATTACTGGCTTTTTGGCTGATTGCATGCTCTACACGGTGTAATTCTTTCAGTGTTATAAACTCGACGCTGTGCTGTCTGGAGCCGATAACAGCACCGCCTGTAATGATGATCCTCAGGTCAACTACATTGTCTGTTTGGTTAAACAAGGCGTCAAAAAGTCAGCTGTCAACAGCACCGCAGTCAACAGTCAACTTCTTCTTGACTCCACTCTCTAAATTATACATTATGCATATCACTGTTGCTAAATAGGTCAACTTTGTGGCAGTAAATGTAGGATTTTACGTGGTGTAGTTCTCTGTAACACTATCATAGTTGATGTATTAACATGTGGTCGCATGGGAACCAAAACCGGCATATTCTCCATAAATATTTTTACATTCTAAAGCCAGTGAAAACACTTTGTTAACGGTGTTTGATAGGAAATAAAGACCATTGAAGATTAGTAATTCTATGAATGTGAAGACATGCCATTAAAGCTCTGTGATATTTGAGTCGGATCTATTTTATCTGTGTTAATGTCGACTCACCATTACAGATAAAATCCTTCTTCTGCACATCCGGGACGTTGAGGCCCCTCATGTGGGCGGGGGCCATGCACTGGGTGAAGGGAGCCAAACCCCGCCGGGCTCTGAGCCAATCAGAGAGCCAGGACAGGTGACAGTCACAGTGGAGGTTGTTGGAGTGCAGACGGCTGAGAAGAGAAGGAGGAAGAAATGCACACTGAAATATTGTTTTTCATTTAATTTTTCAAATGAATATGCGACGACTATCCAATCTGAATATTTGACTTTGGAGAGAAGCTCCGTTAATCCACAGCACACTCACTCGGTGGCAGCAAATGTGTTTGAGTTAACATTCAAATACAGTTGGTTCAATTTTTCACACAGCTTACATCCTTGACCAGGATCATGCGTCTATTGCTGAACACACACACACAAAACCAGGCGCTCATACACAAAGACACACAGTAATATTCTCCGCTGTCATTTCTCGAAGGTCTGTGACAATATGACTCCCTTTAGAGACAGAACACATATTCAAAAAAAAAAATTACAGAAACAGAGAGAGACGGAAGAGTGAAGTAGAAAGAGATTGGAAAGGTGAAGAAATTGAATTGAATTTAATAGAAAACAGGTTGAAAAAAGTAAAGAACTAATTGGACAATATGAAAAGAGTGGACATAGAGACGGGAGCTGAAATTAAAAGGGGAAACCGAAATCAGAAAATGAGCAGAGGGAGAGACGTGGGAGCAAATAAATGAATTGAGAAAGATATTTTTGATTTCTTTTGAGTATTTTTGGTCATTTTGGCTGGCTGTTATTGAGGCTAGAATTGGACATGTGATTAAATGAGGTGTGCCCCTTGATGATGATATCAAAGATAAGAGGCACTTTTTCACCTACTGGCATCTACCCATCACTAAGTTTTGGTTTTATCTGTATTCATCTCTCGTATTGCCCTCTACTCTCATATAATAGAGATGCTTAACATTTCCATTGTTGTGGTCATAGCACTGAAAATGTACATATGAAAAAAGCAATGGAAACTTATTTTTCCAGAGTCCTTGTTGCTGGGGGTAATTCACAGAACACACACTTTTCATAAGGACTATTTCCGCTGACCTGAGCAGACTTGGGCAGATAATGAAATTTATGTCCCACAGATGCTTGCAGCCATGGGGACGTGGAAACCATGAATTGGCACTTATGTTAAACTTCGCATTATGTTGTAAGTGAGTTTAATTAAATGCTATAGCTGAGTCTCCCATTGGGTGACGCCACTGAAGATGCTGATGAGAATTGCCATTTGCTATTTTACATAGTTTGGAGTAACATTTTACACTAATAGGCGGTTTTAAATTTCACTTGAAGCATTAATTAACAGGTGCTGCTTAATATAGAACGCATCAGGTGTTCTTTCACTGAGCTGAGACTCTCTACAGGCTGCACTGGCTGCATTTGACACCTTGAGAGAGAGAGAGAGAGAGGGAGAGAGAGAGAGAGAGAGAGAGAGAGAGAGAGAGAGAGAGAGAGAGAGAGAGAAGAGAGAGAGACGAAGAGGAGGAGAAGGGCGGATGAACAGCAGAATGTCTTGTCAGCGTATTATATGCCAGCCGGGATATCTAGCCTTTCAGAAGACAGGCCTCCTTTTGTAATAAAGCAGAGGACAAATCCTGTTATGGAACAGAGATGGTCTCATTGATGCTAGCAGCGGGGGCAGTGGGTTTTAATACCGCTCTCCCATTATAAATCCAGTTTATAGTCAAACCCCCGCCTGGAGATAGCCACGTCCTGGCCCACCCCCGGCTCAGCCTTAATTACTGACAAGTAGGATTAAAACACAGGGGAGAATGGGAACAGGCAGGGGGTATGGGGAAAGCGCTGTGTTTGTGTGGATGTGTGTGTGTGTGGAATGTATTTGTGTGTAGCTGTAAGTCAGTGTGATTGTGTCTATTGAGCTTACTGGTTGCGGGTGACTAAAGGTGATGGGCGTGGTGGATTGGCGAGTGTGTGTGAGTCTGATATGTATGCATCTCTCTCACACACACACACATCTACACACATACACATAAGCTGTAGGAGTTGTAATCTTTTCAGTGGTTCAGATTTCTGAATGAGAGACACCATGGTGTGATGTTATTACCGCTCATAGACTACATGGACACTGCAGAAAAAGAGAAAGAAAAGTGGAAGAATAGCACAGAGACAAATGTGGATTATTAAGAGAGAAAATATGGAAATTAAATACATGCATTGTAAATGTATGAAGACATCACAGAATCTTACAGCCTCGATTAAACTCCCTTGGGTATGTGAACAAGGGCAGCTGCAGTCGCCATGGACACACAGTAGTTGTTGCTATTATACTAGTTTGTAGCTCACTTGTGGTCCACTGGAGGACTCTGTTCCATACATGCACAGTAGAGGTACTCTGTGCATGCTCACTACAGCCCGTGTGGACACAAATTTTGGACTGCAGGCTAACATCCACAGAGAGGTCGATGCAAACTCTTGCAGACTTTCATGTCCCCCTTGCACACTCACTGACATGGAAAATATAACACTGGCCAAAGGCTACAGGGGAAGTAAACCATTCTGTGTCTAAAGAAGTTTCCACACATTTTTAGGCTTTCCCTGCTAATCATATCAGGGATATTTCAAGACTTTTGATTGAATGAGTCATTTTTATAAAAGCCGCAAACTCAATACAAACACAAAATTTAATAAAGAGAAGGAGGTGAGAAGGAGAAGAAGAATGAGGAGGGTGAAGAGGCAGATTAGTGAAAGGAAAGTGAGGGTAAACGGATATATAAACATGTACAGAAAGGAGATGAAAGACAGAAAAGGAGGATGAAAGCGGACAAGAGGACAGGTGAAGACAAAGTAAGGAGAAAAGGAATGCAAGAGGACACAGTAAAGACATATTAGAGAAAAATAAAAAGAGGAAAAAGGGAAAACAAAATAAAGCATTTTTTTAGAAGATGGAAGGAAGAATTTTGATGAAGAAACACTGAGAACGAGAGAAGAAAGGAGGAGGAACAAGGAAATCAGAGGAGGCAGTCACTCATTGTTGACATAAAACAGAAGCAGACGAGGGTCTCTGATTAAAAAATATTGGGTATTGGTAACTCTGCACTCAGCTGGCAACTGTGTAGCTGGATTGCTGCCTGAAATCCAGCTTTAAAGGGCTGATTTCAAGTTGTATCGCCACTAGAACTACAGTAGTACGCTCAAAATGGGAACTTTAGGATTGGCTGTTGACGGACGTTGTCGGTCAAAAGATGAGCAACAAAAATATGGTCATGAAAGATAACTGAACGTCTGCAAAATGTTATCCTGCTTGTATGTAGCTGTGTTGTGTATTTAGAAATCCCCATTTCTGAATGTTAAGTAGGGCTGTGTGACCACACCAGAGCCCCTTGAAAATGGTGATTTGGGGAGGAAATCCCTTTCTGTGCATGCTGGTTAGGCGGAATTCAACCCCAGTGTGGCCAGCAGGAACGCAACCAATGGTCTGCCTCTCAGACAGTCCCACGAGATTATGGGCAGAAACTCCCTTGAGATGTCATGCCATCGCCTTGGCAACTGTAAGATCTCCTTCACACAACTAAACACAGAAAATAACACACACACAAATCAAAGCCCCCCTCAAATCAGTCAGAGGAGATGATTTGGCCGGGGATGCGTGTTGGAGCACAACTCTGTGTGTGTGTTTGTTAGTGTCTGCGTGTGTGTGTGTCTGTGTGTGCTTACATCAGTACCATCAGTAACTTAGGTTTCCTCTAATGAATCAAAGCAGATTGAACTGTAGAGCCTAAACAAGCCTTTCTTGTGGTATTAATGAGGTTACCATTACTCAAGTGTGTATGTGTGTGTGTGTGTATCAATGTGTGTGGTGCCTGCACATATTTGTCACTGCATCCATCTCCTTCCCTGTCTGTATCTGTGCATCTCTTTGTGCGTCCGTGTGTTTGTACTGGCCACATGATTATTCACAGTCATGAAACAATAGAAGAGTTGGTGTCTTATTATGGCATGATTAGATGATCATGCACAAGCTCTGCTGCCCATGATGTGTTTGTGTGTGTGTGTGTGTTTGTGTGTTCAGTGCATGTTGAGCAGGAACCAATACCACTGTGTGCATGTGCGTATGTGCAACCACACAGTCTGTGTGTCAGTGTCTGTAGTATATGTTTGTAATTTGTGGTGTGTCTTTGTGCGTTATACTCACAGTGTCCGCAGCTTGGCATGTGGTTGAAGCTGGACAGCGGGATGAGGGTGATGTTGTTGTTGTTGAGGGTGCTGGACAGAGAAACAGAAAAACTGATTGTTAGAAAAACACAGTCTTTGGTGCCACTTATTGGTCTGACGGTTAAAAATGTCAAATAAATTTCATCCAAAATACATGTTCAAGTCCTTGCTCCCTTTTGCCCTTAAATTTTTACAGAGGAAAACTGAACTGATAGCCTTCCATAAATAAGTAAGTTGAGACAATAAAGACTTTTTTCTATGACACCGGCTCCAATCTGTGAGTCAAGAACCCTAAAAGACACGGCAAAATAAATTTGAGGGGACTGAAGGTATCTAAACAAACGATAAAGAAATTCTGCAAATGGTCAAATTATGTCTACTTTTACATAAATATATTTGCTTTCCCATTGGACTTTAAAATTAATCAACAAATAATCTATGGTGGTCAATTCCTGGCTTACAATGCACAATATTAAACCTGACAAGGGAGTACACATTGCTTTATTTTGAAAGGACACAATTCAGAAAGGTTGAAAAAGACTGCTAAATTACATGACATAAACCAACAAAAAACTAACATTTTGTGCTTCTGAGAAATCACAATGAGGCAGAAAAGTATTTTTCATGACTTAAATGTGGAACCATTTTGGATTTCCCCTTTGGTTGTGAAAATTATTTTTAACAAATTTATGTAAAGAGCTGATGACCAACAGGAATCATCTAATGTAGTTTATTAAGAAACTAATTCATTGTTGTGGATGAGATATTGCCCCTTTTGTGTATTTTTGATGCTTTTTCTTTATTTGAGGACAGAGGATTCAGGAAATTATTGTAATTTTAAAGCTCACTAAGACAATTTATAATATACATAAAGCTAACATCACTGGTTCTCTTTCATGATGAAAACTAAGACACAGCATCTCTGAATTTTAACTTTCTCTTCAGGGTGCCGCTGTTGCGCAAAGTCATCATATTGAGCTTTAACTCATTATTTATTCATGCGCACACATATGAACACACATTTCTTTGATATGTGCTTGTTCTTCTAGCTCATAACCAGGTCACTGCTGTCTCTGACTATTAGCTCTTCATAAACTACACTCTGTCTCATATGCAGTATCGACCTAAAGTGGAATGAAAAACAAGGTTGACTGTCATTACAACCAAACACATACGCAGTCCCAGTCGGCGCAATGAAGAAACACAACACTTATTGATTCTCTCTAGATTTTTGCACACAGAAATGGAGACAGAAATGAGAGGAGAGAAAAAAAAACACATGCAGAAAAAAAGGCTTTTCATCAAAGTGATCCACGGGGGGATCTGATTTCATTGACGGACTCATAAAGCTGCATATACGAAACATGTGGAGGGTGGGGAGATATAGCAGATCCCTCATCATGTGCTCTTTTAAAGAAAACGTGCACCATACAAGAGCTACTTTGTTTCCTGATACAAGAGGACAGCAAGCAAGATAGATCTCCTGGCAACATCTTCAAATCAGAACTAGCTTGCAGTGATAGAAAGTCAAGGTGGAGATAATGCAAATGAACTACATATCATCCATCAGATCTGTCTGTAATGAAGCAATAAATGGATCAAATTTGAGGTGTAAATGACCTTGAAACAGATCTTGGCAGTATTGCTCCTATATGATTAAAATAAGCAGAAAGGAAATTTCCCAATAGATCTAGGGAGAAATACAACATTATACTTCAAAAATAATGACTCCTTATTAGAACCTGTGAGACTGTTCAAATGGCTTCAAGTCATTTTTTTTTTTTTTACAGAAAAAAAGTTAAACATGAGTAAATGAGAGATCATTGTTACATTAAAAAAAAATCCAGGGATCTCTAAAATTTATACTACAATCTAATTTTTCTGGTGGCCTGCTGAAGCCAACACCAACACAAGCTAGTGTAACCCTCTTCTTTGTTTTTGCCCACGTTTCATGGATCATTAATTTCACTGGATAGAAAATAGGGCTAGTTTACTTACATATCACCGAAACCTTGTGTATTCAAAGAGTCATTGTTTCATGAAGAATGAAGACTGAGCGGCCATTTTTTATATCTGAAACCCATTCATTTTCACATTTGACAGTGTGTTTTTAATGCTTTCAGACAAGGACAAGGTCAGATTTCTGCTTGAGAAAATGGCCCAAATTGAAGATGAAAGGGTTTTTCACAGCATCTGCAATATGTTTTTCGCCCCAAACATACAGTGTGACTGCGGTCCGATTTCCCCGGCGGAAAATCAAGGATGGTTTATTTTACATACTCTGTTGTCGTCACAAACTGTTCAAAATAGGTTCATTACTGGGGGTTTGCTGTGTTTTTCCTAACACCCACTCAGCCTTAAAATAGACTGTTTTTGCTTCACTCTGTTGATGTTAGTACTTTCCTTTCTCTTTAATTCGCTCTCCTTCCGATTCTCTTTCTACATTCTCCTCCCTGCCAGTATAGCCTCAGTGGCCTTGGTAGTCGGATAAAAGTTTCACACTCACTCTCACATACACATGCACACATTAGGAGCGCTGCTATGGTCAGCCCTGTCAGGGGTGATTCCACCCAGTATATATAATTTAATTGTGGAATAACAATAATTTCCCTCTGCCAATTTCCCTGTCAGTTATTCTCCCACTCACTCCATTCAGCCCCCCTCTACATCTCTGTGCCTTAATAAAGTAGTGACTGGACTGACTTAGGCCAAGATAAACACTAAAAACATCATTTAGAAGTCCACAACTATGTTTTATATTGTGGCCATTTTTCCCAGCTTATTTACACGCCTCTGGCCATGGCTGCACTCTTAAAAATTGTACATAGTCTTCAATTTGAAGGGATCGTAAAAAAAAACATGGCAAAGACAGGAGTCATTGCAGGAAGTTTGTTCTTTAACATTGACAAGATGTAGAGGATCCAGCTGTTAAACTTCAAAACTGTCAAGTGTGGACTTTGAATAATTATTGTCTAATAAAAATGCCATAGGCTGCCTCTATTTTATGCATTAAAGTCAACTCAGTGAATACCTCTGAACAACGGATATGTGTTGAGCATTTGTTCCCACAAAACATACAAATGGGATGAAATAGCTTATTTAACAATTATAGCTGCATTACAAAACTAACAGAAATGCAGTGACACACCAATAAAACCACCTGCCTAATATCGTGTAGATCCCCTACTTGTTGCCAAAACTGCTCCGACCAATCGGGGCATGGATACCGGACCTGTGAGGGTTTCCTGCGGTGTGGCACTGAGACCTTGGAAAGGGATCTTTAGTTCTTTTGGGTTGCGGGTTGAGGTTGCTGAGGATCAGGTTTTCTCCAGTGCATCTCACTGATATTAGCTCATACTGGGATCTGAGGAGCTTGCAGGTCAACACCGTGAACTCTTGCTTGTGATCCTCAAGCTATTCTTAAGCAATTTCTGGGGTTAGGGTTTAGCTGTAGGAGTGCACTTTGTTTGTTTAGTTACGTGTCAAAGTAACATCCACATGAATGCTAAGACCCCCGAGGTTTCCTGCAGAAAGCAAGTGATTTTAATGTTGTGGCTGGTCAGTGTAAGCGACCAGGAAAAGATCACTGTGCTGGACATCTGCTTGATCCAGACATTTAATTCAGGCCTTTAGTTTTGCAGTACAAAATGTCTGATTGGTCCAAATGCAGACTTTCCAGTGCATTTGCTCTCAACCGTATGTCAGCCTAAACTCTGTAATCCTGCAGCCTTGACAAATCTGAACACACCATGCTGTAACACAGAGTGCAAACCAGAACATTGGCTGTGTAACTGTGGCCCCACTTACAAATGTTTCAGAACTGATGTTATATGGTTAGGAAAATATTTCATGTTCTGTGAATTAGCATATGGGCTGACGTTATGCTTCGAATAAGGATGCTTTCTTCCCCTGGACTTTCTGTCTTTTGCATGCTGAAGTTGCGTGGTGTAAGAGAGTAGAAGTTACTGCATTATGTGGCCTGTTGAATAATTAAACTATACACACATTTCTCTAAATATACATTCATGGATCACACTCCTATTTCTTTAGGGAGTTTTAAAGCAATCTTAATTCTACTTTTAACTTGTGTGTAAATTACATCAGAACATAATTAATAGATATCTCTCCAAGTTGGGATCCTGTGAGCATTTTGTCCATTAAAGAATCAATATTCCAACAATCATTTTGAAAAGCAGCATGTTGTCTGTATTTAATCATTCAAAGGTGAATAAGGTGTTACATTTTCATATCTGGCCCGGTATAAAAAAGAAAACTCTCAGTATGCATTGATTTAAAAGCGGAGTTTTACTTGCTGAGTTGTGGACAAATTATTTGAGAAAAGCCTGTTTGAAAAAAAAAAAAAATCTTCCTTCTGCAGTCACAGTTAAAGAGAGCTCAAGGACTGATCCAACACTGGTGTTTGCAACACACAATGTTTCTATTATAAAATGTCTATTCAGCTCGATTTTTTTTCTTTTTAATTTGAGAGAGGCTGCAGTGACCGCTGCAGTGGTATAGCAGGATAGATCCATGATCCCTGCGTGTGTGTGTGTGTGTGTGTGTGTGTGTGTGTGTGTGTGTTTGCCTACGTATACATGTTTGTATATGTGTGCGTGTGTGTGTGTGTGCTCATTGTATGTGTGTCTTCTTGAGTCAGCATGTACATTCTTGCGTGCCTCTGGAACGTGTGTGTGTGTGTGTGTGTGCTTTCGATGCAGTGATCTCTCTGTTGCAGTAAAAGGGCCTCTGCAGTCAGTGATGGAGGAGACTCTTTAGAGGCAACCCACCAGGGAGATGCTATCGCGAGTGTTTGCGTGTCTGTGTGTCTGTGTGTGTGCGCGCAGAGAAAGAAAGCGATGCTATCATATGTGTCTTTGCCGCAGCCTACACACTGAGGTCAAAGCCTTCGTCGTCAATCCTTCCTCCCTCATGCAGACACGTTCTCACATACACAACATTTAGTGGCTATTTGTGGACGTTCAGACATCTTCAGCTGCACTTAAAAGATCCTGGATGTCAGACTTGGCTGAACCTGAAAAGCACCTCAAGTGATTGTCCAGCAGTCCAAAAAAATTAAGGTCACCTTTTGGAATTTTGCAACATTACTATTTTGTACGAAATTATGCCGCATGACACAAGTTGGCGAAACCCAAATTACAGATATTCCAAACCAAGTGTTATTGTTGTTCTTTAAATCATTGCAAATAAATCACAGTCCCTGCAGAAATGTTGCATTGCACGAATGGAAAATTGTTGTAAGAAGATGAGCTGTTCTTACCTCTTTGTTACTGGGGAAACAGAGAGAAAATGTTGGAACTAAAGCAAAATATGAACACCTTCAATCTCGTAATTGTCCTATATTTGGAAAGTTTGATCTGCAGATGTCAAAACATGCACAAGCTGCATGCACTTTCTATCCTCTTCGCTTCATAATAAGTATCTTAAATGTCCCACATGCCAGCAGGTGGTGTAAACATAAAAAAAATGTGTCTACTGACATACAAAGCAGCTGTTTCTACCATCAACCAAGTCATTTTTTTTCCACGACAGTTCTCATTTAGAGAGCAATATCCTACATGGTCACCAAACCTTTCTGACCTTCAAATTCTTCATTTCTTCAAAATGGTACAAGGTGCTCTAACCACAAGGTCACAGTTCTGAGTCAGAAGTCTATTAACATCCAAATTTGAATGTGCACTTCCCTAGATGTGGAGAAAATGAAAATCCTGATTTTTATTCACACAAAGGTGTCATATTTCTGAAGAGGAAGCCTGGAAATGCTTGTCCCTGTTTGGAATTTGTTTTCTGTTGTATACATCAACTGGCAGTGTGCGAGTCTGCGTGTAATAAAGTGAATTTTCTATTAGTCTCTATTATGCTCAATCAGCCTTAACAGACACAGATCAATACACCGGCAGAACATCTGAATTACTACAGACAGTAAAACACAACATAACACTGTAACTTTATGACTGTGATTACAACCAATATTGACTCCACATTCAATACGATTAGTCTCTCATGTAATCACTAACATCAGTTATGGTCTGTAAAAAGGAGCAGAGTGAAGGAAATGCAGTATTTAGTGAATTCCCAAACACATTCTAAGGCTCATCATAAAAACTACTTTAACGTCTTGAATGGTGATTTTGTTGTTCAGTATTTATCATACATTGATTTTCTGAATACAGTGTTTCGTGTACCAGCATATCTGACTGAAGTGTCATTTTCTGCATCATAGTTTATCCCAATTTTCATCAATCATTTTGGAAGATTAGACTTCTCATTTCCAAGCACTGATGTCTAAACTTCAACGAAACACTTCAACAAAAACCGACTGATGCACTCGGGCCTGCTCTGGAACCTTAAATCAATACTCAATTGTGGGAAAGCAGCCACAAAGTGAGAGCACAACAAAGTAATTTTATGAGCCCACTTACAGCTCCATTGTCGCTACAGTTGATCAAGCTCCCTTTAATAATTGTAAACATTAGAAAGCAATACTTGATGGGACAGTACATCTTTTGAGGGTGCCCAGATAGCTCAACTAGTTGAGTGAGCGACCCATAAATGGGAGCTATAGTCCCCGACACAGTGGCCTGGGTTCAATTCCAGCTCATTCCCCTTTGCTGGAGGTCTTCCTCCCATTCTTCTCCTCTACTTTCCTGTCTGCCTAAAAAAAAAAAAAAAACTACTTACAAAAATAAAATACATCTTTTGCATCAATTAAATTTTAATATTTTTAATATCGATTTTATGAGATTACATGAAATCCTTAAATAAAACGCCCATAGTCCTATTGTGACTAAGAGTGTCATGATAATGATACCATCAGTTAGTCAGTAAACTGATTGTTGGCTTTTCATCAACAACAGCTTTTAACAGCTCTATGAACAGTTTTATTTCCATTGCAGGAATAGAAAGACACTCAGCCAAATTTTCCCCCAACAGTTGCCTCAGTCGGCCAACAAGTGTAATGCATCTACATCCATTTGATCTTACATTCTCTGTCTTCATATTATTCTAACAACATAACAGCATTATGATAAGGTCAGGCCTCTACAGGAAGCTGTGGTGGGAAATAACTGGCTTATGTAGGATTATATATGGAGAAAAGGAAACCCAAGGATGTTGAAAGAAGTCTGTTGTACTGGTTGGTTAAAAAAATATAAAGGCAGTTTGGATCACAATTAATGCTTCCATAGGAATCCGAGGCCTCTCACCAATTTGCTGCATTCAGTGCATCATGTAAAACCGAGTGGGATGCCCTCCTATATAAATACCTCCAATAAAATGTAAAAGAAAGGCTACACTGTTATTAATGTGATCAAGTTCAATCAAGCTAACACGCCCGTTTTCTAAATTGAATCTTTTCAGGAACCAAATTGGAATTCCACTGGCGTGACTGAAAAAATATTGATTGGACAGACTAAATGCAAAATGTTATTTGGCTGAAAATAAAATGAGGTGAACAGCAAACGGAGTGGATAGGTTAAAGCAGGTATAAATTGTATCACATTGGTATGTTGATTCTCATTCAAAGCATGTATTAAGATAAACCGTGAAGCCAATGTACGCATCGATTTTGCAGGAATGCGAGGCGTAAAAACATTTAAATTCATCCATTGACTTGAGGCTCTTTGTTTAAATTTTATTCTTAGCCTATTTTGCCAAAGTGCCTCTGCTCAGCTGAACATAAAACCTCAAGAAAAAGCACATTATGCGCATAACATTTTTTTTTTTTTTTTTTACAAACTCCATAAATCAAAATTAAACTTTAAAATGGCACCGACTAAAACCTCCAAATGTTTTTGCTTTTGAAAGCATCCAAAGATATTCTCCCAGGCCTATGTGGTAAACATGAAGCTACAGCCACCAGCTGGTTAGCATCACCGTGAGGCTGCCAGAGAATCAACCAAGACTCCAGAAGGTTACCGTGCCAACAACTAATCTGACCCACAAAGCCACACTGTGTCATTTTTAGACAGCTTCTTTATGGATTAGCCAACATTAAACATTTAGAGGTGATTGCAGGGTGATTCTGTAAATTGAGCTCTTTCTACTCTTTGCGTGAAGCTAACCAGCTGCTAGTAGTGGCTTTATATCCACCGTAAAGAACTGAGAGGGACATCGATCTTTGCTTCTAACCTCCGGCAAAGAAGCTAATGAGTGCATTCCCCAAACTGTCACACCATTCCTTTAAGAGCCAAACATCAGTAAAACTGGAATAGCTTCTTATTTTAAAGTAATTGGCTGTAGCTTCTCAGAGCTCTTAGTCCTGATTAATTGGCAATAAAGCCAACTACAACACCAGACATCTTGTGGTAGTGGTTGTCCATGTAGCTGTTTCTTACATTTGCCTCTGTGTATCAAAACAACATATTTAGAGGTTTTGGCTTAGATGTAACTTAACGCTCAACAGCTCCTTCAGAATGTGGGGCTCCATGAAGCTCTCAACCTCTTCTCACTGCCGCTCGAGCACGTCAGCTCACCAAGGCTCTGCAGTAAACACTGTAAAACTACTCTACACAATGATATGTTGTTGTACTGGAGTGATCGGCAAGAAGAAGAATGATACAGAAAGCCCACATAGAGGGTAGATACTTTTGGTTTGAAACTGTTGGTATGCTGCATTTTAAAAGTGAAAATACTTCACCGTGACACTACCTGCTTATCTGGCACAAGACATATCCTCAACCGACTAAATGACATCTGCACATTTTAACAAGTTAATAACTCTGTCACTGGAAGGGGTCTTTAAATTATGAAGGACCTGTCTGCAAGTATATAGAAGATGTAGAGAACGAGAAAGATTCTAGGAAGTGGCTACAGTACATGACAATAAAGGTAAGAGATGTGCATTTATTCTGAAAGATGGTAGATGTTTATTATCGATATATTTAAGTAAAGCACAGGTTTTTTTTTTATTTTGACGCGAGTTGTCAGTTGAATTTATTTCTCGCAGGGCTTTCCCACACAGGCGCTGAAAAGGGGCCAACTCTCGAAAGGCCTAAAAGGCTCTTTGAGTTGTGTGAAGAGCCCTCAGCATCTTCCCTGAGGCCTCATTACAGCTTTAGGAGAGCAGGCAAAAGCAAACGCATGGACACTTTGCTCCTCCAGTCACACATTTGTGCAACTCCTTCACACCTCACTCTTTCATTGAGGGGAGAGCTAAAGAGACGAGGAGAGCCCCTGAAATGTGTGTCACTCAAATCGGTCACCTAATAATTTAATCTTTTCACTCTTTTTATTCACTCCATCACCACCAGAGAGACAGCGGAGGGGGGGGGGGGGGGGGGGTGTTCTGTCTATAGCTACATGCAGAGATGAATATGCATGTGTGTGTCCTTGTGTGTGAGCGCATGTGTTCGCTTGTGTGCATGTAGTGGGCTGGACAGCTGTATTCTGTCTCGCTGAGTCAGACAGCGGGACTCACCGACCCTTGAAGTCATCAGTCACCTTTAGTCGCACAGTGGCGCAGCCCTACACAATGCTTCTGCATACGTAGGTGTGTGTGTCCACTCGGGTGTGTAGGAGCATGCGGCGCTACTTTTCCGCATTTATTGCTTGTTCATTTGTGGTGGTGGGTATGTTTGGCGGACAGATAAAGGCTTTTCAAGGATGCGACTGTGTGAATGAAAGCTTGAATGTCTTTATAAGTGTATCTGTTTGCCTGTGAGTGTGGGAGGCTGATGAGAGAGAGAGAGAGACGGAGAAAGAGTGGGATATACGAATGAATGGTCCCGTCCTTGTACGTGTCTCTTTTGATCAGGAGATTTCACCGTGGAAACTGAAGTGATTTTTGACCCTGACGACTTTAACTCTCAGCTCTAAAGCTCTATGACGTCCGCAAACAGGCTTTAAGGGTCTTTAGGTGTAAGAGTTAAGAGCTTTTAGCAGCTGAATTGTCTCATATTTGAACTTTCCCACGGGGTTTAATGCCTGCTTTACTGCGTTACCCTTTCAGCCCGGTGTTAAATCGTGTTCGTGTGCTTTGTTTGTGTGTATCTGTCAAATGTGTGTGTGTGTGCATTTGTGTTTGCGCCCGTTTGAGTACATGTGTTGTTGCATGCATGCATACGTGTGTGTGTTGTGTGTGTGTGTGTGTGAGTGTGAAAGGACCGGTTTAATAATCTCTCAAGTGTTTGAACAACCGAAGTCGTGCAATTTACTCCACTCATCTCTGAGAAAATTGACATTTTCAGAGTGTTGCCGCTGGAAACCACCCTGGGAAAGCTCAACTGTTTAGCCACAAAAAAAACAAAAAAAAACACACACACTAAGGGGCTGAGAAAAATTAGCAGTTTGGGTGTTTTATGACCAAATCTTGCCACGTATACGTCTACAATTAGGAGAAATTAGCATATGACTGACCACTGTTCATGTAATGTGGAAAAAACAGAATGCAAATCATTTAATAAGTGAAACACTGACATTTCCAAAATTTAGTCTGCTTTTTTGCATAGTAGCACAAAATGGAGGCAAGAAAAGGTTTCTGTATTGGTGCTTTTAAACTGAATAACTGAATAATGGATGTTCGCATTATTTCTCACTGAGACCAGGGGGTGCTGAACGCTGCAAGCTTTTTTAGATCGCTCGAGGGACAAAGGAAGGAACTATGTCCAATAATGAGACAAATTCTTGGAAAAGAGCAGATTAAAAGTGGAAACACTAAGGTATCCCAGTGAAACACTCTCTGAGGTGGCGTACAAATTAAAGCCTGGATGTTATGACATTACAAAAGCTGCCCTCGAAAACCCCAAACTGATTATGTTGATTTTAATCAAATTAACTGACACTAAGTAAACAGGAATACAGGATGGTCATCATTGGACAATTCCATGTGGTTTGGCAGAAGGTTGTATGTGAGTGCAGGAGAGAGAGAAGCAGAGAAACTAATACTTGTGTGTATGCGAGCGAGTGAGTGTTAGAACACAATGCCAGGTTTTGCTTTGTGATATTTCATAATCTGTCACACTTGCATTCCGAACAAATTCCGAATGAATAATAAATAATGAATGCTTTATGGGTTTCTGAAATGAAAATCTTGGAGAAGCAGAAAGAAAGGAAAGAAAGAAAGAAAGAAAGAAAGAAAGAAAGAAAGAAAGAAAGAAAGAAAGAAGGAAAGACTAACAACATGGGAGGGAGACAGACAGAAAAAGATATGTACATAAAAACCTGCTGATGAGACCATTACACCTTAAACGAGAACAAATTAGATTGCAGATTGCCTCTCTTTCTTGACTCCCCTCCTCCTTCTTTCTATTACTCTCCTCTCATCTTTTCTCAGCTGTCTCTTAGCCCTGTTTGATTTCCATCCTAAATCGCCTTTCTCCCTCCTTCTCTCTCGCTCCCTCCTCCTCTACTCCATCACCATCTCTCCTCCTCTTTCCTGTCCTGCCACCCAGTGGGATGTGATTAATTGTGTGTGGGTCAGGCTGCTGGCATCGAGCTCCTCCGATATCTGACGCTCGTCCCACCTCTGCGTAAGCTCTGCGTTAGCCGCTGCCTGCCTCTGTGCGAATCTCCTGCTACTGACTGAACTGAACGAGTTAGCTGCAAGACTGTTTAAATTTAACACTCAACCCCTATTGGAAGACCTTTACTCTGCACTCTGTATTAACGATAAAGGCAGAGTGAAAACCTTTGCCGGTGGACAAGCTCATTATGGCACCACAAATACAAAAATGGGTGAAATTAACTTAGATAAGCACAAATGTAACGTTTATTATGACGTGGCTATTGTTTAAATACTACACTAGGCATTAGGCCATGGGGAAAAAGGCGCCAAATGCATGAACAAAACCAGAAAATGTGCAACTCTGAGGTGAAAATCATTGGTTTGGCTTTCACTCAGAGTACTGTCACTAATACTGTTCTGTCTGATGGCTGCATATCACTCTGTCTCCACACCTACTTCCATTCTCTTTCCCCTCACTAATCTTCTCCCCTCCTTCTCTTTGTGTCTTCCTTCTTTATCACATTCATCCCCTGTTACTTCGCCTCTTTTCTCCTTCATTTCCATCTTTCTAACTACTTCCACCTATCTATATAAATCCACTATCATTATTCCAAAGGAAAAAAGGCTGTAACAGTTTTGCTTTATCTCCTTTTCAAGGCCTACTTTTCTAAATCCCAAACAAATGTGTCTCAGATTGCTGTCATTATTTGGAAAACAGTAGTTACCTTACACCTTTATCTCAGCTTCTCTCCCTTGCCTATATTTTTCCACCTCCTCACCCATCCTCCCAGTGAGTTTTACACAGCTGCTTTGGAAACTTTATTTTTCCTGCTTGCTCTTGACCCTCTCTCTCGTTCTCTCGACTTGAGCGTCCATCTTGTCTCGTTTCTTTCTTTCTTTCCCACACTGCATCATCCCTCTCTTTCAGGTCAGACCCTCTGTCTTCGCCAGGGTGCTGCTTGTTGCCAGGGTGTGATGGCTCTGCTGAAGCCGCTGACTTAAAGAAAAGCCAAAAGGCCAGCCAAACCAAAATCACTGAACAGCAGAAAGCTGCACTGCTCTGTTCTCTTCTGACCCCTCGGTGCCCACACAAAAACACTCACGTGTGGACGGACAGATACACTTGTACACACGCATAAGAAGACATAATTGAACATATAGGGCACACACATGGACAAGAACGGAACAAAATATGCATCTCAATAAAGGAAATTTGCCTTTGAAGCATCTTCACTATGCACACATATACAAACACACACATCCACCGTTCTTTGTATTACTAAACTTTAGGTTCCTTTCAGGGGCTTCGATCCAGCACCCACGCGTCGGGGATATAAGACAGATGTGGAGGCCGGACGCAACCACAGAAATGCAATCGTTACTGGGGGCGGCTGATGCTGGAGACACACCAACTGCACTGGGGATATTCTAACATGTAGGGCAAACACACAAACACACACACACACAAGGTTTTCTCTACCCACTAACTCTGGTTTAATTTTGACAGTTGTACCAAGCAAGCTGCACAAACAACTGTTCCAAGTTCAAATTACACTTCAGGCAAAAAATGTGGCTGCACATAGAGTCACAGAAACCAATGATTTCATAATATTAACTTAAATTACTATTAGTGTTAACAGACCAAACTTTTTGTGTCTTTTGAATTTCTTTACAACAGCAGAAGACAATAGATATTTCTAAGTATATATTATTTAATTGAAGCCACACTGCTTTATTTGTTGCTTTCTTTCTGGTGGATGGCCAGAAGTTATAGCTAAAGCACACACACTTACTCTCCCAAAAAGCTTTTCTTTTTAATTCACAAGCCAGAAAATGCATTGGGGATACACAGTGGACTTGTTTAACTCTGATTAAACATGCTTTTGCACTTAGACTTGCTAAAAATGAACTGAAAGGATGACATTAATTGAGCATATATTAATATATGCAACAATATGATAATCTCATTA
Organism: Acanthochromis polyacanthus; assembly: GCF_021347895.1. Classification (NCBI taxonomy): domain Eukaryota; kingdom Metazoa; phylum Chordata; class Actinopteri; family Pomacentridae; genus Acanthochromis; species Acanthochromis polyacanthus. The sequence continues at coordinate 11,241,264 of NC_067122.1, read as the reverse complement.
CAGTCTGTGTATCCCTTAGACTTTTCTCTCAACATAAATTCATATTTACAAGGTTGTATGAGCTCCACTAGAAAAGCTTTAAGGCAGATGAAGGAGCAGTGATCATGTGTCATCTCATGTTAGCCGGAGGCAATGTGTGTTTTTTTTTTTTTGAAAAGCAACTTAAAAAAACATCTTGCAGTTTATATTTGCAATATTTTAATTGCTAATGTGAATTTACGATTTTCCGAAACAAGATTTTAGAGTTGGACATTGAAATATTGATTTGAACGTGGAAATTTAAATGTAAATATTAGGTTTTATATATTATACATGATAAAATGACATTTCAACACTTTAAATATATATTTTAATAACTAATATGTCTTATTTTTCTATCTTGACTGGATGTATTTCTTTTTAAACCAATTTCTGTGTAACAGAAAAGCTTCCTTTTCATCTCAACGTGCCATTAAAATGTCAGATTAGCTCTCCCCAGGTGCATCATTTTCATATAGCATGCTACCCAGGTCATTTGGCAGTACAGTACTTCTGGCAGCCTTTCTGTGTGTATGGGATGATTTCCTTATAACAGTGCTGGTGGAAACACCATTAAAGAGTAATGCTATGATTCTGATTCCATCATTTTTTCTGCATTTTCAAACTTTCAGTCATGCCAGTTTGACATCTAACTAAAAAAAAACAAAAAAAAACGAGAGAACAACTTAAAGAAAAGAAAATGAAAAACGGAAACAGGGAGTGTTGAGGCCCAGTGAAGGTGAGGCCATCGAGTCAACAGCTCAGTGGGTGGAGATGCAATTCCCTGCCTCCAGCTTACAAGCTGGATGGATGCATATTGTTCTGTTTTTCCTGCTCTTCTCCCTTGACATAATAGAAAAAAAATGCCCTTGAAAGTTGTTCTGGTCGTACATTGTTAAAATGAGCACAGAAGTTTCTTAAACTGGTAACGACAGTAAAATAAGTTTTAGGTCATTTTCATGCATATTTTATAACCAGACTAGATGGTAAAGGCCGAAAATATAAGACACGACCGGAGCAAGCAAGGAGGGAGGAGCAAAAGGTGGAGAATCAGTATACAGAAGAGATATGAGGTGAGGAGAGGAGGGGCAGAGAAGAGAGAAGAAAAGAGGGATGAAAAAAGATGGAGGTAAAAGAACAGAAAAGCAAATCTTGCAGATAATAAAAAAAATGATTGGGACAGAAGGAAAAAATGGCTTAAAGATAGAAAAAGCACACTGTAAGACAAGAGAAAAGACACGTTAGATAGAGAAGAGAGGAATGAAAAAATGCGTTAGAGTGTGCATCGGTGTGTGTGTTTGAGAGGAAGAGAGAGAGAAAGAGTTACAGGCGAAGTGAAAGTCACCTTGTGGAGTTACAGTGCACTGAGCAACTCTGTCCGTCTCCCCTTATGAATTATGACAGTCGTTGGTTGGCCAAAACCCCTCTGCTCCACACATTCACACTCACGCACGCACGCACGCACGCACGCACGCACGCACGCACGCACGCACGCACGCACGCACGCACGCACGCACGCACGCACGCACACACACACACACACACACACACACACACACACACACACACACACACACACACACACACACACACATTTCACTCCTCTCTCGTTTTCTCACTCTCTCCGTCTCTCTCAGTGGTACAAACTCAACCAGAAAGCTTTGCTTCATGGAGAAAAGTGATCATAAAATATGCAGTTGTTCCACTGCTCGTTAGAGTGCTTCTCAGACCCCTTGACTCGTCGTGTGATGTGGGCATGTCATGTAATGGCAGGTTCTAACTCTCTTTTCTGCTTTTCTTTCTAACCGTGTTGCCTTCACTCCCCTCCATCTGTCTCTGTTTGTCACAACCTGTTCCTATCTGTCCTGGTCACAGTTTCCGTTTGTCCAGATTGAATTCAGTTCAGTAGACATCTCTGCCATGACACCTGACCTGCTTTCCATTTACCCATGTTCCTTTTAACCGCCCAAACACAGGCCACAGAGTAAAAAATTCTGCATTTTGAATGGAAATGGTCCATACTGAATCAAAAAGCCTCACAACTCAAATGGTGCCAGTATCACAATAGTAGCAGTTCCCTATTTATAAGACGAGTGTTCACACAGCAGAACGGCAGTTTCTTATCTTTTCTTTCTGTCCACAGGGGCACATACTTGACAAATCACTAAGAAGAGTTAAGTGAACAAAATGCTTCCAAGCTTTTTGTTAAAGAGGGAGGTGACTGTTACGGGGTTAAAGCTCAATCCTTCCTTGTCCTCTCTGTCATCGTTGTGTGGTATCAGCAGAAAGGGAGGCTGTCCTGCAGGGGGGAATCAATGAGGAGGCTACATACTGAACACTGCCTTAGAAAAGATGCAATCGGCAGGTTTAATTTCTTTATGCATATACGTATGCTAAATATATCTAAGTTTGCACTGAGTTGAGAATGATGTATACAGCATGCTGTAATTCTACTGTATTTCAATCTGCCTTCATGTCTTTACAGAAGTTGTTCAATGTCTTCTAACCAGAGCTGTTCGCATCACTGTCCTGACATTAACCTGCCAAGACAGCTACAGATGGCATGATAGAAGTTAGGCGATTGTGCAAATATTCTTTTGTTTTTACTAAAACTCACGTCCAAACTAATGTCCAGTAAGTGACGGTTAAGAAGTGCCTTTGACTTCAAACACTTCAATAGGCGTTGCGTGCTGAAGGACACGTATTGGCTTTTTCAGGGACTAAACGGGAAGAGATTATCTGATTTTATATGGTATTGATGATATCGAGTCTGTACACAAAGGGCGGAAACAAGTAGATTCAGAAATCCATAATGGTAATGTACAAACTCTATAATAAGGTCAGATCCTGCATTTGAACATGTCATTCAACAGCGAAGCAAAAAACTGTAGTTCTAATGAAGCAGTGACTGCCGAGGTACACATTAGTGACTCAAAGAAACACTTTAGTGACTCAAAGAAATACTTAATAGAGGATTTCTTTTTGAAAAGGAGCACAATTTGAAAAAGAAAAGGTTCAACTGTGCCACAGACTGCAGAGTTTGTATCAGAACATCGGGCCTGCTGTGCATTCTCATCAGAAAATTTAATGCTTTTAGATTAAAAGATAAATGATTCTCTGAAAATTCACCCTCTTTATTTTTCCTGACTGAGATAGAGACATTTTGAAAAATTAAACTGATTAATTCTAGTTATATCTGAAAATGATCAAGCACTTCTAATTTATTTTCATTAATCTTCATTGTCAGCAGGGGAAGAAAAAAAAAACTGGAGTTGAAAGATCAGTGAACAAAAACCGCATCTAATTCAACTGGTTGAAAACTGGCCAATGAATTATTATTAATTAATCAGCTTCATATTAGCCTGACATCGCTGCCAGAAACATACACACTTGTGCACACACTACCCACACATGAACACAAACAAAGACAACCGCCGCCTGTGTGTTGTGTGTGCTTCACTGCCGGAACCATTGGTGAATTTATGATTGTGTATGCATGCATTTATTAGGACACTTCTGCATGTTTTTCCACCCTGTGTGTGTTCCTGCGTGTGTGTGTGTTTGAGTGTGTATGGGTGCCCTTTCCCCAGCTCATTGGGATGCAAGGCGTGAGCCTGTCGAGTGAGAGCTGTCCAGGCTAGCTTTGGAGTCATTAGTGTGCTCGTTAGTCCAGTTATGTTAAATCTAAATTACCATTCATCATCACACAGGGACCCATCATTTATTCTGATGTGGCCTGGCAGACACACGCGCAAACTGGATTAACTCATTCAAAGACACGCCGACACACTTGCTAAAACACAGTGGAATTCAAAATTAGGCGTTAGCTATGTGGTAAGTGCTTTAAAATAGATTATATATTATTGATTGAGACATTGCAGGGCATTAGCAATGATTGGTTTGCCCTTGTGAATGCAAACCACCTACATACTGTGTCTTTCTGCAGACAAATACACCGGAACAGAGAGTAATAAATGAAAAAGCGAAAACGTACAGTATGACTTTTGACTAGTTGGCCAACTGGAGACAAAATCGGAAGCTAAAGGTTACAGAAATCAGTTTACAGATTGGTCACCTTAATCCCTAGACCACGAGAACATTGAATATACTACAGTAGTTAATTAAGCTCAAGAAAAGTTGCAATCAAATGGAACAAATTGAACAGAACATGGAGAAAGTGCAGGAAACAAATTTTGAACTTCAAGTTATGGGAATAGAAAGTTTTTTTTCCCCTTCTATTCTGCATTGCTCATTGACACAAAGGAACAGAATAGTATATGGAAAGACTTCAAGGTACAGCGGAGGAAGGCTGGCCTGCATTCAATGCTGGCACTCAGCATTAAATTAGCTCTCGCTGAGTAAAAACACACACACACGCTGGCACACACAGTCATTAGCCGCTGCAGGAGGAATGCCTACCATCTGCGCTGACGTGATTGCAAAGGCGAGGTATTCTCGGGAATCAAACTGACAAAGTGGATCGAGCAGCTCCTCTGCCAAATATAAAGACTGTGTTTATCACATAATTACATTTCCACTTCTGCTGTGTTTATTGGCCTTACAAGTTTGAGCACATACAGCTTTGACCACCAAAGGCTTTCGAAAAAAAGGTGGAATCAAAGTATTAGGAGGGAAGCCGACTGTGGGGTTGCTGAGTTTAACGATCGCGGCGCTCTTCTTGGGCATGCATTGAAATAAAGTCACGTCCCAGTTTCCTTCAATATGTTTGTGGCAGCATCACGGCTTAGACTATTGACACATGAAATGATAATATTGGTGGAAAAATTTTTGTCCCATTAGACGTATTTACAGGCTGGAAGTCATGATGGGACCCGTAATCTGAAATTCGCAACAGATTCTCAGAAATTCTCTTTGTTGTTTTCAATAATGAGAAGATGAACCAGTTCCAGGTTGTGAAACGTGTTTACAAAATCTACCAATACCAATCTGAAGCCTTCAAAAGCTTGTGTCGAGATGAAAGAGCTCGTCAAGCAATCCAGATTAATCTTTTTGTTTCATGTGAACACTGCAAAGCTCATTGGCATGCACCAGCAACACCCGCCATTAGGAAAATCACTTGTTTAGAATTATTGTGCTGGACTAATTGATTCTGATAGGTGTTTAATGGCAAATATGATAAGGCCACCCTGGATTGCAATGTGTTCGTGATTTTAAGGGGAAAAAATGAGTCTAATGTGAGTCGAAATCTAAGAGAAGATTTCAAGGTTTTTGGATCTTTAAAAAACACTTGTTTTGGCTCTGTAGTGTTCCATCATTAAACCATTGTGGACATCATCGGATCAACTGCTGCTTTCATACAACAATAATCAGAGCTACTATTTCCTGGCAGGACATCACAGCGCACAGGCAGGAATGTCAATGAAATAACTTGTCTGGTAAAACAAAGGACAACACTGGGTTTAGCAGCTTGAGTCATTGCCAGTTTTAAAAGGTCTGTTTGGTGTACAAGAAGAGCCGTCAGCTGTAATATTGTTTGAGTTTGGTCTAACTGTTATACAAGGGATGATCTTTTCCTGACCTTAAATACGCACTATACTCTAACCAATGCATATGATTCAAGTTAAACCAGTATTTTCACCTTAACTTCGACGTACATTAGCCAAAATATATTAGCCACAACTTTAGCAAAATTAAACTGCTCTGCATAGATGTTGCAGAAAGCCAGATGTTTTAAAATGTCAGCACTGAATGTGGAAACATTTTTACCGATTCTGATTATCAATGTTATTTGCATGATCCTTGCATTAATAATTGGCAGTGTGGAAGCTAAAAAGGTCATTTTTGCACTTTTCTTTTCTTGATTTCAGGTCTGAGATAAGATACAAACTCCTCCTCTTCGTGCTCATCCACTACCCTGATCTCCAGTTTTTCTTCCCACTTCTCAACAAAAAAAAAGCACACTAACACGTAAAATGTGCACGGGAGAATTCTCCAAAATGAATTTATCACTGTCTCGGAGATACCGTGCTGATCATTCATACCTTTCAGCTGGATCTCCCAGCAGAGAAGACGCCCTGCTAAAGGGCATCCTTGATGCTTGATAGTAACAGATGCTGGATGAGAGTGTTTTCTTCATTTCCCCACCCAGTGTGTGGCTTTGAATTACACAACATGGTTTGAAATTGACACCCACAATAGTAAATGCCAAATGTCTACTATGTTTGTCTGCCAGTTAATCTATATATAGTGTAACCATTGTGTTTGGTTATGTTTAAAATATGACATTTTTAATAAGAAAATCTTTGGTTTTGTTCTGTTTTAAAGTCATTCTGGTTATCAGTTAAACCATTAAAATTCATCTGTGTGTCAGAGATACATATTTGGACTTTTTTGCTGTGAAAAAAAAATCCTTTCCGTCCTTAAAATGTCTTAGGTGTATCTCTATTCCATTGCTCAATTTAGAATGCACAGATCTGTGAAGCCACAGCCTCTTTCCCCTTTCACTCTTTCGCTATGTGTTGCAGTTTGAGCACACCAGCTCATCTATGACCTACATGTATTTCATTTATACATTTTTAAATGGGAAACCAGTTCTGCAGAAGAATATTGATCTAAAAAAAAAAACAACACCCTATGAGTTGAAGGCACTGGTTCCTTCAAGCTTTAACAAGTGAACTTCTGCTTCCATGTTTTTGAGGCTGTCATCGGTACACAGCCATGGCATTGACTGATTATTCCACTCAAGATGTCTCCTCCAGCATGAACAAGTCAACAACATTATAAACTTCACTTTCACTGCAGGCGGTCTTTTCAACTTTATCCCTCTTGTGCAAAGGGCCCACAGCTCAAACCAACACGATGTCTCTGCATCAAAGCTGTCTCTTACTGCCTACCTGTAAAACAGCAACTTTCTGTTTCCTATAACTGTATACATACTTAATAGCAGGTATGTTGGAGCCTTCCCATGAAAAATAACAAGACAATCATCTGCTTGCTTGATTGTGCCTTGTCTCCTTCAGGTGCATGTAATTGGTAGGTCGGATCGTCTTAGTAAACACAAACATCCCAGTCACTATAAAAGCTGTCACCTTAGGCCACTTTGGGAGACTTTTTCAATGTTTCGTTTGGCTCCTTCTCCCATTAAGATCATTTACACTGACCTTACTGACACTCACATCGAGTCTCTTTCCTGCAATTTAATCCATGTTTTGTAAACAAACCTTTTAATCTAAGTACAGTTTTAGTGTCTCTACCCTTATTTGCCATGGCTCTTTCAAGGTCATTATACTGATCCTGGAGGACGACTCCTCTCAGGCGATGCTTTTCCATAAAGAAGCCTTTGAGGACAAGCCAAATAACTTAATTTCAGAAAGTGACTTGCAACATCCTTGCCAAAACACTCTGTCCTCGAATTTTTCAGGTATTGAAAGCTTACCAAAACTCACCGGGTATTAACAAGAAAGCTGAGCTGACTTGCAGCAGAAGTCTAGTTGAACTCAAAGCCAAAGCAATAAATCAGAAGCACAGCAGTTTGTGATTGGTAATATAGACGACTGAACTCAAACAGTATGTGCTTTTATGATTGACAACTGAATATTAAACATACTCATGCTTGCCTTTCAAGAAGGGAGATACTGAGTGCAAACATAAGGCTCTGCTGTAATGTTTATGCAATGACGCTTGTAGGATATACGACGAAGGCCATTACTGTTTGAGATTAATCTTATTTGTCTAGATCAGTGGTAGAATTGAGGATGAAAACATAATAAATACGTTACATGATGGCGGTGAAATAAATTCTGCTGTTCAGCTCAGGCTGATAAAACTTAAAAGACCAGAAAATCAACACAGCAGCAACCCAGATGGGGTCTCCATCCTTACTTTGAGAAACGCTGTTCTGAGTCTATCTGACAGCCTTGGTGGTCTGGAAACAACAAAGGGCCAAATTGAGTCAGTCAGTCAGACATTTGTTCCATCAATAATTAATGCCTCCCTGCTCCCCTCACTCTGATCTTTTCAATCTATTTTCTATCTCAGTTCTTTCTTTTTTTTTACCCGCTAATGTCACATCAGTGTTTCTTCCTTCTTTTCGCTCTCCCATTTCATCTCCTTTTCACTCTCTGATGTCTTTTATACCTTTGTGTCCTACATCTCTTTCTTCTTGTCTTGTTTTCTATCTGCAACAAATGAACAAGTTCTTGTCTGCCTGCTTTGTCTGCATTTTGTTTGCATTTGTCCTGTATCTGTTTTACAATATGTAGCTGTCTATTGTTCTGATGCCTTTCCTCTCTTCATACTTTTTCTTTCTATCATCTACCCCCATATCTATGGGTTTCTCTCCTTCCCTCTCTATCTCTTCCTCTGTATCGCCTGGTTTCTCCTCCTCCTCCTCCCTTCTCTCCTCAGGTCCAACAGTGGATAAATAAATTATGTCCAGGAAACCGGCTGCTTTTACAACACCAATATCACATGCCTTCCTTTCTTTCACTTCTCTCAAAATCTTCCTTCTGCCCTTTTCCATTTTGTGAACATCCCCCTCACCCCCACTTCCCTCATCCACCAAAATCTCTCTTGTCTCTTGCCTCTTCTGGCAAAAAGGATGGGATAGTAACCACAGTCCTTTTGGGTCTAAATAAATCATAGCCCCGCACTGCCTCGCTTTTACAACACCAATCCTCCACTTTCATCCTGGCAGCCATGAAAGAGAGAGCAGAGGGAGGAGGAAACCAAAGAGAAAGAGACTATCTAAGGACATATGAGTAAAGGGAAGGGATATCAGAGGAAATGGTGAATGTAAAAGTGTCTTTAGTCATATCCCTCTTTCTTCCTCAACCTCTTAAGGAAGCAAAGCTCTTCTGTCACATCGGGACATGAAGAAACAGAAACTCAACCCGGCTTTTCCCAAATTTCGTGGGAGGGCTTGGTTTCTTAGAACACAGAAATTAGCTCTTTGTGCAGCATTCATGGATCACTGAGGTTTTACTTCAGAGTGTCCAGTACAGTATGAAAGCAAAAGTTCTATTTCTGACAAATAAAAGAAGCAAAAGCATCACCTAAAAATGTAATCGCGCAATGATTTACTTTTAAAAAAAGAAATTTGTGATATATAACAGTTTTTGTCTAACAAAGACAAATGATGATTGCTTTTAGTCGCGCCTGCACACCCGTTCTTTTTTCATTTCCTCATGAGTCAAATATTTTAAAAAGCCAATCCTTTTTTAATGTCTAATAATTTGAACGTGTCAAGTCATTTAATAACAACAACAAAAAACATCCTATCACTTTCCCTTATTTCCAGAGAACAATTAAAACAAGATTAATGAAACCAAAAAAACTAAAATCCATTTAGCATTTTTAAAATGAGCCAGACGCCCAAATATTCAGCCCTGACTCGTCAAAGCTGCTCCTGTGAAACATATTAAGCTCAGATAAAGCCTGGCCTACCAAGAAACATTGGCTAATTAAAAATGACTAGATTAATTAAAGTGGAGATTCATTAGTGGCGCACACACACAGAGAGCTGCGCTTCTTTCAATTAGCATGACGCACACACACATACAAATGACTTTAACACATGAACACACACACAGGACATGTTTCCATTTGTCTGCAGCTTATATACAGTCGTCTATAGAATACGGTTCTATTTCTATTTCTAACTAGTATCTACACAGCTATAAGAAGCACATTGACATTGACACATATAAAGAGACGTTTCTTGGAGCAATAGCAGAATGTACATTCAGACAGAAATACTGTATTGAAGGATACTGACAAACACACACATGAATATTCAGTGACAGCAAGCACAAACATGTACACACTTGGTTGAATTTCTGTATTTGCGAGGTCCCATTTTCTTGTAATACACCTAATCCCAAATGCAGCCGCAACCCACATCCTAGATGTCACCTTGACTAGAGCTCCATTTAACATTTACTCTTTCATTATTCAATATTTGTTCACTCTTTAATTTTTCTTCAGTTCCCGTATAATTTGTCATGTCTTGGAGAACAAGGTGACATTTCAAAATAGTTTGACTCAAAGATATTCAAATTACAGTGATATGAAACAGTGAAGAACCTCATGGAACCTGTACATTTTCAGCGTTAGTGGTTAACAACCTGCAATTGTCTAATTGACTAATTAATGCGACACCAACTGTGATCTAAATTGAATAATTCAAACCTAAAAACCAAGTCTTAACCTTCAAACATCTGCCTGATGAAGAGGGAGCTCATGCTTTCTGAAAATGCCTTGAACTCAAACTGGTCCTCACAAAGGCAGAAGCACAACAGCATCCTCACACACACACACACACACAGACACACACAGGTGTGAACGCGCACAAATACACAAACCTACCTGATGGTGCAGTCACATGACCTCCAATCACTGCTATCTCTATCATCCCATTTTGTACTACGGTCACGAAATCAACCCCAAGAACTGAACAGATGGGGCTGCGTCTGTGTTTGTGCGTGTGTGTGTGAATGTGTGTGAATATACATACATCTGTGTGTGTGTGTGAGAGTGTGTGAGTGTGTGTTAAGATGCTTGAAATGAAGATCAGTCCAGCAGCAGAATTGCTTACTGTCATTCATGCCCTTTGCACACGTGCACAAATACTTGCACACACATACACAAGCACAAACCGACACGCGCGCACACACACACACACACACACACACACACACACACCTGCCTTTATTAAAACGTCACATTCAGTGAATATACTGTGTGCTGTCATGCTGTCTGCTGTGAATGGGAACGGCTGCGTATTTACAGTGAATTGTAAATCCTGCCGAGCACTCAGCTGTCAGAGTCTTATGAATTGCTAATATGTTGTATCTCGCACTGCCGATCCCCCTCTATCTGCCCCCTATCACTTTCATTGTGCGCCGAGCAAAAAAGTGAGGCCAGGGAATCAAAAAAGCTAACTTTACTGAAAGGGATTGAAACGTGGAGATGAAGGAATCAGGACAGGTTGAATGGAAATCAAGAATACTGCCTTGAAGCGCGGCGTTGTATTTTGGACTGGATGAGGTCTACAGCATAAGTTACCATCTATTGAACCATTTACCACTGTATCCTCTGCTCTCTTTAATCATTCATGTGAACACATTAGACAACACCAGACTGCACCAGGAACAATCAGCCCGACTACAGCAGGATACTAATCAAGATGTGCCTGATACTGTTGAGAATCTTGCTGAGCTTTAACACCACAAATACCATGTAATCATGACAAAAAACACCTCTAATCTTATCACTGATTCCATTATTCTTAAACTGGTAATCTCAAGTAAAATACAGTTGTACTAAACAGACAAATGGGGATTCATTGATTTCAATAATGAATTAGAAAGTCATTTTAGCTTTTTTCTTTTTACATACAACTGTTAAGAGAAGTCGTGTATCCAATAGATTTCGGGATTAACACAGATATTTCATTAAAATCCTGCACTGGTTTGTATCATGTCTTAAGCACAGACTTTATGCATTTTATATAATAACCTCTGCTTTTAATAGCCTGTCTCCCAACACGTTGCTTGGTACAGTAGATCTTTGTGTGATAATGAGACGGATTTCCTCCAGAAGCAGCCAATTAGAGTTGATTCGGCTGCCCAACATATAAATAATGAATTGTGATTACTGTCACAACGCGTTTAAAGCCGTAAAAATCAACAATGTCCTGGTTGTGTTCAAATTTCAACTTTAGCGCTGTTCTATATGTTTGTTTCTGCATCCATCTCTGGACTTAAACCACTTGTAATGATCTGCCAGCATTTATCCATGTACAATGAACCCGGGGATGGACAGAAAGGTTGGGACACTGCTTTCAGCCTCTTCTTCTTCTACTCTTAATTCCATCCTTTCTTCTGCTGTCGCCCCTTCCTTACTCTTCTTCTATCTCTGTTCTTATTCTTCTCTTTGTTTTTCTCTCAGCCTCATTTGCAGTATATTTTGCCTCCTTTTAAACATATTCAGCAACAATACTAACCTTTTCACCCCTCAGCACCATACAACAGAATACAAATGCATCGCCAACAACACTGCAGACAAATTAATCAATGCTGGTGCCAACCAAAGAAGGAATCTTTAACTTCTTTCCTGCTCTGTTTTTTTTTTCCACAAAATTAAGGCAAGACACCACAACCTTGACATTCTGTATTTTAGCAGAAGGATATCGTCTTGACAGCTCACTTCTTGCAGTGGTTTAAGATGCACGAAACAAAGCACGGCATCTGCTTCTGTGCCAAAAGCACACTACGGACACACATCCGTGCACAACGACACACACAAGCGCGGGTGCACAAGCGAGTAAAGTGGACACCTTTCCGGACACAGCTTGCCTTGCACAGACGCCAGTCACACCTCTGAGCATAGTGACAAATGAGCAGCTCTAGAAATGTGGACAGATCAGACGCACACAACCTCTCATCGCGCACGCACACACACACATTCACTCACACAGCTGGAAGCAAACACGCAAGAACATTAACGTATCCCATATTCAGAGGGAATCACCCACATGCATTAACACACACAGCGTAAAGAAAATGCCAACCACAGCAGGTGGCAGACACACTGTTTTTCTATTCTTTGAGATCGCGTGTGTGTCAGTGTATTGTAAGTCAAGGACTAAACATTTGCTGCTGAATGAACAGGTACGCAACGCTTCATCCTGGCAAGCAATGCGCACAAGTACTTAGACATGCACCTCAGCACACACACACACACACATACACACACACACACACACACACACAAAGGATATCACTAGGGATAATTCCTACACAAAAGCACGTAAAGAAACTGTATATTCTGAATGGCTGTAACTTAAAGCTTTTCTTACACAGAGTAGGGAGAATGACAAAAGAGGAGATAGAAAAGTAGATGAATGATGTGGGACGACACACAAGTGAGAGGACAGGCGGGGAGAGTAAGATGTACATTTTTACATGAGAGGAAAAAGAAGCATGAGAGGACGGAGAAACTGAAGAAGACAGAAAAGAAAGCTGATAGTGAGAAGAGGGGAGCGCAGGACAAGATTCCTGCTTCACAGACTACACATGAAAAGGGAAACTGAGGAGAGGAGGAGGAGAGGAGAGATGGAGGACCAGGTTTTTTTTTTTCTACTTACAGAATCTCCAGATCGCGCAGCGCTCGGAAAGCTCCATCTTCGATGCAGCTGATGTGGTTGCTGTCCAGTTGCCTGCACCGTGCACACAAACACACACGCACACACACAGACACACACACACAGATGAGAGAGAGATGAGAGAGAGTCAGGCGCAAGAGTCTGCAAGGTCCGCTCTGCTGGGGGAGGGACTAACAAAAGATGGGCTGCGTGAATGAGAGTGTGTGCATGTGGGGATGTGTGAAAGGTGATACCCGGTAGTGGGCTGAAGGTAGCAGGTAGGAGACACCGGCGTTAACTCCTTCACACACACACACACTCTCTTTCACACACACACACTCTGGGGACACCTAGTCCAGACGGTAGCACACAAGCTAAGGTTAAGCCTCTCACCTCAGCGCTGATATGGCCAGCCCTGAGGAGGAGAGGAGAGGAAAAGGAGAGCGCAGAGAGGAGACCGGTGCACTGAAGTGGCCTGCCTGGCGTCAGCCTATCACCTCCCTCCCCTGCCGCACGCCCAGCGCACACTGGCCACCGGGAGAGAGAGGGACGAGAGAGGCAGACAGAGCGAAGAAGAGAGCGAGCGAGCCATTGCTACTAAAGCCCACCCTGCTTGTCTGTTCTGTAAATATTAATTGCATTTCTCCTCTCCCATCCTCCTCCTCCTCCTCTTCTCCCTCCTCCCCATGTCCTCTTTTATTCTTTTTTCCCCCTCTCTCTGTAGTGAAAGAGGGAGTAATTTCATTACATTAGGCCAGCCAATCCATTAAGGGCCTTTTACCGGCTCTGTCACTGAAACAATTTCATTAAAAGGAAAGCCTCCGTAAATCAACCTACAGTCACGACTCTGCCTCCCATTCCCGTTCTCCTTCCTTCCTCCCTCTCCCTCTCTCACTACCTGCCCACTCTTCCTCTCTCTCACTCACTCCCCCTTCCTCCCCCTTCAGCTTGCTCAACGACTTGTTTGCCGGACTCCCAGATGCACCCTGTACCCCACTGTCATCCATCCTTAGCTTTTACTTTAATTTGCTCTGCTCTAGGTATTCAGCCCCCCTCGCCAACGCCATCCAACCATCTTTTCCATGAACCCAACAACCCTGAAACTTCCACTTCTCCCTCCCTCCTCCCTTCTTCTTTTCCTTCCCTTCCTCCCATCCATTCATCCCTCTGCGTCGTCTTCTGCCGTGGCGGAGCAGATAGATGAATCAGACAGACAGCATACAAAGGGCAGACATTTTGAAGTATCTTCTAGCTTTTCTTATGTGTTGTTACAACCACTGAGAAGGATGAGTGGCATTTAGCCTCTTACGCACTCAGACAGGTGGACACACGATCGCAGATTCATGTAGCAAAAAGGAGGAAATGCTCAAATGTGCACAAACTGACAGAAACACAATCAGAGGTTTTGTTAGTTACTGTCTGCTCTCCAGACATTAGAACATAAAAGCATATCATTCCACCTTAATCTTTTCCTCCTTGTCCCCCATCCCCATCTCATCTCTCTTCCTCTAGATCCCCCCATTGCTAATCCCCTTTTCTTTGACTTCTGCGCTGTCTTCTCCTTTTTATTTTTTCTCCCCATACTTCCAAGCATTCGTCTTCTCCATTTTTCATGTCCTCTCTCTGTCTCTCCATTCATAATCCATTTTTTTCTCTCTCTCTAGTGCCCTCTCCTCTCTTCTCATCTTTGATTCCCCTTCACCTTTTCTCTTCTCACACTCCATCTATCCATTGCTAATCCATTTCTTCTCCCTGTTTTCTTTTATCAACCTTTTAAATCTCTTTTTTCTTCTCTACAGAGCCCTGGTATCTGCTCGGCACACTGCAGCACCTGTTATATCAGTCATGTCAGCTTTTAACCCCGAGGAAGGTGCTTCCCAAAACAGACGCTTGGATTTCTGTGGAGGGCCACAGAAATTACATCAGAGCTTCAGGGGCAGCACATTTTGTTTGTATGCATGTTCACCCGTGTGAGTCTGTGAAAAGAATCTGAGAGGCGAGGAAGCCCTCAGAGTGTCTGAAAAGTATATTTACTATAGTGCACCACAGGCACACCTCAATATATGTCTGTGTTTCAACAGGTAGATGGCCAAAGAAAGGCCCCAAAGTGGTTGCTTTGATAGCGATGAAATGCGAAAAGAATAAACAAGAGAAAAACGTGAAAACAGACGCTAAAATGTTTAGTGTACAATGCGAATTATTCTATTTTTTACAGTTCTCTGGTCATAACGCAACCACAAAAGCTCGTGATGTTTAGACATAAAAAAACATCAGACAAACAATTCAAGACACACCAAATTGTAATTTTTTGAATATTACACCTCAAATTTGACATTTCTTATGCGCTCAATGCGACACTGGCATTCACAGTAGTGCAATAGAAACCAGTTCACAGCAAAGCACATTTTCCATGTGTTTTTTTTCCTGATTTTGACCGACTGCTAGTTGTTAACAGTTGGCATGGATTTGATTTGGACTCAAGACAGTAAATATTAAACCACTCTGTGGCCATAGGCCAAGTTTGGCTCGCAACATAATTATTTTCAACCCTCCAAAGGCTTTCATAAACTGATGAGATGTTTTGATCCACTTTGATGCAATGCGATCATTTTTTAGAGGTGATTTAGAGATAAGTTGTTTACCATCCTACCACATCGCTCTTTATTAATTGAGCACGATTTGCGAAGATTACGATGATCACCGATGTGGACCACTAATCAGACCCATGATATAAAAGCACACATGTATAAAAGAATAGTCTGATTGGGTTTGTGCTCTTGTTGTAAGTCATGTTTTAAAGCTAAGAGTTCTTTTTGTACACTTGTTGAAAATGAGCTGAATATGTGAGCATCTGTCAAATGACTGGAGTCGAAAATATAGTGAGTCTGGGGGATAATCAACATATGGTTGTGCCATGTTGGCGTTTTATGTAATTAAAAGGCATGTAATTTTTTTCTTTTTTTGAAAGGCAAACTGGCACACAGCCTGATCAGCCATATGGAGCTGTGCTGCACTGCTAAAGTTCACTGTCGTTATTAACGCCTGTCTTCTTTCAGTACTGTACTTTTTGAGTCCTAGAATCTGAAGTACAGGATAAATATTGTCAGTGATTTATCCATGCAATTCAATTCAAGGTTGTATGAATAGAAAGGCACATGGCAATGACAGTCAGGCAGGAGATTGAAATTCACAACTGCTATTCACTTTCCGTAAATCATAATTTCAATCTTCGTCTAACCTTAATCAACCCTTTCAACACTATAAACTTAACTTTACCATAGCTAGAAGCCATGGCCCCAAGCACTGCACAAGGAGTGAAACCAGCAATCTGGGATTTAGCAAAATCATTCAAAATCAATGTCTGCTGACAATGTTATTAGTCGTAGTCCTGCAAAGAAACCATTGACCATTTATTCCAGAGGTGTCAAACTGGCCTGCCAAGAGGGTCCAGTCCAGTCAGCGGGATGACTTTACTAAGTGTAAAAATTACAGAGAAGACATTAACTGCAAACTGTAAATTTGACAAGTTGCTTTGATCATAAAGTAAAATATTATATTGGATCTTCGAGTTGTAACGCATGTGTGTAAATAATGAACTGAGGGATGATTTTTTTATAATGGCACTTTTTTCTTAAAACATTTCAGGCTGTTCATGATGTTTTGTAAAAAGATAGTTCTTTAAATGTGAACATTTTCAGAATGTACTTCTTTGCACTAAAACAATTTGGGGTTGTCATAGTAGATTATTATGCTCTGATTTTACTGGTCCAGTCCACTAGACATCAAATTGGGCTGTATGGGACCCCTGAACTAAAATGAGTTTGACAAATCTGATTCGTTCAAATACTCCAGGGTGTAACTTTTGTCTCCCCCTTCTGGCCATGAAAGTAATTATACTGAGACTGTTGATGCGTTATGACCAATGCCAAACGTTCAGTTATTTTCTGTTTCAGACTGTAATCCTTCCTCTCGAAGGTGAGTTATGTCATTAGAGGCTCTTCATGTGCTGTTCATAGTTCTTCCAACACTGGTTCTACCATACTTTTTAGCTGTCTCGTTCATCTCCTTTGATATGGGTGCTCCTGTCTTCTGCTCTGGCAAACCACTCGTTGCTGATTAATGTAAGACACGTCAGTACCTGTGCGCCAATGGAGGAATGCTGCCACAAAGACCAGATTTAAAACTTCGATGTCCTGTGAAGATCGACCTGGTGCTAATAGGTTTAATCATCAGCATGTGAACTTGTTTGACAATGGCTCTATTGTATCAGCCTTTAAAATTAAAATAATTTCTTGTAGAAATAACTATTGGCTGTCTATTCTAAAAGTAATAATAAAATAAAATAAAAAAAGACGTGGAACCTGCCTGACATGAACTGTCTGATCAAGCGGTTAACTGTGACCATGAGCTTCCCCTAGTCAACAGTTTTGGTTGCCTAAAGATTAACCAAGCAATAAATGTAAAGCTGGCACATCAGAAAACATTAATATGTGTCATTTTCGCTCTGTCATTTGGCTCTCAACACCCACCTTATCACCGTTGACACACATGACATCTTAATGTGAGCTTAGAAGAATCGCACCACTTTCTAGGGCTAACAAGGACTCTCAGGCAATGGGTGAAATATTTTCATACCATCAATTTTCAACTCTATAGGACTGTTTTTGATCACTTTGAGAGCATGTTATAACTTTCCTCCAGAAACCTCACACCTGTAATTTCCCCGAATGGAGAATAACTACTGGATTCATATTGCTAGCATGTACTTCATCTTCTATCTTCATCCACAGTAAACGATTTCATCATCTGTGATATGATTGGATTCCTCTGACAGCTTTGTTCACCAAGCACCCTGATTAGCGCTGACATGATTGGTATCAATCTGGGATGAGGGCGACTTTGTCTGTGTGGGCTCTCTGTATTTGTACCATCATGTTGCATTCATAGTCCTTGTGTGCTTTCGTGTGTTCCACTCATGGATGTTTGTTACAGAGGATACAGAGGGGGCCCAAAATTTAATTTCCTTCCATATAATTAGTTAGTGTGTTTAATCATGTCTATCATAAGGCCTATTGGCAAACTGATTCAAACCTTCCCTCTGCTACCATCTGGAGCACTGAGAAGCACACACACACACACATTGCAACGCTGCCACTGCACAAATCTATCAGTGAGCAACCAGTAACTGAGTAATTAATGAAAGGACAGAAGACAGAAATGAGGTTACGCTGCAACTATGTTTCCATCCAGTGCATTTCAACAAATAATGCTTCATCAAATCAGAAAATTAACACGCAGTTAATTAGAAATCATCACAATTTTTGCCTGGAAATTTGGGAAATGAGATTTGAAGCAGAACATTTTTGCTGATAAAGAATGAAGAGCGATGGAGACATGCTAGAAAAAAAGTGAATAAACAGTGGTGCTGTAGCTGTTTTTATTTCTGAAAGACCTCAACAGAGCATTTTCTCGGTTTTCTTTAGGCCACTGTTCAGCAAATCACAGTAGAAATTTTCCAAAATTCACGAGAGACTCTTTTAGGTTTAACATTAAAGCAAGAAGCATTGCATCTGCTTGATAATTGTCTGCCATTCAGTTGCAGGGATTTAGGGTTTCTGTAGTTCAGAATTTCTGTAGGAGCCAGCTGTGCTGATAAACATACAGTTACATTAATTTTGGTGATAGTTGGATTAGGTTCATTTTGTTGTTATGTACTGTACAAAACTGTTACCAACAATTCAGAAAAAGTTGGTTACCTTGCTGACATGTTTCGACAGCTTCTGCTGTCTTCCTCAGAGAGTCATCTGACGTTTGAGATTTTGGTGATATTTCTGAATGCTATTGGACTGAGGTGGAACTTGATATATATTACAGATAAAAAAACAATTTGGTTGACCAGAAATTTAAAAAAGAATTGAGAAATTAAGAAAAGAATGGTCACTTCTGCTATAAACTTTTAGTCTGCCCAACTTTACACTTTTGTTTTTGAAATGAACCAAACTCAAGACTTAAAAAAAAAAATCTGCTGTTGGAAGTCGTTTCATTTCTTTGTGTTTCTTCAGAGACTGTCACCGTTTTCCACTAGAGTGTGCATTTGTGAGATCTTACTGCTTTCCCAACTTGGAAATTTGAGGAAAAATAACCATTTGTATGTTTAGAAGCAGGATAGAGGCAGAGGATGTAGCCATATGAGATTCCCTCATCAGTCCTAACTCCTCTTGGGACCATTAACTGAATGTATTCTGACCATTGTGCCATTCAACATGCATACCATCTGACATTGACAGTTGAGGATTAATGCAATAAATTAGGATTTGAACAATATAGGAAAGGCTTTGACTTGCAAATGACAAATTAGCTTTCAGGAATGTTCAAGGCTACGGGAGTTAATGTCATGTTTTTCACATAATCACGGTCCACTTCTGTTGAGTGAGATCTGAACATGCTGCCAAGGACACAGAGTGGTTTTCAATCCAACTCTCTTTCCATATGAGATTAGTCAAAATGAATATGAATGTACGTTTGCTTCTTTTTTTTTTAGAAATCTGCTAGCCAGAGAAAAATAAACAGCGAAAAGAGATAAAAACATATTTGTCAAATGTTAAAGTTCAAGTTGTACAAAGGCAGCTCAACAAAAACCTAGAATCTAATTTCATGGTCTGACTCTAGCTGGAACTCACCATATATTTAAAGGTTGTGTTTTCCTGTATGAGTTTAAGTCAATTTTACATTGAAACTGAATTACAATTCCTTTCACTGCAATGACAAATACAACTGTTAGGGCAATGCTGTGTACCTACGTAAATATGACACGAACAGACAAAGCTATCGACATTTTCTGGTCTCAGGAAATGGTCTCTGCTGATCATGACCTTTAATGAATTAGCCACGTCCGGCCATTTATAGACATGAGCAACAAGTCCTCAAATTCATACGACCGCACAGGTCGTATGTAACGTGCACTGGAATACGACCCATGAGAGCATATTTATGTTAGCGCCCCTATGGGGAAAAGGAACGCATTACGGGATTTAATTCGAGAAACGGCTTTTCCCTTGCGAAACGGCTTTTTTTCCTCACTTTCCCAGCACGGGTTTAGGGTTATGGAAAGGGATAGGGATAGTGTTAGATAAAAGTTTGTTCATGGTGAGGTTTCACCTGCGACACCGGAGTGTCGATATTTACTCAACCGCCAGAGGCTGCATAGTCAAAACGTAACACTCGGTCGTAATACGGGCGTTTACAGACGACCTATGTGGTCGTTTTTGGTTTGAGGACAGGCTGACATGAGTAGGGGGCAAAGAATGATGGGAATCCGAGTAAACAACTGGAGAAAGCCAGCTTTCACGTTTTCATTCTTCACCATCTCATTGCATTACTGTATTTGTCATAATTATTTAAGGATGTCTTGCTGTAGAAAAGAGGCTTGTTACTAATCTTTTTCTGTGTAGTTTCAGGCCTGCTTCCAGTTGCCAATTGTTTAATTCTTGGTAAACATAAAATCAACTGAAGGCAAACATCTGCAATGGTAGCGACACACAACAGCGCTGGTGTGTGGCTATGTGTGCACGTGCACGCAGACGACACAATGTTCTCACCTCTCTCTAAGGCGCTGTAGTCATAATTCAGACAAACGGCCATCCTGCACTGCATTGTGGGTAGGGAAGCATGAAGCATGGAGGTGTTTTACGAGGGAGAAAAGAAAGGAGAGGATGACAGGAAGGAGAAAGGTAAAGTACTAGAGCCATGGGGTGTGCTCTTTTTTTTTTAAATCCTTACACTGATATACTGCATTGTTGTATTTTGTATTTGGCTGAAGAAATTGCATATTACACTGTGTGAGCACATTCTTCCACAGCACCTGGAGGTAGTTTGAGTGTGTCGATGTGCAGCATGGGTGGACCCAGCGGGAAAACTGAATTAAATTTTATCACAATAAAAAAGTGGGTAAGAGAGCGAGAAGACAGGCAGATGGAAAACAAAGTACAATATGAGGACGTGATGGCTGCAAAAGATAAAAAGTATGTCTGTGTGGGCACTGAGGTGTAATGTCAGGGCATATGAAACAGCTGCACCTTATCTGATATGTCCATGCTTCGAAGTAATCCAACTACTGCTGTATATTTCCAAACATGACTGCCTCACATATGCTGTGATTTAAGTGTGACAATAGCTGTACACATACGGTGGAGAATCAGATTTATCTTCACAAGATGAGCAAAGACCAACACAGTAGCCAAGTATTGAATGCAGTTGTATAGTGCCTGTATGACTTTAAAAATAAGCTTAAATACTAGTATATTCATATTACGATGTATTGGAATCTTAGTGGGATACATTGCATCAGGCTTCTCATGGATTCTGTTGTTGAGAAACTACAGAAAAACATAAAAAAAATGCTTTTAACCTGACCCTTTATTTTGTTTGTCATATTTTTACTCACTGTGGGCTCATTTTTCACTGCAATGTAAAGACCTGCACTTCTGTGGACACAGTACAACAATGGAGTGCAGTACAATACAGTTATATTGCCATGAATGGAAAAAGTTTAAAGAAAAGTTGTATTTCTTTGATGAAACATGTTTCGCCATTTTTCCCAGTTCAACAGGTGTTAAGAATATTAGAAAATACTGGTGGCTCCACTTCCTTTATATATTGAACTATTTGCATTTTTAATTTGCTTCCATACTTTTTTTCACTGTAAGTGTAACCTTCAGCTGAGCCTAATTTAGCCAGATAGTCCAAGTTTTTTTTTTTTAATCACATGACTGATTTGCACCCGAGTCCCTAATAGCTTCTTGTAGCACCAAGACGAGAATTTTTATTTTTATTTTTTTGTTATTTTGGACAAATTCTGTTTATGGTAAACACTTTATTTTTGTTCATGTTCAAATAAAACATATGAAATAAAGGGAATCTGATAAAATATCACATTTTCAAGATTAGATTTGGTTAATTTCTGTGACAAAATTGTTAATCAGACATGGTTAGTTCATGAACTGTTGAAAAGATGAAACTCATACAATTTTTTGGGCTCTGGTAAATAGTGCAATTTTGGGAATCTTTTAAAGAAAACAGACGTAGACACATTATCTTTAAAAGAAATCGTGGATTTTGAGTTTCACAGGATCAGTGCACTCTTCTGCCTTTGCAAGGTTTCTATATAACAATATGGAACATTGTTAACTCTCTGGTCATCGATTAACGCCCTAGAAACTCATCACTTTATTCTACAATTCTACAATTTCATTTAGCAGACGCTTTTATCCAAAGCGACGTACAACACAAGCAAGAATTCAGACATAAGGAAAAACCTGTAGTAAGTGCAAAAGTGCTAAGGGTCAGTCAGTTTTCTGAGCAAACGGCGAGATAACTCTCGCTGCTATTTAGGAGCTACTTTTGTATTTTTGTCTTTCAGTATGTTACCATTTGTTACTACTGATGTGCACAGAAATTTTGCCAGTGATTGCACATTGCACACATAAAAATACTGTGGGATTCTGCAGCATTTTATTTCTTTTAGATGGGGTTAGACGCTTTTCCATGTTGCCTTCCGGGTTTGTAATAAGCTCAGGAGCAGCTGCACTGACACATTCACAGATGTGGTTAACATGTCGAGCCTTTGTGGGGCCGAGAAAAGGCATGACATGGTCAAACAAAATAAGAAATGCTGAGGCAGGATTAGACTTTAGAAAATCTGATTAGATATGATAAGATAAGCATCCAGGATATGATGCACGGTAGCCAGAATAAAACATTGAACGGATTACAAGAATTTTGGCACAGTGTTTTCTGTCCATTCAAACTCCATATTTACGTTGATCATTTTTAGTTTGACTGACAGGTTGAGCTGAGTAGAATGACAGGACCCGCCGTCAGCACAATGTATAGGACAGCTCGCAGATACACACACCAACACCCAGATGTATGGCATATACCTGTCTCCTTAGGTTAGCAGAGGACTACAGTAATCGTATTTGCCAGGTTCTTGGCTGTTTCAGCAAAGCAGTCATCTGATCATGGGGTCGAAAGGGTCAGAATGTGTGTGTGTGTGTGTGTGTGTGTGTGTGTGTGTGTGTGTGTGTGTGTGTGTGTGTGTGTGTGTGTGTGTGTGTGTGTGTGTGTGTGTGTGTGTGTGTGTGTGTGTGTGTGTGTGTGTGTGTGCATGAAAGAAAAAAAAATCCAATAAACGGCATACAATGCTATGGTAGCCACTGGGCAGCATGAAAGGGAACAACCACAAGAGAAAGATAGAGACCCTACCCTCTGAGAAAGAGAGTGAGAGAGACAAAAAGAGGGGGAGACATAGATTGAGAGTGAGGGAGGCAGTGAAAGAGACAGAGGAGAGGGTGAGCGCAAGGGAAAGAGAGAGAGAGACAAAGTGAGAGGGAGAGAGAGACATATGAGAAAATCAATGCTGTGTCCACCAGGGACAGAATGTCATGAAGGTTTTTTTTATACTCTGTGGTATAATGGAGGGTTGGAGCTTTTTACTGCAGGAGTCACCTTGTCTAATGGAGGGAGGGATGGAGGGACAGTGTGGGGTGGGTTGGAAAAGAGTGAAGAGGGAAATAAAAGTGGGAGAGAGGGAAATTAAGGCTGGGGACTGGTTGGAAGGAGCTGGGAATTGAGGAATGAGGAGAAAGCAAGGAGAAAAGAGGGAAGAAAGAGACGGGGGACTGAGGGGAGCAAGGAGAAATGAAGATGGAGAGCAGAATGAAAACAGAGAAAGAGGAACTGAGGTAAAATGGCAGGAATTGGTAGAAAGAGAAATAAAGTTGGAAAAGTGAAGGAAAGTTTGAAGCACAGATGATAAGAGAAACAAGACTAATGGTTGATGGGAGAGTATAATTATTGGTAGGAAGGATTGAGGGTAAAAATGTGATGGCGGATTAAGGGACAGAGTAAGATAATGGAAGATAGAGAAAATGATGCAATCTGAGGGGGAGCAGAAAAGGAGAGAACACATGGACAGAGGAAAGAATAAGAAGGAGAATATGAGACATTGGTGGTGACATGAAGAGCAAGCAGAGAGTGGAAGAAGATCAGGAGAGTTAAGAGGAGGAGAAAGTGGAGGAGGTGCTGGAAGGTGTCAAAGGAGGAGGAGGAAGAGATGAATGATCTTTATATACCTGAGTCAGTCCTAATTCCAAGAGAAAAAAAACGTGAAATGATTCACCTTGTAGGTCAAAGCTATTTAGTGCAAAACATTTTAACAGGGGGGAGAGACATTTTTACCATCCAGTTTGATTGATGTGACTTTATAGCTTTGGCAGAAAGTGAGAAGTCGTGTTACAGCAGTGAGTCTGGTGTGAAAAAGGTAAAGGCAGAGTGCAGCATCACAGAGTGGAATATATAGATGTGCAATGTCTGGAAAAATGTAATTTCATCTACTGTACTTTGTAGCTGACCAGTGGGACAGCTGTAGGAGACTGTGGCTATACTGGGCTGCACTCATGTGTGTTAAAGTACTAATGTGATGCCGGGCATCACCAAAAAAAAAAAAAAAAAAGAAAAGAAAGAAAAAAAGAGTTCATCATCAATCAGCAAAGCGTCCCTGGATAAGCAGAGCTTAAAGACATTAATCTCAAAATGCAAAGTGCTGTGAGGTCACAGCTGAGATGTGATATGCTCTGCAGTTGTTTGCTTTCTGGCACCAAACTTCAAATAGTTGTGAAAATATCTGAGTAAGTCTAAGGTCAAAGAGGTAAGGTGGTGTGTGGCGTTTAGTTTGGATTGTGTCCGATGTGCGAAGCGAGAGTGGATTAGATGATCAGAGGCCAACCTGAACTCAAAGGTTTGGAGTCCAGCCATGAGAACTGACACTCGCTTACTTACAAACACACACACACCCACACACACACACACACACACACACACACACACACACACACACACACACACACACACACACACACACACACACACACACACACACACACACACACACACACACACACACACACAGAGTGCAGAGTAGAGACACTTTCAGGCCCATTTAACTTAAGAGTAATAATCTCCTGTGGACTTTGGCGGCCACGTTGAACTTACATCACACTTGGGAGAGGAAACTAAGCAGAGGAGCACATTTGCCTGTAGCCTAACTCTGAATTACTGGTCTGTGCCAAGATGCATATTAATCAATTCACAGATTGCCCAATGAAAAAGTGCAAAAAGCACAGAATGTAGATCCTAACAATCCAAGGACATACAAGTCCGCAGTTTGAAGTGATGGATGTATATGTGCCGGTTATACCGAGGTATTGGAAATAGAGTCATGCACTTGTTGTAATTCTCTCTGCTCTCTATAAGCCTAGCTGTTGATTTTGCTAGTGGACTGAAATGCTGTGATAATTGCAGTAGCCCACACTTGGCCCACAATGTCAAGCTTCATTTGTTTAACTCATTTCTTTAGACATTAGTTTGATGTCGAGAGAGACAGAACAAATAGTGCAAAACCTCCATGAAAAAAGGACCACCAAACTGATCTGTGGAGTAACTTAATCGTAGTTTCAAAAGTCACGACCAAGGTGGGTTTTTTAGGCTTGAACATCAATTAGCAGCGCTCCTCTGTTATACAAAGAATCTGTAGTTGAGAAAACAATCTCACCAGTGCGGTTCATTTCGAAGCTGTTCAACAGCTTTTGATCATATCACATTGTTTTCATCAGTATTTGCAGACATAAAGTTCTTCCTGATGTTCATTCTCAAACTTTTGCGCAGCAGTTGAGAAAATAAATCCCACTACATGGTCCATTTAGCAGCTCATCTGAAGCTTTAGATCCTATAATCCGAACATCATCAGTAGAATGAAATTAAATAACTGAATGAAATGAACAAGTGACGATCTGTTTTCATTTGTCTTCATCAGCAGTAGTTCAGTGGATAAATAGGACAGCTACAATTAGTATGCAATCAAATATGACGCACCTTTGCATTGCTGAACGCAATCATGGTTTAGAAACTACAAAAGGGAAGAGCTGTTTTTGAGGCATTTCTATCTATTTTATTCACCCAATGTGTTTGCAATCTTTCTGCACATGACAGGTGTTAAAATATATTATTTATTCGCACAGCAATGCAAACACGAGTAAAGACAAGTATATTAAGATCAATCAATCATGATGCAATCATCCCCTGACTCAGTGTCTCCCTCTTCTTCTTTCCATCTCATTTAACCAAAGAATACTGTTTGTATTTTTTTCTGTCAGTCAGCAGCTTTGGTAGTAAAATAAAGCTTGGAGACGGATGGGTTATTATCTTTTTGCATCTTGTAGTTATTATGCGCTGTTGTGTTATTCCATCTCATCTTCTCCTCTTCTCTTCTGTCATGTCAGTCATGTCTGATAAAACACAACAGCAAACTTCAATTTAGTCAGAGAAGATTTGTTGAGCTAATCTGCTGGGTTTTTTTCAGCCGCATGCAGTTTCATTGTCTCCTACTGTTTATGAACCTGAACTCTCCCACACAACCAGAAACTGATGTTAGTAACTGAACTTACAGTATACAGCAGAAGTGAGTAAACCCCCGTGCATTAAAATGTGTCATCTCTCAATATTTGCATTGTTTTTGGTTGACAAGTAATATTTCTTCTTATCAGTAAGCAAATACGAACACTTCAGAAAAACTATATTGAAAATACAGGCACTAAAGTAGAAACTCAATGCAAAAGAAAGTGAATACAAATGTCACCATGGACACACAAGTTCCAAAACATGTGGTCATTAAACCTAAATTGAATAGACTTGTGGTTTCCAATCAGTCTAACTGCATAAATATGATCACAAACAGTCCTTTAAACACCAGAACAATCTCAATTTTGGATCGCTGGTCTGTGTCTATCTGCATGTCTGCATCATGGCTCCGCATGGAAAATACTTAAGAAAAAAAAGGGACTGAAACGGATACAGGATGATCTGTGATCAACAAACAATCAGGTGAAACACAGTTGCAGCACTAATCGGGAGGAGGAGGTAATCAGGAGTCATAGCACCACTAATCAATGCCACAGTGGTCGTCCTTCTAAAATGACACCATGGACAGGGTGAAAGCTATTTACACAATCTATCACTGACAAACAGTAGACCGGCTGCTTCAGACATTATTCAGGGGTTACTTGCTCAAGGATTCAGTGACAGCTCAGGCAATTGTATTTAGCTCAGATGGGATCCAGAATGTTTGCAGTGAACCTGACTAGGACTGCCACAATGAGTGCATAGTCCTGACAGTGCAGCATGGATGAGGAATGTAGTAATACATATGAGCGGAAAAGGAGATCACTCCCAGTCTCCAGTTAACTGGCAGAAGAGAAATATTCCTGCATGATAATGATCCAAAGCACACTACCAAAATCCTACAGGAGTTTCTGAACAATCAGCAGGTGAAAACAGTATGTCATCGAACTAGAATCTATTCGAATCCGTTCAGGGAGAAATCTGTGCAACACTATCACTTTCATGCCAGAGAGAATATAATCTGCCATCTAAAAACAAAGTGAAAGGTGTACTGACATTTGTTGCCTTAAGTTCCTATTGAGGGGCCTGTATTTTTAATATGGTGAATCCTAACCGTTCATTTCTAATTTTACAACCTATTGTTTAACTTAGGAGTTATGTGATGACTGATATAGTTTTGAATGACTTGACAATTAGGTGATATTGCACAGGGGTGTGCTCGCTTCTGTTGTTCTACTCCATTTTGTTCTATTCTGCCTGTCTTTATCGAACTCTCTCACATCGAGGACACTGCCCCAAGAGTCTGTCTGGTCGTTTAGAGGCAAGATTGATCAGCCATTATTGATGGGAAGAATTGATTAGGCAGCATATTGATCACAGTATTGGTGATAAGGACATCATGAATAAATGACAGGGCGGTATTGAGGTAGTGATGTGACGACAAATCCTCTCTGGAAAAGAAGAGAGGAAGGAACAGAAAGATGACGAGATAAAGTGGGAGTAAGGGGGGAAGGTGTGAAAGTACAGAAAGAGGAAGAAAAGGGCGGTGGAGGTTGGGAGAAAAGAAAGGTTGCTCGAAAAGAGGAGGTGAAAGGATGATGGAAATACCGGGTAAATCATAAGGAAGTGGAAAATGTGTCAAGGTGTTGAATTTGTAAAAGAAAATGTAAAACTTACAACTTTATTTAAACCAGACACCAGGCGCAGAAATAACTCATAAATCATGCATTATACTCTACACTTACATACAAGTTATCTGAGCCTGACCAACATTTGTCTGCACGGCATGAATCTGTAATGCATGACCCATCAAGAAGCCAGTGGAGTTTCAGGAAATATTAAGAGAATCTGAAGCAGTATTGATTTTTGGAAAAGAAATGATAAAAAAAAATTAGGCTCAATCTTTCAGAAAACTGAGGAATAACATCAGGAATGCAGGAATAAAAGAGGAATGAAGATGGTGGAGGAAAGAGGAGAAGAAAAAAAAAGGGAGTGATTGCGCTTACAGGTTCTTGACGCTGGTGATTCCTCTGAAAGCTTTCCTTGGAACCGACTGGATCTGGTTCTCACTGAGGTCTCTGGAGACGGAGAAAGAAAGACAGGATGACAGAAAACATTAGAGGAGGTAATCGGGGCACCAGAGATATATGAAGTCAAATGATAAACAAAACCACAAACATTTGATCTATGCCTCGCACACGCTCACACACACACAGCCAATTACAGAACAAAGGCACACAAGGAGAATGAGATTGAGAGAGGGAGAGGGAGAAAGGATGATATGACATTTATGATCAGTGGAACAATTTGGTCCAAAGAGCTTCAAAGACAAAAGGAACTATCAGAAATACTGCTGGCATGAGTCCATCTGCTGGCTGGAAGTTTGTGTGTGCGCAAATGTGTGTGCGTGCGTGTGATTAATGGTGAGGCAGCGGCAGGGAAAGAATGAAGTAAAAGGAAGAGAACATCAGAATAAAAGGCAAGTGAATGTGTGTGTGTTGCATATATGTGTGTTTCGCATGTTTTTAATTTAAAGGTTTTTTTTTACTTGAGAAATCCAACGGTGAGGCAACGTGTGTTTTGTGAGAAACTGAAGGACACACACATGTACACGCAGAAATGCCTTTTAACACCACCATCAAGCAGCATAGTTCGTTTTTCCTCTTCACACACACTGAGCATGCAGTGTGGACAACATCTTTGCCAATTCTCTTTTGCCAGATGATTCCTGACGTGATGCAACACACTGCCCTTATTCTATTAGTTTTGTATGTTGGTAAGACAATGGTGGGCAAACAGAGTTCAGAAAACACAATGTAATTAGAGAGCGCGAGAGAGAGAGAGGGAAAGGTATGAAATATCAGCCGAGCCAATCACTCCATATTCCTGCCGCTCAGGCCTGAGTCGAGCGCTCACATACCGCACAAAGCCAATCAGCGGCCGCACATTAAAACATGACCACGCATGTTAGATAATCAGCATACACTTAGATAATCACAATGGAGCAGCACAAAGGAGCAACAGACCTCAGCCTGGGCTTTCCTGTCCGACCTTGACACACAAACACACACACAGCATGGAAATCAGCCAGCCTCTCTGTGGAACAACTTAATTACATACAACTCATATTCATAACATTTTCCTGTCACACAATTAAGAAACACTGCCTCTTACTGGCCAGTTTTCACAACCAGACAATCATACACAGACATGTGCGCCCACACATGTATATCTTGGAATAAACAATCCCGGCCAAACATACATCCTGTATACGCTTAAGCTATCTAATTTGCACACACATGCATTCATGTACACAGGAGGAAAATGGGTTGTGCATTATTCTAAAGCCAATCAACTTTTATTAGTGCTGTGAATGTTAATTGGCGAGCCGTGCTCGGAAAACAGAAAACTCATTTCCTCAAACTAACAAGGTTTCATCGTTTTGGATGCTTCCCTTTCAGCTTTGTGTTTTCTGGCTCATTCCTTTTGTTTGACAAGAGATGAGCGTTCCCTGTTTTGTCTCTGCAGGCCTTGATGGGAAAAGTATGTGCCTGGCATCGTATACTCTTTAGGCAAAGAAAATATGTGCTTTTATGTGCAATTTTGCTCAGCACTTGCGGTAACAAAAGAGCACAAGCAAGGCAAACATTTGACAGACAGGAATGGTATTATGATATTTTAATGTGCAGCACAGACGGAAAATATTCGTTGTGTTTACACTTCTTGTTTGGAAGGTTTTGACACTTTTTGGGTATGGTGATGTTTTTTGGCTTTTTTTTTTATTAACCAAAAGAAGGTTTTCGTTCTTTTTTTCCTGTCTTTGTTGCTCCCATGCTGACATTGACGGAGCAAATAGGAAACAGATAGAAGGTAAAGCTGTTATCGGCCTTGATTTCAATTCCACACTATCCTTCTTTATCATTCTCTATTATCTATCAGTCTCTCCATCTATCTACCTAACTATCGAACTACATCCATGAATTTATCTTGTTTATCTCTATCTTGAATGCATCTCTTTTATATGGCCCTGCCCTCTGTGGATTGCTGACAAACACAGTGGAGAATGATGACAGAAAAAGAAGAAAAAAGCAGGAGAATGAGAGCAAGATAAGGGAGGGGAAACATTAAAAAGTCATATTTCAGATGAGCTCCATGGCTAATAAATCTTTTATTGTTTTGTTTACCCACCACAATATTTATTTGTTATTTTTTCTAACAGAAGGAAAAACATCCAAGTCAAATAAAAGCTATTATGAGACAGTGTGTCTCTGTCTGCCTTTATGACTCCAGCTGAGTGACTGACACCAGCTCCAGGAGTCCACAGTTCAGGCCCATGTAATAAAGCTCATATGCAACACGTCCTTTAATCAAGTTTTTATCATACGGGTGGTTTCTGGTTGCCCATTTGTGCATTTGGTTTTAGGGCTCTGGGAACGTTTTTATGTCCAAGCTGCATCCCTCGCTGTAACTGCTCTGCTGACACTTTGGAAGCTGTAAACAAAAGATGTTCACCGATTTAACATTTTATCGGAAACTAGAAAAATATGAATGTGATCTTAACAAGTACAGCAGGATTCAAGGCGTGTGTTGTGAAAAAAGAGAGGACTGCTATTCCTATAATGTGCTCATAATTAGATAAAGTGTTTATTAGTCTGATAACCAAGTTTGAAACAACTGTTTCTTTCAATCTGCACAGTCAGCTTGAAACAGACACAAACATCTTATGCCAACAGTCATTACAAACACCTGCTGCGCTTCCAGACCTTATTTATCTTCTGTCAGTGTGCTCACCATATTTGTTCAAGAGTTGAAAACAGCGGATACTGTCAGTCAGTGAGAAACAAGATGATTTTAGAAGCCTTAAAGCAACTGAAGGGAAAACAAAAGGGTAAATGTGTGGGTTAGGGTGTTACAGTTGTCCACATAAAGATCTGATGAGAGATAGTATGACAAGCAAGACATTTTTCCAAAGAAAGTCACAGAAACATGAAATGAGCAAATGAATTGTCTCAAAAAAAGTTAGCACTACATCTACATCCAAACCATAGATGTAAAAATGCTGGGAAATATTCAATGAGAAGCCCCTGAGGAGCTTGTTTTAATTCTTAGCTGTCCCCCTAAAATCACACATGAATTATTTACGGTGCCTCTGAAGAAAACCTATTTTCAGTGAAGTTTTATTACTCCAGACACCAATTAATAAAAAGCTCGTATCTTAGACAGAAGTGAAGACTGATTTTACAGGCAACTAAAGCAAATATCCAACCACCTTTAATAAAATGTTTCTAAACCCTGACTGGCGCACATGAATCCAACACATCACATTTTTCTGAGCTGTACCTACTCCAAACCGGCACAAAAAAATGAAAATTCTGTTTCATGAAATAGCCAAAATCACTCAAAAGCTCACGGAGGACCTGATGGTGAAAATAGGATTGAAAAAGCTGCTTTCAGGGCCTTTAATATTCAAGCAGCTGTCTGTCTGCCATTTGGCGCAGCTTGTCTATGACCTTATGCACTGCCAGATATTAAAAACGGAGTCTTTATGCTATCATAATGTATTATTAATGTCTGAACACATTCAACATCCAGAGCTACGTTACGCCTCCATGTAAACACCTGTCCTCCTCTCATCTCTGTGTGACTCATACCTGCCGACCTTTGAGCAGAGCGAAGGCTTTCACCAACCGGAGACTGTGATCCCTTTAAAGGACACTTGCTGATAGACTAATGCACACAGAGCTCATTTGGATAGTGGCATGGTTCGTACACCAGTGTCCAGCAATCTGCTTCCACACTTCAATTACGGGATTTAGCCCTTTTTGGTCCTCTATTGCCACAGCATTTGAGGGAGCGAGCAATTAATCTCCTTAGAATTCTATTAAAGAGACGGATGGCTGTTTGAATTATGCATCAGTTCTATTAGGATGACAAATTCTGTAAATTATACTGGTCCTGATTATGAAAACAACCGCATATCTTTTGAGAAATAGAGGGATCTCAGGAGCTGGATGGAGACAAGACAAACAGCGCAAAGTTCACACAAGTTCAAGTGCGCCAAGTTTGGTGTCAGTAGCAGCAAAGAGAAGACGAAGGCCAAAAGAAGAAGAAGAGGAAAACCAAACAGCAGCAGCAGAGAACAAGCAGTCCTCCATTATCCATTCCACGTTTGTCATGGCTTTCTAAGTACTGTATAATTGATTGAATTTTGACCAGATGTCTTCCAGGCTTCTCCCTCCTTTTACCACACAGACCCCCCACTCTTGGTTAACATTTCCCAGCCAAGGCCTCTCCTCTCCGGGCACGGCAACTCTCTCTGGCCCCTCGACGTCTCAGGAGGGATTGAGAATGACAGCGAGATCCTCCTCGGGTTGGCGTGTTGGTGTTGGTGTGTGAGTGTGTGTGTTTATGTGTGTGAGCTCCCAGCTATCACCTCCTCCATATTAAGTTCCATTATTCATGTGAGAGGAATAATAACACTCGGCAGGTCACCCTTTGCCACCTCGGATATTACTGTTAACCCCTTAACACACACAAACACACACACACACACTACAGGCTACACTGTGCTGGTGTTAACCCTCCAAACTCAATAAAGAGAAGATATTGTGCATGCAAACACCACAGACACACAAACATGCAAATATAAGCACAGGAAAAATATTCACAAGTATTTTTTTTCTTCTTTTATTCAAACACACATACCAAAGAAAGTTTTTTTCTGCCCTGCTAGCTTCTTGTGCAACACTAGACACCAGATATTAGATGGATCCACCCTCAGGCTCGTCCACATATGAGCAAAGGCCCACTCAGCCCTGAACCGTTAACCTGAGAACAGGGGAGTGGAAACAGACCTGTGGCTTTGTGTCAGATGGCATCACAGGAGGTCTTAGTTAGACAGAGATGACAAGCAGGGCAGCAAAGGTGTGTATCCATGTGTCAGAGAGAATTTGTGAGCTTCTGTGTGAAAGAAACAGCAGGCAAGTGAGAGTGGATGGCCGGCGACGTATATGCATCTTTGTGTGTGCCTTTTATTAAACGAAGACTGACTGTAGTGCAAGAAAGAAAGAGCAGTGACCCTTGGCTGGGCTCCAAGAGAGAGATGAGAAAGAAATAGGGGAGGAACAGAAAGAAAATGAAAGGAGAAGAAGAAAGGAGACGGAGTAGGAAGACCGAGGTGGGACAATTTCATCTTTGAAACCTGAGACCTGCGATGGTTAGCGTGAGCCTCTCGCCTCGCTTCTCTCTGTCTTTCTTCCTCTTCTCTCACTTTCTTTTTCCACCCCTCCCGCTATATCACTTTCTCCCCCTCTGTCTGTCTCTTTTTCTCTCCCTTGGGGGCTGTAACTGCATTTAATATTGTTCCATAAAGAGAGTAATAAATATCGACTGCTGGCTAGCTCATATTCTTCTTGTTTTTTAAGGCACTCTACTGTAGGGTGAGACCAAAGTCATGCAGCAGGTATTACAGTGCTTAATTCCTGTAGTGTAGATGTGATTCAATATCTTGTGGCATATCTGTAACCTTTGGAACTTTTAAAGTGTCCTTTATGTCATTTTAACTTACTGTCAAGTACTGCTTTTAGTTCACGATAAATATATTAGTGATTTAATGCCATTGATGATAGCTTGTCTCCATTCATATCTTTAGTTCTAAAGGTTTTTCAATTGATTTTGTAATTATAAGTGTTCAAGATTCTAATTAAAACCATTCCCCCCACACACACATTGAATACATAAAAAGTCAGCATAATGCTCTACTGATACAGGAAAATATTTCACCATCAATATGTCAAAATTCATGTGATTCCAGCTTTTTAAATTTAAATAATTTAGATTTTTGATTCATTTATTTTTTTACGGTTGTGGCTCATGTGACAGAGCGGGTTGTAGACGACTTGCAAAGTTGACAGTTCAATCTTTGGTCACTCGTTTAGTCTCTTGCTTGGGTAAGACACTAAATCCTTGTTTGCTCCCCATGTTAGTCAGGGTTAAATAGGGTTAAATAGTGCCAAGTGCAGATGATTTACCAGACTCTTCTTTAAAAGTAAACTAAATAGCTTGGGTTGTGAACAAAAAAAAGACAATTGAAGACGTCGTCCTGAGTTTCGGAAATCATTAAATGCCATTTTTGACCAAACAAGTAATTGATTAATCGAAAAAATAATCGACATATCAATCAACATCACACTGCCAAAGCCAGCAGGGAGGTACACACGTGGACAAAATTGTTGGTACCCCTCAGTTAAAGAAGGAAAAACCCACAATTCTCACTGAAATCACTTGAAACTCACAAAAGTAACAATAAATAAAAATTTATTGAAAATTAAATAATCAAAATCAGCCATCACTTTTGAATTGTTGATTAACATAATTATTTAAAAAAACAAACTAATGAAATAGGGCTGGACAAAAATGATGGTACCCATAACTTAATATTTTGTTGCACAACCTTTTGAGGCAATCACTGCAATTAAACGATTTCTGTATTTGTCAATGAGCGTTCTGCAGCTGTCAACAGGTATTTTGGCCCACTCCTCATGAGCAAACAGCTCCAGTTGTCTCAGGTTTGATGGGCGTCTTCTCCAAATGGCATGTTTCAGCTCCTTCCACATATGTTCAATGGGATTCAGATCTGGGCTCATAGAAGGCCACTTTAGAATAGTCCAACGCTTTTCTCTCAGCCATTCTTGGCTGTTTTTGGCTGTGTGTTTTGGATCGTTGTCCTGTTGGAAGACCCATGACCTGCGACTGAGACCAAGCTTTCTGACACTAGGCAGCACATTTCTCTCCAGAATGCCTTGATAGTCTTCAGATTTCATCGTACCTTGCAAACTTTCAAGACACCCTGTGCCAGATGCAGCAAAGCAGCCCCAAAACATTACTGAGCCTCCTCCATGTTTCACCGTGGGGACAGTGTTCTTTTCTTCGTATGCTTGGTTTTTGAGTCTATGAACATAGAGTTGATGTGCCTTACCAAAAAGCTCCAGTTTGGTCTCATCTGTCCAAAGGACATTCTCCCAGAAGCTTTGTGGCTTGTCAACATGCATTTTTGCAAATTCCAGTCTGGCTTTTTTATGAGTTTTTTTCAGCAGTGGTGTCCTCCTTGGTCGTCTCCCATGAAGTCCACTTTGGCTCAAACAACGACGAATGGTGTGATCTGACACTGATGTACCTTGGCCTTGGAGTTCACCTTTAATTTCTTTGGAGGTTGCTCTGGACTCTTTGGATACAATTCGAACGATCCGTCTCTTCAATTTGTCATCAGTTTTCCTCTTGCGGCCACGTCCAGGGAGGTTGGCTACTGTCCCGTGGGTCTTGAACTTCTGAATAATATGAGCCACTGTTGTCACAGGAACTTCAAGCTGTTTAGAGATGGTCTTATAGCCTTTACCTTTAAGATGTTTGTCTATAATTTTTTTTCGGATGTCCTGGGACAATTCTCTCCTTCGCTTTCTGTTGTCCATGTTCAGTGTGGTACACACCTTTTCACCAAACAGCAGGGTGACTACTTGTCTCCCTTTAAATAGGCAGACTGACTGATTATGAGTTTGGAAACACCTGTGATGTCAATTAAATGACACACCTGAGTTAATCATGTCACTCTGGTCAAATAGTTTTCAATCTTTTATAGAGGTACCATCATTTTTGTCCAGGCCTGTTTCATTAGTTTGTTTTTTTAAATAATTATGTTAATCAACAATTCAAAAGTAATGTCTGTTTTTGATTATTTAATTTTCAATAAATTTTTATTTATTGTTACTTTTGTGAGTTTCAAGTGATTTCAGTGAGAATTGTGGGTTTTTCCTTCTTTAACTGAGGGGTACCAACAATTTTGTCCACGTGTGTATGTTGTTGTAATGTGGCATCTGAGGGGACATAACTCAAATTCAGCCTTTATATACAATACTCTAACCATTATTTTATTGCGCATGTTGAAACAGAACTCACAGCAGCTTTTTTCAAAACCCTTCATTTCTCCTGGGAAAACTTACTGAATATAAATGATGCATATTGGCAACACCACAGACATATAGCTCTATGCATTCAAAACTGGAACCTTCCCATTATAACCACGGTCTTCAATCTTGGCTTCAGAGCCACTCTCCTTGAATGATTCTGGCTTGTGCCAACAAACTGGGAGGATATATCATCCAACAAGCTGGCAGTGCACTGCAGAAAGCGCAACTGCACTGTGGGACTGTATAGTGGGGATATTATTGCAATTTTTTACAGTATAGAATTTTTTTTATTTTTTATTTACAGTGAACAGAGAAGTGATGATAGTCTATAAAATGAAGTGATTTCTGTTTTCATATGTTCTGCTTTCATTCTCCATTACATTTCTTTCATATTCAATTTGTAAATTCTTGCTGATTCACTTTCCTTCTGGCCCAGCTCCTTCCTTTTTTTTTCTTTAGTGTTTTTTTAAGCTAAGCTAATTGGCAGCCTACTGTAGCCTTATATTTACCAGAGAGATATAAAAGCAGAATTGATCGTCTTGTGTAGCTCTTGGCAAGAAGCATTATAACCATATAGTCTAAAATGCAGAATTACTGATAGCGTACATTTCTTCTAAACTGCATGCATTCCCTGAAAGCTCATCATTTACATCACAGAGTGAATGGCATTTTTAAGGCTACTGGAAAAAGTTGCTGCGAAGACAAGCCCAACTACTTCCCATCAGACAGAAACAACCTTAAAATTTGTCCTCTGTAATCTGGCATGCTATTAATGGAGGACACACAGGACGGCGTTCGTTTCAATTTTTTCTCCTACTTGCCTTTCCCTTTCCAGTCTTTGTAATTCTTCATCAGTCTTTTGACTCGGTGCCCTTGCTTCGGCGCCCCATCCCTCCTCTCCTATTCAATCCTCCACCCCACCCTCCGACTCCACTCCCTGTGATTTAATTAAGTGGGCGCTTTATGAATAAAAATATTGCCCCCCTCTATTGATCATGGTGGATGGGAGGCTGACAGCCCCGGCTGGCTGGAATGGGACAGGACAGCCACTTTTCGAACTCCCTCTGCTCTATGAATGTAAGTGTGTGTTTGCACAGTTTGATCACTGTGTGCGAGTGTGTGGACAGGTGCATGAATTGCATTGTGTAACATTATGCGAGTGCAGTTGACTGTACGGTGTTGTGTGTCTGTATGTGTTCGTGTGCACATTTGTATGTGTTTGCAAGTGAACCAGCCATTAGGGAGCTGTGGCATGTAAATCAAACTAAGCGTGCTCAAAAGCTCTCATGGGCCCTTGCAAATCCTTCGTTAGAGACTCACACTCTCACACACCTACGTAGAAACGCACACACGCACGCATTCCTCAAACGCCTCCTTTG
Source organism: Acanthochromis polyacanthus (assembly GCF_021347895.1). Taxonomy (NCBI): domain Eukaryota; kingdom Metazoa; phylum Chordata; class Actinopteri; family Pomacentridae; genus Acanthochromis; species Acanthochromis polyacanthus. Next base: position 11,203,345 of record NC_067122.1, on the reverse strand, counting down.
ATACATACACTGCATCAGCATTATAAATGGACATTGTCTGCACTTTTCGTTCCTCTTGCTCTCTCTCCCTCCTCTGTTCATCCCCTCCTCTACCCATCGCTCTCCGTAAGGCTGTAAGTATCTATTATGTTTTGTCGATACTGTAATTAAATTGGACAGCTTAATGCAATTCTCCGTGATCCATAGGCCTTTATGGATATAAAAGCTTTTCTGGCCCTACGCCCGAAAGACGTCCAGCAAATTTAGATGAGTTACTATCGGCGAAAAAAAAAATAGTTGTAGAGGTTAAGGCAGCAGGGCGCACACATGGTCATTTGTTATTGGCTAATTCACTTTAATGTCCCTGACGCCATTTTGTTTTAATACATTTTCTTATTTGAATTGTCATCCACTGGACTAAGCAATATAACTACTCTCTCTTTCTTTTTTCTTGTTAGTTCTTCCTTTTCTTCTAGTGCTTTAGCTAAGCGATATTGCAGGCTCGTAGGGACATTTATTGAGCTAATAAAACTTAGAGCAGCAAAGGATCAAGAGACGACATTAGAATGGACACAAGGAGGAGAGATAAATGGAGGGGAGGAGTGTGGAAAAACAGGCAGGCGAGAAAACACAGAAACAGACTATAGTGTGATAGATGATAGGACACATGGATGGATAAATCAGGGACAGACAGGAGCTCACATGTGTACGGAGACAGTCACAGCAAACTGTTCACTCAAAGCTATCTCCAAAATCACAGTCCGATTACTTTTAACTACCAAGTTCGATAAAAAATTTGTAAAAATCTGTGAATGTCTGCATAGTTCCTGTAGACGTTTGTAACATTTCGATCTGTTCTTTTGAAAAGAATTCTGAGAAAATAGGAATATTATGTATATAAATATAAGCAACATAAAATATCTCTTATACTGCATTGGGTTCAGTGCTGGGAGCAATACTTTTCACTTCCAACAAGCTTCTCTTAGGTTATTAGGAAACAATGAATAAACTTGCATCGCTATGCAGATGACTCAATTTTTTTTTTATAGAGTCAGAAGAAACAAATCAGCTAGTCAAACCTCAAGTACATCCTGTCTGCACTCCAGTACTACAGTGAGAAACTTTAGAGTTATTTTGGACCAGGATATGTCCTCACATGTCCTGCCTCTGAACAACAGGTAAAAACAAACAAACAAAAAAACTAGTCCATGAATTTATCCAACTCTTTACTGTCAAGATGTCCCAATAACTCTCTCAAAAATTGATCCAAAATGCTGAAGCAAAAGAATTGATGGGAAATAACTTCCATATTAGCATGTGTGCTCAGCAATGACGAATAATTACTCGAAATAAATGTTAATTTAAAGTAAATCACTGTGACTTTGATTCAGTAAATGTGCTTTTCTATAAAGCTTTACAAAAGTAATGGCCAAATCGCCTTTATTAAATTGATTTCTTCTTAGAAGAACTGTTTATTGAGCATGACACTATTTGAGATCAGTTCTATATGCTTTATAAAGAATTAAAATAAAAACAAATAGGTTTAAAATATGAAGTAAAATCTAAAGCTTGTTAATACTAAAAAAAAAGACTGCTAACTTTTACAGGAATAAATCCTATTGTAGACTAAATGGTTAAACTGTTCAGTGTGGTAAATGGCTGGTAAAACTTTAATGTAGGAGGCGAACAGCACTGCTTAGATAGAATAAGGATGGACCTGGTAGCCCCTGTTGGGTAGTAACTGCCTCAACTGTCCAACATGGACGAGATATTGACATGCTTTTGAAGACGATGGGTTGTTCGGTGGACTAAAAGGAGCCACAGAAAGAGGAAAAGAGGAAAGACAAGGGTTGACAGGTGGCAAGGTGAAGTAATGAGGAGGGGTTAAGAAGCTGGCAGGTGATGTAGAGAAAATGTGTGACAGGTGGAAGAGCCGCAGGATTAAGGCAACAATGCAAAACAGGGGTGAAAGGAAACATTTAAAGGAGGTGAAAAGATAGGAAGGAAAGACAATGAGGCGATGGGTGAGAGGTGGAAAAGTAAAGAGAAAGGTAGGTTTCAGTAAAGGATAGGGGGATGGAAGGGTGATGGAGGTATAGAAGGAAGGAGGGAGGAAGAGGTGTGAATATAGAAGCTGACTGTGGCATTTTGCTTTTATAAGCATCTTGGGAGCACCTCAGCACCCATAAATAATACACAGCAAATTAGCAGATTGGGCAGAAGAAGGGAGCTGCTGGAAGGATGTGTGGAAGTGTGTGTGTGTGTGGGTGTGTGTGTGTGCGCTGCAGAGAGAAAGTGTTTCTATGAACATACATGCATGGCAGTGAATATGCTGTTGTGTGTACGTGCAGTTTGGATGTGTGCCCATATTAAACACTGCGTACTGCATGTTCAGTACAGCCTGTGTCTTGGAGACAGTCTGTGTACATGCCCCGTGTATGTTGTGTGTGTATATGTAAGGCATTTCTGGGAGCTCTGATCTGTCTCTCAGCAGGTCAGCGTTGTCAAGGTTACTGCAGGCCATTTGGTCGGTGGGCCAATTAACTTTTAGCACAGAAACAGAACAAAACAGTGCCGGTGTCTCAGCGGTGCGGAGGTTAGAGAAAGAGAGCGTGCATATGTGTACGTGCGGTGTTCTTTGTCGAAGTGCATAGTACTGAAAGACACCGACGAGCAGAGAGAGGATGCGGGTGATATAAAATGAGACTGTTTGTGTATGAAAGAAAGTGAGAGAAATGAATCACAGCAAGCCATTGTTTTCTCCGAGTTCAGCAAATGGCTGCATAGTGTCTGCTGATGCCAAGAAAAGAATGCAACACAGGGTCAGATGCGAACAAATGTGGACCTGAGCAAGGCAAGTCACGAGGGAGTCAAAGCTCTGTGTGACGATGATGACATAATGTGTTCCCTTGCAAAGGTTGGCACAGGCGCTAGTGTGCAAAGAAAGCTAGGGCCAAGTTCTCATTGTGCAACAAAAGAATGCCTGAAAGCTAACCAATAATTTGACATCAAATATTTGATTAAACATTAATCTATCTAAAATATCTATTCAAACATGTATTTCTATTTTCAGTTTCAATAGCTACTTGCCAGGATTTGGCAATTTGATGATACTACAACTGGTCAAGGTCCGATTTCATGAAAAATGATTATACTAAGAGTTACATACACTTATTAAAAGTTTGTGAGGTAAGTCTGCATCATTAAAAAGCAACTTCTTTGCAAACAAGTTATTGTTCCTCCAGACAACAACCAACATCATTACTTGTAATGCCGAACATTTCATAATCTGTGTTAAAGAGGCCACTTTAAATATGACTTTTTCTCAGCGCTGCTCTGAAAGACTGTTTTGTAGGACATCGCTAAAGCCAGTGCACAAAAAGAAAGGGATGCTTTTACAATGGTTGTATCTGTCTGAGTGTACTTGGTGAATGAAATTGATTTTGATGGGGAACAGAGCAGGCTGTCATCCTCCCTTCCCATGAAGCGGTAGGCTAATTCCTCTGACAGACTGTCTTCCACAATGGCTACTGGCTGCTGTCTTCTTAGCCTGAGGGCCTGTCTGCTGGACTGTGTTAGTGTTGGTGTGTGTGTGAGTGAGAGAGAGAGAGAGAGAGAGAGGAAGAGAGAGAGAGAGAGAGAGAGAGAGAGTGAGTGAGTGAGCAAGAGAGAGATACAGAAAAAGAGTAGTTGGGGAGATGGAGGAGGAGAGAGGAATAAAAGACACAACCAGGGAAAAGAAAGCACTTTTGTGTGTGTCGGTGTGTCTCTGAGTGTGTGTGTGTGTGGTTGCTATGCTGTCTCTAGGCCCTAATCTCTTTAGTAAACCCCATGATCCAGTTAGAAACAGCAAGTGGCTAATGTCAGGGCTAACTGGAAGAGAGGGATCTATGCGAGTGTGTCTGTGTTTGCAAGTGTTTGTGTGGAAGCCATCCGCTGTGTCCATATCCTTGTTAAGGCTGTCAGGGTCTACCTGCAAACTCAAGTGTTTGTGCACTGCTTGAATAAATGTTATCGTATCTGCAACCATATCTACTTGCATGTGGTTGCGGGCTATTCTGAGTATGTGTTGTTCATGTATGTGTGTGTATGTGTGTTGCAGGGTGTGTCTGTAGAGCAGCAGAGCCCATTAAGGCTGAGAGATTAGATTGAGTGGATCCAGATTCTGCGCCATTGTTCCTCTCCAGCAGACTTTCTCTGCGGTATGAAAAAAATTAAAAAAAAACACAGGACAGGTGCAGGAAATGGATTTTGAGTTAATTTGACTGCTCAATTCATGGTTAAAAAAAGACAAGAAAAAAAATTAATTCGGTTTAACATCTGGACACTCCTGAGAAATTCGAACATGTGAGAAGGATTCCTGTTCGTCAGCCTGGAGTAAATATGGTTTACAGCTACAAAAAGGTAGGAAATGTAAAGAAACAAAAGGTTTAATTATTCTGCTGCTTTTAACATTTATCAAATATTTATATCTTCTCACAATTGTAACTTTTTTCATTAGACTCTGAAAGGAAGGGAAAACTGATGCATAATTGACTTTTTTGTAGCTATTGGTTCCTGAAAGTAAGAAATGGGTAAATCATGAATTCATCATGAAAGTTAACCTAAGTCTGACTGGTGTTCATATAAGCACACATCAATCCTGAGCTGGGAAAATCACTCTTTGTGAAATTCAAAACCATCATAATTGATAGCATCAAAAGTCATTTTGAAAATGAAAGACCACTATTTGTTACATTGTACAAAAAGCATTTATTATTATTCCAAGTCAATATGTCTCAAATGCTGATGGGCTGTGCATTATCCGTCCGCGATGGTATTTCCCATACGTTCAGCGCAGCATGAAGATGAATGTTGTAAATGTGCTTGAAGCTGTCCTGACATGATTAAAATGGACGTGGTGATCAGCAGTTTTGTCACAGAGGGTAAAACTGCAGCTAACTCACCCACTGTCATAATAAACGATAAGACGCTGACACTACGGAAATGATGAACACTCGGAATGGCCGCTCGCTCGCTCACACACATACATAAATATAACGGAGTCTTTTTGTTTTTTCACCATCGCTGCCTGTCTGTCCTAACACCTCTTTCTCATCCGTCTCCTTCCTTCTAATCAGTTATACATGACAAAATAAAGAAAAAGAAATGACCTGTCATTCAAATCTTGTGTTCTACCAATCCTTCATTCCAGAAAATTCTGCTCCAAAACACCTCGGATAACGGCATTCGAGCAAATGTAGTCCACCTTAAACATTGTAATATGAAAATCATTCATGTCCCGGGGGAATATATAGAGCGGGATAAAGGATGGATGCAGACAGATAGAAATTGAACCAAATTCTCCCCTCCCACCCAATCACACCGCATCACAAATCATTGGCCCTGCCGCTAATTCAATGGTGATATGGTGCGCAGGCCTTGGCATACGGCATATGGTGTGTATGTGAGAGTATTTGTGCAGAAGTGTGTGTTAGCATATAAGGAGATGAGAGAGGGAGGAAAAGGGACAGGGAAAGAGGGAGAGTGAGAGAGAGAGAGAAGGAAAAGATGATTTAGGAGTAATGAGAGCCGGTAAAATCATGGTGCCCAGCGGCATTATGGGACTAAATCTAATCTGCTAATGGAGAGGGGAGGCATGGGCTGGGGTGGGAGGGTGATGGAGGGGGAAGGAAGGGAAGGAGTCTGAAGGAGAGGAGATGAAGAAGGGGAGAGGACAGCAAAGGCAGAGCTGAAGGTAAAGGACAGAGGAGTGGATGGAGGGCAGGAAGTACAGAGAAGAAGGAGGAGGGAAAAGGGAATGAGGATGAGAAAAAAAGAGTAGTGTCGAGGGAAACAATGCAAACTGAAGGGAATCAAAGAACATTAACAGAAAGATGAAGCTAAAGAAACCAAGGCTAAAGAATGCAGAAGATCAGAGAGAATGGTGAGGAAGCTGATGAAGGCGAACACACAAAACAAAAAGAAAGAAAGGCAAATTAAATCAAATAAAAGATGACAAAAAGCAGAAAAGAGGGTGAAAGAGAGGGGAATAAAAAGGTCAAGGACACAGAGAAATGATGGTGTGAGAGAAACAGCGTGGGGTGGAGGCATCGGGAGGGCAAGACCCAGGAGAGCACAATCAGCACATATCGCTATCACATGGCGGACAAAACGCTCTTTTGCCCTCTTATAGACGCACATGCAGATGGGCCAACTTTGCACACACACTCCATATATGACGCATACGCACCAACACAAACAGGCACACCAAGCTCATTGTTACATTCTCCATCACACACACACAAACATGTTAGTGCACACCCACACACTCAGCAGAAGGCAGCTATTGGGAGGTAATTGCCCCAGACTGTTAATGCTTTCCAGGATAAGACTACACCAGTCTTTACAAGGCCGGGATAATCTCACAACTTTACGTCTTTACCTCAGCAAAATGGCTGACAACCACATTACAACCACTGCAAAGGCACACAACGTGGGTGAAAGTGGAAGTAGATTTAAATTCATTTTACAACGTTAATTATTCATTTGGAGGATTTTTTTTTGTTTAAAGGGGACCCCTATGCTAAAGATCCTACAAGATGCTTTGATAAACATTTTTCCAATTCTTCTTTTCAGTGTTCGTATTTAGAGGTCAGGGTCCAGTTTTGCAACATGCCTCTTGATGAGCTACAAAAAGCAACTCAGTCTACACAAAATTATGTTGTGGATTTACGTTTCGAAAGAAATGTAATTTTGTACAGACTTCTTTTTGCACCTGTGACGCAGTAGGTAATGCTGCCAGTTTGAAGAAGCAACAAAGTCTGCATGAAGAAACATGAAGGGGGAAAAAAAGAATTCTCTTTTGTGAGGGTTTGCATGTGAGATCATAATTCATAAGTTTTATTTTCACTCATGTACTTACCATTTTCTCTTGCTGTTTGGTTAGGTTTAGACACAAAAAGTGTGTGGTTAGGATTAGGAAAATGTTATGGTCTGGGTTAAAACACCACTCTTTGGTGATCTGAAATTGGAGGAAAAAAACTTCAAACATGTCTAAAAACGTGATTGGTTGGATGAAAAGGAGTGACAGTGAAGCAACAAAATAAATGGCCTAAAATATGTTGATTAGAACTATACATACATGATTTAGAAGATACGTCTCCCTCAAAAGGGAAATAAGAATGGAATTTAGTTTGTCATTTTTGAGAGACTGTCAGCAACATTTTATAAAACTGATCATGTAACCATTTTCAGTGTAAACTGAATGTGTTTTTTTCCCACATTTTTTTTTAAATCAAAGCCTGCACACCCCTCATCGGGCTGGGTGGCCTGCTCTCCTGTGACGAAAGCGACGGTCAGACTGTCAGGCTTTCTTGTATTCTACAGTATCATATCACATTGTTTTAAATAATTTTCATGACTCATGTGACTGTGATCATTTCAGTTTATAAATACAGTCTGCAGTTGGAAATTGAACCTTGGGCCACACTGGTAAGCTGCTACATGGGTCTGAAATCCAGACACCCTGTGAAACTGCCCCAAAACCTCAACAATCTGCTATGAGCAACACAAACAGAGCAGAGCCGCATGGCAACTCCATTATCTTGATAGTAAACAGGACCCCAGATCTGCAAATTACAGTATCCAAGCTACAGTATCAACACACAACAACTGTCTAAGGGGTCCAAAACACACAACGCAGTGTGTTGGTGCACTACTGTACCACCAACAGATTTGTTGCCTCACAGAAAGTTGAACTTAAACACATTAAATGAAAGTCTAACTATTAAATTACCCTTTTCACAGTCAGTGCCTATAAAAAAAACACAAAGCTTGTCCAAAAGTGCTTCCACCCAAATCCCAAAGAGTGTGGAAAAACAAGTCCAAAGTTCCTATCACTCAAAGTCAGACGATCGCTGACCGTTTTGTTGGCGGTGATGTTAAACAGCAGTTCATATGTCAAACTGCAACATCTTGTGTTTAGGCATTTGATTCGCAGGTCAGCAAAAGAAAACACAAATGCAACATTACACTGCAGCTTAGACAATTACACCAAATCACACTGAAACTGTGCAGTGGCTCTTGTGTTTATGAGGTAATGTACAGTTTGAATACATGCGATTGTAACCGCGCTCTCTTACTCATTCAGGTCAGAGGCACGCTGCCGCAATCAAATAGCCATTACGGTGTAGAACGGTACAGCTGAGGGAAAGCAGACCAGGGAGGAGATACGGTCGAAAGCCCGGTGACTGAATTCAAATAAATAAAAGACAACATCCAAATATTTAAAAAAAAACACTTTTCCTGTGGAAGAACATACTAAATCTATTTCTGTACTGCTGTTTTACAGAAAGGAACACAACAGAAATCCACCCAATGGGCTTCTAACCACACCCAGCAGGTAGGTATCAGAGCAACACCTTGTCTGACATGAAATCAGGAGGGGTTTCCAGACAGTAGATGGTGCTGTGATGCTTCTCTCTTTGGCTTCACACAATCAATGCATGCAGATCACTATCTCACACTCTGCCAGCTCATCAGCATCACTACCTGCACACCACCGGCACTCTGGGATGGGATCAGCCCTTTTTTCTCGAGGAAATCATCTCATATAGTCACCTTGTAAGCATAATATTAAAAAAAGATGACTAATCACCATTTTCCACTCTGATGAACTTCCAAAGCAACACACACATCTGTCAAATGAACCCATAATAACGCACATAATCTGTTTTCAGAGCTGGTGCGAGTGTGAATGACCAGAATAAAGACTTTCCTGGTTGCATAAATTAGAAATTAGGGCATGACGGAGGGAGTAAATGCATCTTGTGTCTTAGCATTTAAACTTATTCTCATTTATGTTAGATGTTTCATTAGTTTAGGTACAGGGAAACATCTCAAATGTGGCACTGCATAATTGCCCCATTTCTCCACTAAATGACCTCCAGATTTGTCATAGCCGGACATGAATCAAACTGACAAGTCATTCATTAAGTGAACTGATGAAAGGCAGAGTTGGCACAGAGAGAGGCAACGAGCAGGCATGTCTGTCTCTTTTCTTTTTCCACACCTGTTGTGCGCCCTCTCGCTCTATCCTCTTTTCTTCGTGTCTGTCCGTCCATCTGCATCTGTCTTTCTTCCAGAGAAGAAAGACAGATGTGAATCATTATCCTCGGCTCACCTTGTGACACTGAGAAGCTAATAGGCTCCCAGTGGGAAGTATGGGTGTGTTTGTGTGTGAGAGAGAAAGGACGTGTGAGGCAATTACCCCGACAACATGTAGAACATATATGTATATTGTGTTTCGGTGCCGTTTGTTTTGTATGCGTACTCTCTTCAAACATGTGTCCTAGTGTGTCTTTGTGCGAATTCATCTGCACATCTACTGTATATGTGTGATTTGTGTACACTTGTGTGTATTTTCACAGACACTCAGGACGGTGTTTCTATGCGTGTCTCTTTGTGTGCGTGTTTCTCATTTCCTCCTTGTAGAGATTAGGGGCAGAAGAAGAGCAGCATTATCAGACAGCTGGAAATGAGATCTCAGTAGGGGACTCAACTCCTCTCCCTTTCTTTTCATCCCTTCTTCCACACCTCCCTCATCCCCCCCCTGACTGATCATCCTCCTATTCCTCGAGTCATCTTTTCTTACCTCCATTTCTTATCCTTCCATCCATTTATCCCTCATCTCCTCCTCTTCTGCCTCCCTTTGGTTAAAAAAAATGAGATACTTATCTCATTTTCTTTCTTTGTTACACTTTATCTCCTTGTTCCTCCCTTCATCAATCTAGCCGGCTCATTTATTGGCACAGAGGGAATCCTCAATATCCGAGCTGCAATCTATCATCCCAGTAACAGATAAGTAACATATAAAATCTGGCATATTAACGTAATTTGTCATATTGCTCAATTTGTAAAAAAAATTGGAAGCTGAATCCACAAGGTATCGGTTTTAATTTACTTTCATTAAATTCCCAATCACTGTGGCAACAACTTTTCACTTAGATTTTCTGTCAAAGTGTAATGCTTGAACTTTTTGTTCAACTATGGCTTGTAGCACTTTAAGCTTTCAACCTAGTTTTACAAATAATTTCAAACAAGCTGCTGCTGCAGTTGAAATCATGGAATGCGTTGTCCGTCTTTGTACTACAAGGACATTCCCATGAAATACTGCTTACAACATGTAGTTCAACCAGAGACAAAGTGAATAGCTATTGTGTTTTGCTACTTGGCCACCGACTTGCATAGAGACATCTTATATTATTGTTATATTACAATATTTACTTGACCAGGGCTTGTATTATCACTTTAAATCATCTGAACAGAGTATGACCTTCCAGAAATCAAACGTAGAAACAACAATGCCCTCCTTAAAGGACAGTAAATTAGAAACAGACAAGCACACGGCAAGCAAAGATGATGGTGAACAATGAGAGGGAGCCTTAATATACTGTTTAGGATAAGCTGCTTGTGTATACGGCCATTTTCTTGTGCCATTCATTTCATTTCGTTTCTCTTTTCATCTTCGAAGTCCGATGTTACCATGACGACAACAAAACAAACGCAGTAAAGTTGCGGTTTTGGAGATAAACACTTCATTACCATGTCATGGGAAAGTTATGAAACAAATAAATCTATCTTTAACAATCTGTTGGACTTCACGTTCGGTTCCACTGAATCACGCAGCATCACTTCTTTGTGGCTGCGTCATGATGGGGATTGTGTGAAAGGATATGGGCAAGGCATGGGAGTTCACGATACAGCAAGACATAAATTACAAAAGCCACAAGGCCATGATTACAAAGAAAACATGGTTCAATTAAAACAGAGTATATTAGACTTAATAAGATAATTACAGAAGTGGCTTCCTGGCGATGCTTGAGTGTATTTCAAAAGTAAAGAAGGCCTAAATAGTGTGAAATTATAAGGGCGAAGTACGTGTATTATGTGTTATAGTGTGTGTATATATATATATATATATATATATATATATACATACATACATACATATATATATACATACATACATACATATATATATATACATACATATATATATATACATACATATATATATATATATACATATATATATATATATATATATATATATATATATATATATCATGCATGTATGTTTGGAAAGTAATTTGAAACCAACAGTGTGGGTATGTGTGTGCACGTAGGCCAGTGTAGAGTCTATTGGGTATTTCCAGGAAGTGGTAGCCACACTAAGTTTATTATCTCTCTTCCTCAATCAAATCAGTGACAGTGAAACATGTAGAACAGGACACCATTTCCTGAGAACTCACATACAAGTACGCATTCATGTAAACACATGCCGCTATCTTGGCTCGAACATCTACCGAGTGTGACCTTTGTGCTAAAGAAAGGAAATCCTTTAGCAACCCACACATACTGCCGATGTGTTACACCCGGATCTGTGTGTGTGTCTTAGTCCGAGTGTTGGAGGGTGTTTGCACATGGGAACTTCTGTTAAGGCGGACAATGCTATCTTTCCCTCTCAGTGACAGAAATGTCTTGTTCAGACGTAATGTTTCATCTCCTATTATGAACATTAAGCTGTTCATGCATTTGGCACACGATGGGTCGAAAATTAGCAATTCAAAACTGAATGTAAGAATTCTTTCTAGCACAGCACGTAAATATTTCTCATAGTTTTGAAAATGTTAGAGTTTTAAAATCTTGTGCAACTAAAATTAAAAAAATGCTGCAAAGTTGTCTCCATTAATGAACATCTTTACTTGAATGTTTTCTCTGGATAATTCTCTTGCTGATAATATTTATTTATTGATATTTTAATGCTCATACTCCACTCCTGAGTTACCTTTTAATATCGCAATACTGACAGAAAAAATGTCAGGTAAAACAAGGTGATAAACATTTGTTTTGCTGCTTGATCTGACAACATGATGTCACCACACTTTCTGTGATTTTTTGCAAAAAATATCTCAGAAAAAATGTCAGTACACCATTACATTTTCCATTGAAATGTTTTTAAAGAGACCTTTTAATGAGTGTAAATATCTAAACTCTACTGAAATGTTGTTGAGGACACTGTATCAGACATCACTGCTACACATTTGTTTTGTTTCTTCTTTCTCATGTTTCCTCCTCGCTTCATCTTTCTCTCATCTCCCATTTGACCATAAACTGCTTTATTTTTCATATTTATCAAGGGGACCAAACAGGACTCTTTAAATGGTGTGATGCAAATATGTCTCTAATTCTGCATTTGTTCTCCCAGTTTGTCTATTTGTGGAAACATGCATCTACCTGTACTTATTTGTCTGTGATGAGTTTGAATGTTGATGCTCTTATCCTAGACGGGCTAAAGGGATAAAGCCACTGAGACTACATGTGGCGCCGTTGGGCATACACACTAATCAAATATACGATCCGTGTGTCAAGTCTCAGTGGGCTGGTAGAGAAAAAGAAAGATGGGGGTAGCAGGAGAGAGCGACGCAGAGAACGGAGCTGGCCAGCCTTGTCTGACCCGTTAGAAAAAATGTGGGCGGATGGAAAAAAAGAGGGGGAGATGGAAAGAGAGAGACGTGGGGGAGGCAAGATTATGAAAAACACACACAAAAGGAAAGCATAAATCACCCCATCTAAATGTTAATTGGTGCCAAATGGCACGTTTGAATAGGTTAAGTGGACCCTCTGAATTAGAGTACCTTACGTAGGTGGTTCAATAAAAACCCATTTCTAAACCCATAACTCCCCAAATATCATTTGTGTCAAACAGCAGAGCACTTGATTGCTTACCCTGAGACAGACTGCGCAGTTTCAGAGACAAGTGAAGCATTGGATCATTTAATTCAATGAGAAACTGAACTCTGTTTTCTTAAAGGGATGGTTCACCAAATAAAGCAAGCAACTACTGTTGCAGAAAATAGCCCACCGCAGTGCTACCAAGGGAGCGGCTGTGGAGCTTAAGTGCACCAGTTGCAAGCATTTGGCCATTTTGTCTAGTGGAAAATTAATTTCCTTGCATTGCAGATACACTTCTCTTTTTGTTTTTTTTTTAAAGAAAGAGTGGCCCACCAAGTATCCTCTGGGGCCGATTAAACACTCAGTGTCACTTACAGGGAGGTTGGGAGGGTTAAGTGGACTAGCTGAGCATTAGACAGACAGAGGTAAATTGCTACAATGACAAACTACTGCACTGCTTGTATGAGTCCCAGTGCACTGTGTGACATGGTGGTGTGTGTGTGTGTGTGTGCACACACTCACATGTAGCAATCCACATAGATAAAACACAGACACTAAAAAGGCCTCAGCGGCCAGCATCCGTCCGAGGTGACCTCAGTGATCATGACATCATGAGGTGGGCCTAATTTATATGCATGCTGTGCTGAGGAGCATATTCAAACAAACGGACTCCAGGCAGAGCAGGCAGAGCCCCCTGGGGGGAAAAAGGAAGCAGCCATTCCAGGAGGAGAGAGGAGGAGGAGGTGTGTATTAAGAAAGAAGTAAAAGAGGAGGGGAGGTGAGGAGTATGAAAATATGCTGAAGAGAACAGATGAAGTGAGGAAAAGGAACACAGAGAAAGAATAATGACAGAGGAGAGGATGAAAGGAGAGGAGAGAGGAAGTGAGAAGGTAATAGTGTATGTTTATAGAAAATGAATGAATGACCTCCAGCACGCTTGTGTCCTACAGCTAACACACACACACGCATGCACACACAGTGTCCTGTCGCTGAGTGTATGATTAACTGTAAGGATATGTGATCCATTTACATCATAACCAGGTGCATTGTACTGGATTATCAGCTGAGGTCACCCCTCTTCCTATATTCTCACTTCACTGAATGTGGCTGTGCTTGTGTGAGGATGTGTGTGTTCGTCTGAGACTATTCTAAAGGGCTGTGTCTGAATATGTGAACAAACCTAAAGCAAGCAGCAATAGTAAGAGATAGAGAATGCAAGCGAGAACAAAGTTATAAGAGGGCAAAAATAACTCAGGGCTGGTGGTTGATCTGTTAATTATCTGTATTTCACATTGTAAAATGTATACACTGCATTCATGCATTATCAAGCGTCAAAGTAAAGCCTCAAACCAAAGTCAATATACTTAGCTTAGGTCTGGTTTAAGGTTGGTTAAAGGTTGTCAAGCGATGGCACCTATCCCAGCAAACAGCAGGCCAAAGGTCACTAATGGTGTGCTTTTGATTCAATTCAGTCTAAATTTGTCATTTTGATTTGTTACAGCAATCAAAATCTGCAGATATTGCCAATTCCGTCTGACGTACTGCTCGGCCAAGCTTGAGACATCGCTACTGGGAAGTCAAAGTAATTATTTTTGAAAGTTCATTTGAGCCAGAGACAGCAGCAATACTTCCTTTAAAAACATTAGCCCACATAAATTTGGTCCAGGCAGCCACTTTGCCACTCCTCATTTAACTCCTCTAACTTCTGAGAGCTTGACTCAAATGAGCTTTTGCCTGATTTCGGCATGCAACATTGACTTAAATTAAAGCCTTGAAATTTGGTCAACTTCCACTATTAGGGAACTTTTTATTGTCTTTATAATAATTGCACTTTCCTGCTGTGGTTGTAGGCTGATTTAAAAGTAATAAGTGGAAGGTTTCCTTCCATATTGCTGCTCAAGTTGGCAATTCTCTTTGCAATAACTTAAATTTAGAGAAAACTGGGAAAACACTTATTGTGGACGGACTGTATAAATCCTCATTTATTCAGTTTGGTAAACTTTCATTATTCTTAAGACATATTTTTACAAGTTTGGCAGTCGTCACGTAACGAGGCAGTAACACAGCAATCAAAGCATAAATGCAGCTGGAGAGTTCTTGTAAATTCACAAACTCTTCTGCACTGACATAATTTGATGTTTGAAGAGTCTGTGTGTGTGTGTGTGTGTGTGTGTGTGTGTGTGTGTGTGTGTGTGTGTGTGTGTGTGTGTGTGTGTGTGTGTGTGTGTGTCTAAGCTACATGCACGGATATGCAGCTACCCTTGCTGAGCCATGTAGGCCTCAGGACACGTTCACACACACACACACACACACACACACACACACACACACACACACCTACAGTAACTAACTCATTAAAACGGCTCATTTCACCCCAACCTGAGCCAACACACACACTGCTCTCTGATCCAAGGGCTACAGACACACACACACACACACATATGGACCGCAGGCAGAGCCACAATTGTACAAACACCAACACACACACACGCACTTATTCATCCATATGCAACTTACAGGGTCACTTCCGCATTTGATTAGGTTTTTTTTCGGTCTTTTTACTTTTTTTGTACATCTTTCTGTTTTTGAGGTAAAGAAAAGAACACATCAAAAGGAACAAAAATTATGGGGGAAAAATACAGTAATCAAGACTGGAATGATGGATGTTCATATTTTAGAAAACCTGAAAATAAATCATGGGAGACGTTTACTCTGATTTAGCATTAAATTACAGATTATCCTTGAATGTGCAAGAATAAAACACATGAAACACTTTGAGGTATTTAGGGGGTATATTAAGAGTTTTTTTTTTATTGCAAGTAGCCCTTGTTTTGTAGATTATGTATGACTTGTGTGAAGGAGTGTCGAAACTCGGTGTTAATGTATCAAAGACACAAGCCCTAGATGCTCCCATTCAATCATTCGATTACAAAGTGGTAAATCTTTCAACATTTGTATTATACTCACGTGTTAAGATATCTACAGAGCCTTTCGAGCTTGGATCTCGATGTACTCACCAAGCAGGGGCAGATATATTTGGTGCTCGATATTGAGTGCTGTGTGGATTCTTGCCTTTTCTACAAACAAGAAGTCAATAACTCAAATTTTGGAATCACTACCAATGTTCCTGCCATCTACTGTAAATATCTGAACAAATTTAAAAGACAACTATGTAAAGTGCTTTCTTGTCCTACGTATCACAATATTTTGACGGATTTGCAAGAGCATTCTTGACCTGGAGCTGTCTTAAATCAATCAACAGTAGACAGTGGGAACAGACTTGTGCTGCTCCAATAGAGAGCATGACTAAAGACTGAGGTAAAACAGGAGGCAATTAAAGAGGGAGGCAGATGTAGAGAAAGTGAAAGAAGAATAAACCTGAAGGGGAAAAAAAAAGCAGGGACATACAGACAGAATCTCTCATCACTGCAGACAAAAGGAGAGGTGATTTCAGTCTTTCTCTCCCCTACTGTTTCCACTTAAACCACAGGAGAACTCACTGGTGTCAAACTGAGCCAACAGAGTTTCACTAAAGCCTTCACACAGCGCAGGCAGTCCCACAAGAAAAGCCCCGATGTTCTCCGAGCCACAGTTCTATGTAATCTATTTTTCTCAAGAACATGTTTCACTTGGTCAGGATATAATTAATGTTTATTTTTACAATTACTGGTCTTTTTAAGAGCTAATTTGGATGTAAAGTGTTGTACTCTTTTCAAATGTGATTTAAGAGAAACTTGAAATGAACGTTCTACACTGCTGTGACTCATATTCATATTAATGCAGGCTATTTGTCTTTATTGTTAAAATCTTCATAATTTCATTATTTAAATTCATGGGTCCTTTTTGTTAATTTAACTAAAAAAATCTAGGGCTTTGTGGTAGTCCTATGTCATTACATAGACGCAAATACTAAAACCCAGTAATAATGCGCTATTACTTTCCTTGGAAAATCTTAAGATTAAACTTATGCTTGTTTATTGTACTTGGCCGATAAAGTAATTCAACCTCTGAAAATATTGTCTTTACTGCATTAGGTCATACAACTTAGACTGATTGAAGGAAGGAGACTCTGAAGCTCGCTCTATGTCAGTCAACCATAGGCCTTCAGCCTAAAAAAAAAAAAACATATCTCTGATATTTTTTTCTCCCCAAAACCCCAAAACCATGAAATATCCCTCTTCTTGATCCAATCTTTCCTTTAGGACCCAGAAAAACATCCACTACCTCGCGGCCTCCCAGAAATCTGGTTCCAGTTTGGGGCAGCGCTGAGTCTGAGGGTGGGGGTGACTCCAAGGCAGCTGACACTTATAAATAAATAATGAGAAAGAATGCAACACATCCACAATCTCTCCACATCTTTATGATTTTTTAATGTGGCTTCTTCCCTTCCTTTTTAAAAGAACTTTTTATTCAGGATTTTCCCCTGCCATTCCTTCAATTTGGTCAGTCTATTCCAGCATTTTACTAGAACATGGATGAATGCAGTTGTTATTTTTATTTTTTTTTATGATGGAGCTGGCTAGGAGTGTTTAGAGTCAGAGATTAATGAAGCAGGGAGTGTATGGATTACAGCATTAAACCAACATGTCAAGCCTCAAGGCCTTCTGTTTATTTTCCTTTTTGTTTTCTCTGATCTCTATGGCCTCTATGTAGCCTCTCGCCGTGTTTTTGTTGTTTTCCTCTCCCACTCCTCCTCACTTCATACACACCTGATCTGCACGCACTACTTGCTTTTTCTGTTGTATCATTGCCAGGGGAATGTGTATTTTGTGTGTGTGTGTGGGTGTGTCTTTGTGCCCTGAATTATTTCTAAAACCCTTTCTACGTGTAACAAAGGAAGGCAGCCACCACAAAAATTGAATGGAACAGAGAAGACTGTAAAACTTTTAATTCACTGAGCAACTGTAAAGATAAACATTCACCAAAAGTCAACAGCAGGCAAATCTTGGAGATAAAAGACTTGCACATAAGTGAACTACAGAATTCACAGCAGTGGCTGAACTTAGGTTACCATGTGTTGCATTGGACCTGACACCTTTATGGGATACATATGGCTATGGAGACATACCACAGCAGGGGCGTAGCAGTGCAGAAACCACGTTCAGCAGCATCAACATAGCCACTAATCACCTCAAGACTAGGACACTTAACTTGCACTCTCAAATATGTATGTATATGGAATACCAGTTAATAAACCAATGCAATATTTTGGAGAAAAAATAAATCAGATTTCAGATTCTGTGAGATCAATTTCAATGTTTTTCCTAATTTCTTTAAGCTATGTGGCTGCCATCCACTAAAGCAGGCGTAACGAAACACCAAAAAGAATTTAAGAATTTAAATATTTGCATTTGAAATGCAATGGATCAGTGAGCTGCTTTGTTGGACACAAATAGCACACACTGACAGAATACCACTCAGGAACTCCTCCAAACACCTCTGAAATTTCAAGCATTTGTCAGTCATTCTTGAACTCACCCAAGGCATAATTACGAGGTGGTGATCAAGAAGTTCGGGGACTGTTTATGGATGGCGCACATCATGAACATCTGCGTGCAACATGTGCAAGTAGTAGCTGTCGCATATCAGGATGTGATGTGACATCTCGTTATGAACAGTGAGACCTGTTCTTGTGAGCACTTGTAAGAGCCCATTTGTGATTTCTCCATAGACCGCAAACTGCCGCAGAGATAAGAGCATGACATTGTGTCAATCAGCTGCTAGGATGAGTCAATGTTCACGCCAAAGACCATCACTGGTGATGAGAGGTGGGTCTGCAGCTAACATCAAGAGAAGAAACAGCTGTTGTCGCAGTGGAAGAGCCCATAGTTTCCAAAGTCAGTTGAGGCACATCGGATCAGGAGGCACCAGGAACAGACTCTTGTGTTGGCTTCAACTGTCACATACAGCAGTTGTGTACCCGGAATTAGTCCCCCAGGACTGAACTGTGAAGACAGAGTTCGACTGTAACATCATGAGGTTTCTGAGGGAAAACATTCAGCATGAATGATCTGAACTGTGGTGTGATGGCATGAGGCTGCATCAATGCTCTATGCGTTTGGTCACAGTGCAGTGATTATGCACAGGGTTTTTGGCCACTGCGAACCACCCAACTCACTAGATTTGGCTCTATGGGACTTCCTCCTCTTCCCCCAAAATAAAATTCAAATTAAGCGATTGCTGGTTTGATGCTGCTCAGGACCGTTAGTGCCCATCATCGGTGGTGTTTGACATGTTTAGATAGTAGTAATTCTAGGGAACATTACATGAGCTGCAGGAGTGCTGGGAGCACTAAGGAGACTGCTTTAATGTGAATGGAACCCAGCAACTAAGGTAACTACTTGATTGCACCTCGTATCTTTGACAAAAAGTGAAAAAGTGCACACACTGATGGACTCATTCCTATTGTTTTTTAAAAGCGCTTAGAGATTATGTACATCTTGGTTGTAGCACTGTAGCTAGCCACTAAAAATAAGAACATTAGGTCAGGTGAGTGCTGAAGTGCATAAAGCAGGCTACATCCATTTACGATTCAGCACAGATTAACTAGCAGACATGAGCAATGGCATACTGAAACGGAATTATTCTGTGGGACCTTTTATTTAAGTTTAAACATTTAAATCCATCCATATTCATTTCATCTGTCTGCTACTGATTGTTTCTCTCCCGTGCAGCCTACATATGGCCTCCACAATGCGCCTGCATGAATGACACCTGTGAGACATAAGGTAGAGAGCAGTAGTGAAGGTCAGGTTACCATGTGTTGTACGTTGGTCCTGACACTTCAGCAGGACCCACACGGGGCTTGTATAGAGTCATATAGATTGAAGTTGAAGTACAGTAGTTTTCACAGCTAGCCATGGCTCCCCATATGGAAGTCATATGGAGGGAGAAGCACTGCGAAGAACAATAGGCATAGTTAAAATGTCAGGGGGGAACCTGTGCATGTGTGTGCGTACGTGTTAGGATGGAGTGCATGCATATCAGTTTGTACGTGTGAGAATGCTGCCGTGTGTCTCGGTGTTCGTCTGGACGACAGGATGAAGCTGCAAGTCTTTCATCTGTGAGTGAAGTTGAGGGGCAACGTGGCTAACAATTCAGGCAAGGGGATGACAGGACCCCATCCTTTTCTTTTTTAACCTCACCCCCCCCCCCCCCCCCACACACACACACACACATATTTTCTGCTTCTCTCTTCCCTTTGCCCATCTATCCCATTTTCTTTTCATCTTGCCCTCTCCTCTTCCACTAGAGCTCAATTTTTCTTCCGCTCACATGCCATGTCTCCACATCACTGCGCTCTCTCTTTCATGTGATCTACAATGAATAGACAAGCAGTGGTGTTGTGTGTGTAATTCTGGGGGGTGCCCCTCTGTCTGTGGTCTCTAAATGGTAGCCAGTCAATGGCTCCAAGATGTACTCTACTGATGATGCTGATCTCTCATCTCAGTGCCATGAAATCTCCTGATAGACACTTCTGATCTCGCCAACATCACTGTGTCCACGTGTCCGTCTGTTTAGTCAGATAAGTGTATGTGTGTGAATGAGAGAACGCCAGAGTGTTGTGTTGTTTGTGGCTGAGCTCTCATAATGACTGTAAATGCTAGTTTTCCCAGATGGCATTTAGTGTCTATCCATGTCAATGTTTCCCTCTTCAACACGAAAACTCATCTCCCCGTTTTAATTTGTAAAACAGGTGACAGAGAATGTGGAGTCTTAAACAGGCAGGATGAGGGACTTAAAAGCTAGCCTATAGACCAGGGGTCCAAAAAAGCCTTTCATGTGCCTCCCCAGTAACCCCTTGACCCTGTAAATTACCTAAAGTATAAACAGGTGGTGACAATGAGAAGGTGTCATCTTCTGGATACCAAGATTGCTTCAAACAATTCTGCTTTTGAAATGTTAAAATAATTGCAACCAGAGCCTTGCATCAGAAAACACATACTACAGCGGGTGATTTATGGCAAATAATCCTCACCTCATCAAATGCAGGTCACAGGTTAACTACCTTCCTCAATTACCAGCCTGTCATGAAATATATCAGTGCACAATGGCTTCCAATCGCAAGATCTTCAGTGGAGAAAATCCTCCTCACAATGCCACGTTTGTACCAGCCAACATGGAGAGTAATGTTGCCTTGTACTACATTGGGGAAGTGGTCAGATACAGCATGTTGAAGACATAAAATGTTCTGCAAACTTGTAAAAAGATTGTTTTTACTGGCTGCTCTGGACTCGAGGCTTGTATGGAGCCGCTGTAGGTGTTCTGTGTTTTTTTTATGCTGAGTTACAGGTCTGGTTTCACACAAGCAATGGCTCTAGTTGACACGTTGTGTTGTTTTAAATGTATATACTTGCTGCATGTGCAATATTCAAAACAGAAAAAAAGATCTAGAGAATGTTGCAGTAGGCAAAATGTGCTAAAATGCAGAAAGTGCAACTTTTATAATGGCAGCCACTCTCACCATTTATATACAACAAAGCTAACATTTCCATAATACCAGTGCGTCTTCCATCTGTATGTGGGTTCAGCAGATCCACATTGGTTGTGATGCTAATGCATATATTGTCAGTGAGTTCTCCATTGTTACAAATTACAAATCAACAACCAATCAGCTTTTAAACTGGCACTCAAACAACATCTAAGCCCACCAACATTAGGACCACATGTACAATCAGTGTGTTTTTGATTGAGAGAGGTTTTGTTGCTGACTAATTATGAGGCTCATCCCAGAAATCAGTTTAGCAACAATGCTTTGGTCCCTTTTGATTGAAATACACATATTCCAATCTGGGCATGACGGTGTATTGTGCATATATCTGATCACAGATTAGGGATTGTTTAACATTTTAAGTTCAAGTTGGCTAATGTCAGATCCTGAATGATTTTTTTTAGTGACTTTCCAATTGTATAAACACAAATTCACTTAATTTTTAAGAACTTTAAAATACACTGATCCCTGCTTGTTCTGTCTCTCTGCTTGCATGTTTTGTTTCTTTTGTCTGTTTCTGCTTATTGTCTCCAATATATCTGGATGCATTTATGATTAAACAATGCCAAAAACACACAGAATCACATTTACTGACATAAACAAACAGTCTTTCTTTTGATAAAATCTACAAATTTCTTATGTCCATGAACCTCTATCAGATCTTCACATTCCTCCACTAGCTTTCCAAGAAATGTTTTGCTTTTGAAAGCCCTGCATGACAAACACATTTACATAGCTACACGTTGTCAGTGTCGGACAAAAACCGCACCAGCCCAATTTCATAATTTTCATTTTTGTAAATTGACAGTTGCTGTGGCTCTAATAGCATGCAGAAAAATCTAATGGGACAAAGCCAAACCACAGAAGACGTGGTTCACCGAAGTGGCAGATGTATCAAAAATTACACCAAGGAAAATTTTACCACATTTCTGCCATTCCTGCTTACATGACTATGTGGAGATGAAAGAAAATTATCTGTTGTAGCAGAACATGATCTAATTTCTACATATGATGACAATTTCAGTCTCTACATAGTGAAGAGTAGCCTGTTTATGATCACACAAAAAGTGCTGTGTTATCCATATGTTGAATATGAGCGCATATTTTAGAAAGTGACTAAATTCTTGAGGATTCTAATGTACACTACCAGTCAAAAGTTTGGACACACCTTCACATTCAATGCTTTGTATTTATTTATCTTGTTTTCTACATTGTCGATTAATACTGAAGATTAACACTTTTTTGTTTACAATATAATTCTATATGCATTTTTTAAAATAGTTTTGATGTCTACAGTATTAATCTACAATATATAAAACAATTCAATAAAAATCATTGAATGAGAAGGTGTATCCAAACTTTTGATTGGCAGTATACAAAATTTTACTTCTATTGTCTTCACAACCCAGCATTATTTCGGAAATTTTGACAAAAACCAAACAACTCAAATGCAACTTATGTAGTTATGGTGCAGGCAAAGACTCAAATCAGACACATTCATTTTCTCAAAGGTAAAATGTTCAGTGGTGGACAAAGAAAAAATAAATCAACAGAAATTAGCATAGTAGCAGCAGTGACTATCAGTGTTTTCTTGCTTAAAACAAAACGTTTCTCATCTGCATGATTGTGAAAAACAAGCAGCATAGTTTAAAGCAGGGGTGTCAAACTCAGTTCCTGGACGGCCACTATCCTGCATGTTTTAGATGTTTCCCTCTTACAACACACCTGATTCAAATGATCAGCATATCATCAAGCTCACCAGAAGCCTGATAACGAGCCTGATCATTTGAATCAGGTGTGTTGGAAGAGGGAAACCTCTAAAACATGCAGGATAGTGGCCCTCCAGGAACGGAGTTTGACACCCCTGGTTTAAAGACATCACATAAGTTGAGATTTCTGAAGAATCAATGTGAAAACAATCTCTTATCCTTTTTCATTCTGTGCCGATTGCTTGTTCATGAGAAAATTCCAAGAAGTGAGGAACAGCTGATGGTGGTGACGAGTGGTATTTGGAATCATCTTTGCTCTCTGAAGCTCAGAGTGAGTCTCTGTTTTTGTGTCGGGCGCTGCAGTGCTGCTATGGATACATATTTGCGAAGGAAATCTATGACACACATATGGTCATCTCATCTCTTCTTGCCAAAGTCTGAAAGACTGAAATGTCTATCAGTCAGCAGGTGTCCCCCCCGCACAAGCACACACACACACGAATGTGGCCTCATGCACAAGCAAACACACACAAATACAAATACACACAATCAACCAACCCCATCCGATTTCCCACTGTCTAGTTTCTGCAACCCATCCATCTTCCTCAAATGTCAGTCTACTGTCAAAAGCCTTTTGAAAATACTCAGTCACACACACACACACACACACACACACACACACACACACACACACACAGAAATACACACACACACACACACACACACACACACACACACTGGTCTGAATATCCCTGCATACACAAACCGAATCATAAAAACACACAGATGTTCAGAAATACTCACATGCATAAAAACAGACTTGTGGAACCCACAATCATACACATGCAAAAACTCCACCTCAGCAGTCCTGCCTGAGCATTCATGTGTATGTGAGCAGCTGAGGTTTTGCCAAACTCTGTTGGAGAAAGCTGCTCCAAAGTTGTGTATGGATGATAAACGCTGCATGGTACGCGGGCATCATATGGGCACACAGAGTTACCGGGCAGACATTTTTCCATTCTTCACTCTCTCTCTCCAGTACGTCTTCGTTGTCTTGCTCCCATTTTCCCAACCAGGTGTTGAAAGGGAACATAAAACATTTCTGTTCCACCATGCCACTGCTTTCAAGTTGAGACTGCGTGTGTGTGCATGGTGTTTATGACCCAGAGCTTTCAGATGTTTTGATCTTTCCGTGTGTTTCTCCGTGTTTGCGACCACCTACAGTACGACCGCTACGTAATGCTCCCTCTCTCACAACCTCAGCTCACAGTAGGCTCAACTGCAGCCTGGCATCAATCATCTGACCAGGCCAGGGCAAATAATGAAAGTGACAGTCCTTAGCATCTTGCTCTGGCATTTTGGTACCACATTTCCCAGAAAACATTTGTCAGTCAAGCAGTGTGACGTATTTTTTCCTTGACTATTGTGTTAACAAGGCCTGAATCTTTAGTAACTTGCACTCTTTTTTTTTTTTCCTCTTTCTGTTGAGCCATGGCAGGTCTCAGTTTGAATTCCAGCTCCCCACTACTTCTTTCTTCCCAAATAAACTACTCTTGCTTCAACTAGAACTATAAAAAGTAACACAATGTGTGCCAGAGGATTTTAGTGGAAGTGTTGTCCTAGACTCCAGGAACCAAATGCTTTGACAATAAGGAAGGACCAAAGCTTTGGATTGACCATTTCTTGGGCATAATGCTGTCTTCTTGAAACACATCACCAGGGACAATGCAAACCTAAATTCACTGATTGCTTGTTTGATGTACAGTCATAATGACTAGAGATGTTATTGTAGATCAGGTAGATGTGATAGATTCCTGATAATGCATAATGGCTAGACATCATCAGTCAGACCATTAAAACCACCTGCAAAATACTGTGTAGATCCCTCTCCTGCAATCAAAAAAGCACTTCACTGTACGAGACCTCTGAGGATGAGGCAATCGATGTCATTCATTTCCCCTGTCAGTGGTTTTAATGTTGTGGCTAATCAGTCTACATGTCAAGCCACACAGTCAATCACCAAACCGAACTTTGCTGCACCAGCAAAGACGACAGACTAAACTACATGCAAACAGTTGATTAAATGTGCATTTATAAACTTTTGTGGTCAAATATGTGTGAGGTAATGGATACCCACACTGAGACTTATTTAAAAAATAGGACCACATGAAAGAACAACGTCACGATTCTAATAAAAATCTGAATCTTTCTGCTTATATCTGGCCCCTGGTGCTTACATCAGCCACTTTCTTGAGCTGTCTCCAAGGCTCAGCTCTTGTTAAGTCACGTCAGATGTTGATGGCGACTGGCAAAACAGACATTTATTCTCACTACTATGTCACAAATTATTACTTTAATGATTTCTTCCAGCAACCACCAAAAATCCACTAAAGCCAGGTCCCAACCGCATACGACTGGAATCCAACTTGTCTGAGAAACCAGTTAAAAGCACACTGGTACTGGTGAGAGCTATCTCCTCTTGTCGCATGTTGAGTTTGTAGTGGTCACTTCTGCTCCACACACAGACACACACACACACACACAAAGACACACTCTAATTTACTACTGTCATATCCCCACACGGCCGTGCTATGTACAGCACTTCTGCAACAGCCCCCAGAGTAATTCATCACTGTGTGCGCCTCTGCGTGTGTGTGTGCATGTGTGACAGTGTTAAATTACTGCTATGGCACATTGAGCCCTGGCCATTACTCTAGCAGGTGACACCCATTAAAAGAGGTGGTGACACTGACACTGGGAGTGTGGGAGAGTGGGGAGAGGGAGGGAGAGTTAGGAAGAAAGGAGGAAGACACAAAGACACACATGAGAAAGGCACGCGATGCTGGAAAGAGCAGAGAACAGAAAGAAGTCAGTAAGAGAAGTGTGCAAACTTCAGGGGAGCCAGGAGGAGCTCGGCTTCTTAATAAGACATGAGCTCCCCTGAAAACATGATTTGTAAAAATCAAAAGCCGTCCGTCAGATCAAGGTATGCTATTTTTGCAATGCATTTCTGTTTTTCTACATCTTCATCATCATGGATAGTGCGTAAAATGAGGATTTTTTGATGCATGAGAGAAATTCATCACTGATTCACTTTAATAAAGACACCAAGAACCATGGAAACGTGACAGCGCAACATCATAAACTTCATTCACTAACTCAAAAATGAGGAGGAAAAACAACCTTTCTTCTGTTTTACACACAGTGTAGAAGAAAAAAGGAAAAGACAAACAAGAGTTAGCAATGCTGGATAAAGGAATGATACTTGAATGCAACAACAGGGACATGTAATAGATAAGTAACGTAAATACAGCGGAAGACGAGGAAAGGATTGAAAAGTTCTGGCAGAGAGTGGAAACACACAAAACCACCCACTGTTATCAAGTCTGAGCCAAGAAGAAGAGCACACACTCACACATGCACACACACTCTCTGAGCCAAGAAAGGTAAAAAAAAAAAAAAAAAAAAAAAAGTTAGAGAGGATTCAGGTCTGGCTGACCTCCAGAAGTTATCAGCCTCTCCATCTGAAACCAAAATACTGAGCTAACAGCACACACACATATTCTCACATACACACACACACATAGACACCACTAAACTCCAAGCCAAGAGAAAACAGCACAAAACATGCTAGCACGCTCTTTAAGGTGAAATCAAAACAAGATGCACTTGGGATACACATGCATGCACACAAGAGCATTCAGGAAGCCTCTAAAAACACAGTTTTCAGAGATTTTCTTTTTTCACAGCACAAGAGAAATACAAATATATATAAGTGTGTGTGGAAACTGGTGACATCATCATAAGAATAATGTAACAGAAGCTACTATTATCACTTTATGATTTGGTCACTGACTGATTTGGTTCAGTGAGAAGTGTGATAACTTGACTCATAGTGTAATATTACAAAAAAGTAAGTGATTTTCATTGATGCATTTGTGTCCAAGGAATCCATTTCCCAGCAACAGCACCTCCAGCTTAACCACAGCTACAGTTACCGCTGGTGGATGTGAAGCCAGGATCACATAATAAAAGAGAATCATGTCTTAAGTAACTTCATAAAGGAATCAGCACATACAATTACAAAGACAACAGTTAAGTTCTTCAAACTATAGATTGATGACTCACTTATTGAGCAGGGAAAACATCTGATATCCCTAATATCTGCAATTTGTGTGAATGTGGGAAGGACAGACTGGAGAAAAAAGATGTTTGTATTCCAGGTAGCTTCTGTGGCTGCCCGGTGTTAAAATACTGGAGCGATGCCTGGTGTAGACACATAACTTTACTCACACACTACAGTCATGGCATACAAAGAGATAAAGTGCACAGGACATGCTGCAACACACAAGCGGACACACACAGCTACATTCACACACACTGTACAGAAACAAAGAGAAGAGAATCCCAACTCACATGTGTTCATTAGCGTAAATTCAACAGTAGTTAGCGCAACAGTCCACCTTAACGAGGACAGGGCACGTCTGGCTGAGCACACTTCCTGATCAACTAAGAGGGTCACTGAGGGACCACAGCAGAGCTCACCTCAGCCTCCACACACACATACAGACATGCAGAGGTGGAAATTCCATCAGATGTGACAGTAAACAAGGTGAATGAATGATATTTCATAAGAGGATTTTTCCAACAATGTGTGTGTGCAAACAGGGAGACAGGAAAGACGAAGTAAAGAGCTGGAGAGAGTCAGGAAGATGAAGATAGAGACACAGACAGAGACTTGGAACAAAAGACTAATTAAATCCAATCATCATTCAGCCTAATCCTCAGAACTAATTAGCTGGCTGCATACCTGTCTTCAGCCAGAATGGACACACACACACACACACACACACACGCATACACACAGACAGTCACAAATGTTTCTCTAGACCCTTTCTTTGAAAACACTTCATCATTTTCTATAGGAAGATTACACAGTGGCTTGGTGGTTAGCACTTTCGTCTAGCAGCTAGAAGATCCCTGGGTCGAGTAATGGTCCCCGACCTTCACCCCAAGTTAGCTGGGTTAGGCTCCAGCCCCACTGTGACCCTAATGAGGATTAAGAGGTGTATGGATAATGGATGGATGGATGGATTTTCCATATGATGCATACCTGACATCAAAGACCTAAATTAAACATGAACTCAAAATAGAAGTTCAAATATTCCTACTTCAATTTGGTCAAGGTGGAAAAGTTAGTATATCATTACAAAGGGACCAAGCCCTGATGCATAATGTGTAGTTCTCATGCAGAAAGCACTCATGTCAGTTCACCAACGCCAGCCCTAATTCACCATCATCATAGCAGTGAACAAAAATCCCACAGGACACAAATAGATCAGAAGACATACACAGATTCACCAAAGATAAAAATAAAGCACAGGCAGCATCTTTTTGCAGGAAGCAATGAAATCCTCTGATTGATAACGCTTTACACCCATTGAATACAAGCCATTCGCAAAGTCGATGGAAGGGCACTGATCAGCTGATTCAACTTTTAATTTTGCACTAATCTCAGAAACAAGAGAAACAGAACACATTTAACGTGCTTTTTTTCATCCCGCCATCGACAGTTTTTACGCATGTGTCTGTCTGTCCCTCTGCCCACACGTCTGTCTTTGGTGCCTCATCTCTGAAGTTGTGTTAATGTGGTGTTATTTGTGGGGCACACAGCACTTTGATCTGGCCTGGCACGACGTTCACTCGCTACGATTTTATGATGTGTGAGGTTCAAAACTCAGTCAGACATGTTTCTGAAAGAACTCAGCTGTGGCATTATGACTGAGGGCGAGAGAGGCTTAAAATGACATCGAGAGGGAGAGAAAGAAAGTGAGAAAAAGCACAGAAATAAACATTAGACAAATACTGAGAAAGGCTGAATTTAACACCTCTCTCACGTTAATGAAAAGACCCTTTAATCAAAGTCAGACTATTAAGTTCAAATCAAAATCCTCAGTACTGTTGAGTTTTAATTAGAACTACTTTTAATCACGCTTACGCTTTTAGACTGAATGACATTAAGTACTATTCCTGCC
Organism: Acanthochromis polyacanthus; assembly: GCF_021347895.1. Classification (NCBI taxonomy): domain Eukaryota; kingdom Metazoa; phylum Chordata; class Actinopteri; family Pomacentridae; genus Acanthochromis; species Acanthochromis polyacanthus. Next base: position 11,174,414 of record NC_067122.1, on the reverse strand, counting down.
CTTGTTTGACTCATTCCTGCATTACTTGTCTTTTTGCTCATTATTTCTCCTTTCCTTTTGTCACCACTATTCTTTCTATCTCTAAAATTTCCAGCAGCCTACAATACCCAAACCATCAACATCAATCCAACAGTATCCAATAAATTGCCCTATCTGATAGTAATAATATGAATAAAGTTCGCCAAGTTTAAAAAGAACGCTGCTAAACACTAGAAAAATTTGACTGTATAGCTAGAAATGTTCATGATATAAGTTAAGGTTTCAATATTGCTATGGACTGAGATTAAGCTCGTGTAATTCTATGATTATTTCGAAGGCAACAGAAAACGGTCATGATCAGCTTTTTTTCTGATTAATTCAGTGCATTTATAATGATGAATGCGTGAACTGAACCCATGAACCTTGAGATCTCATAAAGCAGAACACATCCCACCATAGAGCATAATTTATTGATTTTATAGAGTTTCCTGCGCATGGCAGCTGAATGAAATTAAACTAATGGATTTCACTAAACCGTGGTATGCGTCGATTTAAAAACAGCGAAACTAAGAGGTATTTTGGAGGCAGATGCAGAGACACAGAGGACTAAACTTTGCTCTGAAAAACTGTCAGAAAGAGATGGAAAAGGGAAGATCAATTGAGAAAAACACTGTATCTTGAAATATTTATTCACTGAAGTCAAAGACCTAACATAAAATAAAAATCTTGAAACTAAAACAAATGAATGTAGAGCAATGAGTAGAGAATAAATTAGATGTACTTATTAGGAGAGGAGACATATGGTGAACCAGCAGAACTGTTGAGATGATTATCTCTACATTGTGGTAATTCACTGAAATATCAATAAACGCTAAATAAGCCTTTTGCGCTTCTACTATTTAATTACATTAAGAGCGATTTAAAGCGCCACCAGTTTGGTTTTGCATATTCTCGTTATGTTGTGCACTTTTTTCACACAATGGATAGTAATTACATTGTGTTTTTAATAATCCATGACAAATACAATGCTTCATTTCCACTTGATCTCACAGCTGCTGTAAAAGGCTGTTTTAGTGGCAGTTAAGTTACCGCCATAACGGACTTGGCAAGGAAGTATTGACACTTATTCATCCCAACAGCATTACTCAAATTGGCATATTTAGTTATATTTGTGTTTTTCAAGGGGGCATTTCGCTGTTGATTTCCATCAGCGACTTTATTCAGTCGTGAAACAATGCAGTTGAAATCTACAACAGCAAATAAACAGAGCAGCCAAGTTGGATTTTATTTTCAATTGAGATGTACCTCACAACCTGTGCTTCTTTTTCGTTGCCAGAAACTAGAGCAAAGCCTTCAGGAAATGGATGAACTCCATTATACAATGCTGATTGTTTGAACTGTTGCATTTTTATGGCCTCCAGCTAAACATTTCAGTGTTTCTTTTAAATCAAAATGAGCTCAAATCAGGAGAAGTCAACAATGAAGATACATATGTTTATATTATTATGTGTACTGAGTAAAATTAATGTGATAAGGGGAGGGATGCACAGAAATGAGAAACGAACAAAATAACGAGATTCATCACATTGAAATTCAGGTTCAGCTAAAATACAAGCGGTCCTTAAAACAAATAAAACTGCTTTAAAAGTCAGCGTGATAGCTTGTCTTTCTGCCAACAGTTGAGCACACATCACCTTGATTCAATCATTTTTATTTAATTGAAAATCCCTCGTAGACTACAGGAATCCACGCTGAGTTCACTGGAAATCCCCAGCTCTTCTCCTCACTTCTCTCCCCTTTGTCTTTTTATTTCTCCTTTTATCTTTTATGTCATTGCTCTCTTTCTGTGTCTCATTTCCTTTTGCTATAATTTAGAGGTGGTGTGTGGAAGCTATCACTCTCCATCGCTCTGTCTGCCTGCCTGCCTGCCTACAAATTTGTCCATCTGTTCGTCTTGCTCTCCCCGCTCTCTGCAGGAGTTTGCCTTTTCAGTAACTGTTCCGGCGATAGACAGTTTTGTTGTTCCCATAAAAATACCATCTGATGTTTGTGGCGAAAGCCCACCACGAACACCCAGGGAACAAAAATCCTTGCATTCTCAAAGATGTTCCGCCATGATGCAACATTTAAAAGTGTTCTCTTTGCATGTTGGAGGGATCGGATTTAAAAGGTGTCACCAATGTAACGTTTTTATTGGTAATGTGAGGAAAGGAAGCATGGGTGGAGTGGTGTGTGGAAGGAGGGAAAAGGAACAAAGGAAAAAAAGAAGTGAAAGAGACACAGATGGAGGCTGAGGAAGAAAAGGGCACAGGCCATTGTGCGTTCAGAGCTCATAATGTGCTTCAAAGATGTGTTCAATAGAGAAGTGGACTTTACAAGAGCATACACTGTTCAGTATGAAGACAGACTTTGACTGAGCAAACTCAATCGACTGCATATACTCGGAGAGCTTTAGGAGAGAAATGATTTTGAGTCTCAGTCTGTAAGACATTAAACAACCGAAAGCTTCACAAATATTTCCATGAGTTCACACACACACTAAAATACCTACATATGTTCAGACAGAAACGAAGGTACGAAGAGAGAGACAAATCCTTGAAATCCACCGATCCAAACAAAGACAAAACTGAAGAAGTGCAGCACCAAAGGAACTTGTCCCGTTCAGATTAATGCTGGCTTCTTCAAGGCTTACTGGAATTAGGTTTTAGGATGACTGTGTTTGATATTTACATGTGGATTACATGACGTGGCATTAAACAAGCTTAAAGCGTCTTAGCCTGCCAAAGAGAGAAACAGCGACAGGCACAACAACAGAGAAGGAGAAGAGAAACAATAAAAAAATACTGAGAAACAGCAACACAGAGAGGGTGGTGTGGTTTTCCATGCAGGCCTAGCGAGCAGAGCAGCAGTAAAGCTTCTGCATCTGCTCATTGTTTAGCTCCTTTGAGAGTTTCAGCCACAATCAACAACCTGGAGTCCTTTTAAGTGAATGTGACTGACCGTGCTGCAGACCGAACACCGCTGTGTGCACTGGCAACTGTTTAACTACAGGGCTGCGAGGTGAAGCAAACCCAACACACCCTCGCTGCTGTATCATCCCTGCCCCACCTGTACCCCCTGCAGGAGAGGCTGGAAACACTACAGTACAGCGCCACCTGGTGGAGAACCACATGTAGCACAACTACAACTTTATCCTGTGACGCTTCAACATTTCACTGCCACAAACAAACATTCTCTGGGGTATTTTTTACATTCATGCGCTGTAGGGTTGTTAACACTGATTATCTGCTTCAATCTGGACAGACAACAAGCTGGTTTGTCAGATGTATCAAATGAAATAATTGGAGACTTTTTTGTAATAGTTAAACGTTCGGCTCAAGATTGAATATAAGAAATATTTGGTGAAGTAATCAATGTATTGAATTAAGCCTAAAAGCCTAAAAAATTCACTAAATAGTTCTCAAAATATGATTTGATCACACATGAAAAACTTGTAAGGATGCCAAAATATTTCAAAAGGAGAAATTTTCCACTTTTCCAACAAATAGCCAAAGACATAAGGTAATTATCCACATTAACATCTCAACTCTATATAATCAAACAATTTACCTTACTGCCAGGTGGACAATGTGAAATTAAAGTAAAAGGAATGCAAAGCCAGAAGAGATGAGGACACAGTGGGACGAAAGAAAGTGCAACTAAGATGAGAGGAAGCTTTGTTTGTTGACACCTCAATTACAACCGCAGTCTGCTTTGACAAAGTTGACAATGTTTGCATTTGTGATTGCCGTTGTCTAATCTTGGCTTTGACTCAGCGCACATAAAAACAGGCAAATGTCATTTTAAACCAAACAAATTGCTGCTGCGAGGGAAGAGAGAAATGGAGAGGGGCTGATGAAGCTTAAAAGTAGTGACACTTCTCCAGATGTGCCCTCAATGACTCTGCCACACACACACAAACATGCAGCAACTATACAAAGACACATGGGCAAACACGCAAATACACACGCTTATACACACATCGCGACCTTGACAACGAGGATGACTGTGTTTATGTGAAGCAGAGTCTGTTTCCCATCTTGCCTTCGTGTCCCTGTGGACACTTTCTCTCATCATGACCCAGACTGACACACACGATCCCAAAAGACACCTTCACAGAGTGTGTTTGCACGTAGATCATGTCAGCGCCACACAAACATCTGAGCTCACCCCTTAGCCCAAATTCAAGGTGACTCCTTCATGAAACTTCTGCATAAATCAAGTTCTAAATCTGGGTTTCACATGTCTATTAGCAAGAATGTTGCTTTTACTTTAATTTCTTACCAAACTCTTGAAAAAGACATTTAAACGAGAATGTCATACATCTGCTACATACATTAGCTTTAATGAAACTTTGTGAAATACTGAAACATACTAATACTTCTACTTCCTTACAGAAATTTGTTGTAGCTTATTCTAATATTAAACTGAAATAATGCTGTATGCATTTATATTTTGGGCATTATTTATGGAAAGCACCACATACAATGAATTAATCACTGCAGCAGCATTAAAGTGTATTACTTATGTTGGTAATGTTTTCTTTGCAGATTTTTTATTGTGCATAGGAAAGGTAAAAAACAATGTGACTCTACAGGCCAGTCATACCCAAGCTTTTACCATCAGTGTATGAAAAGCAAGTACTCATTTAAACATGCTTTGCTTGTCAAAAAACCCTTGTAAATGCACATTAAAATAATTGCACCCTGAGATTAAATTAGGTGTATTTAGGATAATCAAACGCTGCTCAAAATACACCCTGGAGGGGCTTTGACAAGCAGGATGAAAACACAGCTGATGTGTGCAGCAGACACCACACTGGCAACCTGCTCTAATTAAAGGAAGTGATAGCATTAATATGTGTGTCCTGCTTTTCGTCAGGGTGGAACCAACTGATCAGACCGCCACGGTCGAGGTGAGAGGAGGGAAGCAGTGGAGCCGCCTGTTACCTATTCCAACAGCCATCAAACTGTCCCTATACAGACTTATCACATACACACTTCCTTGCACACTCACACGCGAAGCAACACATGGGGAAACTGATGGGGTTCTGCTTTTCATCAAGATAAACCTCCTTTCTCTGGCTCTATCCATCAGTACCGAGTTGTTTCTGTATCTCTATCTCCCAGTTTTCTGCTTTTCTCTCTGTATTTATATGTATGTCTTTCAATCCGTCTCTTCACGGTGGATTTAAAAAGTCTCCTCATAACTCTGATGGGGCCTTTTGATGATCACATCAGACACTGCGATGGCAGCAAAAAATGTGTCCTGATTGGCCCGAAACACCAGGAAGTAATCAAATCAAAGCTCCCATCATGCTCCACTGATTACACTGCCTGACAACTGGGTCCAGAATCATTTAATTTCTATTGTTCCCATTGGAAAGCTTTATGCAGCTTGTCAGAGGGATAAGGGCGCAGAGAGCCGAGGGGAAGCCGTGGTAGTGACACTGCAAATCCTCACACAATTAATACTGGCTTCCATATGGTGACTATTCATGGCAGCCGGTGTGTTAGTTTCCAGTCTTCCTTATTCCCATCGTGGACATACAGAGCTTTAATCATACTCAAGATGGAAGCTGTACCTGATGCAGTCCTGCGATTTGTTAACATGCCATTTTTAAAAGTACAAACTGTGAAAGTTGAAACAGAAAAAAGAAGACTTCGTATGATAACCACATGCAGGTTGTGTGATTCCACGTCAAAGTGCAAGGACAAATAGCACGAGCGACTGTCTTTGCGTGTATGCAAGTGTGTCTTCGTGTCCGTGTGTCAGGGTTGGCAGCAGTGGTACCATCTGTTTGTCATTATAATGTTGACAGAACTGTTGCCCAGGTTAATTACCATGGTAACAGGTTAATTACACCAATTAAACATTACTGGGCATACTGGTGACACTGGCTTCTCTCAGCACACACATACGCATCCATGCACAGGGTGTGTGTAGGAGCAGATATATGATGAAAGACACCAAAGGAGTAGAAAAAAAAAGCATTACATCAGGAAGCCCCTATTAGAATGAACGGTAATGGTGATGAATGAATGGGACATCTATGTGCAGAAGAAGGCCTCTGTGTTGCATCTGACAGAAACAGGAAGTGGACAGGAAGCTTCTGACAGGTGGAGGCGGGCTTTAGAGCTGACGGGCGGTTTGGTGAACGACCCACAGCGGACCGGCAGAGCTAGTTGAATGGCTGTGTGTGCGAGACTCGTGGGGATAATCCCGAGTAGGACCTCTTACTGCGTGGCTCGTGGAGGGACAGGGCAAAGGGCCAAGTCACGCACACTCACACACAAGACCGACAAGTCCAACTGGTATTCCAGACTTTTTCCTTCCTCCCCACTGGACCGTCACACACATGATTAACTACACGTAGGTGTATGTGTGTGTCTATCTCCCAGTACAGCACTATCAATCTGCATCAGCTGAATGTGGAAAAGCTAAACCTGATGGATTTATCTTTCATTCCAGCGTGTAGCGGCCAAGCAGGGGGTCAGATTCTGCTGATGCTACTCAGTGAGAATTTATATTGAAAATGCTTCATTGCAAAACACAACACATTCAGTCAGAAAAGGAATACTCCCTGAAAACATTTTGGTCACTATTCTAAAACCACTAACTAACATTTAACAGGAGATGTTGTGAGGATGCTGGGATACACTCGCCCCCCCTGGTGTAGCTAATGGATGGAAGGATTCTTGAAATGAAACATGATCAGTATTGTTTTAATGCTTTGTTTCATAAGGTAGGAAAAAAAATCCCAGGACAACTCAAAGCCATTTCTGTTCCAACATGTGCGAGCTACTTTCACGCACAATTTAGAAAATGTAACTCTGTACCAAGTTGCTTGGAATTTATCATTTGAAATTCCTTAAATCTAAATCACCGTAGCATCAAAATGTTAAAATTTAACAGGCAACGGTCTTAAAGTACAGTAATATGTACTTTTCTAAGCTGATTTATGAAGTCAGATCATTTTATTCTTACAAAAGTTGGAAAAACATCCCTTCTTTTTTTCACTTTCTTTTTTTTTTTTTTTACAAGAAGTGGAAATCTCATTTAACGGTTACACTCTACAAAACTAATGCTGTAGGTTTCAAAACTGGCAAACACGCAACCACACACACACACTTAAATGTTATTAGCCTAATTTTCGGTACTTTCATCATTGCGCTTTCGTCGTAAAATCTAAACAGTGTAAGTTACAGCGAGGAGTTACCATGGAAAGCCTGTTAAAAAGAAAATTTAATATCTCTAATGTATCATTAAACTAGTAGTTTTCCCCTCGCTCCTTTTTCCCCTAAATATGTTTTCCTTTGCTCCCACAGATCCTCCGTTTTCCTCCTTCTTCATTCATCCCTGAGCTGTATGGAGAAAATCACTTGTTAAGTTGTGACATTTAGACATCTAAATGCTTCACCTGGTCATGAGGAGAGTCAATACTGTGTAGAGTGACAGAAGGAATTAATATGCACTGAATAAAGAGGCTCCAAGCTGAAAAACACCTTTCAACTATATCAGTTGTAGAGGATGTACAACTGGTTAAAAAGATGCACATTTAACAAGAGCATACTGTTCCTACTGAAGGGTGGGGAAGAAAATAATAATATTTCAGCACAGATACATCCAAAGCATTACAATCAACTTGATCAATGGACCGATCTTCAAAAGATCACTGTTTATTACTTTAAATTCACAAAATTATTAAGAAATCAAAGGCAATTTTCCTCTTCTCTCTTTATCCCTCCCTCTTATCTTCCTTCACTAAGTGGCAGCATGTTTATCACTTCCTCTACTTTCTTTACTTTTCTTTCTCCCTCCAACTTCAAAGCCTTCATCCTCTCCACCAACTTGCCAATCCCACATAGTCGAACACCAATCATCCATAAAGCCCTGCTCACTTTAGCACCAAACAAACCGCCTGCCTCATTACACACGCTAATTGTTAAGTTTCCACTGTTTTTTAATGCCACTTTTTCTCCCCTTTACCTTTGCTTTGTTTCTCTTTCTGCATTCTTCCTTGCCATTCATCCCTCCTTCTTTTTGTTCCCAAAAAACAACACACCTAAACACACGCCGTCGTCGTGAATTATGCAGCAATTTGGCTCACAGCATGTTTGTAATTTATGAGAGCAGACGGCAATTAATATCATTACAGTGACAGTGGTTATTTTCTTTCAAACTGTTTACCAGGCATTTCTGTTTAATTACACACTGATTTGTATGCAGAAATCCTAAACTGATAGCTTATTATGCTCTCTTGACATTTCACCTTAAACAGTTGCTGAGAGCAAAGATGTTGACGCTCAATTGCATGCTAGAGCCCAGCAAATAATTTGTACTTTTAAACGATAAAAAGGCCATTTCTTTTGCTGGTGTACTGGCCCATTTTCCTGTTTAGCTCTTCTTATTCTTGTCATTCGTCCTCATTTCTGTACGTTCATGATTAATTTAGCAATATGTGGGACTGTACTAAATGTGACAATCCATTAAATATACACTGCTATTGAGCAGTGATGGATGGGTATCATTACTTTGGAGATGTTTATTTTAAATGTAAATAATTTTTCTTGTACCATGGCTCATTAAAAGCAGGCAGCTATGGTTAATCATGTTGGTGCACATCTTTTTTTTTTTTATGGACGCACATATATTCATGTTTTTGTGGTGGGGACATTATCATAGACTGTATATAAAGATGGACGTAGCATCTGGCTCCAAAATTGAAGCCCACTTGGAAGTGTCAAAAACTTGCAATATCACGCTGTCCGCTAGGGTTGGCTCCAAAAAGCTTTTGCTCCATAGACCCCAATTCATTTTTGGAAAAAATGAAATTTGATAGACTGATGTTCTACAGCTCAGGATTTTTTTCTCGTTAGTTTTCATGGTCAAAATGAGAGATCAGGTGGCCGATCTTAAAATAAATCAATACTGAATTTTAAATAAATCGTTAAAGTTGGAGGAGCCAGGGGGGCGTGGCTATACTTGACTGACAGTCCCATTGACTGGTCCTGCCCCGAGTTGCTCTCCTGTCCAGTCTGTTTGATGACGCTTTTTACGTCACTGGGTCCAAAAAATCCAAAATGGCGACCAGGAAGTAGCAAAATCCGGGCTTCATTTTCTCAGCGTTGAAACCAACGGGTGACGTCACGGTTAGTTTACGCCTGGACATTATTGATTCCATAACCCAACAGTTAACCTTGTGGGAGGCAGTTTTTGTCCTCAAGTGGAGGCGAGTAACCACATTTCAGAGGAAATTACATTGGCTTACGTGCATTTCCTGGAGGATTACCTTAACTACAGTTGTGCAACATACACTGTAACCATAACCTAAAGCTAACCTTAACCTAACCTTAAAGTCTTTATGCTGAAATTGATGTGTGTTACAGGGGCTTTTTTTTGTCCCCAAAAGGAAAGGGGGGTCCTCCAAAGTGACTATGTGAACACATTTATGTTCCCACAATGAGACCAACACAAGTACACACAAAAATACATACAGTGGTGGTATCATTATAAGACAAATGACCGCACAAACATGTGTCCCATGCACCATTTCTCCCTCTTCCTCTGCTTCTCAGACAAACTTACTGTGGCTACATACTTCATTACATTAAGTGAAGTTGTTCCACTGCATTAGTTCTCTTTGAGTCATTACGGAGACCTGTGTATATGTGTGCGTGTGTGTGTGAGGAAGGACTGCATATCTTTCCTGTATCAATTTAATATAATCTACTGTGGAATGTGTTTCCAAATTCCTCATCAATGAATTGATCACCTTATGTCTTGATTAATAAATTAAACAGAGAAGCTGCATCAAACAAATACTTTAACTGAAATGACGCAAACTGGGCCAAACGATAACAGCCCATGAGCTGCAGAGAAGGAGGAGGGAGAAGAAAAGAGATAGAAACAAAGAAAAACAAATTAGCATTTCAAACTGCACTGTTTGGAATCCTGCAGAGAGTCACAGATAAACAGAGGCAGCAGGTAACAGAGAGAGAAACAGTCAGACTGAGCAGAGTTTGCAAGTGCAGAAAGTCAGGACAAAGAGAATCAGAGAGTGGTGTGATGTCTATAGGGAGTAATTAGTAGTGACAGTAGTACTAATGGTCTGTCTGTAGCTCGGCAGACTGGAACTCACTGAAAGGACTCCAGGGTTTAACTCTCTCTTTCTCTTTATGTTGTTCTCTCTCTCTCTCTATGACTGTTTCCACCCAGTTGTTAAAACAACCTCTGAAATGCAGCACGACATCAAATGCAAATTAGTAGAAAATTAATTAGTTTTCTTAATCTCTAAAAAAAAAAAATCCCAAAACAAACGGAGGTAGTATCTTAATTAGTATTGAATAAGTTGTTATAGGTCACACAGCAGAAAGCTGAGTTAATGGGTCGCTGTACTCTGACTCACTGTGGCCACAGCGAGAGACTTCAATCTAATTTAGTGACCATGTGCGGCCAAAAACTTGTTTCGTACTTAGCGTGGCCCTGGTTATCAACAACACTGGATGCCATCCTGAAAGGCAGAGAACACTCATGCCTGCAGGCTTTCAGCTAAATGCTCGACAGAATTTTAAATGGCTATAATCACTTTTGTTTTTTGCTATTTTGCCGTCGCCCTGCAGAGAAAGATGCATCTAAAAGGTACCCATAAGAGGGTTGTGCATCCTGGAAGAACAGTTAATGTCATGTAATGTTGGCCCGCTGCATGTTTACTAAATGGAAGTTCCAGTATTTTCACCTTGGATATTATTCTCGGAATTGACTGTTGGTTACTAGGGACACCATACTGTGGGGAATAGTGGAACTAAGCTATTACCCCCCATCCTGAAGAGTGCTTAATGGTTTAATTGTGGTAAGTGCACAAATGCTGAGATGAAATGTCTATCAATCATGTCATTTAGAAGAAAACAGTAAAATTAGGGTTTTAAAAGATGAGAATAAAAAATTTAAAAAAAAACAGCAAAAGAAAAAAAGCCATTGTGAATACAGTAATGTTCTAGAATTTTCTGTAATATTGGTATATAACATACACACGTGGACAAAATTGTTGGTACCCCTCAGTTAAAGAAGGAAAAACCCACAATTCTCACTGAAATCACTTGAAACTCACAAAAGTAACAATAAATAAAAATTTATTGAAAATTAAATAATCAAAAACAGCCATCACTTTTGAATTGTTGATTAACATAATTATTTAAAAAAACAAACTAATGAAACAGGCCTGGACAAAAATGATGGTACCTCTATAAAAGATTGAAAACTATTTGACCAGAGTGACATGATTAACTCAGGTGTGTCATTTAATTGACATCACAGGTGTTTCCAAACTCATAATCAGTCAGTCTGCCTATTTAAAGGGAGACAAGTAGTCACCCTGCTGTTTGGTGAAAAGGTGTGTACCACACTGAACATGGACAACAGAAAGCGAAGGAGAGAATTGTCCCAGGACATCCGAAAAAAAATGATAGACAAACATCTTAAAGGTAACGGCTATAAGACCATCTCTAAACAGCTTGAAGTTCCTGTGACAACAGTGACTCATATTATTCAGAAGTTCAAGACCCACGGGACAGTAGCCAACCTCCCTGGACGTGGCCGCAAGAGGAAAATTGATGACAAATTGAAGAGACGGATCGTTGGAATTGTATCCAAAGAGCCCAGAGCAACCTCCAAAGAAATTAAAGGTGAACTCCAAGGCCAAGGTACATCAGTGTCAGATCGCACCATTCGTCCTTGTTTGAGCCAAAGTGGACTTCATGGGAGACGACCAAGGAGGACACCACTGCTGAAAAAAACTCATAAAAAAGCCAGACTGGAATTTGCAAAAATGCATGTTGACAAGCCACAAAGCTTCTGGGAGAATGTCCTTTGGACAGATGAGACCAAACTGGAGCTTTTTGGTAAGGCACATCAACTCTATGTTCATAGACTCAAAAACCAAGCATACGAAGAAAAGAACACTGTCCCTACGGTGAAACATGGAGGAGGCTCAGTAATGTTTTGGGGCTGCTTTGCTGCATCTGGCACAGGGTGTCTTGAAAGTGTGCAAGGTACGATGAAATCTGAAGACTATCAAGGCATTCTGGAGAGAAATGTGCTGCCTAGTGTCAGAAAGCTTGGTCTCAGTCGCAGGTCATGGGTCTTCCAACAGGACAACGATCCAAAACACACAGCCAAAAACACCCAAGAATGGCTGAGAGAAAAGCGTTGGACTATTCTAAAGTGGCCTTCTATGAGCCCAGATCTGAATCCCATTGAACATATGTGGAAGGAGCTGAAACATGCCATTTGGAGAAGACACCCATCAAACCTGAGACAACTGGAGCTGTTTGCTCATGAGGAGTGGGCCAAAATACCTGTTGACAGCTGCAGAACGCTCATTGACAAATACAGAAATCGTTTAATTGCAGTGATTGCCTCAAAAGGTTGTGCAACAAAATATTAAGTTATGGGTACCATCATTTTTGTCCAGCCCTATTTCATTAGTTAGTTTTTTTAAATAATTATGTTAATCAACAATTCAAAAGTGATGGCTGATTTTGATTATTTAATTTTCAATAAATTTTTATTTATTGTTACTTTTGTGAGTTTCAAGTGATTTCAGTGAGAATTGTGGGTTTTTCCTTCTTTAACTGAGGGGTACCAACAATTTTGTCCACGTGTGTAGCTGCTTATCAAATATGATAAAAGCTAAATTGGTAATAAATAAATAAAACATCACTGCCTTTAATTTGAGAAAGAGAGAAAATTAACATGTCGCCTTTTAGTATTTTACATTAAAAGAGGGTTATAACAATAACACCAAGTAGTCGGATTTATGTGAATAATGCTGTTTTTTAAATAAAATAAAATTCTGTGTTTTATCATGTTAAGAACTTTTGAACAACCTTTACTATATTTTTTTTGATCAGTTTTACAGAGGGAAATAAATCTTCAGCAGCAATTTAAGAGCCTAAATTTTCAGTAATAAAACTTAAGCTGTTTGTTCTGATTATTTAGGAATTATGCCTTTAGGGTTGCAAAGTTTTATTCTGCTTCTTCTGTGCTGCAACAGACTAGGCTACCAATTAGTGCAAACTCATTTATCTTAAGTCAAGGGTCAGAGCTTGGTTGAGGTCTAATTCATAATTCATCCATTTTTCCTCCCCCACACCTCCCTGCGATCGAGCAATATGAAGGCAAAAAATGTTCTTGAGCACAAAGATGAAAACAAATGCGTAGTTTAGGTTCTTACACTGTGATATTCGACAGTTCACTGCCAAAACCAGAACAGGCATCTTATAAATGGCACTGACATCATGTGTGATATTTATGGGAAGGAGAATTCTTTATAGATTTCATAACATCCAAAGCCACTTTTGAACTGTTGTGCAATGGGACTGAACAAGTCTATTTCATTATTCACTACCACGATGACAGGTGATGTCTGAAGCATTAATGCACTGTTGAACAAAGTAGCAGCCTCATAAAAAAGAAAAAAAAACTGCACAGTTATATGCTATTCAGTGCATTCTCCTCACTAGATGACTTCTTTATGCTAAATCATGTCATATATGAGCATATTGTGGGCAATTTTGGTCTCTTTTCCAACTGTCAGAAGATTAAAGGATTAATGAGCCTGCCACCAGCTATTTCGGAGAGTGAGTTTGGCTCAGTCCAAGAATGCTATTTCAGGTGCATCAACAGGCCAAAGATTTAAAAATTTGCAGTGAAGGGCCAGTATCTTTTCCTCAAGATGAATAAGTGCAGTTTCCATCAGGAGTGTTTTCATCACTAGATCTTTAACGTCTGATCTCACCTCTGGGCTGAGAGGAGCCAGCCATGTCAGACAAAAATGCACGCGTGTGTGTGTGTGTGTGTGTGTGTGTGTGTGTGTGTGTGTGTGTGTGTGTGTGTGTGTCAATCCATCTATGTTTATGCCATATGTATGTGTGCATTACTTGCATGTGCGCGCTTTGTATGTTATCTTCGAGGGAGGAGACCATGTTGTTCCAGCAGCCCATAGGTCCCAGCTCCATAAATCACAACTATCACTCCAGTGTACGCGTGTGTGTGTGTGTGTTTTTGAATTCAGAGCCAACACCTGCTACTAATCACCATCAACGACCAGCAATGAGGGGAGTCTGGTGTTAATATTTTTACACCTTCATGCGCACACATATGCACCCATGAACACTCATGTGCACAAACACACATAAAGGTCAGGTTGAAAGGATGAGAACAAAGGGGTGATGAGTAATACGTCAGTGGGTATTAGGCTGACACTCCAAAGGAGAAGACGTGGATGGAGAGAAATGAGATGATGAGGACAGAGAAGAGCAACAAAGGGAGAAGAAAGAGAAAGAAGAACTTAAAGCTGCAATAAAATCAAGAAAAAGACTCTTCTAATGCACAAGAAACAGGATTTGGCAATGCTGTTCTTTTCTTCCATGTCAGATGAGCATTATTGACTTGAATTCACAACTGGAAAAAAAGCAAACACTGAGACATAAAGGATGAAATCTGGCGAGTAAAGCATGCAGAAAATAATGAAGACCTGACCCTCCATTAGTCTGCATAACTCGCATTTTACAACAGTGAAAATCTTTCCACGGCAAGGTAATGGGACCGAGTGATGTCATCTTTCAACATCTCATCCTTTGCTTGCAACTCTTCTTTCTCGTTCCCCATTCCTGATTCTCCTCTTTACTAGAAGTCTGATATAAACTTTCACCTTCCCTCTGCATCTACTTTCCCTTTGTCTGTGCTTCTCTATCTCTTTCCCATCTTTCTCAACATGTGCTAGTCATCGTCCGCTTCTATTATCTTTGCTAAAAGCCAAGAAAGTCAGATCTCACCACTTAATCATAGCTACTTTAATGGAAAACAGGAAGATATTAAGCGATGAAGAAAAGGGGTACGTGTGGGAATAGGAACAGAAGGATAAGAGGAGGAAAGCACACAGTTGGTAACTGATAGATTATTGGCATATGGATCAGATGGTGTACTTAAGTTTTTTTAATCACATTTCCCCATCAAGCTACCTGCTATTGCGTTCGCTCTATGAAACATTTTCTAAGACCAGATGTCTTTCTATATATAGTTATCTTTTTTTGTCTTGTGACATCTCATCTACACTCAATGAAAAGGTTCACTTACTATTGTTGTTTCACAATTAGATCATCCCTTAATCTTAATTCTTAGATTTATACAACTTTCAGGGGACAAGATTGAGCTTTTGAAGGATTTTGACAGGCTTACAACTGGAATGCATGAACAGAGGAAGATGAAAAAAAAAGGTTTGAATCAGTGGATGAATGTGTGTCAGCAGGGAATCGTGAATTAATGTCAATGATGAGACGGATGATTATCGGCCATGCACAGCAGTAGGCTGTGTGATGGCTTTTTTTTTGTGGAAGGAAGGATGATAAAAGAGTGAATGATGGAGAGGTGATGTACATCAACTCTGGTGCAGGAGATAAATGGATGAAGATGAAGATCAACAGCTAGAAGGATGAAAGGATGGATAGATGATGATGTGGAGTAATAAAGAGTTCACTTGAAACAAGGCGTAGCTCAAAATCCAGTTCACACATGAACTAGTTCACATTCATAATCTACAGTTTTAAATTAAGTTTACTGTCCCCAAAAGCAAAGTAGTTCTTTCCTTTTTTTTTTTTTAAAAAAGAATTGTTCTGACCCCTTCTTTTTCAGCAGAAGCTCCTTTATCCATTTCCAGCTCCCAGCCAATTTAGGGGAGGAGCAACATTTTTAAAAAGATAGCCGCACTTCTGTGTTTGCCAAAGTAGCATATTGTTGAAGTGCGTCATAATCACAAACATGCAAAAATGGGTGATGTTACACAACTAAAGTGCTACTTTTCAGAATGTATGGCTCCCAACTGTGTTCGGGAGACCTCTGGTTTTAGGCCAAGTGTCTTTCTAGTAACTCCCCTTTACTGTCTGGACCAACATTGCAGTAATGAGAAGAGGCATGTTACTGCACTGTTGTATGTACCGGGTCTTTGTTTTCTGCTCTGAGCCAGTGCATAACATTTGAATAGCCATCATGCAGATTTTTTGGTCTATCCTGGTACTTCATGGCTGAATATAGTTACTGATTCACATACTCTAAGCAGATGCAGCTACGTGGTGCAGCATTACTTCATATTCGTAACAGCGACAGAGTCACTCACTTCCCACAACAAACACCGACTGGATCTACACCCAGGTTACCACAAGACACCTTCCTATAGGGGAAAGCTCAACTGGTAACAAACCCTTTATGGTAAATGGTGATTTAGTTGCATGCTGAGGTTCAACAAACATAAAGGTACATTCAACGAACAGTCACTTGTAGCACATTCATGCATAACACTGTACAGCATACTTTACATGCTTTAAAGCATATTTTTTTCATAGTCTTGATAAATGGTTGGAAGGACGGATCAAGGGCTAGACAGAGAAATGATTCTCTTCGTTGCTGCGCTGAGAAAATGGATAGATGGAAGGATGGATGATAGTTTAAAATACAGTCCCATCTGTTGCCTGGTACATGAAATTAGAACCCGATGGTCAATCATAGTGTAACACTCACACACACTCAGCCTTTACCTCCGAGCAGACAAATATTTGCATTATTACTGTCGCGCTTTTATTCTTCCCTTTGTAACACCCGTATGTTTTCTCTGGGCGATGAATTACCTCAACACACAATCCCTCACATATCCTCCTGTATCCCACTTTCTCTCAGTCTCCCCTTTATTAACTCCTTGTCTTTGAGTCTGTCGGTCTCTATCCCCTTTCTTCTCTCTGTCTACATCACAGCTCTTGTTCTGCTCTGCATTAGTTCTGCTGGTTTTGAATAGATCAGCATGCATGATCACTACCAGACCTGACCTGAGGAGAAAGCTGGGTTCGAAAAAAAAAAAGACAGATGAAGAAACTGTAGGACAAAGTGGCTCAGAAGAAAGAAAGGGTGAGACGTAGAAGGTTGATAGTGAGATTAAAAAATGTGACTTCTTTTGTCAATGAAAATGTCCATAAGTATAAGTAATGGAAGCTGTCAATTTAGAACTTTGGAAACATATGGATCCAGGCCTGGCAGGATCAGCCCTAATTCGGTTTTAATGAGTCAACATGCAATCAAAAGTGGCTTTGGACATTCTAAAATATTGTCTGCAACATGTGTGATTGCCATGAAGTGCCACAGATAAACCACTGATTGTGATTTGTAGACCATTAGCTGGTGAATTAAAACAAAGCCAAGTACATTTCTGTTTCTTTTCCTGTTACTGCAATAAAAGCATGACAATCACCCATAACTAGCTAAAACGAAAGAGAAATACAAACTTTTCAAATCAAAACAAAGCAAAAGAAACTTTTTTTAAAGGAGGAGTGAAGAGAATGTCTGACACATGGGAAGCTTATTGCTCATTTGCATCGGTTTTGCCGCACAGAATACATTGGCATCATACAATTACAACAATTTGCTGAATATTTGCTTGACCACTGCATGGAAGCAGGTTTCAGAGGGCTGTTTTGTCTGCTGTGTATGCTAATGTACTATATGCATATTTGTCTGCTTGGATGTCTTTTCAAGTCTTTTCATGACTGTATAAATGAAAATTAATGCCGGATTGTGTCATTTCTGGGCAATCACAGACTTTTTAGAGTCTTTCAGTGACTGTGACACAGCGTGAATAAAAGTCTAATCCAGCCAGGGTCGGTTTTGAACTGCCCCCACAAAAGCCTCCATACTGGGCCGTTTCATACTGGTCAGTGTGCTCAGTTTTTCAGGCAGACGTAGCGTGAAGCAGCTTAATTTGGACCGTATTGGTTTTTAACTGCCTACACAAAACAGATGGGTGTTGGGTTACATACAGCTCAATCAGTCAGTTATAGACAGAAAATTGGGGGGAAAGACAGATGGAGAGGTGGAGAGACAGACGGGTTCGGCAGGTGGTCCGGTGGGCTAGTGCAGGGGAAGGCTGACCTCTAAAACAGCCATATGACCCATCGTATCCCTGTGCAAGACAGCCAAATCCATCCTTACTGACTGAAAATTAGGCTTAGTATATATGTATATCAAATGCAAATACACAACTTTCAGTATCTAACGCTGAACTTCAATACTGTGAACATCTGCCATTACTATCTTGTGTTTGAATACATCTGATATTGTTTTGTTTTTGAGTTTCTGTTTTATACAATACTTAAAACAAGACAGTTAAAAAGTAATAGTAGTTTCAAGGTGCCGAGTTTAGTTTTAACTACTGGTGGCCCTAAGGAGCAGTTTTGGGTCCCAATTTGTCCTCTGTTGAAAAAACACACCCACACATGAATTAGCAAGTGCACACTCTAGCATATGGTTCAGGCAATGCAGATTTCTGCACACAGATTTGTGCCATTTCACTGATCAGGAGTTCTCGATGCAATTGCTCTGTCAAATGTTCACAACGCGGAAGGAAACTACTGCAGCTGATGTTAACATGATTGTAAATGAAGCGGGTATAAACTGGCTTTGGATATTTTATGAGAAAGAATGATGTGGATGACGACATCACCATAGAAATGTTGTGGCATTTATCACAGCAAATACCATGGTTCACTAGCATCAACATCAAACATTAAATGACAAACTAACACTGCATTTCAATGTGCTTTGCAGAAAGGCTGTAGGCATATTTTTTACATTACATACAAGGTAGGAAAAACCACCTCAAGTGTCATAGTAAGGTTTTGGACCATGTGCAGTTTCTAAACTACACTGAAAGAATGAACCATGAAATTTCCAAAAATATATTGCCTTATTTAGTGTTTTTATGTTGGTGGTAGAGACCATTGTCTAACACGCTGGTCCAAAACTTCCCAAAGGTGTTTAATAGAGTTGAGATCTGGTGTCTCTGAAGGCTACAACATTAGATCATCATTTCCATCTTCATTAAGCCTTGACTTCTGGTGCTCTATGGATGGCGACATTGCCACCCTACAGAGGAGGAGTCGAATTCAGTCACAACAGAAATGTTTCATTACAGGATAAAAACGATCCCTAAGAACAATTTGCTGGAATCCTTCCCTCTTAGGGAACAAGTTGACCCAAACCATAAGAGCTAAATGCCCCCACCACAACTTAACAGAGTCACTGGATACCCTCCCTATAGGGGTTAAAGTTTCACGTTTTTCCTTCAATTTGTCACCCGTCTGCTCATATAGCTTTTGATAAATTTGCGTTCCAAACTGTGGGTCGTTCCTTTCAAGCATTTACTCAGTCGTTGTTGTGCTCTAATTGGCTGCAGAGTGTGCGGTCATCACTTTGGCTGATCAGTGGGCGAGCTGGGAGGTCAGCGAGTCCACTGGTCAATAGTGTTGGAGGAGACTGGTCCTGATGTCCACCATCCATAAAGACAACAAATGGGATTCAGACGTGACTCCGCCAAGTACATCTGGAGCACAGCTGTCCACACTGTGTGTCTACATGTGTCATCAAAAGTTTCCTCCCTGCCATACACATACACAATATGCAGCAGAGCACATGAGCATGCAGTCTACACTATCTTCTTTTAGAGAGAAAGACGGAAATGGAGACAAAATTTTGAGAGCAATATTTTCACATTGTTTAAAGACTTTTTTCCTAAAGTTTTCTTCCAGTAACATAAAACAAAATGACATCAGCCTATGGTACCATAAACTTCTGCTAAGTTGTTGCACTCTCACATTAAATTAATGGATTCCACCAACTAGTGGGCAAAGCTACTTGCCCAAATACCCACCCTAGCCACACACACACACACACACACACACACACACACACACACAGCCACAGCTAGCACACACAGGGCAGCGTGTTGTCATGGAGATATGTTTTTTTTGGCAAAACGCCCAAACACATGTTTCTGATGGTCTGACAGAGTTAATAATAATAGCAATGGTCAGCTTGCTTTAAGCCAAAGGTATGATTCATAAAGAAACTCCTCCCAAAATATACTGTAATTACCTGTACACAGATACACACACTCAGACACACACAAGCTCATGTTTCTCCATTTCTGTCTGTCTGTCTCCAAATCATAACATAATCTGTAAAAGCTGAACCATTAGGGAGCGGAGAGACACATTCAGCAAGAGCTCGATAGCATCTCGTAATAGGACTCATGAGAGGCAGACAAGAAGAGATTAAAAAAAAAGTCAGTGTGACATGGCAGAGAACAAGAGTAAAGTATTAGAGAGTGAGCAGGAGGGCAACAGTGAGTGACAGAGGAGAGAGAGAGAGGGTTACTGTTTCAAGACGATTAACACTGCCCCGCTGTGTTTTAATAGGACACTCCTATGGGTATTTTTAGTCAAACATTAGCAAAATGACACTAATGACAGAGTATGGAGAGAGTTTGACTGCAAAAACCTAATCAGACTTGCCCTGCTGCGGGGCAGGGCTGCTGAAAGATGTCCACACACACTGACACACACACACACACACACACACACACTGTGCTAAGATTACATTAACATGAGTTTGAGTCTTGGGTCCAGACAGGATGTAGGTTTAAGTACAGAGCTTAACCACTTGGTAGAGAATAACTGTAGACCCGGTGAAGCAGCGGATTGTCAGGTATTTTTTTTCCATTTTCCTTTTGTATCAAGTAAAATTTATAGTTTTATGATCAGGAAGCAGCACAGTAGGTGAAACCAGAATTCATAGTCGAAGCAGAGTTTGCAGTTTGTAGGAACATCTGCGCTGCTTGGTCACGGCAAAATGTCGAACGGCTCGGCCTGAAAGGGTAAACCACAATAGTCTTTAACTTTAGGGAAATTCAGCTTCATTTGGCATGAAAAATAAATCTGTGTTCATTTGGATTTCCGCATAAATCAACCTCTTAATGAAGACAGAGCTGAGGGAGAGACTGATGCGGCTCCGGTTGCAGCTGCAGTAAGTTAGAGGAATCCCTCCATCAATAACACACAGTCAAAGGACCACAACGCACACAGACACACACTCATCTTCGTCCAGACAGCTCTATCAGTCTGTCAGGTCGGGCAATCAGTCGTAAAGTCACACATCTCTGTTTCCGTTTGATGTCTGCTGCGAGGCGAGGTGAAGGGAGATGAAAAGGGGCGCTTGGCTTTTATAACGAGAATTTAACAGGCTTGTGCCGGTAAACAACAGCCATGTGGAGCTCATAGAGGACCGGGTCTGTAAACATGACACACCTTCTGAATCAGATCCGGGTGAAGGTATAAAAACAGCTTTGATAAGGGCTGGCAGTAAACTGTGTAGGCGTGTGTTTGTGTGTATGTGTCAAGGAAGGAGGGGGGGCACTTGGCATATTTAACAAGAACAAACATACTGTTTTGATCACTTGACATGACAATAAAATTGCTCTTGTCAGTATTATCAAAAACACTCTGTAATAACTTCAGGAGCACATGGGTGAGAATATACAGACCCCCTTTTTTCACCACTAAAAAAAAAGCACTTTTTATGTCTTAACAGCGAAATGTTGTTGCTGTATTTGGAGCTGTTTTGATAAGAACAAGCACTATTGTAGGTTGGGAATTTGATGCTATCAAACCAATATCCAATTTATTTTTTTCTACCAAGAGGAAAATCTTATCTCAATCTTAATATTCATTTAGGAGTTAAAGCAGGGATGACAGTGCTCCCCTTTACCGACCTGCTTTAAAGCACATTTTTGATTTTCTTCCATAAGAAACACATCATCACAAAAACGTGTGCAGCTTGCACTGCTTATGGAGTTTCATTCCAACTGCCCATTTAAAGTCAAGATCTCTCTGCCTCTGGTGTTCTTGGTCTTATAGGAGTAAAGTTTGAAGGCATGCAATATCAAATTGCTGCGGTTCGTAGTTATGTAGTTCTTGTTTTTCAAAATTAGTTTTTTAGTGACAGTACAGACAGGTTTGTAGGGAAAGAGAGCAGCCAATTGGAAATCAAACCAGGGACTCACCGCTGACAGCATGTGGTTTGTGCCCTTACCCCTCGGCTATCAGGTCACCCTCAATTATGAAGTCCTGTTCTGTCAACTGTAACATATCTGAATAAAGATGGTGGGCAGAAGCATTAATTTGTGTATTGTTTTATGAAATTTGTTTTATGAAAACCCAGATTTACATATTAAGAGCACCTCAATCTGCATGAATACCATCACTCTATACATGATAAAAGTTGTATAATGTTCTCTGAGCCTCTGAACAAGCGGAAGGCATTTGAGTTAATCAAATTTCGGATCAAAAACAACGTTAGACAGCAGACAAAGACTGGTGAAAAGTGGCAAAAGTGGATCTAATGGAGACATATCTAGCACTGAGAAAAGAATCTGGAGTTGTGGAAATTTAGTCCGTAGTATGAGCTGAAAGCTAAGATTCTTCCACCTCTGCTGCTTCAATTCTGAAATCCATCCATCCATTCTCTATACACCGCTTTATCCTCATTAGGGTCGCAGGGGGTGCTGGAGCCTATCCCAGCTGACTCGGGCGAAGGCAGGGGACACCCTGGACAGGTCGCCAGTCTGTCGCAGGGCTACATGTACAGACAAACAGTCACTCTCACATTTACATCTACGGGCAATTTAGAGTAACCAATTAACCTCAGCATATTTTTGAACTGTGGGAGGAAGCCGGAGTGCCCGGAGAAAACCCACACATGCACAGGGAGAACATGCAAACTCCATGCAGAAAGATCCCAGGCCCACCCCGGGATTTGAACCGGGATCTTCTTGCTGCAAGGCGAAAGCGCTAACCATTACGTCACTGTGCAGCCCTCAATTCTGAAATTCGTGATTTAATTTTTTAAGTTTAGCAACAGCCCAACCACCTCATGAAACTAAACTGCTGGACTGCCTAGGCTTTCTAAGACAAATACAACTGCAGAAACTTTCTCAGTTTCAGAAATGCTCCTAGTTTGTGACAGATGCACAGAGGCAGGCAGAGGTAGAACCTTGACACCTTGATCTTTACCTCTTGCTCTATTTTTCTGCTTCTCTCTTTCTCTCTAATAGATCAAAGTGAATCCAGCTGGTAGTGATCCTAACCTCCACACGGTAGGACGTGACCCTCTAACCCTCCAACACACACACAGTGGTCCGGCAGCACGACCTTCCTGCAAAATACTGGAGGGTATGTATGTGTAAAAAAAAAAAAGAAAAGAAAAAAAAGACAGTTTGTGTATATGTGTCTGCATGAGAGTGAGTGTGTGTGTTTGTCTTGCTGAACCCTCTGGTACCTTTTAACCTCGAGGTCAGAGGTCAACAGAGCAATCAAAAACAGCTTCCATTTGCTCCCCGCCTAGACACGTCCTGTGTGTGTCTGTCTGTTTGTGTGTGTGTCTTTCCCCTACAGCTATCCATTTCTAAGAGTGTCCATGACTCTGTGTGTGTGCTGGCATGTATGCGACTGTTTAGATTTGTGTTCCCGCATGTGTGTTCCCCCCTCCAGCTATAGTTGCCCCGTAGGCCACAGGAATCCCTCATCAAAGAGAGCGAATGTTCGAGGTGTCTGGACCGTCAAAACCTGCCGGGAACTTCTAAAGTAACCAATGCTGGCTGTAAAGTAATGCTAAAAGTTTTTGCTCCTCAGGTTTCCAAACATTGCCAAAGCACACAGAGAGCACAGCTGATGAACTTTTTACTCCCCCTTTTCACATTGTTTCATATGTTTTTTGAATAGATTTCAACTAAGTGGTCTATTTAGACATCCATTTAGTTTTTTTTTTAAAGTGAAGGCTAAATGGATCTTTTAGAATGACACTTACAATATGTATGATGCAACATGACATGCAGCTGTTGGATGTTTAAGGGACTGGACACTACAACTAAAAATACACCTCTGTACTTTGACAACCAGGTCAGCAACCTGTGGTAATCTATGACAGAGATTTCTAAGAAAACAGGAGGTGATGACTGACAGAGTAACTTATTATGACTGCACCTTCGACTTCATAAGAAGAAGAAAAAAATCAAGTCAGTCTTGTGGATCCAAGGTAAACTGGATGGGAGACAAAATAATGTTTTAAAGGATATGAGACTGAGTGCAAAGGATTAAAGGATTCCCCAACTAAATCTGGGATCGTCTTTCATTAGTTTATTTGTTTATCACTGGATTGAGGCTGCACTTGATATGGCAAAATGTCATCTCTTTGTTGTTGTTGCCGGTAGGCTCAGATGGATCAAATCCCACAAAAAGGCTGACACGGAGCAATGTAAGTATAGAGGTATTATGGTCAAATCCGTGGATTTAACCATGTTGCATGAAGATCAAGCTTTGAAAAATTAATGTTAAAGCATGAAATGAGTGTTGTGCTCCAGCAGAGACGGTAGCCAAAAGTGTAGCAGAGAGTTTTCTGATCGTAAATTCTGAATACATTTTACCACATTTTGATTCCTTAGGCTGTTTTGAACTCTTGTCTTAATATAAAATCTGATTTATTATACGTGACATTTGCAATTGGAGACCGGAGAATCTACAATTTCCAAAATGAAACCGTAAACTATCCAATTTTCAATCATCTTTTATGACGGAAATGGTACAGCTGTGGTTTGGACCCCTATACTTTTATTTTAAAAACTCTCTGTTGGCTTTGTCATCTCTGTCTTTTTCTGTCTTGGTGCTGTGAAGAAAGATTACTTTTGCAGTTGAGTCATGCCAGCTCTAAATATAACAAACTATAGAAGAGGAACAGTCACACACACACGTTAGGTGCCTTCCTAAGGCAATGGAGGGATGTAATGTTTCGTTTGAAGTTGGATGTTAATTTTAACAACTATAGTATCCTCTATAGTAACCTGCAGTTGAAATAAGTGTGAAAGAAACCAAACACATACTGTACATGCAGGGTATACACACACATTCACTCCAAAGTAGCTAATAATGAGGTCCTCACAAGTGAAATAAAACCATGTACACAGACACACTCACACCTTAGTACAATTTCCTAATAGTCTCCTAAGGTGTTAAGGTGATATTTATGTTAAAACACAGTACATATATTAGCGTCTCTACTCCTATTATTACACACATTATGGGTCTATAAAACATGCCGTCACTGTGTGTGTATGTATGTGTGCAAATCCCAGTCAGTGTTTGTTGCTGCCGCATGTACATATTACAGTATATATACAGACTAAACTGTATATATCATGCGTGTGTGCCCAAGTATGTCAGTGGGCACTTGCGTGGGTCTGTGAATATGTGTTACACCCTAAAGCCAACATTTGTGTTCAGAGGGGAGGCGGTGAGTTCCTCTAAGGAGCCCATATGTTTCTCGTTTTTCCATACACATTCATGAGGCATTTCTGCATTTTCACAGAAGAAAATCTTAAGAGAAAACAGAAAGGAGGACGGAGAGACGAGAGATTAAAAAGAAAGAGCGTATTCCCCGTAGAGATGTCAGATCAGAGAGCTGGTTTGTCTCACAACCAGCCAGGTTAGCGGGACTAATATCGAAGACCTCACAGAGTTCACCCCTGTCTTTATCTCCTTTTCTCGCTTGCATTCTTTCGCCCTTTGTTAATCACACAAATACGGAAAATATATTCCCTTTCACACATGCAGGAAGAACATGTCTCACACTGGCATAAACACAGACGTACACATGCACACACTTGAAAACAGACCGCACAAAAAGTTTGGGCAGCGAGCATGCCCTAAGGACAGAGGAGATGAAAAGTAAAACCATACGCAAGAAAGCGAGCAAGAGAGAGAAAGGGATGAGTGTAAGGGAAGGAGAGCTCGAAAGATGGAGAAAGGGGGTAACGAGAGCAGCTACTATCCAGGAAACTGTCCCAGCAGCCTTTGTACCAAATCAGAAATGATGGAAATATGCAATTGGCTTTTTTTCACCAATCTTGTTCAATGCTAGCCTGCAGAAATTTTGCGTGCATGTGTACGAGGGTGTGTCAGAGGACGCCGTTGGGTACAGCCCTGTGACACTGTGCATGTTCATGTGAGTGCGTCCACTGAAGAGAGCTGTCTCCGTTTTACACCCTAACAGGCTACAAATCAGCCAGCAGCCGCATGTATGTGCTCCATATAACCTGCCCTGTACTACATCAGTCCGTGTACGTGCATGTGAGTGTGTCTGCACCTCTGTGTGTGTGTGTGTGTGTGTGTGTGTGTGTGTGTGTGTGTGTGTGTGTGTGTGTGTGTGTGTGTGTGTGTGTGTGTGTGTGTGTGTGTGTGTGTGTGTGTGTGTGTGTGTGTGTGTGTCAGCTGTGCAAAGGATCGGAGTGTGAACAAGCAGCAGCTGGTGAAAAGTGAGGGAATGACAAGGTGTTTAGACAGAGATAAAGACAGACAGAGAGTATAAGGAGGGAGGGAGCGATGGGAGAGGGACAGAAAGTTGATCATATTTACATTGAAAAACAAAAGGACAGCAAAGCAAATGACGGAGAAGGGGGAACGAAGCAAAGAGTTAGATAACAAGGTGTTTGTTGTTTTGTTACCAGCCCGGGTTGTTTGTGCATGTACACACACACACACTCAAGCACACATTTGTGCAAATAACACTGCTGAAATAGCATCATGCCACCCAGGCACAGAAACACACAAAGGGAATTTCCTCATACAAAATAAGCTGAACGGAAAACACACAAACATGCACACACATTCCTCTACTAACCAGTCTGAACTTTCATGGACGGCTGGAATGTGTGTGTGTGTGAGCCTGTATCATATTCACATTCTCTCGCATGTTAAATGTGAACAATAAAAAAATCTAAATTACGTGCGCGTGTGTGTGTGAGGAAATATTTGCGTGTTGTGTGTTTTTACATAGATGGTTGTTAAAGTGTTGAAAAGACAAAGAGCACAGTTAAAATTGTGTGAAACAATGTGTTTACAGTCCTGATTATAACCAGAAGACGCTGAGCAACAATTTCATCTGTTTGTTCTAAAACGCTGCACATTTACTCAACCGTGTGTGTGTGTGACTGAGTAGATCCTTGTGTGTTTCGGTCTTTGCACGCCTTTACGTGTGCAGCGATAGCTTTCCAGATAGCTTTCTTCAGTAATTGAGCCTGCCACCCAAAGTTCAACTCTTTTAATTAAAGATACAATAAAACACAATGGTGGTAAGTGAGCGGTTCTTTTATTACTCTCTCCATCTCTGTCTGTGTTTCTTTATTGGTTAAGACACTGGATGAGTGTTATTATCAAGCGGAAATTGTCTTGGGTGTGAATGAAAGCAGTAATCTATGAAATCTCTCTCCTCCTCACGCTTTCTACCTCTCGACCAGATTGAGTGTGTGATGACAACCGGCTGGAGTAATTACAGCAACAGCGTTAATCTGCTTCGATATTCATGTCACAGTGAAAGTGGATCCGTCTTCTCTGCCTAAAGCAACCTGTTAAAACACCAGCCGGGAGTTATTTCAGAACGTAAATGGGTGGATTTTATTTTTCCGGCTAAAGATAGAGATCCTTGAGCAGGAAAAGCTGCAAATGAGAAATACACATGTTCATGCTATCTTAATTTGTCCAGTGTGGGTTCTATTTTCCAAAAATGCAACTCCACCTCCCTAAAAGATGGAGCGCTTGATTAAAACTTGAGTCGTATTTTTACAGTCTTGTCCATCATTCCAATTTATCAAAAGGCACAGTAACACTGTTAAAGAAAAAGGTTGGTTAATGTGAATATTTAGGCCCTCTAGTACAATTATTAGCTCAGCTGTCCATTTGAAAATTCATCATTACTTACTGTTTGACTAATAAGGTTTCAATTTCCTAAAAAAAAATTTAAAATAAACATGTTAAATGTTTGGCTTGCTGACCTGATTTCTCATTTCTAGTTTTGTCATAGTTTGTTGGACAATGTCCTACAATGACCCTGTCAGAATCACTTACTGTTACACGCGATAAAATGAGACTTACGTAGATTTGAACACTGTAAGTTGCATTTGAAGAGAACATTTGAAAGTCAATATTTCTTTTATATCTTCATTCTGATTATATTCAAGTTTACAATTCAATATAATAGATCCTTGGGCTAGAATCGTGTTTTGCTGACCAATTTGAAAGACTAGAAAGAGCACCATGGTCTTCTACAGATTACTTTGCTCCACCTCTAGCTAAATTCATTATTTTTATGGATGCCACATTTAAATCATACACAAATGGGAATTTCTTTGCTGCATAACTGATTCCTGCATTGGTTAAAGCAAAGATGGGTCCACTGCAACAAAGTGCTTTACAATATGATAAACAATACAGTCGAATCTAAAAGAACAGATGGCGATATTTCCAGCAGAGAAGCCCTATTTAAAATTCTAATTAGGTCTGATCTTCTTTAGACACAAAAGATAGAAAGTTGAGGTGAATGAGTCTGGGTCATTACATTAATGAAACAGCACTGAAGGGAAAAATGTGTGCATATAAAGGAACGCAGGAAGAAACAAAAAAGGAAGAAGAACTGTCTGAGGGAAGGGGAATTTAAACTTCTGAGGGTGAACTGATTAAACTCATTAAAATGTAATTAGAAAGAATTAGAACCGAGACCTTCGGATGTCCGGTTTTGTGTGTGAATGTGCGTGTGCATGTGACCGCTGCATGTCTGCATGTCTACAATACAACAGGGCAACCAGGTGGAAGCTTTCTCTGAGACTTGTCAGGAAGGAGAGGAAGAAAGAAAAGGCCAGAATAACAATGAAAGAGAAGAATAAATACAAAAGGAATGAGGGAAAGAGCAAGAGGAGGGATGTGAGGCCAGAAAGCAACATGACAGCAGTGAAAGTTTTCCAGTTGGGTCAGAAATCCCAGAGTGACATCTGTTCTGGTTATTATAGAAGTCTACCTGTCATTCTTTCTACCTGCTGTGTGTGAGTGTGTGAGTGTGTGTCTGCATGTATGTGCGTGTTGTTATTGCAGCACCGGGGAATGTCGAGGATCCTTCTCTCTAAAAGTGAACCTATCATGTCAGGCGGTTTTATCAACTGGTCTCATCTCCCATCCGACCCTCCCTCTCCCATTCCTTCCATCTCTAATCCTGAGGGATCATAACAAAGGGATCAGAGGTCAAACTTCTGGTCATGAAATGAAGAGCTACGGGGTAGCAGCAGAGAAGGAAAACTACAGAACAATAAGTAGTCAAGGATACATAGCAGAAACTACATAATCAGCTGCATTTGCACTCTACATTTTAAACACTTTATTTAGCTGGCAACCAGTAGGCAAGGTGACCAGCAGTCAGACCAGATAGGGTCACAACTATATCAGTTAAGTCTGGATGTTTTCTCATCAATTAATGTCTGCTTCTGTGCTCTCTGGGGCTCAGGAAGTAATGTGTTTTTACTGTCCTCCGGGAGCACAAAGTTGTTTCTCTTAATATTACCACTTTCAGTGGGGCTCAAAGTCTCGGTATGAAAAACCTACCGTACGTCTTCTGCAGGTCTTTCTTAAAGTCTGAAAAATTAACTCTGATGAAGTCATCAAGGGTATTTTGGTTTGGGATTGGAGACCATTTAATGTACAGAAAGCCCGTTTAGC
Source organism: Acanthochromis polyacanthus (assembly GCF_021347895.1). NCBI lineage: Eukaryota > Metazoa > Chordata > Actinopteri > Pomacentridae > Acanthochromis > Acanthochromis polyacanthus. The sequence continues at coordinate 11,144,928 of NC_067122.1, read as the reverse complement.
AAACAAAGTTGTGGCATTTACTGAGCAGTGAAGATCTCATCTAAAGAGACAATAGAGCTGCAGTATTGGAAATGTAGGAGCCAGTGGTTTGGGACACACAGAAACTACAATATTTGAATTTCTGCTGCATCAATTTGGATAATGCGTCTTTTGCAAGTCCACTAACTGTAGGCAAATGTAGAAGTCGTTGAAGATTTTTTTTTTTAAGTATAAGCAGAAGGACAGTATGACTGCCAAACACAGCAACACCCACAGCCAATTCATCCCATTACAGACCTCGCTATGCTGCTCACACTGTTGTATCGATCGAAGCGATTTCTGGAAAGTGCAGCTAAGCTGTTGCTGTTCTTTACCAAACATAACTCAAACTTGGAAAAACTCAAGAAAACTTTAAGAAATTAAAAATAATAATAGTTCTTTTTTTAAACAGAACATTTAAATGTTCACCTCACGACATAGTTTCTAAATATGTACCAGTTTACCTACAGGGGTGGTCCACTTATGTGAACAGCAGGTAATAGTGACTGTTTACAGTTGGCCTGGATTCGTGCCTTGGATGTGTTCTTACTGGTGATATAATGGGTATGACGATGACATTTGTCTTCAAACACGTTGCCAACATCCGTAATTGCTTGAACCTTGCCATCCCAGCAGAGTGACAGAGCGATACCATTACAGCATGCTTGCCTGAAAAGTAAGACGTAGCCTCACACCGAGTCATTTGTCATCCACTGACAAGCCATGCAAAAGAAGTGAGTGAGGCCCAACATCAACAGTGTCTACGCTGAGGGGAAAGGAGGAAAAGTGAAATCTTACAGAGAAAGGCAGGAAAGAAGTGACAGAACAGAGAGGAGGGGTGGAAGGAAGGCATGATGGAGGGAAAATATTTGAGAAAGGAAGCTTAGAGATGCAGATAAGAAAAAAAGACGAAAAACAGAGAGTGAGGAAACAGAGGAAAAGAAGAAGGAAAAGGGAAAAAGTGATGGAAGGAGAGCACAGAAGAAACGCAAAAATGCGAGAGAGTGATAAAGAGATGTGATTAAGGGGGACAAGAACGAGGAGAGAATTTTATCTCTGTGAAAGTCCCTAAATCCTCCTGTTGACTGACATTTCCTCTTCCTTGAAATACCTTCATCTGAATTGCTTTTGTCTGCCCATCGCATGTTCCTGTATGTGTGTGTGTGTGTGTGTGTGTGTGTGTGTGTGTGTGTGTGTGTGTGTGTGTGTGTGTGTGTGTGTGTGTGTGTGTGTGTGTGTGTGTGTGTGTGTCTTGCAGTAATCTAAGGAGGCTTTGTGCTGCAATAGTGAGGTTAAGTCTTTCAGACCTGTATTAAATCCACTTGTTGAGCACAATGATGTTCAAGTGGCTCCTTTGAATACAACAGTCAGTTCTAAAAAAAAATGTTGGAAAAAGGAAGGGCTGACATTATTCATTCTTGATTTTACATCATTGTTCTTTCCTTCCCTTCCCTCCAAGAATTTACTTGTTTTTTTGTTTTTTTATTTTCCCTGGCACACTCTCGTCTACATGTTTCTTGAAGCTGACAGCCCATCAAGCACTGTGTTAAAATGAAAACTATAAACCTTAGAGCAGCCGCCTAAACAAGGAAACTGTCAGCTTACAAACTTGGCAATTGTTCGATTGCTGGTTTGTTTCAGTATCTTGATGCAATTCAACTGAAGCTGCAGATTTTCACAACAGAGCACAGAGTACACCTCACAGTAGATTTCCGGTCCTGTCATAAGAATCAAGGAGCCAGAACAAAATACACCATCAGGCTTTGTGACAACTAAGTTTTGTTCCTGCCTCAATAAACTGTTAAGACTCAAAGGACACACATAGCAGGCAAAGCCAAAAACGATGTATTGACAACCTCTTTTGCACCTTCTGATAAGAAATCTATGATAATCAGAAAATGGTGCTGGAATTTTTAGAAAGCTAAAAGAAATCAATTAAAATCTCAATCACTTCCAATCCTACAAACGTAAGTGGCCTTAGCCGTGGTTGATGAATCAAAAGTGGCACTTACAAAAGGACAATTTTGAAGGTTGTTCAGCCAGAAAACTGCTCAACTAAAAACTTTTCTGGCAACAGATACTCTGCAAGAGCTTCTTCATTGATTAGATCAAAGTTATTTAAAAATGGTAGCTGCATTAAATGATGATGAACAGCTCCCTACAGTAAGACAGGAATGACACAAAGTTAAAGCAATACATTAAAATTTCAAAAAGGACTTGGGCTGTCCTTCCTGGCAGTCGAGCTGACTGAATGTGTCTTACGGGAAGAGATAAAAGCAGATTAAAAAGACAGATAGCTCAGTTGACCCAGTGCATCAGGCCTATCGGAGCCCCAACAGTCCAATCAACCAATCATAAATTAGCCGCAGCAGGCTGTTATTAAAAGGTTCAAACATCCGCCTGACAACGGAATATTACCCCGAGCGGTGATTGGTGGGACCGCCTGGGGTGCCGCGGTAACGACGGGTCATCTCTGTGACTCGGAGCTGTGCTGGAGTCGACATCAGCTCGGGTGAAAGGTCGGCGGTGAGGGAGCGACCACTCACACTCTAACTGCACAGGCCAAGAGTGTGCGGGTTTGTGTGTGTCAGCTGTCACATTCAGCCATTCTCATTAACCGAGAAGCTGATTTATTGTAAGGTTTAATTACAGAGCTCTGGATGCCAATCAATTAAGTCTCTAACCTACAACCTCCGACAGCCTTTCACAGCTTAAGGTGTGTGTGTGTGTGTGTGTGTGTGTGTGTGTGTGTGTGTTCCTTAAACCAGGAAGTGCAGTAGACATAAAACTGCAGACTGATCCTGTTTCTAATAACGGAAGCGCTCACAGCTCCTCTTCTCCTAATGGACATTTTATTAAGTGGCATTACACTGCACAGACAGTAGTGGTGTTGTTTATGGTGTAAGGAAACTGCAGTAATCTCACTACAAGCATCTGCAATTGGGAATGTAACCCTAGATATTCCACTAGAATGATTACATGGACAGACAAAAATGATTGGCTGTAGAGTAAATACACAATTTGTTTTAAAAATCATGCACATGGTAGGTTTAGTAGTCTCATAAAATGCATTTGTTGTATGATTATGACGAAAATGCATGTAGCTATTGATTTGTAGTCAGTTACAGCCCAACCCGTTTGCCCAGAGGACTGTAAATGTAAACCAGTGGATGTTACTTATTTCTAATTAGCTTCAGCTTTAGAAAGATTACAGAGAATTAATGGTTTTGACAAATGCGTGTGAATGAGATTACAGCGAACTCATTAAGAAGCAATGAAATGAATTAGGAATTTCCTCAGCTCTTCATGTTTATTAATACTTATTATTAAAACCGCATTCAGAAACGTGCTTGCATATGATGTTTAATGTTTGCAGCACTGCATTTTACATTTCATGCATGTATTGTTCCTGCAGAGGAATCCTGTTTACCTAAAGAAAACAATTCTCTTAGAAATGAAGCTGTAAAACTATCCTATGGTGGTGTCTGCCAAAAACAAAAAAGTAAACAAGTAAAAATCAATTTCTTTCTTATTACTTAAAGCCCAGAATTCATTGGGAATTGGGATTGAATAATAATGTAAACCCTTTCACTATAACCTCTTTGGACATGTTCTTTTTTTCATCCTCCCCCCACTTATTCCCTCTGCAAAGATTTGCAGTTCAGCTGAAATCTGTATTGGCTGTCAAACACTGTCCACCGTCCAATGGTGAGACCTTGACAGTCCTGGATCTGAGAGCAACAAATCATTACTAATCTAATGGGATCGGGGCTGCCAGTGGTTAGGTAAGTGTGTCTATGTGTGTGTGTGCGACAGAGAAAGGAAAAGGGGAAAGAAGAAAGAAAACCAGGAGAGAGAAGCTGACACCTATCGCAGTAGGTCTCATGTGACTTCTCTGGAGGTGTAAATGTGTCCCCCTGCCTTTCATCACCTTCGTCTCTGAGTATCATGTAATGCACAACCCCTTCGTGAACTGAATACTTATTTCCTGGCCATTAAATCAGTTGGAGGTAGCCTGAATGTTAAAAACCTGAGCACATGACCTCATTCCCTCAACACCTACTGTGAACAAGTCCCTCAGGAAGACGCACAAGCTCCCCAAACTCATCCGATAACCAACTAACAGTCCATAATGCAAATCTGCCAGGCAATCTTGGGTAAATTAAGTACCAGTTCTATTGATTTAGTAACGCCTTTATCAGATTCATATACATCACCTTGCTGTGGGGGCTGGTAGTTAACATATAATGAGCTATCTATATGCACATACGGTTTTATATTGCCTGTTCCTTAGTTACAACATAAAGACAATTACGGTGAGAAAAGATAAAGAGAAAATGAAATGGGTGAGGAAATGCAAGAGGAGAGAAAGAGGAGAGTGGATATGTCAAAAAATTAATGAAGTATGGATAAGAGAGGGACAGACAAATGGAGAAATATTTCTGTTCTGAATTTAATATAATCTAGTACAGGAGAGATATAATCATTCATACTAAAATTACATACCGACTGCAAGACAGACTGCTGAAAGAAGCCTATCCTGTTGAAAAATAAAATATGATAGCATTACTTGTGCTGACTTTGGGAGTTACAAAGCTTCCGTGCTGCCAAAACTACAAATCAAACATGGCACAAACCAAAACTACTAGAAATCTAACATGTCAACTCGCACTAAGCTTGAAAAGAAACTTCAACCCAACTCAAAAGCACATTGGCAAATAGTAGAGTCCATGGTGAAATGGAAGGATGAGAGTGGCCGTCTTGCAATCAGAGGGTTGCCGGTTCGATCCTCGGCCCATCGTGCTCATGTCGAGGTGTCCCTGAGCAAGCACCTAACTCTAATTGCTCCTGGTGGGTCGTGGTTAGCGCCTTGCATGGCAGCTTCCGCCATCAGTGTGTGAATGTGTGTGTGAATGGGTGAATGTGATGTATCTTGTAAAGCGCTTTGGGTACCTTGCAGGTATAGTAAAGCACTATATAAATACGGACCATTTACCATTTAAACCACAGGCCAAAAACAAGAAAAGTATGTTTTCTAGTGAAATTATTAGTCGAATAAGCTGATTTGCCAGCAGCACAAACTTAATTTAAATCCGCCAACGTGGAGCTCGACTAACATGATTCACTGCTACCTGGTGGTGATTCACAGGCTCATGCAGGGACAAATATATTGACTGACCTTCACACACACACACACACACACACTGATATTCCACATTCACATCGTCGTCACTTCTGTGCTACTGCAGATAAAATGAAATCTGGTCACCTGCGAGAAAAGTCATGTACTTATTTTACATTCATACAAACAGACATCCATGTGCTATAGTGAATGAAAACTAATTCACAGCTTCCCACAACCTCATCTTCCTCCGGCCTGCTCCTGTCTGACAGATTTATATCAAAGTGCCTTTTGGGGCCACAATGTACGGGAAAGTCCAACATGCAAGCATGCACACAATTGCACAAAACAACACCCTCAGATTCCCCCTCGCGCACACAGAAGACAGCGAGAGCAAACACAGCTCCCCTCTTGCTCATGGGATGGAATGCGTGAAGCTGCGGTGGCACACTAGCACCCAAACTATGGCAAGATGGATGGTTGTGTGTTTGTGTGTACGTGCAAACTCTCACTTCCAGCGGTACGGTGATGCGCTGACACCTAACCTGCAGAGATGGCTCAATGCAGGTGGATCCCTGGATACATGAGACACAGAGAAGAGCCCGCACAACAGCAGAATAACAAAGTCCTCGACCTCCCTCTTCACCATGCAAGAGTGAAAAATACGATGAGGGCTCCTTTTGTGAGCAGCAGCCAACTCAGAGGGTTCACGGGGTGACGTGCTTGAGTGAGTCACTTTCAGATGGTTCATATTTGATTCCCCATATCAGACCAAATTCAGCTATTCACTGGAAATGAGTTCTTTATGGACATTCAGAGAGTTATCCCCTGGACCTGCAGCTGTCTCTGCAGCTTTACAGATTTCTATAGTGAGTGTCAGCTTAGTATTAATCATTCCAGCCTGCAAACATTTTTTATTCACTCACCACAGAATGATACAGCAGGAGGTTCTGTCACTGTACACTCCAGTGTAAATAGTGGAGCATTCAGCGGAGGCAAATATTTCCCTCGATGGAGACCACAATGGAGAGTTAATGTTGGACTGATTCACCAGGTAAAGGGAGACCTGACAGCAAATGGATGATACTGAATATCTGAATAAGCAGTTGCTTGATAAAAAGTTCAACATATCAACTAAAGACTCTGGACTCCAAAAACCAGCAGCAGGTTTGAAAGGCATGCTATATTTTTAAATAGTCACCAGCATGACACGATTTGTTCGAGCCATACACTACAAAAACAGAAAGAAAATATAGCTGGCAGGATATTTCATCAAAATGACTTAATTCTACATGCCTCATTCAGGATGTTATCAAAAATAAACTACTTGCAGGAACAAGATTCTGTAAAACTGAAAATTTTGTGCTTCTTAGAACAACTGAAGAATCACTAATCATTCAGCTATGCCAACAGTCATATGACAAACATTCTGCCCTGAACTGCAGGCTGTTCTTACACCCCTCTTGTCTTTCTCCTTCCTCCTCCTCTGTATTTTTTTTTTAAACGACTGAATGGAGTTATACAGAATCAACAGCTCCCTGACAGGTCATCCACAGCATTCACACAAATACGGTTTATTCATCAACTTCCCAGGTGAATGAGTTGATTCCTATAATAAGTTTATAAAGAGACATTAAAGATCTGGAAAAAACGGAGGAATAAGATATGAAATAGACAATCTTACGTACAGGATCTGTGAAGTTGGAAAACAGGACCATGAAACAGAGGCAAAGAGACAGAGGAATTTCGTGTTCCCATTTTATTCAGTCGAGAAATTGGAATGAATTTTATTGAATAAATAACTTCCAAACTCAAACTTACCACACAAATGTAAAACTGGACTGAACATTGTAATCACGGAGAAATAACTTTAGACAGTGTTCTATTATTGAGCCAAAAGCACACTGAAAAACAACACAACCACGAATCAAATGAATTTTCTTTGCAGTGTTTTGTGTTTCTTATTTTATACCCATTTAACTTTGTATTTTTTGTGCCATTAAAGTAGTCAATACACTGTATTTACTTTCACCATAAATAGAATTGAATTAAATTCAAGCCTGTTCTGCAGAATGTTTCAGTCTTTTGCATGAAATTCACTTGACGGCTCGATGGAAATGCAGCCAAAGAGAGACAAAGAAAGACAGAGAGACCCAGCGGACGGGGTTGTGGAGGGTAACATGATTGGCATTACTGAGATTCCTTTGAAGTCTTTTGTTGTTTGCGGCCACGCACGAGTGTATCTGTGTGTGTGATTGTGTGTGAGAAGAGGTCACAGTTGGAAATCTCACACCGAGGCGAATTTAACAAGACTCAACTTCACTAATGACTTTAAGTTCCTGGTAACACGGCCAGAAAGAACAGGGGGGAGAGGAGAGTTTAGCAGCTGAGTCGGAGTTAATTTCTTCGTTTTTATCACCCCAGTCTAATGATGCAGCATAAATAACACAGAAAAACATCCTAAATGCCATTGTCTCAGGCCTTTATTCATGCCAGCTCATGTTAATGCCTACATGGTTCTGCATCCAGACCAGTTGATTATTACTTTAAATGTCACATGTTAAGAGTCCACAGTCTTTCATCTCTCTGCTCATTTTCTCCCTATTAAAGTTGTTTATACTTTTGCCTATCTCGAGTTCTTACCTCCTGGTGTTTGTCTACAACTCTTCATTCATACACGAACGCACTGACATGTGTGACAGACACGTGCACCGGCAGAAAGACACAGTCAGCTTCTACAAAACACACACTCACGCACCGACAGAATTTCAGACAGAGTGCAGTTATTGACGGACGGCACCTGTTAACTCTTAATGAATGGACTGACTGACAGAACGGAGAATGAGAGAGGAAACGGAAATAAGCAGCCCCCTCCTGCTTCGCTTCATTTACTCACTTCCCCTCCAGTCCTGTTTCTTGCATCTTTTCTACTCACTCACCCACATCTATATTCCTATTTTTATTCGCTTTTCTTTTTTTGCTCATATTTCAAGTTGTGCAATAAAACCAAACAGGAGTGACAGGAGGAAAATCATTTAGGACGGAAAGTAACTCGAGAACCAAACATTATTCATTAGTTCCAGATAACAACGGTGATATCTGAGCATGAAATATGCATTCTGTTATTCATCCATACTTAAAAACACTGATTTGTGGTTGTAAAACAACAATGAAGGGAAAATTAAAGAACACGCAAAATACAGTTTGGGATGAAAATTTTACATGCAAAGCTTTTACTGCCGTTGTCATTTATCATTATCACAGAAAACACAATGATCTCTTTGTTAAATGAATTGGTGAGTGTGTCATAGAAGTGCTATCTGATTTTGCTACATCTACTATATATACCTGTTTCAATGCATGACAATGTCCTTCTTTTTCCTCAAACTTTCATTCCTTCTTTTACAGACCACTTCTTTGTGTATTATTCTCCCTCCCCCAGTCAAACCAGGGAGGAATGCAGTTGATGAGGATTTCCCAGACTGTGTGTGTGCGCGCGCGAGTGCATGTGTGTATAAAACATTCCTACCCCCCGTTATGCAGAAGTGCACACCTGCAGGGCACCTGAGGTCACAGGGTCTCACGCACGCACACACACTGAGACACACACACTGAGACTTTGTGGGACATGCATGACTGGGCACCAATTACCTGTTGCTCTGCTATCTTTTTCCTCTACCTGTCCTGTGCATACCTGAAAAAATACACACTATTCCAGCAGTCCTCTCCTCTTCCACCTCCTTGTCAACTGTAGCAAGAAAGAAGGCAAAACGAGAACAACCTGCACACACGGTCCACGTTTCTTCCTTGCTTTCTTTTTTCGGTGCCACCCAGAGTGCAACCGGTGAGAAACTCATTAGCGATAGTAGTTTGTACTGAGATTAGGAGACTAAGCTGGTAAATACAGGAGAGCTTTCAGCTGGCAGCCACAAAACGGAAGGCAAGAAGAACAGGCGATGAACTTGGTGGACGCAGAGGAGTAGACAAGGAGAGAGGCAGAGAAAGAGAGGGAGGCGGGGAGCGAAAGGAGGACAGAAACGGGGCGAGAAAAGGTGAAAGTAAGAAGGACAGGCTGAAAGTAGAATTAGGAGCTCTAGTCAGTAAAAAAGAAAGCTGCTTCCCTTGTTGCTCATTAAAAGTTGAGGGAACTCAAACAGAGCTGGTGGCAGCTTGCAGTCCTTCAGCTGAAAACCAAACACAGCGACAGAGCGAATGGGAGGCCGAGAGAAAAGAAGAATGACAGAGAATGGAGGTACTTAGTTTTCCCAGTCGTTTAGCAGTCGTGTTGTTGTCAGTCTTTCGAGAAGCTTCGAGAGGACGGCCATTCACTCTCAGCCGGGCGGACACAGCTGCTACCCACGCACACCCACAACTAAACACACACACGGAGGGATGCCACACCGCACAGATAAATGTGTGTTGTTTTTTTTTTCCCCTCCAAATCACAGAATGTTAAATTAGGACACCTAAACAGAACCAGAAGTTTTTTTGTTGGTTCTTTTTAATACCGGATCAGTAAAGGCAGTTTTGAATAAACAGCAATCCAAATAAGATAGTAAATACGCTGATAAATATGTTTGCCAAACCTCCCTGAAGTGTCGGGCCAGCTGAGTCACCACAGAGTAGGAGACATCCGTTGTGGTTAATGGCCATATAAATTCATTTGTTTTCATGTTAAAGGCATGACATTTGGCCAACATTAGCTCAGAGGAGCAATAACAACTTGCACAAGCCTCATCCATCACACCAAAGTCACGTCTTGTTCTTCCAGATGTTTAAAAATTTCGTTAACATTGGACAATGCAGGGAGAAACAAACATATTTTATACACATATTCCCTCATAATAATGCCAACTGTTCCATGTGCACCGCATTAAACACACACGTAGACACACATACAGTGAGACATTGTTTGAATCGACCAATTGTGAGTGTGGGACCAAAGCTCTTTGGTTGCTGACAAATGACAAGGAATTGCCTGGTGACAAAGGGCCATCTATGGACGGAGGGATGTGGGTTTGGAGGGTGTGAAAGAAAGAAACAGCGAAAGGGAAGAGAGTCAAATGAAAATGAGTGTGTGTACACAGATTGTACAGAGGCCCTCCAGGCTAAATGAAATGGACTCTCTGTGTGAAGGCCTGAAAGCTGTAAAACAAACTGAAGAAGGAGACATTTCTAAGGAGGGCCGGACTCAATATCGGGGCAGAGGCAGGCAGACAGACCAACAGACAGACAATGTCCAAAGATTTTTTTAGAAGAGGAAAAAACACAGGAGCATTTTGAGGTTTTCTTTTCCCAGGAGTTGAATGTTAAGATAGGAAAATCTCTAACATGCATCAACGTGATTGATTAACTAAGAGAAATCGCAGCAAAATGTTCATGATGACGGTGCAATTAAGTTTGTTGTCAGAAACTACAGAGCAAATCCCAGGCAAGCAGTCCTATCCATTATGATTAGTGGAGTTAAAGATTGTATTTGCACAATTATGTCCATTTGCCCGAGAGGTTTAATGTTCTATCTGAAGAAGAAATGAACTGTTTGTTGCTCCATATGGGATGAAATTGAAAGCAAAGTTCATTTTATTCTGGCTCAGTTATTAAGATGACTGTTGAAGGACCGTAGTCATCCGTGAAAATGTCCTCCATTTCTACAAATGTCTCCTGTGTGGATGATTTTATGACGGTATTTTAAAGGGAAAATGTTTTGTGCTAGCTTTTATTATATGTACAGAAACGAGGGAAAATCTATTTTGTTCAAAATACATCCTAACTTCCTGTACAGAAAGAATGCAGCCAATAAATGTTTTTGGAACTATTAGCTATTTGTAAAGGGGAAAAAAAAAAACAATTTTCAAGTCAATTTACACCCATCTAAACATCTGTTAGCTTTACATACATCAATAATGTTCTTCCACAAAGGAAATTGCTGCTTCAAAATACACCTCATCTCTAAATTACATCCGATACATGAATACATGGACATGAAGCATTTTATCTACACACTATACAAACTAAGATGGATCCTGACTTCTTTTTTTTCCTCTCAAACAAAGATCCCAGTTGGTGGTGTGTGTGTGTGTGTGTGTGTGTGTGTGTGTGTGCGTGTGTAATTTCAGTTTAGCGGACAGTAAAAAGAGGAAGCTGTGGGCGATCGGCTCCTCTCTGTACTCTCTATGTGGTTTGGGTCTGTGTGGGTCTGTGTCTTGCTCTGATCATGGGTGAGTAAAAGGGCAAGCGTACGATGAGCCCGGCTTCGGCGAGTGTGTGCGTTTGGAGTGTGTGCACGCACATTTCCTCTGCCTTCAGATCATGTGAGCGTGGGAGGTTTAAAAATGCTACATCAAGCCAGCAGCACCGGCCAAAATATGTGTGTGCATATAGATTTCCCCAACCCGCCTATTTACAGCTAAAGGAAAACTATGATTAGAGAGAAAGGAGAGAGAGCGAGAAAGAAAGAGACAGAGGGAGAGAGGGGGGGCAGACAGAAAACTCTCTCCATCTGGCCCAGTGGTGAGCCTGCCAGAAAACACACACACACACACACACACACACACACACACACACTCTGACACTGATGCAGTGTTATTTTCTTGTTTTCTTCTATTCTCATTCCACAGTCATAAACAATACCTCACGAACCAACATCCTGACAACATCGGTGCGCACACACACACACACAGATGTGCGTTCGGGCACACGCATACGCACAAAACACATGTGAAAGTGTGAGACAGATGGCTAGCGGACAGCCCGACAGACAAAACGGCCAAAAAAGTGGACAGACATAAAGAGATCGTCTCCCCCCTCCCCTAAAACAACCACAGCGGTTTCTGAATTTGAGGCCTCCGACTAAGAATCCCACCTCCCCACCCAAACCCCCTCAAAAAACAGTGTCGGTGGGGTTTAAGGATTGGGTTACGCACACACACATACTTTCATGGTCCTATTACAAACTTAATACCGACTTAATCACTGCAGAGGTTTCTAAACCCCTTTTCCTGGCCACAACAAGTCTTTTCCCTTCCTGTAATAAAGACAAACTCCCTCCTGCTCCAATCAGAGACACAGACACTGGTTCTGCAATAGGTTGACTCATCAGTCCTTTATTGAATTAAGAAGATCTCTTACCTGAGTGAAAGGAATTACCCCTAGATAGGAGCTGTAATTTAGACACTAAATCATGAAGGCAGAAACATTATGAACCTAAAAAAAAAACTGCCATACACATCCTAGGTTGAGAATAACCAAAAAAAAAAAGTTTTTTATTTCATATTTTATGATTAATGTTTGCATCTGAAATAAATCAGGAAGTAGATAAGCTTTCCATCTATTATTTTAATATTTTCATCTTCTGTTTGCAGTATGTAATTCTACAGTAATGAATATATAGAATACCATTTATCATTGTCATATTGAGCCCATATATTTAAGAAAAAATACCAAATATGAGTGAACTCCCTGCTCTCCTAAGAAAAGGGAAGCCAGGAAAATATTACAATTTAACTTTTAATAATGCTTAAACACTTAAAAATAAAGTCCTACCTAGACTAGGGTTTTGACATCAGTCTCCACGTCTGGTATATTACTCAATCAGCTGCATGCATATGCTAATACCGGCGCTGTCAATGATCTTACCAGACATGTTGTGTTAGAGGGGGCTAAGAGTCTCCTGCTGTGCCGTTAATGTACTGGTCAGCCACAGGGAAAAGTGCTCATTTCTTTCTAACGGTTTTAAATGACTTGAAAAAATGACAAATTAATCTCTGATGACAGAATCAAACCAGAGAAAAAAAATCATAGAGGGGGTTCGGATTGCATTAAGTACATGTAGATGGCGCACGCACAGATGCGCTCATATTCGCCGACACACGAATGCGAGCTCAGAAACTTACAAAAAAAGAAGTTGAACTTGAACACAGGCGGACACGTACGCAGGCGAATACACACACGTACACAGCGACCACAAACACTGCTCTGTCAGGCACCACAGAAATGAGAGAGGTCATCTGATGAAAGACTGGAGGATAATTGATGATATTTTTGTGCTGGAGCCTCTTCCACAATAAAACAGATCTCACATCTGTTATGTCGATGAGCTCGGACAGTTGATTTGAGATTTGGGAGCAGGAACTTCTGAAGGTGATGGCAGGAGAAGCCGCGCTCACCATGATACAAGCTGGAGCTGCTTTATGAACAACCGAAAGGTAACAGAGCTGTTGGATGTAAGCCTTATAATGTCTCATTTTCTAGCTCATTTGGATCAAAATTCTACATAAAGAAAGGAGAGCAATAACTGTCCTTCCATAATGGCATGCAGCAACTTCTACAGGTCCTCAATTCTACACTCAGAGAAAGGACACACAGGAAAAGGTCAGAGGCAGACAAAAGAAAGGGGGAAATAAAAAAGATAAAAGTGGCGGAAGACACCAAAGCCTCGCCCTTTACTGTTAATGCTGAGGGCTCAGAAAGAGGGATAGAGAGGACATGAAGAAGAGCAGAGAGACGGAGACATTCTGTTGAGGAAAGTTCAACTTCTCCAAAGTTCACTTACCTTTATGAACAGTAAAAGTAATTAAAATCCTTCAAGTATCACTCAAAAGGTCTCACATTGGTTTAATTTTAAGGTAAACAAAGAAATTCTCAATGTTAAATGATTTTATGGTTAAGAATTTAAACTGGCATCAGAGTTCAGGAGCTATTTAAAATATATATCCCACTGCAGTGAGTTGGTTGTATTACAATTTGTTGCTGATTTATTTAACCTGAAATTTTTTTCAGTTGTGGGCAGAACCAAAAACTGCAACAAAATTAGCTGTGACTGAAAGAGAGTGAGAGGCAGAGAGACACAACCCACAAGAGAGAAGACAGTGAAGAGGAGCAGAGGCAAAGAGAAGAGGACAGAAAACAGACGGACGGATATTCTCTTGTGGTCGACTCCGGTACATAGGTTAATTCTATTATTGCAGGTCTGCAGAGTGGAAAAAGTAAGGATGACGCTTTAGATTGAAAACAAATGTCAGAAGAAATGAGTTTCTGGCTGTCTGTGGATAGCAGATGAGAGCAGAGAGAGGACAGAATATACTCTTCTACTGATGGAAGAGAGACGGAGAAAGCCCGAAGTAGGTGATGGAGAGAATGAAGTATCATATGTATACTCAATATATTTATTTATTTAAAATGTTTGCTTTGGGGTTTCTGCTGTGTGCTTATATGGACTTTACTGGCATCATCTTTGTTTCTCATCATATTCATTATTTTATGCTTCTTCCAAAAGACGATGCAGGTTATAGAAGTGAAAATTAGCTTAATTTGTGTCATCAGGCAGCATGATATTCTGTTTTTGATGCTGCACTGGTGAGTGAAACCTTATGATGATGATATGTAACATTAAAAGCACCTGTCTGGGTAAAACTAGTTCAAAAGATTAGAATACAAATATGTCAAAAGTGGGTTTGATTTTGTAACAACCGAACACAAATCTACCCTTATGATCATGATGTTGCATTGTTTAAAAAGAGAAATATCATCAGTAAGCTTTATAAAGCAGCTATTTCCAGTGATCAGTCTTGGTATAACAAAATTTTTGATGGATGTGATAGAATGTTAAGAAAAGAAATGAGTAAGGGAAAAGTTTAACGGCACATTAAAGGAAAATATGCAGAGCAGTTGTTTCAGGGTTCAGTAACTATGCAGCAACCCTTGTCTCAGCACACAGACCTGTGAGTGCAGTGAAGTTCATTAGGCACTCAGGTGTACACATATGCGCACATGCATGTCAAAGGTAAACAACCTGATGGCTCTGGAAGAGCACTTAGACAAAATACCAAAACAGCAACAGCTTACTGCAGCCTTGACCCGTCACATACAGACCAGCGTCTGTGCTTCACTTAATGGCTTTTTGGGTCAGCACTGGAAGCAAAGCATCATGGGAGTCATATGTTACCTTCCCGGCATCTCTGCTGCTGCCTGCTCTTGACTTTTAGCCTCACAGACTACGACCGATTTTGCAGAACACCTCAGCCTCTTGTGCTCGGTCAGGTCGAGTCAAGGCAAGCACAAGGCGCTGCCGAATCAGCGGAAAGTTTTTGCCAAGTTATCTCATACAGAACGCCACTGAAAGGGCTGTGAATCAGCGATAAGGTCACCGTTCTGGCCTTTCCTTCAGTACTGAGAAAGAATTAAATCAGACAGAATCATCTCACACAGAAATCTACGAAGAAATACAACCTGAGACTACTTGCTGAAAAGGTCAAACCCTTGTGCTGGAAAATAACATAAGCCTAGACAGAACTTTAAACAGAGAAAATGACAGCACACCTGCACTGACCAATTTACGGTCGACCTAAACCTTTGAAAACAACGCTCAAAATAGACAAGCCCAAGCACAAATATCAGCGTACCTGTTTAGGAACCTCTGGAGAAGTATTTTAGGTAAATTATAGTTTTAGTAAGGAAAACACCAGGAAATGATTAAGCAAGTGCTACTACATGGTATACAATTAGTGGTGCAATCTGATTCTTTAATAATACACAACTATAACTACAGAAGAAACATAAAGCAGGTGTTTAGACAAAAGAGAATGCAAAATCTTTAAGTATTCCTTCTGCAAAAACAGAGTTTTGCAACCTAAAATCTGATGTGAACATTCCTTCTTTCAGTAAAGCTCTGCACCATTTCTCCCTTTAGTTTTCACGGAGAAGTGCGTAAACAAATAAAAAAGCAGATACTGTATCTGGTGAAGTTGACTGCACTGTCATGGCAACCGTTTCCACAGCGGAGGTTGTCAGAGTTGTGATTAGGCCAGTTAGGGAGAAGGCTAATTAAGGGATGCATTTAAAGCTGTGTTAAAGAGAGCACCCAGTAAATACTCACTCACACACACATACACACAGCAGGGTTTCCATTACTTCAGAGGACATCACATTGACTTACATTAATTTCCTGGAGACCAACTTTAAACCAAGTCTTCATACCCATTTAAACCGTTTCCATATAAATTACGTTCCCATACAGCTAAACTGCATTCTCCGTTACGTTTTGGGGGGAAAGTTTTCTGCTGGTTTACATTTATTTGTTGTGATGTACCACAAACACATTTCACATCAACATATCTTTACCACTTATTTCACTGCTTTATTTTCACTTCTTTACAGCCAATCAATCATATATTAGATGGTGTGGTACTCGCCACTCTGGAAACCTGGAAAAAGACAGAGAAACTTCAAACATGTTGTGAAAAGGTTGCATTTTACCCCAAACCATTTTACCTGAACCCAGCCAAGCTACACTGATGCCTATTTGACGCATGTTGTGCATCAAAGGGTTAAAACTGGAACTTTTCCTACAGTGTCATAAGTGAGAAAATACATTTCTTTCCCCACATAAAAGGAATGCACACAGAAAAAAAAAAAGAATTATTGGACCAACTTTAATTATTGCAACAACTGATGTTGCTGTTTATTTTTTTTTTTACTAACTATGCCTTTTTATATCTTTAGTAAACTTATTTGTGTGCATATATATTGTATTTTCTGTTTGGCTACATTCCAAATAATTCCTCCATACTTCAATTTTGTTTGAGGTTGAAGGACTCAATGAATAAATTAACATGCAATCAAATTAAGTTTATCGAGATCAAGTTATGAAGCTATATTAGTGCTGCTGGCTTCAGTTAAATGTACTTAAATCACTGGATTCCTCCTAACGGTGTGCATTGGTGCAACTCAATTTTGGGGAAAGTCTTAATGAAGTTTTTAACTTTTTCGACTTAAATATTTGCTCTAACTGAACACAAATTGTAAATCATGTTTTGTAATTACACTTACCATTCTTTCCTTGTCTTTTCTCTGTAATCCTACTTGAAGAAAACAACAGGTGAATTGCAGCAGAAAAATGCAAAGAAACATGGACGTCAGACGGACAATTCTAGACGAGTAGTAAACAGAACTGGATACACCGGTAATTACAATCTGAAAAAGCAGGCTGCCATCACCACACCAGCTAAATGAGACTCATTTGAACAAGTACTTTATTCAGGAAGGTCATTTTGTGGAGACAGGGTGGCAAGTTTAATGATGTACATTATGGTGAACAGTTTTCTGGCTCGAAAAAGGGGGACAAAGTGTGTCGAGTCCCCACGGTGTAAACAGATTTTTGTCCACACGACAAGTATATGCAATCACACACATGCAAAAGATGAATACATGCAGCCAAATGGACAGGAAGCCTGTACTTGTCTTTGCATGGCTGCTGTTCACTGACCCACAGCAGGGAACTCCCTCGGCGCTACAGTCAAGTGAGCGAATGTGCGTGCGTGCGTGTGTGTGCATACATGCATGTCAGGATATATACTCTGATGAAAACCTGTGTGTACGTTCTGTGTATATATCTGCATGCCTCCTCACATACAAGAATCTTGCTTCCGCTCGTGCACATGTGTGTGCGTGTTTGCAGATAGAGGGTCCTTCCTCCCAGTTCGGTTTTCACTCAGCAGATTTCATTAACGTGGCTCCTTGAGGAGTCTTTCATCTCACAGGCTTTTCCGGAACAGCAGAATGGTCTATTTACCAGCAGAGCGCCGCCAAAAAGCTGACACTGCTATTATTACTACATCTACCTCCAGAATTAGACCAGTGATTAATAGAAGGTCTGTAAGTGTGTGTAGAATGTGTCTCAGTGTGTGTGTGTGTGTGTGTGTGTGTGTGTGTGTGTGTGTGTGTGTGTGTGTGTGTGTGTGTGTGTGTGTGTGTGTGTGTGTGTGTGTGTGTGGTGGAAGTGACTTAAAGTAGTGCAAAGAGAAGGAAACCCTCTAGAGAGAGAGGGGGATTATCAGAGAAGAGAGACGTTCCTTTTATTACCCATTAAGTGCTTTAAATCTCAAAGTGAATCATTTCATGCTGAGCCTTCCTTTGTAGAAATCCAGAGATGCTTTTTGAGAATTAGTTGCTACAGTTATCTTAGCACTTCAAACAAAAAGTATGATTTACAGTGCAACTCAAGGCCAGGCCAAGTAATGGTCAAATGCAGAGTTTAAACACATAAAAGAGAGAAATATTCCTAAAGAACTTTTATCATGGAATGAAGAAAGGCATGCATTTTTCACTATTTTCAGATCTAAACTGAACCGTATTTGCTCTATGGATACATGTGATGCGGTGTTTTGAGCCACTCTTTTGGAAATTGTGAAAAAAAGAACTAATTTGTGAATTCAAAACAATTTACTTTGTTTACAGTAGTTACTAATAGTCCCTCCCTAGATAAGTGAATAGTACTTACTAAAGAGACACTGTTTACTGTTAGAAGCTCATTAGCCGAGAGGAGAAGTGGTGGCAATAATTTGGTATCTGACACAAAAGTGCATGTTTTTTTGAACCTCAGCTTGCAATTTGTGACAGACCCGGTGAAATGGGAGGCAGACTTTGAACAAGACAAGCACTCATAAAGCTCAACCTCTTGAACTGGACAGACAGACAATGGACTGGAAGGAACTCCAATTATCCCAAAAATCCCAGAGACGACAACTGAGAGGATTGTATCCGTTCTGGGGTGCAGAAGAAATGCTGCCAAAGGAGCTGTCAGACATGTCACCATTCAGACCGAGGACAGAATACAATGGCAGAAACAATATCTACATACAATATTTCTCACATCTGGATACGTCTCAGTGAAAGTCTCCTTCACCTGACAAACTCATCTGTTTTAAGGTGATATATTTGAAACCACATGCTTTTGTGAGTGTGAGAATATCTCCAACTTGATCTATAACTGTGGAAATGTCAGGACAACATAGTTTAGGAGGTGACTTGCGCCTCTCCAGGATGTCAGTTCTTGGCAGCAAATGTTTGTGGAGACAAAGAGCAGAGAAGAGGACAGGAAAGGGAAAAACAGGAGGAGAAGAAGAAGAAGACGAGAGGATCAGGATGTGATTTATGTCAGTGTTGACTGTTGACTTACTCTCTCTGTCTCGCACTCTCATTTCTTTATTCCCTCCCCACATTCTGCCATTTATCTTTCACTCTTGTCTCTCATTGTCTGGCACTCTCATTTTGGTTTTCTTCAGCACACACGCACACAAACATCCCCCTGTGAATTGGGTTTGTCATCATGCACAGACAAACTGACAGTCAGCTCTCAGATGGAAAGGAAAAGAGGAAAAGGTTACAGGCGGTTTAAGAGGACACTAATTAAATCAGCATTCATTTCTTTCAGATGTTTCAATTTGCTTTTGCAGGTCCCTGCTGAAAATTCATATTATGTGCCCAAAAACAAACAGTGGCTAGCAAAAACAGAACAAGTGAACCGCTCTTGCTTTCACCAGGCCTGAAGCAAGTGCAGAAGCTCCAAGCTGCTCTGATACCGATTCTGACCTCAGCAGGAAGGGCCAGGCTAAAAGAGAATGTCAATACAGGAACTTACATAAAAAAAATACATCACTTGCATTGAAGGAATAGCTATTTTCAAACCCGTGTCCAAATGTCTGATTAAGATTTTAGCATCTGATGGTCTAAGTTCCCCACTTGCGACTCGGTAGCACAAGCAGCTAGCAATTTTAGCTAAAAAGTCAACATTTACCTACAGGAGACATGAAGACATGTAATAATTTCGCTTTAAGGAAACAAAACAACCAAAAAAGGAAAACAAATGTTGACGAGATCACGATGTTGAAGAAAATCGGTGATGATGAGGATGACTGCTGCGCCGAAACACGCTGTTGCGTTTTCTAAATAGGGTACTTAGACACTCCAATTGGCTCCAGAAGATGTTTCTGGCCAACCGGAGGCCTGTAATTATACACACTGATACGTTTTAGATGATGAGAATGGAACTTGCACACAAGAAACATACTGTAGACACACAAGCACACATACTATCGCACACACATCATGTCTGCCACTCTAGACTTGGCAAAGCTTTCAAAGGAAGCGGGCATCAGGGCCCCAGAGTGTGTATCTGTGTGTGTGTTCAAAGCCTTATTCCCGTCATTTAAAACATAATCCATATACGAGCGTGGTAGGTCCGCAGTGTTCCAGGAAGGAGTGTGTAACTGTGTGTGTGTTAACGAGACACAGCTAATTAAAATCAGAACAGCTTCAGAGCGCAGCTATGTTCGCCTTCCATGACATTACTGCATGTCATCAGATGCACACATAAAATGTTGAACACAAGCAAAAGAGAGGCGCACACACAGAAACAGCACAAAGCCGCACAAAACACCAATGTATACACACACACAAATCTCTGGCATCTCTGTGGTCTCTTGAAGCCAACAGTGTTAAATTCTTCCCGCCTCAATGCCTCCCACAATCCTTTGTGTTTGTGAGTCTGTGACGTCAGTGACGCCTCTTGATTTTCTGTTCTTGTTTGATTGTTGGTCTCGATCAAACAACAGTGAAAATCTGTGCAGAGCGCTATGCAGTCGGCTGAGATTAGGCTTTTGTGATTTGATTGTCTGATGTAGTCAAGGTGAGGTCAGTGCTGGTGAAGCCTTCATAGGAGCCTGACAAGATCTTATTTGTATCTATGTCAAAGTTAATTCTTGATACTGGAAAAGCATCTCATATTAGCGGCAGGTAGAGTCTCCCAAATTGTCCTGAAATGATGTTCAAATTTCAAAATCAGTTTTGAGCCATTGTGAGGATGTAGAAATTTCACATTATAAAAGTGCTCAAAAAATAGCAAACTTTAACATAAAAACTGGCAAAGAATGGATTTAAGGTTATCAGAGCTATGCAACTGTCCCGTCTACTCATCCTCATCTATGAGACCTGGGCTCCATCCCATTAGGAATCGTTGCAGTTACTACACTGAACAGCTAACTTATGTGGACTGTTCATATACTGGATGTGTCGCAGAATATCGTCTTTTTGTTGGCTACAAGGTGGTGGGCTTTTATTTTGAGATTGTTGTGTCTTCTGTTTCTAGACCTGACATATCGCTGTGGATCTTCAAGTTTTTCTCAGAGTTTGTATAGAATGGGTAAGTTAACATCGACAGACTCATAGTCTGTTGGGTTAAAGTTACCAAACAATCATCAGCTAGCAAATAAATGCAGACAGGGAGGAAAAGATTCCAAAGTGCAATCTCTGTTTGATTAATTTCCTATACACAAACAATTTAACTTTAAAAAAAGCAGAGACTGTATGACAGATTTCTGTGTAAAAGGACTACAAACACCTCAAGCTTCATCAGATTTGGACACCAAACTGACTGGATAAGTTTCAAGAGCTCATGGATTGGGGTAAAATATGACAATTCCACTGCAAGTTTGGAGCTTTTCCCTTGTTTATTTAAGATCAAAACATAACTGAGAATGTGGCTTACTACTATATAACTTAATTTTGTGAAAACAAAGTTGTTATATCTGCCTCTATTTTTATTTGCCCTCAATTAAAACTGATGCAAAATGCAGAAAACTATAAAATCATCATCGCCACCCTGAACATGAAACTTGTAGACTGCCACTAATTGAGCTGCTATAAACTCCATAAAGAGAGTCGAATGTTTTAACCATCGCAATTCTCAACACCCACAAGAAGAACTTCAAACTTCAAGCATCATTCTTTGATACCAAGGCTCTCAAACTGGCCGTTACCTCTTATTTCGGCCACCTGCTTTGATATTTCATTACAGTATACTCAGGATAAGATCTTTAGCTAATGTCTAATCACTTTCAAATCATTGCTGCTTGTTTATGTTCTTTTGGGAAAAGACAGACCATCTAAAGCAGACGTCTTGACATTCTATTCAGAGCTTACTGCACAATTACATGACTTTTCTGCGTTGATATGTTGCTTACTCACTGAAGAGAAATGACTCTTCTCGCAGGCATCACACACATTAAAGTTTATCCCCTACAACAGTGCCTGGACACCTTTCATAAAACCATATGGCCACATGCGCTGCAGACTCCTGAGGATGTGCGTCCATATGTTCCCCTGTCTGTGTTTGTGTGTTTGTCGGCACGTGTGCATGTGTGTGTGCGTTCGTTCATCTTAATAACTCTACAAAGACAGTCTAATGAAAGCCACATGTGACTCAGACTTGATTCACTCACAGCAAATATGGAAGAAATGCCAAAAATGCCGGAGAGACGTCAAGAATAAGAGACAAAAAAAAGAGTATGCGTGAAAGAGAAGGACGGGGACACCAAACCAATTACCAGTGACAACATTTCCCTTAAATGCTAAATATCCAAACATTTAAAATGCATAATTAGTAGATCTTAAATGCCTCAGTAAAACCCAAGACTGCTCCAACTTCCATTTTATGCTCGGACAATGGCAATTTTTATTTAACAGGCTTATTTAATAGGGTTGGCATCACTATACTTGTGCACAAGTGCCGACTTTGCGAAGTGATTTCATTGGCCATGAATGCATGTGCAATCTACCAGACAAACTAACACACGTGTTTGATTGTTCTCTGGCTGGAGGAAGGCATTGTAACACAACACACTCTGACGCACACATAAATACATGATGGCAAGATCAGTGAGCACCTTGTCAGTGAGGTGACATAAATATGTTTATATGCTTGTGTATATTTGTGTCTCTGCACGGAGACATGTTCATGCTCTCTTCAGCCAACAGCTCATCGGCAGTGTGTCCAACACCTTGTAAAGAACAGACGCTGTGTCTGCTCATAAAGAGAGATTTTTTTCAAAAGATTTTTTTTTTTTTGCTTCTTGAACAGCGTCATAAAACTGTGACATGACTGACAGTTTGATCAGCAACAGTTGTGGTAACGGCTTGATTCATTTCATTTGCCTCCAGACTATCACTGAACAGTTACATCATGTGTCTTAATGAACACGTGCAACCAATACCTCCATTTCCAGGAAAAGTTTACGTGAGAGAATAAAAAACCAAATATCACGAGCCTTGTAATTTCAAAAGAGACAACTGACAATCAATGTAATTACAAAATATTAAACAAAACTGCTAGTCTGTGATGGTCACATGTGTTTATGGTAAATAAATACCACAAAATGATCATGTTAAATGACTTACTGATGCTAAAACACTACAGACAGCACCTCTGGGTGCTACTGAATCCCTTTGGTCGGACAAATCTGGTGTGAATCATCCAGTTAATCCTCTCGCTGAAGTAGAGGACTTGAATCTGTTGCAGCAGGGCAGTGGAGACAGCCAAGGAGTGGCCAGTGACATCATCCCTTAAGTGACCACATGAAAGTGACCACCAGGCGGTGGGTGGCGTGGACTTCAGTAGCGCTCTGCGCCACTTGACGTCTGTGGCTATTTATTTAGCTTGGTCTCTTGCTGATACTAACTGATGCCGGCATTTATTTGCTCTCCCCCTCTTGGGCCCTTGATCTTCCCTTCTCTCTCGTTGTCCGTCTTGTGAGCTCACTGTCATTTCCTCTCTGTCCCACTACAACATGTGTCCATCCCAGACATTCTCTGTTTCACTCTCAGCAACATGATCATTTGTTCTGGTCTGTGTATTTCTAGCTATTACATGCTCTCTTCCTCTGTTTTTTCCCTCTTTCTCCGTCAGCTCGTCTCTCTGGTTCTCCTTCACTTGGCTCTTTTCATTTTTCTGTCTTTTGAAGCAATGATTGCAGCTACATGGAGCAAGTTATCAGGTTAGTGTAAGCCTTCTGACATCTGAAGTTATCTTATATAAAAATATTTTCTAGAGAAGAAATCAGATTTTTGTAAACAAGGTAAGGGTTAGCAAGAACAGATTTGTTCAGACGGACTTTTCCTGATGTTGCCATTGTGTGTTCAACCCCAAAACCCACTGCTTGGTTTAAAAGGCAGGTTATCTTTTGAAGAAATTCCCCAAATTACACAATGATTTGGAGCTAGAACATGTAAAAACCAACAGGTTCATCAGATTTTCAACTAACAGACAGTCCTTGAACGAATCACATGTGATATGCAGTTCTGTTAAGAAAGTTGATCAAATATAACCTAAAAATCACAACCTTTTGTCAAAATCACTTTATTCTACATGTCATTAAAAAAAAAGTTTTGTGAAAAAGAAAAAAAAAATCCTGTCCTCCTTGGTGCAACAGAGAAGCCTTTAGTGATTCAGCTTGCAACCAGCTGTCACAAAAATGTAGGGACCATTCGGCTGAACTGCAGGCTGTGTGAACACAGAGCAGATAGGACACAGGTATAGTAAAAGCTGAAATGTAAATAGCAAATTGTTCGTAATACTTAAAGCCGCCATTTTTCTAACTTCTGTGCACATTTGGGAAAATGTGGTACATGCTGATTGCAGGAGTATTTTTCTCTTCTTTTTTTTTTTACACAATAAACTCATTTTTTAAATTTTGTATAATTAATGTTATTGACTTTGTTACACTGAACAAAAAAATGAGTTCTGGCTACTTCTATCCATGGTTGAGCTGTTTCCATAGAGGTTCAGGAAAATTATTGCTGTGAAAAATGAGCCCACGGTGAGTAAGAATGTGACAGGAGCAATAAACACCAAGAAACTGCTTGGAGTTCAGACGATTAATAGGTATGCATGGTTATGACATACTGCACAGAGTAAAAGTTCCTAAAAAATAAAAAGAGAGAGAGAGAGCAAAGGAAAGATTCATGATTCATTCCTCCTGTTAAAAATACTTTTGTTCAAAGTCAGACTAAATGTTAAGTTTGTGTGTTGATAAGTTGCTCTCTGAATTTGTCAGACATTTGTACTGTGAGGAAACGCTTCAAAAGTTCCCCCCAGAAAAAGCTGAAATATTATAAAAAAACTGCATCATCGGGAGGCCGTTTCACTAAAACACTTAAAATAAGTAAGGCATGATTTCAGGGGAGAACTCTGATTACTGGCCTGCAGCATGTAAACAATAGATTTTACAGTTACCAGGTTTTGCAGTCTTATCCCTAGTGTTCTGATTTCCTGGTTTCTGACATGTAAATTTATTCCATCTCGCTTCACAGTTCCTAAGGTCTTTCACGAAGTTCCATTTTCTCTCTTTTCTTTTCTCTTCCTCCATTCTTTCTTCTCTCCTCTTTCTTGATCTTTTTAAATCTTTCTCCCTCTCTCGGAATGTGTCTCGATCTCCACAGTTTATTTCTCTTTTGCCAGTGTTGGCAAGTGCAGTTTATTGATGTTCAGTGGTGGACATCTGAACATCAAACATCCCTCTGCCATCATCATCATCATCATCTCCTGCTGGCACTGTAAATTTGTTTTTCTTTCTCCCTCACTGATTTTGTCTCCTTTTGTTTTTTGGGGGCCAATCATTGTACCTATAGTGCTGGTTATCTACTGTAACATAATGATTATCAGGAAAACAGGACGCCCGCCACACAGCATGCTGTTAATATCGCCTGGCCAGAGGTTGCGTGTAATTTTTATCAAAATTAATATGCACAACCGAACACAGATATTTTGGCTGTAACAAGGCTACAGCTTCTACCACTTAATGGGGCAGTAAATTAGTGTTTATTTCAAGCTTGACAAAGTCAGAGCCAACACGAGGTTTCCATTTAATCCAAAATATAATGAACAATCTGGTATGTGCTTGTGGTTAACAGAATAATCGACTTTGAGTTGCAAAAAAAGAGCCTCTGCAGAGTCGAAACCTTAACCCAGATGGCATTTTATTTCTGTCACATATTTCTTCATTGTTTTATTTTGCAATCTCTCCACCATGTGCTGTTACTTCGACACCAACGACTGGATTTCGGCAAACTTTGGTGAATACTGCATCTCACTAGTAGTATAGCATTCCCAAAATTATACAAATCACCCCAAACGAGATGCTCTAATTATAGTTCAAAACAAGCTGACAGATTTGCTCATAGCAAAAGCCTTGAAGTACATGTTTCAGTGAGGAGTTTTAGTTTCACACTGTGGCTGTAACACCATAGACTCCAGAAAACAGTTCAGTGGGAAATATTGTCCTTCGCTGCAGGGTTTGAAATGGTTTATGTAAGGCTGGATAAACTTTGCAGAAGTAGCACAAAAATAATCCACAGCTTATCTACGAGAGCTGGACGTGAAGCAGTTCTATTGTTTTGTGCTGCAGAGGTTGTGGTGACTTGGTGGCCTTATAAAGCGAAGCTACAAATTAGCGGGCAGACCACTGGAGCCTATTGTCCTTGATTGAAACAGAAACCTATCGCAGGCATGCTGAGGCACACACGAGGCCACGGGGCTACACCACGAGCGTGACGCTGCGCTTGTAAAAGTGACCAAAATCCAGGATGACAAGTTTACAGAGAACAATGTGTGCACACACATCTCTCACACACACACACACACTCTGTTTGCAACTGACCACATTTCTAAATATATATTCCACTTGTTTTATCTCCTTCAACCCCTCTGCAACACACTGTACAGCTGTTAAAACTGACAATGTGTGCGTCTAAGCACAGATGGACACACACCTAAAGGAAGACAAGCATAATCAAAGGTGGCAGGCAAGCATCTGACGACTGTGGAAGACATATTACTGTTTGGCTCCTGATGACGGTTGGAGCAGAGTACTGACACGTAATCATTCAAAGCATGCCCATACATAAACTAACACACCAGCAGTCGAACTCAGAATGCAAAAGCAGATGCTCGTACTGAACAAACACACCAATAAATGCGCAGACACTCACACATACACAAGGCAATTAGCACTAACACGAGCAAATACCTCTGACAGGTTATCCGATGTCTGCATAATGTTAGCCTTCCCCTGCTGGTAAATGATTGAAGCTGACAAGATCAAGGTTGTATGGAAGTGTGTAAGATGAGAAAGAAAAGAAAAAAAGAGGGCAGCGGGGGATTTTTTTTTCATGGTTTCATATTTCTCTGTTTAAACACAAAAATGCACATTCCTGCTTCGCTTATTTGGCTCATATTGGCACAAACAAAGCAGCTAATAATATGTCTTTGCACAGAGTGACGTCTGCATGCATTTCCAGCCGTGAGAAGAATTCTCAATCCAAACAAGATAAACCGTCATGTTTGTAACTTGATTTGGGCAACATACACAAACTGTCGTGGCTTTTTAGGATCTTTAATTATCTTTCTCAACCTAAAAGTAATCACCTCTTGCATGCTACCACTCGCTTATCTTTTCATTCATTAACCTTTTTTCCAGTGTGCCTGTATTTGGGTAGGTACACATTCAGCTTCAAACACAGCTCCATGTTTAACATCACTGACATTACTTGGGGTCCAGTTCTGGCATTTGTAAACAGGTTTTCCGCCTGAAATATCACAGTAAATGTTTTTTAAAGTAAGCGTAAAACTAACAAATGTTGAGTTATTTTAAAGTTCAAAGCTTTGTATTTGAGTTCAACAGGTGGAGCCCCAACTGTTGCATAATAGCATGTTAAAAAAAAAAAAAAAAAAGCCATGTTGGAGACTGACCGGGGTTTTCTGTGTGCACTTTTGTGTGTGTTTCTGTTTTAGAGACACAGAGAGGCAGAAACAAACAGGAAAACTGCACATGCAGTCGGTGTGTTTTCAGGACTCCAGTGTGTGTTTTTGTGAGTGTTTGTATGTGATGTATAAATATATCTCTGCAGGTTTTAAAGTGGCTTTGTGGTGTTCTGTATTTAGAGGAGGCCTGGTTACCCCATTCATGTGGCTGACGCTCTCTCTCTCTCTCTCTCTCTCTCTCTGAGTCTCTGTCTTTCTGCTGAGTCTTTCATTTTCTTTATCTTCATTCTCCTCTCCTGTCTCACAGCCTGCTCCCAACTCCTGTTCCCTCTCTGTTTCACAAGGTTCCACATTATCTACAGACAGTGCCTCACAATAATGAATTTATTCTAAAGTAGGTTGAGATATTCTGCTGCAGGGAACTCGTGTGTATATCTGTGTGGGAGTTGGCTGGCTTTTAACCCTCTGAACCCGAAAACGCGCTGGCGGGTATGAAAGGCATGTTATCTTTTTTTTAAATAATCACAGAAATTATACCATTTATCACAACAACGAGCTGTAAAAACAGAAAGAATTGTTGGACTTTCAAGTTTCTGTCAGAAAGTGGTCTAATCAGCTGTGAGGTGCTGTACCATCAGAAAACAAAACCAAATATGAGCTTAAAAATGTGATATTTCATTAAAATTACTGTATTTTTCTTGTTTCGAAACAAATCAGGGCATTTGCATTGATCTGATACTGTACAAAACAAAACATTCTGCATTCCTTGGTGCAGCTGTGAAGCCATAAGTGATTCAGCTGTGACCAACAGCCACATGATTAAAATTCAGGGACTTCTTGCTTAAAGTGGGCTGAACTGCAGGCTGAACTGCAGGCTGTGTTTACACCGAAAACATGGAAGACGTATGAACAGAAATGAAAAGGTTTAAAAGGGCAAACTGCTGAACATGCAGGGTTTTTAATTCTTCAACTTATGGCATTATAACTGGTGTCACATTGCACAGAACACATTTTTGAGTTCAATTTACATCTAGCCATAATTGTGCGGTTTACACGGAGAAGCAGGAAAAATAAGCCCACAGCGAGCAAAAACTTTAGAGAAGTGATTTAAAGTCACTTCTTCCCCTTTTATGAACCATAACACAACCACTACCAGCATCATAGATTGTACAGTCTCAACTTTCATGATCCCTTTTTGCCATAACAATGAAATGAAAAGTGGTTAAAAAGTACAAAGTGTTGTTCTATCAAGCGCTGCCAGAAGAGCTTCAGTGGTCTTTGGCATATTTGATGTTCATTTGGTGCTAGGATAACAGTGGTTAAGAAGTCCAAAGAGTGACACACATCACTTAACGCTGATCTACTGATGTCACATCAAAAGCATCGCTCAGATAGCGGGAGGGTACATTGGCTGGACTCCACTGATAACAATGTGCTGTGTGAACATCCATGTATATCAAAACACTAACCCACCTACGACTCCGCTCAGACAAAACCACTCTGCAGCACTACACAATGACAAGCTGTAATATTGGAGTAATTCAGCCACGCATGTTTTGAACAACAATACTGATACTGAAAGTGTCACTCTGCAAGATGACAGGATTAGTTCATAGCTCATAATGTGTCTTCAAGCATGCAAAAAACACCACTTGGATATGCTAACAAGATTTAAAAAAAAAGAAGAAAGATTTTCACAGGAAGGGGTCTTTATAATGGGGCATTAAACACAAGAAGCAGCACCTTAGACATAATACGGCCACAGTAACAGTAAAGTCACATCAGTAACTTCAAGTTATTGGTCAAAATAAAACCTATAAAGTTGGTCATTTTTCTTTATAGTATGAGTTTAAAGGTGCAATGTGTGCCCAAAACGTTAATATACTGTCAAATTCACTAGCTTGCTATAGCTGCCGTGAAAATCTAAATAAGTGCTAGCCTGTGTCATACATCTGTGCTAATGTTAATGAAAATATTTTCAAAATTAAAGGCACATTTCCCTTTAACTCTTCCACTCACAGAGAGGGTCTTTGATGATCCAATCAAAGCTCTTTCTCTTAAAAGGATGTTTGTGTTGGAAGCGATAAATCAAACTCAGTCTATTATCTGTTGCTGCCATCTGAAACACTGAGAACTTTATGTCCATACCAACTTGAAAGATACCACAGCCCTCACTCCTACTTTTGTACCATAAAGCAATACAACAGCCAAACTGACAAGGTGGCACACAATGTAAAATTCAGCTTTGAGGCTGCGTTGAAGCTGCCAATCTTCTTGGCAGTGTTTTTTTCTCTTTTTTTTTTTTTTTTTTTTTTTGCAGTGCTTATTCTAATGTTTCAGCCTCAATATGGTCATGATTTAGTGATGTTAAAATGTTGCATGTAGCGGCTTATGTTAGTTATTTTTGCTGTTGACTCATCGGCAGTGGTACATGAATGATGTAAAAGCTTCCAGAGTCAGTTGGCTCTTTTTAGCCAGCATGTTACACCATACATAATGACAAACAGAGAAAGCTCCATTCAGTCTCACTGCAGGTCACTGTAAGAAACTGCAGTTTAGGAATAAATTTTGAACTCCTCTTTTTTGTGTCTTTATGTAATATTCAAGGTAATCCGGCATTTTGTACAGGCTTTAAAAGAAAAGAAAATATTAGAGTGAACTGGTTTCGTGACTCTTCACTCGGTTGTAAAACACTTGACACACATGGACCCCCGCCTTTGCATGAATGCGTTTGTGTGACAGCGAGACAAATGAGGAGACAGGCAAAGAGCGACAGTGCTGGTCTGTGTTTGCTTGTGTCTCCTCAAAGTACGCCGGTCGATGTGTATATCTGCAGTGACAGTAAGATACAGAGAGTGTTTGTGGGTCGGTCCCTGCATGTGTGTCTGTATATAACTGTGATTACACCAGAGCAAATAATAACAGCTTTGGTTCATTTGTAGCCATCAGACCTCACTTAAACAGCATAAATCACAAGACTAACTTCTGAAGCACACGAGCACGCACGTCCACTTGTAGGTCCGCACATGCTAAGTGTGACTCTCTAAACCTTTGCGTGTGTGTGTGTGTGTGTGTGTGTGTGTGTGTGTGTGTGTGTGTGTGTGTGTGTGTGTGTGTGTGTGTGTGTGTGTGTGTGTGTGTGTGTGTGTGTGTGTGTGAGAGAGAGAGAGAGAGAGACATTAGCCAGCTCCAGCCATGTAGTCTGTAGCCATAATAATGGTCAACAAAGAAAGAAAGCAATAGCTAGACCTCCCACAAAGTGAAAATGTTACACACAAACCCACGCACACAACCTGAAACATTCCCACTGACTTTCATTCACTTAATCTAATCACATTGCACAAAATGTGGGCAATATGTTAGTGTGTCTGAAGTGGGTTCAGAACTCAAGGAATCAACGTTTTCTAACATTTCAACAACTTTTCAGAAAACTCAGAGTGCCGAGTTTCCTTATATGGAATTCCCATTTGAAAGAAGTTGCTCAGTTACGTTGGGCTCACTGGCCACCAAGGAAGAATTCCAGAAAAATGATCAAAAGTATTTACAGCATCTACTTGAAAAATGAATTTTCTTGACATTAATAATTCATATGTTCATAATGACATCTGCAGACCCTTTAAAGTCGTAGCAGATTTCTTCTAATGAAACACTTTTAGTTTCTCTAATTGGGGCAAAAATAGCTTTTGGAGCCTTTATGACCCCAATGACGGACAAGTTAGTACAATGCGGTTGGTCTGTTAACAACTACATGTTTTCAGACAGCTCATTTGCCCGTCAATAGACAATCAGTCACAGCATTTTTTTTCATATCCGCAACCAACATTTTCAAAACTCTGGCTTTCTACGGAATGGTAATTTGAATGTTCAGGAAAGACTGAGGTGAAGGAAAACATTAGTGCTCTGTAACAGGACATAAACTGAACAGAAACCTGCATGAAAGTCATCACAGCTGAATTCTCCACCCTCTCCTCTCACTCTGCTTTGATTCTGATTGCTGGCAGGTGTCGATTAGTTTGAAACTGCAAGAAATACTGAGCTGCATCAGATCAAGTGTCTGTGTTTTCATATATATGTATTTCTTGTGCGGTAAGTTTTCCAATTCTCTCAACTGTGAATGCCAGGCAGCCCTGAGGAACATACTGATGAGTAGCTTGTTGAGGAACCACACAAACTGACAGAGAAATGTTTCAGCACTTTTCTGACCCCACACTGAGCCAGGCCTTCGATTTATTCCGACTAAACGCCCTCCTGTCACCTTACTGTAAATAACCTGTGGACACTTTTTCAAAGAATTCAAGAGGAGATTGAAGACAGACACCCTTATATGACATCACCATAACTCCACAACAGCAGTCAGACTGCACGTCGACCTTCAGCTGCTCCAACACTTTAAGAGATGTATTTTGAAATCAGATAGCCACAACAAAACGTTCGTATGACATGACTTAAAGCACGAAATTCAATCAAGCCAAGACATGCTTAAAACACAAGCTTACATGGAGACACCTAGAACAAAAATAAAACATTTAAAGCAATATGTTTTGCCAGACTGAATAATTTTTCTATCATCTGTAGTGATCATTGCTGAAATTCAGTCTGACCTTTACAGCACGAGTCTTTCTTTCTGCCCACTAATTCACTGTGGTGCTCTGGAGAACATGAAAAAATAGTCTGAAACAAGCAGTCTGGAGCTCCACTATGAAAAAAAATGCAGCAGTGACACAGAACTGAAAGCTCTGCAGAGGAAAGAATCTGTCCTTTCTGTAATCTTATCCACATGAATGCAATTATGGGGGGGCATTATATTTGTTTAGTGGTTTGTCTTTTGTCAGTAATGAAGTGTTGTGTGTATACGACTCCATTGTGCTTTTACTACTGAAAGCCTTTCCCAACACACACACACACACACACACACACACACACACACACACACACACACACACACACACACACACACACACACACACACACACACACACACACACACACACACACACACACACACACACACACACACACACACACACACACACACACACACACACACACACACACACACACACACACACACACACACACACAGGCCAGAAGCCAGTTGCCAGGTTTTTTTAAAACATCCTTTAGGAAAAATAAAGCATCTCAAATCAGAGCCAGATCATTAGTCCAGTTTGTAAGAGGGAGGGGAAAAAAAGCAGGTCAACAATCAACAAAAGCTTCCATTTTCTTTAAGCTCCCATTCAGGAAGAGTATCAACTGTCCTATTTTCTCCTCCGACCTCCTCTTGCCTTCCCTGTCTTGTCCTGTTTGGTCTTTTCCTCTCCCTCCTTCTCACGTCCTTACCTCCTATCCACTGTTGTTTTCTCCCCTCCCTTCTTAAAAACACCATCCCCTGCTCCCCCATCACGCCTCCCCCATTCATCTCCTTCTCTCCCTCACTTCTTTCCTCCTCCTCTTCCTCCTCCTGCTTTCCAGCGAGCCGAGTCTGTTTTCGATTACGTTCTCATGTAAACCCAAATTGTGATTAAACAAACACTGTGTGAGTGCGTTTGGCCCCCTATCAAGTTTGCCTCTCCTTAAATGTATGTACAGACTGACGCGCACACACACGGAGATATATCTGCAGACATGTACAAACAAATGCAGGACATATATAAACATATAAGCAAATATGTAGATCAAGTAGACACACAAATTACTAAACTATGTGGACACACTGAACGTGCAAAAAAGACCATGCACACAAAGACTGCATACAGAAGCCCATGCTACATACTGTATATCATATACATACTGCACACATCATGATATGGGACCCCAATCACTATTATACGGACACACAAATGGGCACACACATGAGCATACAGTATGAGCTTGTACACATCTCCAACGCCTGCTGGAGAAAACAGGTCAAAGGGAAAAATCGCAGTTTTAACTATGTGTGCTAGCAGCTCCAAATCACCTTTATTTGTGAGGTGAAATTACTACCACATGCAGCCTCTGTGCTATTTCAGTGCAAACATATAAAAATTCTTTGCCATAAAAAAAAAAAAAAAAAAAAAATCAACAGGCACACAACCTCCCACGAACTTTTCATAGGTTCTGGCCCTGCAGCGACTTAGCTAACCGGCTAGCTGCTAAAGTAGGCAGCTGAAAGGGAAAGGTGTTGTTGCCGTGAACTTTAAGACCGCCTTGATGCTGGATTCTGCTCTGCAATGAAACATGCTGTTTTATTCACACATTCATATAGGAGGAAACGCACAGGCCTGCACAAACACACACAGACCTTCTGACTTCTTGAATGCACTTATGCTCTCTAATTCATAAAGTGTTTAAGACCTGGTGCATGAGACTGAACATATACTAACACTTGTACAATAACTTGAAATACTTCCTGAATATAGACAAATACTTGGACAAAGTTAGAAGCATGAGAAACAGCTATTTCAGCATCAAGATGATTCCACCGACTGTTTTGTAGCTGTGATAAACAGAATAGAGCAAGCTGGAAACAAAATCAGTTGTTTGCCTGCCACTTAAAAAATACTTTTAAAAGATGAACAAAACTTTAGCAGTCTATGACACAAAAATGGAAGGAAGTCTCTCGGGGAACTTGTTTTTATCCCTTCACGTCAGCTCGTGTTGCTCATGTGAGGCGACGGTAATGAAAGAAATGGAAATTAAATGTTCGAGTCAGAACTTATTTGGAAAAGGTGTTATTTTTTAAAGTCAAAAATTTGTTTTTGATTTATTAATCTATTTTTTAATTAACTTTGTCTAATGCAACAGTTCAAAATATGCATAAAAATGAGTTCTGGGGAAAGATATGATCGATAGGTCCCGACCTAATTATCGAGTAAAGCAGCATCAGCAAGAACACAAGACAAAGGTTAAACCCAAACAAAAAGTGCCAACTACAGGCCTGGCTGTTGCCAAAAAATTGATTTTCTACAGGGAGAAATCATTCTGGTGACCCCGACACAAAAACAGAATTTCTTGCTGAAATGAGGTTAAAAAAAAAAAAAAAAAAAAAAAAAAAAAAAATCAGCATACTGAAGAAAGCCGAAAGAAACGCAGTCACCTAGGGCATCTAGGTTCACAGAGTGTAAAATGTTTGAAGGTATTTTTAAGAGAGCATGAAGGAATGAATAAAAATTGTCCGGGTGTAACCAAATCTCTCAAATTAGCCCAATATCATTTTCTCTCTCTCTCTGTCCTTCTGTTTCTCTCCCTCTCCGTTTTCAGTATCTCTGCAGTGTGTATTTATCTAAATATGTCTTGGGACTAAATCGCACTGCCGTCTGGGCTGTGGGAAACACACACACATACACAAACACAAGCCGCGAAGAGCAGACTTATTTTAGAGGAGCTCTGGTCAGGTTCTCTCTGTAAAAATCTTCCCTTCCCTGAATACCAGAGAACATCAGCGTGGGCCCTGTGGTGCAGCTCTATCCTGGAGCCTATGGGTCTCCTGGTGCAGGGTCAAGCCAGAACATGCGCTGCCATTTTTAACCAAATGGCATGTTTTCCTTTGATTTATGAAGCAATTACATGAAGTGAGACTTTAGGCGTGAATGTAAGGAAGATTGACAAACGTGTTGTGCATACAGTTCACTGGTGTATATGGGCCCTGTGGTGCAGCTGTGTGTCAGGTCCTA
Source organism: Acanthochromis polyacanthus (assembly GCF_021347895.1). Lineage (NCBI taxonomy): Eukaryota > Metazoa > Chordata > Actinopteri > Pomacentridae > Acanthochromis > Acanthochromis polyacanthus. The sequence continues at coordinate 11,109,764 of NC_067122.1, read as the reverse complement.
CAAGCCTTGTGGTGCAGCTGCATACCACGGTTTGTACATCTGAGTCATGTTTAATTATTAGGAAGTTCTGTCGTGGGTGTGTGGTTTGGTATAAAGTCTGCCATGCACCAATACACACACATCGAGCAGCACACACTCACACACACAGAACCACACTTCTACATCCAGCGCCTGTGGTGTTAAATCAGCGGGAGAGGTGGCGTGAGAGAGGGATGCATTTGTTGTGTGCTTCTGTGTGTTTGTATGTTCGAGACTTATTTGTTTCTCGCCAGCACCCAGTGGCGTGAAACCCAAACAAAACCCTGGAGCCTAGTGACAAGAAAACAATCTTACAATTCCTGACAGCAACACAAACATCAAAGCTGTTTGTTCGGTTTATGTGTGGGGGCGAGTGCAACACAACAAGAGTGCATATGAGAGAATAAAGTAAGAAACGAAATGAGTGGACCGGATAATGACAAGTTCAGAAACTTTACCCCTCATCCTTCCATGAGCGTTCCCACCAATCGCTTGTGAGGCCCCGTCTGTCGCAGCCAATCACTGGACACGCAGTGTGCACCCACTTCCTGTAACACTAACCGTAACATTCCAGCAGGTAAACTATGGCAGTCGCCTCTAAATGGACAATTAGCCAAGATTAAAGGCAACCTCCTCGTCTTTCTCCATTAACTTAATTAGGAGGAAAAGACATCTCAAATGACCCCCTGCTCCCTTCAGCCTTCCCTCCCTCTCTCATTTCTCTCTCTCCATCCAGCTTCTTTTCCCCTGACTTAACCAGCAACTTGTATTTACAGTAAATGGGGAGGGTTACGTCCACACTTTCACATGCTGCTGAAGCATTTGGAGGTTAAATGCCTTGCACAAGGGTAACCTAATGGTGCTGAAGAGCATATCTCATTACCATCAGTGCAGGGATTTCAACTGGCAACCTTCCAGGTCATGATTTGTTGACCATTAGAATCGTGCTGGTGATTTTTCTCTCTTTCACTTCGGTCTCATGCAGTTAGCCTCCCTTAGAGCCGACTTATATTTTTCCCCCACCAGCCTTTAGCAAAACTTTTGAGGCGTTTATCTAATACTGTTATTCAATGTGGTCTACAGTGAACGAGCATGTAGGGGTTAAGTATCATTCTAAAGGACACTTTGATTGGATAAAATCCTTCGCCAGCCACCCCTCTGGAAATAAACTCACTTTCTCTTTCTATTAAGCCTCTAAAAAAAAAAAAAACCTTTTAGGCTGAACCTCTGTCCGCAGGTACCCTGCTGTGATGCAGTTTGTGGGGTGCAGTGAGGACATCAGTAGAGCACAGAAACAAAGTTAGAAAGCAGGGAAGCGCTTAAAGCTGAAAAAGGCAAAAGACTTTACAAGCTTTAATAGACTATTGCATGTTATCTAACTAGAATGTGACCAGCTTATTGGTACCTGAATCTTCTGTCCGTATCTTTGATTACACAAGCTTTCTTCATGTAGATGCATTTCTACACTACACTGCACTGCATATGCTAATTTACTAAGAGCATGAACTTTAAATGACACACAGCAGAATGTCTTTTGTAACTTTTTAAACAATAACTCGTTTTAATTTAATTGAGTTTAGCCGTTGCTGAACTGTGGTCGCAAACATAGTTTAAGAAAAGAGTCACAAAGTCAGCCACCACAGTAATGTCCACTGCAAAAGTCTGAGTAAAGATGCATTAGATTATGTATGAAATCAACTTCATTTTTAAAAGGCCAATTGACTATTTGATCTTTTAAAAGTTGCATAATCTTGCTTTGAACAGTAAAATCAATCGTTTTCTTGACGTCACAGAATTCATTTCATGCATCTGCATTCTGCTTCGAAATATCAAGACAATGACTCCATCTGTAAAACACGTGAGAGCTCTCCCTCTGTCCTGCAAGCCAGAGCTTTTACAGTATTTCACTGTCCATGAGTGTTGAAACATGGTCAAAGATCACCTCCTACATTATGTAATACTCAGCATCTGAGGCCCCATGAGAGCTGCATTGGTGAAGGGGAAACATCTCTTCAGTCTGAAGCGACTCATTTTTCATCTTCCTCGCGGCCCCCTCATGCAAACCTATCGAATGTAACGTGAGCTGCTTTAATGGGGGTGGGGGGTGGGGGGGTGTTGTTGCTTCACGAGTATCCCTGGCTGTAAACCAGCGCGGGTTCAAATGCACAGACGGTGCAGTTGGGGTCCTGACACACAACATACACTTTCACAGGCATGCACACATAAAACTTGCACACACGAAACCAACTCCCAGAGAAGAAAGTGAAGATAACAGGACGAGGCACTGTCTGGGTCAGTGTTATCAGTCTGGGTCAGTGTTATTAGACAGGAGACTAACAGCCATCAAGTCACTTAGCAAAGCAAACCTCCCCGATACGGTGTAATGTGTGCTGAGGCACAAAAGCCCTCTAACCAGTGGCTCGCAGTTTTCCATTCAAGCAATCACGAATATGTTGCTTTTTAGACCAGAAAGTCGCTGCACTCGTAGCAAATGCATTTTACTCAAAGCTCAAGCTTACTGTGTGCAATAGTGTGTGTCTGTGTGCATGTGCTGTGAGACCACAGTCTCTGCAAACTGTGGGGGGAAACGACCACAGACTGCACACACTGAAACCCACAGACTCCAGTCCACGATCCATCTATCTCACCATCCCTATTTTTGTTTTCTCTCCCCCCCACCAAGCACCTAGAGGGGCCACAGAGACCCCGATCCATCCATGCATCTACTCGCAACCTTTATCCTCCACCAGCGTCCCTTCATCCATCCATCTCCCTCCCTGCACATGACCTCCCCAGTGCCTATTGTTTATCTGTCTTAGTCAGGCACTGATCAGCCGCGCTTACTGCCAAATTAGGACATTTTCTAAGAGGAGACAACCGCTTAAACTGATTTATACACTATGTTCATCGAAGCAGGATTAAAGACTGTGTTAAAAAACTATTATCCAGCCTGATACCTCTTGTCCTTACCTCCCCCACCCCACTCCTCTAGAGCAAAACCTCCAACCCATGCCTATTTTCCCTTAATGCTAGTCCAGCTCCTTCCCTTTCCTCCCTGTTCCAAACCTCAGACCACAGGGCTTTAATAGGAGGGTTAAGAGGTAATTCCTATCACACTGCCATCATTTAATATCTAACCGAGGCTGACAGAGAGGAAGGTTACGAACCCAAACCAGAAAGCCACCAGCAAACCCCCCTGTCTCCTCCTCCTTACTCTCCTGCTGTTATTCTCTCTTCAAGTCTCCCTCCCTCTGACTTTTTGTCTCTTTCCCATCATTCTACCTCCATTTCTTCCTTTTTCTGTCTCTCCCTCTTACTCTCCTCTTCTTATCTCGGTCTTCACATTACCAGCACTTCCTTAAGTCACAGAAAACACAGTGAGGATGTGAGAAAAAGGCATGAAAATGGAAGAAAAAAAATGAGAAAAGTGGAAAGAAAAAAAGCGCAGGAGGAAACTCCAGACACTGTAATTTAGATTGTGCTGATGGCAAAGTAGGGATATAAAGAACATGAGATTTATAATGTTAAGTTTGGAACACTTTCACCCTTTCCACTCTCCTGAGTTGTCTGAGAGGCCTGCGGGGATCCATATTCGACCGGTGATAAATAAGAGCTATCGAGACCAATTAGGGGTTTTATAGAATAGTAAGCCAGGCGGTGGAAGAAATAAGACTGTCATTCACGAAGAACAAGGGAAAGGCTCGGAAAACAGAAATAAACAGAGTGGAAGCATGTGTAAATGTGTGTGTGTGATGAATTATTACTGTTTGTCTGCGTTCGCATCTGTCACTGTGTGTGTCCCTGATGCTCACATGAGGGGTTCTGACTGTGTGTGATCCTGGAAGCCACAGTTGACGTAAATGACAATTTACTTTGAGCCATAACAGTCTGCTTTGCTGTCTTCTGCAATACATCACGCCTCGCCGCAAATATATGAAGCGCACGATTGGTCCAGAGTTTTAAATAGAGGTTTCACAGTGTGCACCCCACCAGGAGGATTTCATCTTTCCGTGGTTTTTTTCTGCCAACACAATATATTGCGTCGAGACGGGACTAAATCAATCCATTGTCATCATTATGAAGCAGTATAATTATTATTGTATTTTTCTGCAACTTTGAACTGCTATGTTACAACATAAAAGTTATGATGACAAGTGTTGTCTTTGACAGAGAAAACTTCACAATTCAACTTTAAAAAAAAAAAAAAAGATTAATCACAGTGTACTGCTGTTGCCCAATGAAAACCAGAAATCTTCATAAGCCCAGTTGTTCAGTTCAAGTTTAATCTGGATCAGAAATTCCAGGGTCAGGTTTCTCAAAGCAACATTGGATTGGATCACACTGATATAGATAAACTATTGAAGATCAATAAATTCAAATTGTCAATGTTTTGGATGGCATTACGTATCACAATGTAGGCTGCCAACTGTGTAAAGAACGGGGAGAATGGCCGGCATGGGCTCACTTTAGGAGAAAACAACATGAAAAACAGTAGAAATATTCAGTTTTCACTCTCTTTCAAACAGTCCAATCCGTCATCTGACTCACAATGAACTTTTTGAAGCTCTGCTTGGAGGAGACAATGGCACAATCATCTCTCACCTCCAATGCAACAGTCAAAGAAATCAAGTGCAATCAGGTTCCTGAATTCCACTCCGAGTCCACTCTTCTGCTGGGTTCAGGTAGTCCTGATTTTTGGTCCACACATATCCCAATCCTACTAAAAGGATTTGAACACAAACAGAAGGTTTGATCCAAATCAAACCCAAATCTGGATTTTGTGGTCTAATCTGATTTTAGAACCTTTTCCCCTCTTTCTAAACAAGCTACTTTCATTGTTTGATCCCGCTGATTTGGATCAAACAGTGAAAACGGGTTGACCACCAGCCAATCAGATCACTTTGCAACAACTTAGTCCAAGATGGCAGCTTGTCATGAAATAAAAACAGTCTTGTTTTAAGTGTGATGGCAGGGGATCTCGTAGGTAATTCAGTGAGGTCTTAGGTAGGCATGGGGGAGCAGTCTGATCTTACAAAAGAGCGTTTAATGTTTCCATTTCAACTAAGAGAAATAACAGCTAAATAAAACACGCAGTTTTTATTGGACATTAATTACAAGACCTGCTTTAGCATTGGAGAATCATACTATAAACAGAGGAGTTGACATCCTGTGCATTTCTTTGTAAAGTCACTCCTCCAACGAAAATACAGTGAAAAAAATGCCCTCAAAGAGTTTCATGTCAAAGACTATATTTTTGACTTTCAAACAGCAAATGCCTGTAGGCTTGATAATATTGCAAAAGCTTGTAAGTTTGTTTGGATTTATAGGAGTTATGGTAGAAAGGATTTCAATGGCGGACCAAGTTTCATAACAAATCAACATGTCAAAAAATTTCCACAGTAACTTCTCCAACCTTCCTGCAGCACAATCCACTTCCCTACTGCGGGTCCAAATAACTTTCAGCAAAGCTTTGAAAATATGAGGATGTGAAAAGTACACACTGACATGGTATATTTGATTATTTTGTGGGGGAAAAGTTGTAATTTAAGACATTTCTTTGACACTTTGATACCCTGTGGCACGGCGTAACACAGCGTTGACTTGAATCAACTGTAAGGTAACTGTCACTTCCTGTGAAGAAGCACGCTGCGCACCTTTCAAACCTACTGTTCAAGGATCTAGGCAGTGAATCAAAAGCTTTATCGGGGTGTATTCCTTTAAATTTCAAACCTTCAATCATATGGAAACAGAAAAAAGGAGAAAAAACACAGAAGAATACACCTTTTCAACAAAGAAAGTTTACAGTCGCTTCCAAGACATTCTGCCTCATGGAAACATTGCTAGAAAAGTGAATGAGAGAAGTGAAAAGTTTAATGTCCCAGAGCTAATATTCCCTATGCTAACGCCTTACAACACACACTCATTGCAACACAGTTGGAGCATCAATACGGTGCATACACACACAAAAGCATGATATATAAACTCAGGAGTGCAGACAATAATCATTGCAGACACACAATCGAAAGCAAGCATGCACCTTCACACACACACACACCACAGTCAAGCTCTAGCTTCACTTGAAGGCAGCCCAATGTAAACAGCTATAAAGTTTAGAAGGTGTTTCAACCTTCAACCTAGGCTGACAGAGACTCTCTGAGGATAAGACAAATAGAGAACCTGACAACTGGAGTGGAAAGAAAGAGCGCAGATGGAGAGAGCAGAGGAAAAGAGAAGGAGACAGGGTGGATGCACCGATGGGACGGAACCGGTGAGAGGGAGAGAGAGCATGTCTGGGAATGTGAGATGAAAGAGAGAGAGAGAGAAAGGAGGGCAAGTGGGAGGCTTCACCGCATCAGTATGACCTGCTCCTACACTCTGAACACTCTGGGAAAACTCCTTATTCCCGAATAAAAATTCCACACAAGTCCAAGCAAAACATTCACTCCAGGCACACTTTCACCTCTTAAAATCGTGCACACTCTCTCTCTCTCACACACACACACACACACACACACACACACATCTGACACTCGCAGTCTTTTTCACCTCTCGACAGGAGCACAGAGCGGCACTGTGTCACCTGGCGCAAGACTTGAACCCTCAACCCGGATGAAAGTTCTGACCTCGCACCACGGCCGTGTTTTCAAATGGATCACGTAACAGATCAAAGGAGGCAGAGGACGAGAGAGCGAGGGTGATGGCGGGAGAGTCGGAGAGAGATCGCGGATGGAGAGGTGGAGAAAAAAATGAAAACAGTACTCACAGCCGTCCTAGTTTGGGGTTGGACTGGAAGAGAAGCTCTGGGAGAAACTGGAGTTTGTTTCTGTTCAGGCGACTGCAGGGAGAAACAGAAAAGGAAAAGAAATAAGTTCATTGTGAACAGAAAAAGACAGTCATAATAAATCACTGGGATTTTGTGTTGACTGAACAATCGCCACACAGTTAAGTCACCTTGAAGGTCGGAAGGTTCAAACTCATGGGAAAGTCGCTCTGGTTTCCTGTATTCGTGGCCTACGGGTTATCACACTGTGCTTAATGCATGTGTGTCAGTTACAGGTTATCAGTGTTTAAGCTCTCTAATCATCTTCACATATACTCAGATAGGAGGAACGAATTTGTGCTACTGGTGCTGAAAGATATGTCGGGTAGCAAAAATACTTATCCAGGATGATTCACTTAAATGACACTATTCTTTGTACAGTTACAATATACTTTGGCAAAAGTCTTAATCTGTTTTGTCCCTTTATGAAAAGACTGAATCATCAATTAGAGGATTACAAGAGAGCCAAGTGCTCTGCTGTGTATCTGAATTGTAAAGAAGGAAAAAAATCTTACTGGCTTAGCTTAATCTTACTGACCTATTTTTTTTTTCTCTTAGGAAAAAATGTATAAAATGCAGGAGCTTTGCAGAGGAATTCAATATTTCTTATTTATAGGACTGATAGCTTATCCATCGTGTATAAGGTCATGATGGTACACATGGTCTGCACACACAACCCCAGGACAAATGCTACACTGCCAAGAAAACACACACACACACATACATATGTGTATATATATATATATATATATATATATATATATATATATATATAAAGGCTCTTCAAAGAATTGAATTCATTTTTATTAAAAGGCGAGAAACAGAAACAAGCAAAAACCTGTAATTATGACCATATGGATGTACTGTTTTCAAAAAGAACATTTATTTTTAATAATATCAGTCTGCCTAAGCGTTGATCAACATTGGAACCTGTGCATGCTTTCTTGGCAATATTTCAAATAAACCTTTATCATGTTTTTCTAATGATAAACTAATAAAATCCTTCTCATTTCCCAGTTCTTCATTGTATTTTCCATTTACATTCTGTGTTTAAGTAAGCTGAATGTAATGAACACATGGGCAAATATTTAAACAGGAACAGCAGGCAGAAGAAGATGGAGAGACTGAAAGAATGGTGTCGTGAAAGCAGCTAAGAGATAGAGTGTTTTAGAATGAACGATGTCTCCATGTGTGCGCGCATGTGTGCAATAGAAAGGTGGGGTTGGCTGAAGCGGAGATAGATGAGGACAGTGCGAGCAGAGGGAGTGAAAGTGTTATCAGCCTACCAAAGCATTTGGCTGAGAAACGAGGCGTGGAAGGGAAAGAGAAAAGAAAAGGAGGGTGGAGGGTCACCGGGTCACGAGGCAGAATCTGTGCCGGAGAAGACACAGACCCCAACCTTTGAACCCCTGTGATAATGATAATAAGACCCTGACTTTCACTTCTGGTTGCACCGATGGAAAGAGAAACGTAGTCCAAAAAGAGACATCCACCATTTGAAATAATTGACCCCTGCTCCTAGAAAATAACTGCTCATATAAAAAATAAAGCACATGATCAGCTACTATTACTGTTATGAGTCACTTTTAAGACGTTCGCTCACAACACAGTTCTGGTTTGTAAGAGAAGACTCCTTTGTGTATCTTTAAGCAATAACGATGACTTTTTCTACTTGGAATTTTTGAAATCACACCAGACCACAAGTCTATGGGCACTATATTTTTAAAATTTGGAAAATGATCCCTATTAGTCAGATTCACAGTAAAATCCAAGAGGAATGGTTTGGAAACTGAAGGAAAATAATCGCACTGGGTTTAGTATTTTTGGTGAAGAAAACGAAATCATAAAAATAACAACTTGATAAAGCCCTGATTCTTTTTCCAGAAAATCCATCTATTATATTCACACACATCATTACAGTCTGACATTTCACAGTTTCACCCACGATTGTATAATTCATGTTCTGACATAAATTAATGTTATCTCCTGAAGAGACGACTACATAAGCTCCATGTTTTCCACATTGTGACTCCATAAATCACATGGACTCAGCAGCTGGACCTCTCACCTCTGGCCTTTCACCCTGACCCACAACATCAGAGACCCTGTCAGCTAAGCATTTTAAAAACCATTTCACTATCAGTAAAGTAGAAGGTAAAAATTTAGGACCCTCATTCTTACCATAGAATTCTTGTCTTTGATTTGTTTTTTATCAAAAACAGAGATTAACTTTGGGTAAATGTCATTCTTACACTGTGATGTAAATCAAATGCATATGTAATTTTTGTCTGTGCTTTAAGTATTAATGAAATACTTTCTCTTGTGTGAATTTCCACACTCAGCTGCTTTGTCCCTCGTCCCTCCTCTCATCTCTAGCCTCTGACCCCTCCTGACACACTGTATTAAAGAGCCTTTTAACGTTAAAGCAGCTCATCACCTCACACTTTCACTATCAGATGTGTAATCTCCAGTTAGAGCCACGTGTTTCTGTCACTCAGGGTCTCTCAAGACTTTGTACTGTGCAGAAGCCTGTTGACGGCTTAAGTGAACCGCTTTCTCTCTTATGTCTCCATTACACCACTCGCTTTTTCAGGGACTTTTATTTTGAAATGTAAAAAAACAATTCCTACCTATTCTTACTCCTGTAACACTTGTTCTGTTCTTTGCAAATCAATATCATTTCCAAAGAAGCTGGCCAACATTCATCACTGTGCAGTCACATAGTAACATCCTTGACATCACTCACATAATCAGACTGCAAAAAGACAAATTAACTTGTAAATCCAACAATGCTAAGAGAGCCAGCTCGCCAAGTTTAGAAATTCTGTCCTCACCTGAAAGGCACCTACATAAACCGCAAATATTTTTTTAAAAGAGATTTTAAAAGATATCTGACAACACCCAAAGTGTGTAAATTTGCCTTTGTGTCTTCTTCCTGCAGAGCTGTCTGCCCGTCATTCCTCCAACACGGAGGCATAAACAGCCAGGTGTGTGTGTGTGGGAAGTGTCGTGTTGTACACCGACACCTCGATTCTGTTGACTGGAGCCTCGGTGTGAGCTGACAGATACGCAAACACACACCAGCACACACAGAGGGAAGAAGGCAGCATCACGGGAGAGTCCATGGCGATGTGTGAATTGGATGGACTTGGGTATCAACCAGGTACGATCGCCGTGTGAGCACATTTTACAGAACACACAGGCAGAAGCACTATATCAAAAGTGTGTCCACTTCGGGGGGGGGGGGCAGCAGTAGTACGTCAAACACGTGTGGCTTGGTGTTCATGGGTGGATGTTCGTGGACGCATATTTTGTGTGTGTGTGTGTGTGTGTGTGTGTGTGTGTGTGTGTGTGTGTGTGTGTGTGTGTGTGTGTGTGTGTGTGTGTGTGTGTGTGTGTGTGTGTGTGTGTGTGTGTGTGTGTGTGTGTGCAGCCTGTTGGATTTTTCACATGCCTAAAATACCTTCTTTTGGCATCAGCTGCTTAGTTTACACCGCCTAGTTTTCTCACTCACACTCCACAGGTAGCAGTGTAACATGGTACTCACAGTCTCTCCAGCAGTCTGAGGTCCTGGAAGGCTCCTCTCTCGATAACACTGATCTGGTTGTCCTCCAGATGACTAGAATGACGGACATAACGAGACACAGAGAGAGAAAAGACAGCATTTGTAGTTTAAAAAAATGCAGAATTCAAAAGCAGACATAGTATGTGACCGTTTAGTGAAGGGCAGCGAATATCAAAGGGAGGCCATAGTATGAGTGATTTTACACAGTTGCAATCAGCGTGTCTTTAAAATGATTTAGTTTAAGTATCACACTGACAGGCAGTCATATAGACGGGAATATGTTTTCTGGCCAACGCAAACAATCAAAGAGACACAAGCGATCAGTGCAGCAACGTGAAGCAACAGTTCAAAGAGTTTATAATTCACAAATGGACAATTTAGCAATCCAAAACAAGTAAGTAACAACCCATCACTCTTCCATTCTTCATCATTTCTCATCCCTCTTCCAAGTGGTGCGCCCACTATAACGCATTTTCCTTTGTTTTTCTTCTTTCCCCGCTCTCTGTCTGTTGTCATGTTTTGGGGGCACACTAAGGCTTTCCAGATGGGACACAAAAAGGGAGAGAGAACATCTCAACTGATATGTGTGTTTATATTTTCTGTCTGAGGATGTTAAGAGTGACATCTCCTTCGAGGGAAGATGGGAAGGAAATAAAGGGCGCAGAAAAAAAAAGAATTACAAAAAAATCGAAGAGGCAGAGAATGAAGAAGAAGAGATGAAAAAAAACAGTGAGTCTCAGAATGACAAGATGGATTGAGTGAGCGAGATATGAAAAGAAACACAGAGCCGAAGAACGCTGAAGAAGTCGTATCAAAAGGAGACACTGTCTGGCCTTCCATGTGGATTTTGAATTGTTTTGGCATGACCCTCCTTTAAGCACTCTTTCAAAGAAAATGTTTAGACGTGAAGCTGTATTTCAGCCATTAATCCATCGCATGTCATATGGGCTCGCTGCACAGACACACATGCAAATACACGCACATCTGTTGGACTCACACTGAAACATACACTTGGATGAGAGATAACAGACCCAGAAACACACACAATGAAACATGCATTCAGGCACATATGTATACATGAAGATTATACCATATCTATCTGCAATGCACAGATGTATGCTCATTTATCCTCTCATTTACTGAAAAATGAAAAAAGGCACTTGTATTCTTAAAAATGCAAATACTAATAAAGCAAAATCTGGGTTTAATTGGATGTTAAAATACCACATGACAGCCATTCTGCATTATAAGCACTTCTTGTTTTTTTCCCCATTTATTTTTATATTAAGTTAAAGAAACAGTAGTCCCGTATGAGATGCAAATTTGCATATTTTTTAACATTATTCTCTTCAGATTGTATTACAAAAGCATAACAATTTCTGGAGCATTCTTGCAACAGGAAAAATAACTTTTGCGTACATAATTACGGGGCAAAATTATTCAAACAAATCATCTTTTTCCAAACATCACTAATAATATGTTGCGTAAATTGGTCTAAAAAAAAAGTTACAATGAAAATGATTTTTTAAAACCAGCTTATAAACAACAGCAAATGTGCTACAGATTGCAATCACAGTTTGAGAAACAAGTCTAAACTGTTAGCTAACAAAGTCAAACACAAAGTGACAGGTGTAAATACATGCAGTACGGGGGATTCGTAGACATGCACACCCAGCACTAATGAGCAATATCAGATAAGTGAGTAAACATGGAAGGCATAAACGGTGGTAAAGAGTCATGCACTGCTAGAAAGAATTCCTAAACACACATAAGCATTTGCACAGCCTTACTCCAGCATCTGTCATAATTTACAATCCAAACATGAATGATGAATCCTACACGTTTATTCCAATGTAGCTGTGTTTTCTACCTCCTTATAAAAAAGCACATCCTGTAAACTCCGGGAAAAGCTAAATCAAGACGTAACTTTGAATAACTATCAAAGTTTATTTGTCCAAATGAGAGATTAACCACAAGCTGATTTAGTGAGAAGCATTTAGAATCGCGAAGGAGGCCAAACACATGGTGCGGGGAGACGATGCTGGCATATCGCTCAGATGAGGTATTGTTTTTATATTGGTCTGTATCAGGCATTAGTCATCCACAGAGATGGAGGAAAAGAGAGCAAACAAGCATTGAATTCATGTGGGACTGGTGGGTCCAATAACTCTTTCATTCAAGCCTATTAGAAAGTCTTTATAAAAAAGTGCAATGATGTCACGCCACCTTATATCAAACTGAGAGAACTTGGCCCCGGAAGGAAATGAGGAAATGCTTCAGGGGATATTAACTTTACTTGTTGTTTACACACAACGGGTGAAACCACATTAACTTTCCGAAGCCAAATGTTCAATATCAAGCACAAGTTTTCACCTACATCTAAATTTGTTTGGAATTACTCAATTTCGCCACAATCTGGAAGAGATCTTGCACAGCGCGGCTGCCAAAGAGATTACGCTAAGTGTTGCGCATGCAGTGTGCCTGCAGAAACTAGCTGCGTTTGAGTGTGCAGATTAAAAAAAAAAAAAAAGCATTCACACTGCTGGATAGGATTACAAGCTTTTGGATGAACACAAAATGATGCTAAATGTTTAATCAGATTACAGCCGACAGTCTGATTTCGGTGCTCTCGTGAGGTCAGCGTTGGAAGATTTAAAATGCCAAGAAATGAGTCCAGTTAGCATATTATTTTATTTTTGTACTCTGTGATCACTTGAGATGTTAAAGTGCAACCAGATAGTTTAGCTGTTTGGACGTTTTTAACAGAAGTCAGATTACATGTAATGCCAGACGTGTACTTCAACAGGAAGATATATAAGTAATTAGTAGTTGTACGTAAGCATTTGGAAGTTATACTTTTTTTCTTCCTGTGACTTACCCTGGGAAGAATGCTAGATGCGCTAAAGTACATGCAAAGTTTTCCCATGGGAGGCATGTATGGCGGAAATGACCAGGAATCACAGAACCAGGCACTTTGTGTGTGTGTGATAGAGAAATGGAGTGTGAGAGTTATGTACAGAGGTCTGGTAAATAACATCAGTACCCATTTGACTAAAGATAAGGCTAAAGGTGGCCATTAATGGTGCCCATGCATGCGTTTGTTCATCCCTTGAAACAAGTGTAAGAATGTATGTGTGTAGGATGTGTGTGTGTGTGTGTGTGTGTGTGTGCGCACTTTAAAGTGTTCTTTCTCAGACGATCTCCTCTTTCCCAAGCAATCTCCTCCCAATTTCTTTAAGAGATTTAGAGTGGGGAAATGTCACAGCAGTTTATCACCAACCACATGAAACAAGCTGCCGGTCTGCCACACGCAACCGCATAGCCGTTTTACCTTGGTCCTTCTACCCAGTCTTATGTACATCGAAGGCAAACAGCTGGATTTTCTTTCTCTTTTCCGTTTTGCTCAAACACTCAGGAATATTAACCCTCTCAACAAAAAAAATGTCGCCAAAAGTACATCCCTTATAACAGAGAAGAAGCCATGAGAAGAGGAAAAAGCTTCAGATTTTCACCTTTTGTACCGTCTCATTTGAAAAAAAAAAAAAAGTATTCAAATACAAGCTTAAAACTTTTAACGTTTCATTGAAATTGCTTTACTCGACAGGACACATTTAAAGAGTCACTAAAAAGAAACCATATGATCTCAACAGATTCTGTTCAAACTTAGCTGCAACCAACAATCGCATGACAAGAATCCAGGGACTTTTCAGCTGTACTACAGGCTGTGTTTATACAGAGAAGATACGAGACAAGTATGGAAACAAATTTTTAAAAAAACAGGAGTCGTAAAACATCTACAGTATGTAAAGTAATAAAATGTTTCCATAAAGATAACATCTGTGGATCTTGCACATGTTGATACTAGTTGTACAATGAATAATTAAGGTTTAACTTTCTATTTATTCAATTTGTGGCAGCATAAGTTTGTCAAACAGCACAGAGGAGGATTTTCAGTTGTCTCTACTTCTAGCTATGGTTGTGCTGTTTCCATAGAGGTGCAGGACTTCACACTGAAACGAAAAATGATCCCACCACGAGTAAAAAAAATGGGACAGGAGCAAACAAAAGCCCGGACATTGTTTGGAGTTCAGAGGGTTAACTGACATAAGTTCTTCAATCTACTATCATCCTAACAAGCATGGTTCTGGTTAAACAAATACACGTACAAAATGCAAAACACACACATGCAGAAACTCATTACCACTGCTCAGCGTAGTTTGTGCTGGAAGTGTATTTTTATCTGCCGGTCTGGTTAAAACTGAGTGAGGAGGGAAGCTGCATGCAGCCAGCGGTGATTATAGTTATTAAAGCCCTCTCTCTCACACACGCACGCACGCACACACGCACACACGCACACTGACATACACACAAATTTCAGCCACTTGAGGCAAGAGAGTGAGAGAGCCCTTGAAGCCAGTTAGGACAGCTGAGAGGAGATGAGCAGTCACACTCATCTCCTCTCACACCGAGTGCAGCCATTTAAATATGACGAGTTCAACAAGAAAGCGTCTCGGCAATGATTTCAGCGTGTCATTTGATTTTTTTTTTTCCTGCCTCAAGATAAAAGATTGCACTGGCACAAAGGCAAACGACAGAATACAGAAAGTGCTTGTGTTGGATAAATGTTCATTTCTAATGTTTACCGACAGCTGCATGTTTAGTCTGCAGTCAACATGTCATCTTTAGGAGCAATTTTTTGCCTTGAAATGGAAAATTTCTCAGTCTGGCACATGAAGCTGTATTTGCTGTGTTTTCCCCCCCTTTTTCAGGCCCCAATAACAAGAGCTTTTCTGAGCAGATAGTATATATCAGAACGGCTGGAATCGCCAGTTATGACACATGAAATTAGTTCAGGCCGCACTGCATCATGCTTTAAGAGGGGATCCCTTTGTAGTCAGTGTGTATACGAGAAACAACACTTAACAAAAAACACCTTTCAGCATGCTCCAGTGAGGATTGTTTCCAGGCAAGCTTGAGCAGTGTGACGCAAAAAGTCAAGATTTGACATTCTGAAGAAGACCAGTATCACAGTTGTAGCTTAGTTCACAGTTTAGTCCAAAATTCCCCAGCTATTATTCAGTGCAACATGGGAGACAGTGAAGAATTTTACATTGCATTGTCACATCTTTTACAGTTACTTATGACTCAAGATTTCTTACAAACACAAATTGCATCAGTGACTTTCTGCGTGTCATCGTTTCCTCACCGGTTCAACATCTTTTCGTGTTGCTTGTTTGATAAACGGGAGTCTTGCTGCTTGTTACTGGCATGTCAGCTCACAATTACTCTATTATTTAACCTTGTAAATATCCAGTAATTGCGAAATTCAACTCCTTGGATGGGATGCTTGCATTCTCTCCTGCTTTGAAAGCCCTCATTAGGATGGGAAACTTTATTTTATAGAGACTTGTTGCCCCTATAGCCATATGCAGGCCCATTAGGTAAATATAGCATTTGCTTAATTGCTCCAGCATGGAAGCGTTTTGTTCATGGGATTCCTTGTAAAGACAGAAATACAGGTCACAATGAGGAAATAAAGAGGAGAATAAGCACATAAAAGACCTGCTGGATTCAAGTGCATTCCTAAATCCAACCAGCCTCATACCTAAATAATACGTTGTTTGGCAGCACATGCTATTTCGAAAACAAGTTGAGGAATGGCTGACTTCATGGATATATCTTTAGTAGAAACGTCAGCTCCACATGACTTTTCCAGCAATATGACAAGCTCTCTTTACTTCTGTATTCGCTACAGAATAAGAAAAGTTAAAAGCCGACATGAACAAAAAAAGAAGGGTTAAGTTACTTAAGGTGAATTGCTTTCTTGATATTTGTCCAAAGCCATTTTAGGGGGGGGGCTTGTGTTGGTTGAGTTTCAGTCAGGTTTCAGTTTATAAATTCCACTGAATAGTAACCTTGTAGGCAGTTGATCTAGCAAATTTTGCAAAACTGAGTTGCAACGTCCAGTTACATTGCATCAAAAATTTTCTCTGACCAGTAACGTGAGCAAATCATGCAGTGTTTTTGGTGCAAAACTAACAAAAAAAGAGACCAACCTGGCTTAGTAATGATGAAACAAACATGCCATGTGTGACCACTGGTGAGTAAATCGTACATTCATGTCCGCATGTGGACACCATCTCTTACACATTTGGGTTGTCTGGTGCACTTTTTGAAAGTTTGACTTCAGAAATGCTTAAAAAAAAAATCAGTTCAGCTCCAGTTTGGCTTAAGATAAAGTATCCTGTGAGAACGTATTATGATTTAGAAATAATGTTGTTGCTCTGTTATTCTTGAACATCATTTCTCAGTTTTCACAGACAATCTGTCATATTTAGCAAGAGGTGGCACACAGTAACGTTACAGGGGCTCAGGAGGACCAAAGAAGGACAATTTGTTACAGTTCAGAGTTATAATTCTGCTGCACAGTAACCCCAAAGGCAGTTATTTTAGAAAATGTGTTGTAATCTCCTGTTTAATTGCACCAAGAAGTTTCTCTGACTACTAGTTACTGATGAAGCAACAAACTTACAGAATCCTGAGGTTCTTGATGCCAGAAAAGTCCACTTTAGTGATTCTGGTGATGTTGTTTCTGTTCAAATCCCTGCAAAGAGAAAAAACAGAGATTACCAATCAGACTTAACCGAGTTCAGTTAATGAACTTAATGTAATTTAGTGTTGATAACACAATCTTCAAAGCATACAGTTTCATTATAAAAAGCATCAGTGTGCACCCACTGAGTGTACACGTGTTGATCTGTGTGTCTCTTCATGCTCAGCAAAATTAGTGAAAGTGGCAGTAGGACAGAGCGTGAGAATGCCCCACGGCATACGAGCCCACACACATACATACAAGCACACACTATCATACAAACAAACACAAACCAAAACACACAAACACTCCTACTGTACAGGCACCAAGAAAATTATGCATCGGGCTCCTGCTGCTGTGAATTGTTGAGAAGTAAATTTTCCAGTAAAGGAGAAAAAAAAGGGGGAAAAATAAAAAGTGGGATGAAATTATTTTCTCTTTCCATCATCACAGTTTAAAAGCTTATCATGTTTCCTGGCTGTCATTCAATCTGTTTAACTACGGGTGCACAATGTATACATACTGCAACATGAACTGACTGCCTGAGTGTGTATAGACTGGTTCCCTTTACACGGGTATGATGTTTATTGAAACGCTGTCGCACTGGAGGAATTAGGGCAAGGAAAAAACACACACACACACACACACACACACACACACACAGAAAGAGAGAGGGCATGGACAAACAACACACACCGTTTTTGCTCTTATTTCACCCACACAAGTCCCCGAAAGCTTTCACTCGCCCTCCTTCACTGTCAGGCGCGCACGCTCACACATACACATAAACAGAGTCTGGTTTTGCCAAGGCAGGCGGCGTGTGTGTTTTTCATAATACACCTAAACATTTATAAATCTGATTTAAGACCATATTAGGTTTCAAAAGGCTTCCCCAAGCTGCTATTGCAAGGACCACTAATAAGAGCCATACTCCGGCCTGAGACAGGGAGGGCTGCTGTGGGCCAGACCAGCGCTTCCCCAAAGCCCAAAATTGGGTTCAGAGTCCTCTGTTGTGTCCTTGAAAGGGCTCCAGGGAAATGAAAAACTTTAATATCTCATGTGATACAATGAGAGGTTCTATAAATGACTGATTAATGATTCCCACACAGACAACAAATAAGCTCTCAGAATGAGGTGTCGGTCTCGATTTGTGAAAGAGAAAAGAAACCCTCTATCCAAAGCATTTATATACACAATCTGACAATGATTAAGAACATTTAAGCATCAGAAATTAGCATTCATACTGATAATATATCAAATAATTACATGTAATGTAAGAGGGCTCACCAACCAATCACAGAAACTTTAACGCCAGAGTATTTTCACAACTTTTTTCTCAACATTGTTGTGTTACATCCTGCAACTTTTCTGTTCTAATTTACTCTCATCGACCTCATTTCCAGACACAGCAGGCAGCCGTTTCCATAATAATGCGCTGATACACCCACTGAACACCAGCACCAAGAGTCAAAAAGATGAAGACGGTGACCACCTGGTGAACATAATCAAGCTTTCAGCACCAGAAGAATTAGATCTATCCCTGAGGAATTGGTGCAGACCAAGACGGGGAGATATGGAGTTTGAATATTACTTTGTGAGGAAGCCACGTGCATGATGATGTTGCTCAGTGTCTACTCATTGTTTAGGCAAATGCCTTTAGTGCAGGTTCAAAGACAAATATATTAATTCAATAATGAAGCTACCAATTTTTCCGACATTAGTAATGAACAAAGCCTAGTGGATGGACAAACAGAAGGTAGCTGGGGGATTCAGATAAGTCAAAGTTCAAAACAAAGTCAAGGAACAAACAGGGAAGAAGCACCCCGAAAATTAAGTACAGCACTCACAATGGAGGTGGACACACAAACTGACAATAAAGACTACGGAGCCACACAAGGGCTGACAGGGTGAGGAGATAGAGGTGAAACCAATGAGGGCAGAACAGATAGTCAAAAAAGGAGCGAAAGCACACAAAGGAAAGATTTAAAACCACAAACTACTTTTTCTACGTTACAATATCACTACATTTTTATTACAGCTTTACATTCTACAGGTTAGGGCATGCTTGAGATGTATAGGGGATCCAAAACATTTCTGGTTTCAGTCCAGCCGGATGGTTTTGTTGCATGTCATTCCCCATCTTTGTCTCCACTCATTTCACATTTAAGCCAAGTTTTGTTGTCCATCAATAAACCGACAGATTCAGAAACAACTGAGACATAAGCAATAAAGTCATATGATTAGAATTCAGATATCAACACTGACATTTCCTGAAGCATTCTGATTTTGAATTCACAAATAAACCCACATCAAGTCAACCATGCATTTGGAAGCAGCAGTGGCGTGAAAAAAACTGGGAAACCAGAAGGAAAATTCTTGTTCATGTCGATTCTCATCCATCTTGCCAGTTCGCTCAAGACACCAGATAGGTTTTTGACAGCGAGCTGCTTCGCCATCATCCAGATTGGAAGCTGCTGGTTCTTGTCACAAGCTTTCAGAGTGTGTGTAATTGCCAGTTCCTTGGAAGGCAAGGTACTGGCAATTACTTGACAAGTCTTCTTGGATGTGGTGAAAAACTCAGTACAGCATTGATTTGATCATTTCTAGTTTGAGGAAAGAACTGCTTCCATAATGAAAGTCGCTGCTTTTCTGTTGCTGATATGCAAGTCCGGGTATCCACTTGCTCTTGAGTGACTCTGAGGCAGCATCCAATCTGAAAACTCCTGTTTCCCACCACTTTACCTCCATCCATCCTCTCCTCCCTGTCTTACCCCTCTGCTCTCTGTATCTCTTTACATTTGGCTACAATCTTTCAGATGTTCTTTTTGCCTCTACCTCCTCCTCTTCATCTCTCTTAAATCTCTCCCCAGTCACTGCTCTCTAATATCAGCCTGTGAGTCCTTCACAGCCAGCTTCACCCCATGTTCCCAGCCTTCCTCTCCACTTACTCTCTTTCTCTCTAATCACCCCCTTTTAGAGCGTCTCCCCCTCGCTCAATCTCTCACGTCTTATCTTTCACTGTTTCACAGTTGACTAAACACTTTTTCTTCGCCTTCATCTGTTTTTCTCTCCACCCATAATCTCCCCTCTTTTATCTCAATCTTTCACTCTTTTACAGTCAGCTACATTTTTCCTACCCTTCTCTTTTTTCGCTCCCTTCCACTAATCTCTCCATCCTTATCTCCATCTTTCTCTTGTTCGCAGTGGAAACTTGTGCTCTCACCAGGGAGACCGATCCGCAGTCAAACAAATACTGAGGATACAGTTCCAGGTGGAGCACAATGGCATTCCCCTATCTAACAGCGCCGCATAAAACACTACACGGAGCCGAGGCTGATGCCAGAGTACAGCAAGATGTGGTGTGAAATTAAATGAATAAATTTGTAAAATGAGCAGCACACCAGTTGACAGTGATGCATTCAGAAACGGTGGAAAAGACGACTTCATCCTCAAATAAAAAAAAAAATAGTTGCATCAATTATATTATTATTTACTGCCTCAGATAATTTACATAATGTTTGCTACAGCTAATAATACAGCAAATTCTGCATAGCAAGATGCATATTTTGGCCTGCAATGGCTTCAGTATGACTATAACTGGGCATTACCAGTCAGCCACCACATAGCTGGTGAAGAAAGTGAGATCTCAGAGCTCTGCCTGAACTTCATCTTAATACAACATGGTTTCTCACAACAACTTCTACAAATATTTTCAGGTTTCTGTGAAAAAAATCTGAAGAAATTCAAGAGTTGTTCAGAATAGATAAAAACAATGACAGTGGGTTGCCATTCTACCTTAAACCAACATAAAGAAGTTCTTTGGCCCCAACTTAACGTGGTTTTAAAAGAAAATCACAGCCAATAAAAGGATAAGCTTAATTAGATCAGAACGCTCACGCTGTGCAAAAATTAGAGCTACAGAGGATCTCGAAAAGCTGGGGAGGCGGCCATTTTTAATGCACCTGGTCCGTTAAAACTTGGGTGTCCACCCCACCCAGCAGTAAAGCTTAACTAAGCCTCAAATTTAACTGACCAGCTGGCAGTCAGACAACTAACGAGAGGCTTTAGCACAAAAGCCCTAACCACTGTTTGTTTCCATTACAGGCGGAGGTGGCCTGCATGTGTGTGTGTTTGTGACGAGGGGATAAGACAAGAATGCAAACAGCAGGTGTTCAGGGAATTAATATACCATCCAACACAGACACAGACACACACACACACACACACTCCCATATACACATATACAGGCGCAGACAGCTTCCCACCACATCTCACTCCAGACCACTGAAACCAGTGAACCTTACAGTCTGGCTGCCTTGGCCTGGCATACTGGGGGCAGGCGGGGCTGATTTGCTTATAGCATGACAGTATTGGTTGGCTACACTAAGGAGACTGAGAAAAAACAGATAAATAACTATTAGAATGGAATGTTAAACAAATGACAGATCAGGTGACTCCCAACAGCCTGGAATGGAATGAAAAGTTGGACTGACTGCCGCTGTGGTAAACCATGAAATATTATTGGCGTACATGAGTTTAGATGTTTGAGATGCCGGGTCGCTGGGCGGTCACTTGCGTTTCTCTTTTTCACCTTGACCCTTCTATCTCAATCGGTCTTGTTTTTGTTTTCTTGGCCTTTGTCCTCCTTTTTTCCCCCTCATCTGGGACAACAATATGGAAGAACGACAAAGCCCTGCAGTTTCCTCTCCCTGTTTTATCTGTCTATGCTCCACTGTGACATTTCCTCTTTGCACTTTTTCTTTCACTCCATCAGGCATTGCATCCTTATCTTCGTCTCCCTCCATTCTCTCTCTTCCTTTCATCCTTTGCTGTTCTCCGTCCAACGCTTCGTTGCCAAATGCATCCACTTCCTCTCCTAATCTCGTGTTATTTTCCACAAAGCTCTTGTACCGCTTCATTTTCTCATTCCTGCTTTCTCGCTCTCCATCCTTCGCCCTCTTAGATAGGTATGCTCAATTTCGCTCTCTAAATCTCCCAGTTACGCAAGGAATCCTAATTGCCTTCTTCCTTTTCCTCTGAGCTCCAACCTCCACAGTGTGTCCGTCACCAGACACAGGTCAGGCATCAAGCTGCTTCAAAACTGACTTCGGTGTGGCTGAAATCCATCCACTTCAAATGTTTAGATATGACATTTAGCAACACCTGCTCACACTTTTTGATCACACTAATTTTAACTTTGGTTGAAATGGAGTTGAAAAGGCAGGAGCAGCAAAACATTACACAAAAATCTTTTGTCTAATCAGGACACAAGTAGAAAGCAGCTTGGAGGCCAAACCAGTGGGGTGCAAATGTAATTAAATTAAGTATAATCTTCTTCTCTAACCAACATGTAGGTGCAAAGCTATGAAGCAGCACGCTTCCAATAATGGTGGAAGATTAATTTGACCTTTGTAGTTTTTACTGGAAGCAATTATGAAAGAGTGGCAACAGTACTGGACAATGAATTCAATGATTGTGACTCGAAATGTACAAAGCAAAAAAGATTCATAAACAGAATTCGACCAACAAATAAGCTGAGTCTATGAAACAGACTGTTGAATTAGCTGCAAAATGTAGAAACAAAATATTGTGGAATTAAAGCATCATGTGACAGTCATTATGAACAAGAGCGGAACACATAATTAGCCAGTAATTGACGACTAATTGGCTAGCCTGGTGAGCATTAAAGTGATCACAGAAAGGCGAAAAATAATAAACCACCAGATACTTAGTACATAACAGATGCTGTTCATGCTATCAGATCTGATGAAATAGTGGATGTAGCAGATTAGCTAAACTGCTGTGGTACTGCATCAGAAGGGGTTGCTATAGCAACAGGATGTTTAATTGCAGCAAACTACTGGTGGCAGAAAACAGACTGAACATTTACAATGAATGTAATGTTATATGCAGCAGTCTACATCTTAACATCGCAGACTTTCTGTGAGGAACTCATCTTATTTGAGTCAAGAAAATTCTCCATTACATCTTCACGATTACCGTTTCGAAAATTTTGTCACATAACACAAACAAAACAAGCTAAAAGATGTAGTCATAGAAAACAAAGAATGACATGGTGAATCCCTGTCTCCATTTGCAGACCATGTATTGTCTACAAGAGTTTACAAGAATCTACACGTTTTGGAAAAATTGTGGGTTTTGCAGAACATTTGGTCTCCTGTGTAGCTATTTACTGCTGTTTTGAATCTCTGTCATACTGATGCTAATAGAAAGTGAGCTGCTCTGTGGGATACACAACGATCATCACTTAGAGGTTTCTGGGCATTTGCATCATGCACACACAGCAAAAAGCAACAAGCAAGTGCAGAGACAAGCTGGAGTGTCGAGGACACCATGATCATGTCCTTTGTGGAAAAAAATGACACCAGACAGGTTATTTAAAGGTCATGTTTTCAGGCCAAACAGAGAGAAGAATAAGATTCAGGATGTCAACACTAGGTTTGTTTTATTGCAGTGTGGCAAAAGCTTTGGAGACTATTTAGATTTTTTTTTTAAAGATTTTTTGTTTAAAGTAGAAAATACTAGAAAAGAAAATCTACAAGAACAGCTCATCCCTTCTGATTTAAGTTTCTGCAGTTTCTAATATCCTCGCTGAGTCCTAAAGAGGATGTACAAATGTGAGCAACTAAGGCTCTCTGGTAATCCAATGTTTTACCAGGATATCTGTCTGTGTCTCTGCTGGTACTTTTCCTCTGACTCCACTTGTTTCTACTTCATTTCACACAATTGCCTTCTGCCTTTAACATTAGCTCACCACACTCAGATGCAACGTTTTACTCACTGATTAACTGCTAAATCAAACATTATCTCTGGTGGTACAGTACGGTTGCATATGCATGATGAGAAAACAGTCTGAATAAACTCTGCTTTGTCACTAATTTAGTACATCAGTATTAAAAACAGCCATGTTATTCCACCTGTATGAAACTGCCATCAAATTCTGTCACAGTAGAATTTACACAACAAAAGCAAACTTCAGAAGACAAAGGTTTGCCTGACGGGTTCCCAGCAGCTACAGCAAGACACTGATGCCACTGTTGGAGTGTGTGGGTTGGATGCTTCTCAGAAACGGTCTGACATTTCACATTTCTATCTGATGCTGCAAATATTTGCCCCAATGGGTAAAACTCTTCCTTTGTACAAATGAATGCGCTGCTGGCTCATTTTACATCTGCAATGTACAGAATGATAACAATACTGAAAGAAACTAGACAAAATCTATAAAACTTATTTGCTCAGAAAGGAGAGGAAAGGTGAAAGGAGAGGAGCAAGGAAGAAGAGCAGAGATGCTGGAGATAGAGGCGCTGTTAGTCAGTCAAATATTTTCCTCTCACACTCACTTTCACTCCTTAAAGGGGAATCTTGCCTGAATGATGCGCAATACAGCTCTCAGCATCACATCTGCCCTTTAGTTCTATTCTCATGCTCACCTATTATCCTTGTCTTTTAGCTTTAAAGTCATCTCCATCCTTCTGTCACATCCTGTTCTTCTCTTTGTCTTTTAAATTATTTGTTAATGGAGTTTCTGCATTAAAAATCCCAGACTGACTGGGTTTGGTTGAAATCTGGGGCTGTAATGCGTCTCCTCTGTGTGTTCCATCATCTATTGGTTTGTTTTCTGTTTGTCACAATTTATCTCTGTCTCCCTCGTAGTCCCTAGTCCACGCTACTGCCGCTCGACCTCAGGAAATTCATAGTTTGGTGTCGCTGTTAACCACGCAGGCTTGACCACATTAGGGAGACGCCTGCGAGCATCCCTTTCTTTTAGAGTAACAAGCCAAAGGGGCCGTAAAGCAGCACTGTATTTGGTTAGCTCTTTTCTTCTGTTTATAGGGCTGCGTTGCCTTTGTCGAGATTTACTACTGCTGTACTGTAAGTGAATGGGGTGGGGGGTGGAGGGGTAATTTGGCTGAGAGGCCACTTGACAAGAACAAGTCCCGCTGCTTCCTCAATGGGGGCCAAGTCCAGGGGAGGAAAAAAAACAAAAAAAAAAAACAAACGAGAGGATAAGAGAATGAGAGAGATTAAGATGAATGAGAGAAAAAATGTGAATGATGGAGAGAAAGTTCGAGAGCGACAGATGTACGGTGCACTGACCGGTTTCTCCGTAAGCTCCCAGCCTAACATAAACAGTCTGTCACATCGAGCTTAGCTGAACATTGGACCGAAAAGGGAAAATTATAGTGCAAGTCACACTCCCATGCTGCATGCTCTGGCACATGGCCGCAAATAAATACGAATACATACGAATAAAGGTGCAGTGACAGCGTACGCACAGAAACCCACACTGACAAAGTAAAGTCCCTACAGACGGGATATTATGTGTTGCTTTGGTGACAGTGGCCTAACAAAACAGTGGCATAGCTTGTTAACATCAAACGACTCCAGGCGCACTGCACACACACACACAAACCTATACTGGCATTATGGCACGACACACACACTCTGAAGTCCTCCAATCTGAGGACTTCTGTTTCAGTAGAAAGTCACAGAAGGTCATTCGTGACTCGGGGTTGTTTCTATGTGACATAGACTCTCTCTCTCTCATTATATGTCAAAGTTTCCATCTACAAGCAACTGCATGTTTAATCCGGTGAAAGCATGAGAGTGAGCCGTGCATATGTGAGCTTCTACTTGCCTAATGATGAGTGAGCACTGTGTGTGTGGGGCTGCATGCTGAGTTCTGTATGTGCTTCATGTGTATGTATTTTCATTTGGAATATGCATGTAGCTTTTTCCGCACGTGTTCTAAATCCATCAAAAGATTGTTTGATGATTGAAAGTTAATAAGAGATGCTCACAAGCTGTGTTTCTTTCAATCAGCATCATTCTCATCTCTATTAGTGTCGCTACAAACATTAAGTTAATCACTGAGGTCTTTGGAACGCGGTAGATGTCAACAAGCTGTAAGTTAATCCTACAGGTGTTAAACCAACCCCCAGGCTGGAAAAGCTTACTTTGAAGAAGAACTAAAGGCAAACTGTGAAATAAACGCCCAAACTGTTCTCATCCATCACAGTTAAAAGACTTTCTTTGTGGTCAACCATACAGTGAAGAATGATTTCAGGTACTCTCTTTCTCTCTCCCAGGTTATCCACTGAATAAAATTTGGTGAACTGTTTGCTTATTTACAGCATGTTCTATCATTGGACCACTCATTTTCCGTTTCCTCTTAACAAGGTTTCCAGATCTCAGCAATTACATTTGTGCAATTTATCATAATTTGTAAGTGCATTGGTTACAATGGACAGAAAAATGGCTCTAGCTACCTAAAAGAAGACTGAAACTGTAATAAACCATAATTTTCCTTTGAGGGATTTAAAAATGGGGATGGATTGGGGTTTGGCGTGGTTGTGATGTTTAAGGATTAAGGAGCAGAACCTTTGTCGGTGAGAGTCTTCATGAGTGCAGCACATTTATGTGAACAATCAAGTGTAGTTTTGACTGTGCATTTATACTGCATGTGTCTAGTATTACATATGCATGCCTGTAAGTCTGCAAACCTCCTTGGCTGTTGGTGCGCACAGTGCATATGAATACAGCATGGGTGCATATGTTTAATGTAACATCCAGTTTGCTCCATTTCCCAGAAGGGCAGTGCCCACCGTCAGTGCCAGCTGGCTGCTTCTTTGGCAGACTGAAAGTCATTATATAGAAAGGTCAACTGCCCGCATGCTGGAGAAACTTGGAGAAGAGAATATCACCCACTGACCTAGAACTGGAGCCTAAACATTGGTTACCCTCACTCGTGCCATTTGGCATACCAGAACTGAATCAAACATGGCTGGGAGGATACAAAATGGTTACCACAAGATGGCCACGGATGATAGGCGTGACATTAAGAGGCTGTTTGAGAACAGCAAGCTCATTGTGGTTTTAACTTCTTAGTTTAGACTTGTCTGCTATAGCAATAACACTCGGCTGCTCCTCAGATGTATTACATCATCACCATACCCACGATAACAATAAAGAACACTCTTCACTGAATGATGGCTCTCATTCAACAGTTACTAAAGCATGTGTGCTCACTGAACTTTTCCTCAACGTGGAGTGCAGAAATACTGCACAAACAAAATAATTAGCTCCCCGGTTCCCACAAAAGCTGGCGATGTACCAACGAAACATGGCTAGCAGAGATTCATGGGAATTATCAGAGCAGTTGGAATACATCTTGGACTTACAGTATCAGACTTCTTGGGTGTGGCCAGTGGTTGTGTACAGCACAACATTATTTGCAGTGACAGATGAATGTTCAGGTCGCAGCTGGAAGGAGCAGAGCAAGGCTGAAGTGTACAGTGCTTCAGTCATCGCAGATTGTTTTTGATTAAATCAAATTATTCTAAATTTAGGGAACTGGATCTGTGTCAGCGTAAATTAGATGGTCAGCGACGTGCACAGGATAGAACCAAAGTACTCAAAGATCACACACACACACACGCAAAATTCCAGTCCCGCCATGAAATGCCGTTTCATCGCAGAGGGTGTGGTGGTTACAGCGTCCACTGACCAATCAACACCAAGCTTTGATAAGAGCCAGGAGCCGAGGCTGGAACGTGTGTGTCCACGCTACACACAAAAACACACACACTCACACCGATGCTTGGTTACACACAAACACACACACACAGCGGCAGGATCCTACTGTTGTGTGCTCCGTGGTAGGTTGGCACGCTGAGGGGAAATGGGGGCTGTGAAAACTCGACTGGAGAGATGTTGCTGGCAAGAGGAAGGTGTGTGTGTGTGTGAGTGTGTGTTGGAGGTGGAGGTCAGAGAGAAGGTGGTGGAACTACGGAGGAAGAAAAGGAGAAGTAGACGGGGCAGAAAACAAGGTGGCAAAGAGGCAAAGGTGACAAAAACAGAGGACTTTATAAGAGAGAGAAAAAAGGTGGAGGATATGGCAATAAAGAGATGCGGGAGAAAAACAAAGTCGGGACAAAGATGGAGAGCTGCGAAGGGAGGGGAAATAAAAAGTGAGAGAAAAAGCCAGACGAGGCTAGAGAAAGCAGAGAAGGTGTTGCTTGTAAAAAACCTGCCAAAACTTCATCAAAGTGCCGTTAGCAAGGGAACAGAAAAATAGGCAGTTAAAATCAGAATTAGTTTGTCTAAAGTTGGCTCGGGCAGCTTACAACTGTCTCCAGCAGGGAGCCCATTCCACTACACACACACTTATTCGGTCTGACATACAGCATATATAAAGATGCAATCATGCACACATATATAAATCTTGACAGAACTTAAGCATGCTAACAAAGAAAAGATTTATATTTGCACACAGACAGAAGGCTTCCTGACTGCAGCTCAATCAGTTGAAAGCTCCCTCTAGAGTTTACAGCATTTAATTTGTCCACATTTCACAGCAGTTGAGGCAACAGTTTGGAAATTGCGGCTCTAAAAATCAACACTCCGGGGTGTGTGCACGTTTCTGTATGTATGTCTATGCGGTCCCCAGAGGGCAGGTGTGAACTGAACCCGAGAGAGAAAGGCCGTCCCTGTTTTCCAATTCATTTTGCCCAGCCTCGTTAAGCCTGTTAAGCCTCCCCCCAAAACCCTCCACTCAAATTAGATGCAAATGAGGTCTCAAGTGGCTTCCCAAGGAGGACATTACGGAATTGACTGGCCCGAGGTAATCCGTGAGGCTGCCTGTGAGTGCGTGTGTGCGTGTGTGCGTGTGCGTGTGTGTGTGTGTGTGTGTGTGTGTGTGTGTGTGTGTGTGTGTGTGTGTGTGTGTGTGTGTGTGTGTGTGTGTGTGTGCGCCGAGTGAACAGTTGAGGCCACCACTGTTTTTCTCTCGTTAACCTTTCCAAATGCTCTGTTTACAATAGTGAAGAAAATCTGGCTTTTAGAGAGACTGATTCAGTAGTTATGACAGGTGGCTGCGAATATCACATCCACCGTTTACTTCCACATGCAGCAGGAGGAAACTGCATTCTAAGTTTTATACCATGTGTAATAAAGAGGGTAAGTAGGGACCAACTCTGAAGTTTAAAGAACCATATTGGTGGTTTTTAATGCCCTACAGTGACAAATGTTTTCCATATTGACTGACTTTCTGTGTTCTAAGTTCTTTTTTTTTAAAGAAAGAAGGGGAAGAAAAAGCCATTGTATTATTTTTCAGTGTTGTGTATCAGTAAATCATGAAGTTATTTCACCATGAGTCCCTTTACTTTGCTTCTTTGTCGTACCCAATTTCCCTCACCGCTTCATGTACTTCTACTTCACTTAACAGTGATTTTCTACATTTGTTTTCAGTAACCGTCACACAGTGTGTCTAAATCCGTTTGATTCGGTACATGTGCCTTAAGAGACTGATAAAGGCAGCGGCAGCGTAGTAGCCGGAAAAGATTTTCCACTGAAGATAAGGCGAGAGCGGTCTCCCTCAGTCAAATGGCACGTCTAGTGGTCTTGTCACACATTATTCTGTTTTGGTGAAACGAACATTGGACTCTTCCAAAAGTATTTCTGTTGTCAACACATTTGCCATGTTAGTTTATGCATTAACCGGTATTTCACCATTAGACACAAGCACACAATGAAATTTTTACTCTGACTTTCAGTCTAAAATAAATCTATTGTAACTTTTCAGAGTCATCATTAGACGGTATTGTGTTATCCTGTTTAATATTGAAAAGGTCTTTAACTTCTTAGTGAAATCATATTCCGTGCATGCTTCTTTGTGCACAGTTTAGCCGGCTAAATTGATGCAACATTATGTTTGCTTTAAAAGTTAAGAACATCTTGATGTCAGCAGTTGTTTTGTGGATAACAGATTCACTGCATTTAAATGATTCTGCAGCTAAATGTTAGCGTTGAATCCCTGTCTTTGCTGGTATGAACAGTTTAGTTACACCCTAAACTGACCGTGTCACAACAAATGATAAATGAACTATTAGTATCACATCAGTAAGTTAGAAGGAGGCTATACTGAGTAGTTTATGCATGCTGTAAAGAAATCTTTAGCTTCAATGCAGAGCTTCTATCTATTATTACTACTATAGGCAACTTACTTTACTGTGTAAAGTGCAAATATAGCCAATTTAAAAGTCAAAACTGATAGCATTTCTAACCTTTCAATGATAACGTTAACGAGATTTCGAAATCATTAAGGCAGCTTTGGATATTTTGATGCAAATCAGTGTTTTTACCCAGATGTTAACAAATTTGGCATTTTTGTTACTGGAATCTGTTGTCCACGTGGACTTTATCTCAATTGTCAAACTCAAATCCCTGCTCGAGGCAATAATGCTCATCGCTCTTTCTTAAAAAGTTTCCCATCTGCTGTAACCTTTAGAACTGGAATCTCATCCATTTTAATGTTTCCCATCTCAGACTCCCGAAAATATATCTGCAGAGAGAAAGTGAGATGAAGGCAGGCAGAGAGGGAGGGAAAGAGCAACTCTTGGCCAAAGTCACATCTGAAACACTGACCTGGATAAATCAGGGAAACATAAACACATAGTTTCTGGAGTGAAAGGCGAGGGAGGGGGCGCTGCTACCCCAAATATTCCACCCAGGGGACCCCAGCGAGAGGGAGAGGACCCCCTTATCCCACCTCCCCATCTCGACCCGCTCTAATTATTTATTTTTCTAGGGTGTAAATGTCTTCAGGGGATTGCTGTGTAAAAGCCAGCAGGTCCTGGGAGGTCATAGCAGCCCTGTGGGATGTAAGAAGTCTGGGGTTCGCTGTTCACACTCACATATATGCACACAAGAAACACAATCACACCAATGCAAATATGTAGACACAGAAACATATACATGTAACCAAACATGCAAAAGTTAAAAAAATGCTCGCACACATGCTAATCATATGTTGATACGCACCAATGCCCCCCCACACATATCCACAAACACGGCCCCCCACTCTCCTCTGCAGCCTACTGATTGTGTTTGTTGTCTCAGGGTTAGGTCTGTTGTCGATCCCCCGCAGGGCTTTTGGCTGCTCCGTTATCACGCATAATCACTTCCATACCTTAACAGCAAAGGTGTGTGTTTGTGAGTGCCTGTGTGTGGCTGCGCTGGTGTATACGTGTCAAGATCAGGCTGGAGGTGGCAGCAGTGTCTGTCAGGGGTCTGTCTCTGCCTTAGGAGTGAATGTCATTTTGAACTAACGGTCACCAGGTTTGTAAAAGACTCACTGGGGATCTAGCCCACGTTTAGGGCCCTGTGAAAACTGCAAAACTTTGGAAAGTCCAGCTTACCCCCAAAGGGAGCATGGAAGACTACAGAAAGGTTTTAAGGAGCTCCTCTCACGTTTGTTCCTGACCTGTAAATACTCTCTCTAACAGCTAGTTCAGGACTGTTTTCTTAACTGCTCCCATTCATTGGGGTCACTGGTGAACAATACTGGCTTCCTTTTAGTAGTTAAGAGCCTTAAATGTCTTTAAAAGGCAGCCAATACTTCATCAACTTCTGTTTAGAGTTTCTCCTGTAATTTAAGCCTTTGCCATGGCAACAGAAATGATCAAACTTGCTCAGAGGTGTTGGTTAGCATCAGGACAGGATCTTAAAACGGAAAATGAAACATTAATGCATGAATGCTGCTTTTAAATTTGCTTGAGTTGATGTGAGTGGATGCAACTATAGTACACTAAGACTTGAGTTGCTGGGAAAGTGATGGAGGATTTATTGATAAACCAGTCAATAGTGTCGTGAGGATTTCAAAAAGCCTTTATCACCTCTGTAAATGATTCTGCACAAAAATTTTCAGTATGTAGAGGGCATGTTGAGTTGAGTTTACAACACAAAATTGACTGTAGTCCTAATACAGATGTAGAACGGGCACATTGGAGTGATGCAAAGGGACAAAAGGCGCAGAAGTTCACCCCGTGATGATCCGAAGACAGCTCAGTCACATTTACTTTAAGTGAAATTAAGTCGCACTTACAGGCGCTCGGCATTCCTCGGTATTCCTTTGGGTACGGTCTTCAAACCCAAACCCTGGCAGTCCACATGCGACCCGGAGCAGCTACACTTGTGTGGGCATCCATCCACCGACGCAGCGCACACCAGCAACGCGAAAACCATAGCCCAAACCCGGCAGAGCGCGGCGCGCTTCTCCGGCCCTGTCGGAGGCATGATATCCACTGAAATTACTTCCAACAGAAGTTTAATTGAAAATCCGCGGGAGGAAAGTAGACGCTGTGGAAGTGAGGATCCTGCAAAAAACGTCAAGACGGGCTGTTGGACTGTGCGGCAGAATTTCCACAAAAAAAAAAAATCTAATTAAGTTCGCTGTTGCACAAGTTTACCAAACTTTCTCTCAGGAGATTCGACCAGTAAGAGTCTCCTCAAAACACTCCGTTGCCATTGAAGAATAAGAAGAAAATGAGGGTGTAGATGTGACAACAGAGGGAAAAAAGTTTTTAAACACCTAACCGTGCGTCACTCAGCTCGATGCGTAAAAGTCTCCCCAAACGCTCCCCATTCACAAACTCTCCGAGAAGTTATCAGCCCTAAACTTTCCAAGGTGAGAATGTTCAGCTGGGGTGTAACCTCCTTCCAGGGAACATCCCTCCGCTGCCAGGGAATAAAAAGTGAGAGTTGCAGAGGAGTTGTAATCAGAATGAAAAAAAAAGTTGAGAGAGAGCAGAAGCGCAATTCAGACTGGCACGCCTGGAGGTTGTGAGAGAGACAGAGATTTGTATTTAGGTTTCCCCCAAAATCCTCTCTCTCCCTCTCTCTCTCTCTCCCTCCCTCTCTGTTGATGTCACCAGAAAAGAGAGTGAGAGAGCTCCACAAACTTTCACTCGTCCCTTATCTTCACCCAGAAACATTCTGCTGAACAAACTCGACTACTTTCCCACAAGGAGGAATAAAACTGTACTCTCAGTTCACAGTAGCAGTGTACATATTTTAGCTAATTTCCCAGACACTCTTCCTTCTTTTTATGTCAAGGTCCATTTATCAACTTAATGATCGACTTTGCTATCATGTGTTGGTTTTGAGGCTTGTTTTATTTAAGCCATATCTCCAATGCATCATCCCAGGGGAGCCTGTGAGTGTCACTGATAAATGCTTTAACAAGCAGCAGATGACACAAAAATGTTGTCAGATAGACCAGTTAGAGTTGGCCACAGTGTGATAAATGTGATTTAACTTTTATAGTGTTGCCAAATTTCATTAATACCACAATTATTTGAACTTTTCATTGATGAATCCAAAGATTTTAGGTGGCTTAGAAGACATGAAACACGAATATTTTACTTTGGAGTTGAGGTAAAGTTTCTGCATTCTTTGTGGGAATAAATAAAGGTTCATGCTCCAACAAGTCTATCTCACCACACTGATTTCCACACATCTCTTTCCATCAGGACAGACAGTGCAGCAGGGACTTTTCAGAGCAAATCCATTCTAAAGGCTGCAGCAACTTGCAGTACTACTGCTGCCCTCTATTGGTGGAATTCAACGGGGGAGTACAAAGTGGAGACCCATCAGTTTGCAGTTCAGTCATAAGATAATTTAACTTCTAATTAAGTCAGCGTCCTCCAAATTAATGCAATTCATTCAGGGAATTTTTCCTGCAAATATCAAAAATCTGAAAAGCTTTTTCCTCAGCAGTGTCTCAGTATGTAATGAACAGTGGAAAGCTCATAAATATTGTAACGCCTGGAACCCAATCTGAGTAATTCAGTGTCTCATTCTAGGATTCAGGCTAATTAAAACATCAGTTTTCCTGTCAGATCGAGACCTACCAGAGGCAGGCTTGTGGCCAGTTTAAGATTTGATCAATTCTAAAGTGAAACGCTGCTGTACACAAACACAGTATGATGTTTAAGATCAACTCTCCGGAGCTTTCAGAAAACCACCCCCTGTCTAATTTAAAAGTTAACACCTTTTGTTTTCATTCAAGACGTCTGCTGAGTATGCATGTTCATTTAAGAAACAGCCTGATTTGTGGTCAGATGTGCAATTTTTTCATGCATTGCTAAAATTTATGGTGTCAAAGAGGAACATGCTTCATCATTCGGTTGACATGCAGCAGAGATTAAAGCTTCTGCTATCAGCTCTACATTAATTATTTTCATTATACGTTATAATTACTAGCATGTGTCATTCTTTTAAACAGAATCAGTGGTGTCTCCTCGCCTGACAAAGAGGTAGAATCTGAGTAACAATATATAGTTGATGTGTGCTGCTAAAATTCAGTGTGGGATTCAGCCATGTATCTCTGATCACGTGTCAGAAAAATGTGCAGCGCCTCTCAATTGTGTCTACTTTTTTTTTTTTGATATGCCGCTGTTTATCCCACTGGCTTTATCTGTATTTTTTTCCCCAGACCTATTGAAAGGCCAGAAGATAAAGAATCAGCTTTGAGACTATTTTCAAGCTTGTGTCTGATCGATGGCAGCAGCAGGGCAAGCAGTCTTTCTCCACAGCAGCTAATTCCATCTCCTCCTGGGGGATTCCCAGGTGCCCTCTGGCATACAGGGAAACACAAGTCTCTCCAGAGTTTCCTGGGTCTGCTGTGAGGTTTCCTCCCTCCTGGCTGTGCTCAGGAAGACACAGGAGAGAAAAGCCTGTCAAGGAGGTGCTGCACTGGAGAGTTATGTGCAAAGATGTAGCAGCATCCAGACTAATATATCCCAAAGTGAAAGCACAGACATTTGGGACTAGACAGACAGTCTGGCTACTACAATAGAAGAAATAGGAATTCTAAAAGAATCAGTTTATCTAACAGTTTAAAGGGATAACATCACCTAGCATGTATCATATGCACTACTATCACATGAACGTTTCTACTACCCCTATGTTTTGAAAATGAGCCATAAATTTGCACATGCACACACTGCAAAGACTCAAAGTCTTACCAAGTCTATTTGTCTTATTTTTTAGTCAAAATGTCTCATCCCACTTGATTTAAAATAAATTCACTTAACAAGTGACATTTCAGCAAGATGGAGGGACTTGTTTTAGGACAATGAATTTTAAATATCTCGTTAAGTCAAACAATCTTGAAATTATCTTGTTTTGAGTTGCATTTTACAAGAAAACTCAAAATAAGTTTAGTACACTTCAAATTAGGAGGTCACATGAAAAGAAAAACTATTTTTGAGTGAAAAACTATTTTTTTAGCATGTCTGGCTTAGTGTAAGACACCTAAGCTTTACAATCCTGGTAAAATAAAGCTTAAAATAAGTTTTTCAGCTAATTTTAAGATCTCTATATTCTAAATATTTCATATTTCAAGAAGTCTTACCAAGCCATCTTTCACTTGTTCTATTGACAGATTTCCCCCCCCCCCCCCACTTAGTTCAAGGTAAAAGTTCCTTGAAATATTTTTTTTCTTCTTGTTTTGAGAGGGGCATTTTTTCCAGTGCAAACATGTAACATATGGGCAAAGCATCCCACCGAGAAAGAAAAAGCACGGCAACGCAGACAATACCAGCCAGCAACTAGTTCTGCAGAGCCATAGCAACAAGTTTTCAAAGACAACATATTTAGAAAAACACTGGCAGCACCAACACAGTGTTTCAAGTCCCAGTCAACCATCAGTAAAAACAATAAAACAAAAGTCCAAGTTATCCAACTTAATGTTTTAGTAAAAGAGGTCTGTGGTAAGATGTTGCTGGGTCACGCCAGCCTGAGACGAATGTGAAACCTGCAACAACTACATCTGCACTTCAGCAATCATTATACACTCGTTTATCTAGCGTGGCATTGTGGGACGTTAACTGCAACTGTTATGAAACTTTTGCATTTAAAGCCTGTCTTGGTGCAGGTAATTCACCTAAATCAAAGCTCTATTAATTGCAGTCTAGCAGTATTTGATGCTGGTTAGCTGACGGTAGACCAGGTAGGCCGTCTAAAGCTTTAACAAGCCTAAGTAATATTTTTTTTTTAAAAACACACACAATTAGAGGAAATTTAAACAACTTTACTGTCCTTAGATTACAAAATCCACCCCGACTTATTATTTATAATTTGAAAAAAATGACAAATCTGTCTGCTGAGTTGCCGTTTGTCCAATGTGTAAATGAATGACTCTGCAGGCTTCTCTCTTTTCCTCATTCATTTGTAGAGAGCTGGGATCGAGCCCGAGACATTTTCAAGTTAATTAAGTGGTATTTA
This sequence comes from Acanthochromis polyacanthus, assembly GCF_021347895.1. Lineage (NCBI taxonomy): Eukaryota > Metazoa > Chordata > Actinopteri > Pomacentridae > Acanthochromis > Acanthochromis polyacanthus. The sequence continues at coordinate 11,073,680 of NC_067122.1, read as the reverse complement.
ATTATTAAACTAGTGGGAGTGCAGGTCTCCTTATCACTCTGTAAAAAACTTGTGGTTGTCCATGTGCTATTGTCTGCAGCTGTATACGACACTGGTTCTGCTATACATGAGTCACTGACGATGACGGAGCAACCGTGTCTCTTCCAAATTCTGTTTACATTCGCTTGCAGCTCATTTTCAACAGCAAATAAGTTTTGAAGGTGACATAATTCCAACCAGATCCCATTTTCTGTCAACATACTGAGTGAATATTATTGATTAATGTATTTGGCAAGTGGTGTATTTCAGAAAAGTGTTCTCTATCAACAAGTTTGGTTATTTTTCCAACGAAATACGAGATGTTTGAATGCTTTATACACTTCAAGTGACCAGAGCATTATTAAACATTTTTGGGGTTATATCAGGCACTTGGTTGTCGTTCAAATTAACAAATAAGGAGTGATGCACGTAAAATTGCATCACCACACAATGCCACAGGCCTTTTTTCTTTCTTTTTTTTTTTTTTTAACATGGGTCAGCTGTTGTTTTACTTGAATGGTGAGCAATAAATCCACATACTCAAGCCAGACTTTGAGTCATACAGAATCAAAGAGACACTTTTTTTCCCCTGTTTTTTAGCTGATTGAGTATTTAAGCTGAACAATTGTCCAATCGCCCAAAGTTGTATCTCTTAAAAACTCAACGTGAAAAGAGCAGAAGGAAGAGCCTCTGGAAGACAAAGAAAACAGTGAAGCAAACACTGATTTAGAGAAGTAATTTGGGTCACAGATGGAGGACGGGTTGGACCATAGAAAGTCAACAGAGCTACTTTGGGAGAGAGTGAGTTCAGAGAAAATGTTACTCGCTAATAAGTTGCCATTTGCACACAATAAAAAGATGACAGAAAAATCTATATCACAAAAACTCCTTGTATCACTAACGGCCCCTGACCCCAGGTATGGTCGTACATGCACACAAGTACACAGTATATACCTGCCTCTGCGCACGAGGTTTTAACCACATGTTGACACAAAATAGCCACAAACAGGCTGCACATCAGTGCAGAGTAAAACTGCAGCCAGTTGTGCAACAGTCTTTGTAATCTGCGGTATTTATTGTGTACACACACTTTTGTTACAAGTATTAGCATTTAAGGCAGTGCCTCCTCTCAACACACTGTAAGTACCCTGATAAAACTAAGTCTGGGGAGACTGCTGTCTCAAGGAAAAAGCCAGGAAACAAATATGCCTTCTGTTGCTGTTCCATAAACAAACAAGCTTCTTAGGGTTGTCATAGCTCAGACGAATACAAATATGAAGCAAACACGTCAGTGCACTTTTAAACTTTTTCAACAAGAAAGACAAACTGCTGTGAGCTGCAGGTAGACAAATCTGTAGAAGGAGATGATACAATGGACATCACGTTAGATAACATCATGACACCAGCAGATGCAGAGGTGTGTGTTAGTAAAGGATGAGGGAAGTATTCAGATTTTTAGAAAATAGCATTGCTGTAATATAAAGCAAAATATACTCAAAATATGAGTCCAGAAAAATTATCTGAGACCTGTCCTTATTGGTTTATCACTACTCACGAATCTCTGCTATACTTGATCAAAGTTGAGCTAGTTTTGATTTTTAATATACTTCTGGGCAATGCATTTTGTAAGTGTGTCAAAATTTAGCATCTCATCGAGTGGAATGGTAACCCTGAAGCCACAGATCCTCTAACCAAGACCCCAGTCCACTGCATCGTGTCTGACAAATAGGCCACGGACCTTTTTCATTCATATAGCTGCTGAATGGATGCAGCCTTCCTGGGTTTCTTTGCGTTTGTCCATTTTAGAGCTCATACAGCCCATACACCACTGGAGGCCTCCTCCGGCCAGCCAACTGATTGCATGTGACTTTTTTTTTTTGGCTTCTCTCGCTTATGAATGGGAAATAATTGGTCTTGTAGACTTCCCTAATATTATCTGACTTTATGGATCGAATTCTGATAATACTAAGGTTAATTCTGAGGGGTTGGCACTCAAAAACTGACTCACTCTTTTACAGCCTCCCCTCTAATGGTTATGTTTGAGGAAAAAGACCATTTGATCCAGTGTAAATTACACGATACTGCAATACTGAGCGTTAGACAAAGACAGTTTTGCAGTGCAGCAGCATCTTGAGGTCTTGATATACGATATATTGTTCTAGTTGAATTTTAATGCTATTTTGTCATATTTTCCTGGTGCAGTTTGTCCCATTTTTCCAAGCCTTTATTTAAAGAAATACATCTTGGCAAGGGCTGCACAGTGGCTTGGTGGTTAGCACTTCTTGAGCTAAAAGATCCTCGGTTCGCGTCCCCGCCTTCCCGTGATCTTTCTGCATGGAGTTTGCATGTTCTCCCTGTGCTTGCGTGGGTTTTTTCCGGGTACTCCAGCTTCCTCCTATAGTCCAATAACAGGTTAATTGGTAACTCTAAACTGTTCGCAGGTGTGAATATTAGTGTGATTGTTTGTCTGTATATATAGCCCCAAGATAGAGCAGCGGCCTGTCCCACGGTGTCCCCTGTCTTCATCCTAAGTCAGCTGGGATAGACTCCGGCCCTCCCTGTGATCCTAATGAAGATTAACTGGTGAGGTTTTTTTCCCCAAGTTGATACAAAAGTCATATCTGAACAATTATTTTTGTATTTGTGATTTCAAATGCAGCAAAGAAGATTTGTCAGTTGGCTAAAATTTAGACAATTAATTAGTGAATAACTACCAATTATTTCCATGAGGTTAAAAGTCAAATTTAAAAAATAATAATTATAAGCGGTCAATTGGAAAAGTCCCATGTCTGAAAGCAACAAGAGCTGAGCAAACAAATAATGAACAGAAAATCGCCGCCACAAAAACAACACACTGAAACACTCAAAATGAAGCAGCAATCGTCTTTTTTCCCCTCGGACAAACCGCTGCTTATGTGTGTATGAAACCACTGTCTGACGGCTTTGTTTGGGCTCATTGGTATAAGATGCATGTCATTAACTTTTGAGGTTGAGGGTTTGAAATTTTGTTCAGGACCTTTGATTCATGATCCCTTCCTGAGCATTTTCTCCTGGAGTCTCCACTGCACTTTAGCGGATAAAGCGGAAAAACCAAAAACATGCAGAGCGCTTTACAAAATGAGACATTAAGCATTTGCGAAGTGAATGGAGTTGGCTGCTGCTGAACTTCTCACACCACATAACTACTGCCACTCTTTCCTTCTCCTTTTCTTTCTTTCCTCACCCTCTCTCTTGCCATCCCTCGAGTGCCCTTTTCAACCCTCCATCTCATTCTCTCTGCTTTTGGTCTCTCTTAAACTTCCTCTCTTTGTTTTCCTGTCACATTGTCCCTCATCAACACATTCTCCTTTTATTTCTCTTTTCCTTTCTAATATCCCATCATCTGTTTCTCAGTATAATTCCCTCTCTTTTTTTGGTCTCGGCTTGTATTTTTATAAGCTGAAGGACAGTGTGCTACTAATTAGTGTCTTTCTGTGGTGCAGGACCGAGCCAGCGACTGGAGTAGCAGCTTCACGCATCACTGCTCACACACACACACACATTAATATCATGCTGTCACACGGAATTTCCTTTCTGTTGACCAAGTCAGTCTTACTTATTCATAAAACAAAGAAATATTCTGGTCCAGGCTTCTTTGGAATTACATTTACATTGGATGATAATTGAGGACATGATTTGCATCCAGTGTCATCATTCTGTGCCAAAGCAGAATGTAATGTATTATTATTGTAAAATGGTGTAAGATAAGAATGTAACAGGTTCGATCTCGTTGCTAGGGACCAGAGTTTGATATAAAAACAAGGCTTTTAAAAACGATTAACGTGTTCTTCTACCATTAATTGCAAAGATGACTTAGAAATAATAAAGTTGATACTTACATATATACAAATACAGCCATTATTAAATCAACATAATATAGAATTTTTTTTTCTGATCTACCACCCTTGTTAGCAGGACATCTTTTTTCTGTGTATTCCAAAACCGCAGCTCACTATTAAAATGACTTTCATGACGTAACAGCCTTATCAGATAAGTTTTGTTTGGATGATGCACAAAAACAGCTTCATTGGGTTTAAGTTTAGGCTAAAGGAAGTCCAGATTGGGTTAAAATATAAGGGGCTTTGTTCTCACAGTGCAGTAACGAACATGTGGTTAAGATTGGGGGCATTTCAATCTCATCTTTGCAAGTGCATCGGAGAGGTTAGAGGACCTTCATCGCCATGGTTGCAATAATAAACACGCAATTACGGTTATGAAATAGCCACGGTTAAAAGAAACAAAAGGAAGTCTCCCATGTAAAAGTCCAAAGTTTTGTCGATCCATCCCTGCCAACCTCATCACAGTGCAGACTTTGGGACTTTCTCCTTTGCTCCTGCCATGATTACTAAGGAGGTTTGTCGCTTGAGCATTAGCACATGTTAGTAGTGCTAAAGGACAATACAAGTTCATCATTTTCTCCCTTTCTTCCCACTTTTCTACAACAGTCTTCTTTTTTCCCTTCCTTGCTTCATTATTTGTCCACATTTGCACCAAAAACCAAAGACAACTAGATTAGAACCTCCCAATCAGTCTGTTAATTCAACATTGTACATTTCAGAACATATTCCAGAAATGGCTCCAAATTGTAGAAGAAGTCTACACTCCATCATAGAAGAATTGCATAAAACTCGCTAATAAAATAAAGCTAATAAAACAAAGGAGTTGTCATTTATTAGAAACAGTTTGAAATCAAATGTCAAAGTTCACTGAAGCTGAACTCCGAAGTCCTGAAGTGCTGCACAAGTTCAGTTTGCCAGATTCACTGATTAAAGTTACTCCACTGAAATGAATTTGACATGGCGCCACATTTGACTGTGATAATGCTGGTATGACTGGACCATTTGTCCTTGTCTTCTCTCTTATACACTTCCCGCCTCTCATCACTGCCCCCTTTCTCTTCTTCTCACATATTTTCCTTTCCTCTTCTCTCTCCCTCCATCCCAGCAATGGACAGATTAGAGAATAATTGGTGGAAAGTTTGGACTTCTCTTCACGCTGGGCCTCATCCATTTCAAATGCTGTGATATCTGATGGCACATTAATGGCTCGTGCTACACAGCTGTGTGTGTGCCCTGGCATCAGCGTTCTTGAAGTTCCGTACGGGTGTTAATGTAGGTGATGTGTGTGCCTAATTTTGTATTTTTTGCATGTCAGTGATGAAGTATGTCCTCATCTGTGTGTGTGAGAGAGTATGTGTGTGGTTTAATGGATCTTTTAGCCAGACAGCTCTTTGGCGAAGCTCCACTGTGGCCCCTGCACAGCTATTATCTTCACATACACTGTGGACACACTTCCTTTGTGTGTGTGTGTGTGTGTGTGTGTGTGTGTGTGTGTGTGTGTGTGTGTGTGTGTGTGTGTGTGTGTGTGTGTGTGTGTGTGTGTGTATGAGTGAGAAAGAGGGGGAGGGAGAGAGGGAGGGAGAGAGAGAGAAAGAGAGAAGAGAATGCCAACTTTTAAAGGGGGGCTATCATAACATCCCCATGTCACTTTGAACACACACTCTCACACATGCATGATTATGTTTATGTGACTGAAAGAACCACGTGCGAAGGTTTTTTTCTGGTTAGAGTTGGGAAAACCCTGACCAAGAGATCCCTTATTTATCTTCCTATTTTCATCCAACAAGCCGAGCTGCAGAAGGAGCTTCAGCCCAGGCCAGCTACCATGACCCTAGGCGTAATTTTACTTCATTTTCCAGTTTTTGTCCTGCTTTTGTACATACTCAATGCCAGCTACCTGCCATATTAAATGGAAACTCTTAGGCTTTAGTTAAAATCTCGACCAATAGCATGTGTCCTCAGGGGTGTATTGGAACATGAAGGGTCGCACCACCTTCCAGAGTTGGACACTTGGCATCCAACTAGGCAGTGGAGTGATACATGATTGACAGGTGCTCTCCAACAGGAAACCATCACAGGCTACACCTTCTGCAAACTCGTCACCGTCTGCTCCAGGACCAACATGGCGGTTCACCAAAAGGGTTTTCTGGAAACATTTGAGGTGAGAAATAAGACTTGCAGCTGCAGGATCTGTCTGATTTTACATGAACAATAGTCAGTTTAACAAGTTTTCACAAATTTCCAGACCCATTGAGTGGCACCTGGAAGTCGCTCGATCAAAGCTGCCTAAACTTCAACTTGAATCAAAATGTATTGTGACGTTATTGGAATTCATTGCATGGCTGCTTACAAAGACAATTAAAGGAGGTGGTAAAATGACAGATCCTGTGGATACAAACCAAAAGAGGTTCAAAGAGGTATGCACATGGAGACACTGCCAGGAATTCATCAAGTTCCAACATATCCTTGGTAAGCTGTCATCCAAACCTGTTTCACACTTTTCAGAATTTGTCCTCATGTTGAAGGAAATGCAAAAATCATTAAAAAGCAGAAGTGTGTGCCAGAGATTCTACACTACATGAAAACAACAGTTTTCCACTGATTGTCCATTAACTTTAGTCCAATCTTGCCATGATTGCTACTTAACTCTACTCATGAGTTCCTTTATTTTAGACATACTAGTCATAATTTTGACTTTGAACCCACCAGCTTTACTCACAGATTAACCTCTGGTCCAATAGACCCACTTAGTAGCGACTCCAATCATGTTACTGAATGGGCTCTAGATTATGATGAAAATCCAGAGGTCTCCAATAAACCGCTGTTCCCTGAAAGTTCACTACTCAAACAATGCACACCACTCTTCTCAAGCATAGTAATACTAGTGCACACAAACACACACTCGGGTTCCTTAAAGGGCAGTTAAATAATGCCATATGTTGCTCCACCGCCTTTGTTTCATTGCGAGGATATTTTTTTTCTCTTGCTGCTTCCCATGTTGTGTTTGATTGATGGTCTAATTTACTAGAATATCACACTGACACACACACACACACACACACCACTAGACTCAAATCCGGGTGGTGTGTTAGAAGGATTACTTTGCCCAGGCAGATCCAAATGTCTGTGGACAGGTTGAGTTAGTGATACTCTTATGGAGTGTTTCACTCTTTCAGAAATACCGAAAGAAAACCTGACGAAGGCTCTTTCACGGCGTGATATACATTTCAGAAATTTATAGGAAATGTTTCTCTTTTTGTGTGATTTGGCCTCAACATCCCTCTCTTGTCCATCCCCTGTAACACAAGTACAATTTCAAAGACCTGGAACCACTTAATCAAGCCATGCTGTACAGTTCTGTGGAGCAATTTGTTATTTGCTGCAGGTCTTGAACACATATACAGTACACACATTCACCACATAGAATGTCTGGGCAGCCATGTGTTTGTGTGATTTAGGGTTCAGTAATAATAACTCATTAAACTCTAACCTCCATGATTAAACTACTGATTGAGCAGCAGCACATCTGCACAGCTGACCCCTTGTGTGAGTGTGTGTGTGTGTGTGTGTGTGTGTGTGTTGAATCACAGCCCTGAGCTATTTACTGACAGACAACAGCATTTGTCTGCAGACAGTACGACCGGAAACGGGTCTCTGTGAGCCCAAGTGTGCGTGCCTTTATGTGTAATGGCGACGAGAATTACTTATATGCTCTTTTTCTTCAATTTCCTCGCATAATTTTGGATATGGCTGGTGGAAAAATTGCTGCCCAAGGACTGAAATACAAGTCGTTTTAGATCTTTTTTAGCAGTTTTGTCAATGTTTTGACAGTTCTATCAATATAATATGTTTGAATGTATTGTCGGCGAGTGGTTTAGAATCAAAAGGAGATAAAATAGAGACAGACAGGCAGTAAGAAAGTGAGATATTTACAGGTTATTCTGAATGGCTAATACCCATGTAGAATATGTCCGCTCACACTTGCAGCTGCAGACCCAGTCATCAGAAATACGTGCTACCCACACATGGACACACACTCACACCCTTCATGATAACTGCATTTGCAATCGTTTGTCAGGCTGGAAAAAACAAGGCTGAACAAACAAAAGTGTGTGTGGCCAAAATGGCAGGAAAGAAAGAAAACACTTAACCTACACTCTGTCACAAATATTAATGTATGTGTGCGATTATGCCAATAAAACGCATTCTTTACTGAAACTCGTATTTGAAAACTTAGTCGAAAAGATGTCCTGACACAAAGCAAGCTTTAAAAGCCTGGTAATGCCTCTAATTGAAGTAGTAGCCAATGAGCTATTTATGTATGTAATTATTACATATATTATATATTTCATGCCATTGCCCTCAATTAACCCAAGACAGCTCAATTAGAACACAGTGTGTCTGCATAAGTCCACGTCCTCTACAGTTAATCTGAAGTGAAAGCTAATTATTTAGATCCACATTTGTAGAACATGAGAAACCCCAGTAAAGGCTGCAGACACTGACAAACTATGCATGGGTTTGAGTCCGTGTGTGTGTGTGTGTGTGTGTGTGTGTGTGTGTGTGTGTGTGTGTGTATATATTCAGTGCAGAGGTTAACCTCTTCCTTTTCCTCCCTAACAAGCAACGGTCAGAGGTCACGATACAAATGAAGGGAGAGGAGGAAAGAGGGATGAAAGGATAAATTGTAAAGGAGCCAGGAAAGGAGACTCAAGACTGATTGGAAGCCAGATGTCTAATAGGGTCTATAAATAACCAGGTGACGAGTGACAGTAGGATGAAATTCGACTTCAATAACAAGTAACACACAAAGATCGTCAATAGGTAGAAAGCCCGTGTCAATAGCGACAAATGTAATATCACACAAAGGAAAGAAATATGTCATGATTTTGTGGAACATAAGGCTTTTTTTTTGTCAGCTCCCAAATCAAAGACAGTGATTAGCAGTGAATCAAAAAAATGCTTAATATGTGAATTTTCTGAACTAAAAAGATGATCAATGCACACCCCGGTAGCAGGGATACAAAAGTGCAGCACTGGGATGGTATCAGTACTGAAAACTAAACTTGGTAACAGGGGCTGCTAAGCTACAAAACCCAACATTTTGTCCCACCCTTCTGCTGTAAATCTTATACTGTCGCTGGGCCATGCATGCACAGCAGCCAGAAATAATGTTTTAGGAAAGAAAATTTGTAATTCATGATATTGTGAAATTTCCAAATGTCTTCTTTTGCAGCATAAAAGTGATTAAAAGTCACCAAATTCCACATTAACGGTAAAATAACTTGATTTCACAGGCTGATATTTGTACAAAATAGAGTGGTCGCTCAGTGCAAATGAAGATTTGTAGACCAAGTGGATGAAATCTTCAAAGCATTCCAAAAACTGACTCGAGTGTCTCGGAAAATGTATGGCATACAAAAATTGACAAATATATAAATGAATTGATGCTCTGGAAATTGGATAGTTGTTTTATATATATATTGGATAGTTGTTTTATATATATATATATATATATATATATATATATATATATATATATATATATATACACACATACATATGCGTTGTTATTGTCTCTGCCAACAGTTCTTTACAGTCTGAAATCTTCCATTTGAAAACACTGCAAAAGAAAATACAGACATGAACACAGCACCCAGTCTCAAAGTGTGACATCTAAATAAATTTATCAGCCTTTTTATCCCTCTGCTCAGTCCGGCCCTTTGGCTTCCCGTCTCCCTGTCTCTCTACTTGTTTGTCCTCCCTCCATCCATCTCTGCACTTTCCTCTGTGTCTGTCTACATTCTTCTTTATCAGATAGCTGCAGTCTTATCGGTGTGGAGGTGCTGAGTACTGAGCAGCTCCACAGTTCCACCGTAGCAACAACACATTCCTGCCTGCTGTGTGTCTGCATGTGTGTGTCAAAGTGTGTGTGTGCTTTAGCTCAGGATGTGGGAGCAAAGTTAGCGAATGTAAGTTTTAATCTTCACGACTGTATCACAGGGACACATCTGCTTTTGTGAGGCGCATGTGCAAATTGTGTGTGTGTGTGTGTTTGGCATGGACACATTCCTCTCCGCCACCTCCAAACCCAACCGACTCTGCTCTGAAGCCCAATCAAAACAGACGTAAATCGCGGCTGGATATAAAAGCCATACCAAAGCAGATGACAGTCTATGTCTGTGTATGTTTTTCACGTGTGTGCACACATGAATGTGGGTGTTTAAAAAAGGGGGGGGGGGTATATTTCTATTTAATTTTGCCGCAAAAGATAAAGTGAGGTCTTCATATTCATATTATAAAAATATTGGCTGAAAAAATACTAAAAATCACTAAAAAAAGAACTATCAGATTTGTCAGTTTTATAATAAATTCCAACCATAACAATCGTTATTAAAGGTTCAGAATTCATCATGGGGAATAAAAAGATGCAAAACAGGATGCACAGTGACTATAAATGTCTAATTGCATTTCAAAGTTTTAAATCAGAATCAAGATTGTGTCAAATTGTAGGAAATGGTTTCGGTTCAGAGAATCCTGCCACGAAACCGGGCCCTTGTTAAATGCTCTGACACAAATTTGAGCTGACTTTACCCCGTTCAACTGCCAGCATGGATCACTGGCTAATTTACAGCATGTTACCTGATCCACCGAGGGAATACCATCACAGGTGTGTGTGTGTGTGTGTGTGTGTGTGTGTAGGTTGAAGGATCTCGGGTAAAGCTATTACTCTATCAGCATCTCATTTCCACCCCCAGTTCTCTCCCTGTGATGCTTATCTGCTCCATTTATGAAGATATGATTACAAACATGCAACTTTTCAGCCTGGTATGAGATGTGCATATCTGGACGTGTGTGTAAAGAATGCGTGTGTGTTTTTGTATGTTGACATCCATAAAAGAACATTTTTTTCATTGTAGCTGCCAGCAGCACCTCAGGGTTTTCTGCTAATATATACTGTATATTACAACTCAAATGTGAAGAAATTGGAGTGAAATGGAGTTTACTTGCATAGACAAAAGCAATTAAAATGTATTTAAGAAAATACCATAAGGGATGGCTTGAGTAAACACAGTTCTCTGAACATCAGTGTGATCATGTCGGACTAATCTCAACACAATAATAAAAAGCAGTTGTTCTGTTTTATTCATGTCAACAGGGATTAAGCAAATTACCGCTTAATTACTTCTCTTTGAGCATGATCAAGATGCATCTGTGCAGCTGGTGATGTAGTTTTTAGGGTTTTTCTCCATCAGGTTTTTGTTATTTACATGCTAATACTTAATGGCACTTAAGGGAGATGTTAGTTTATTTAACTCCTAAGCTGGTGGTTTACACAGTTGGAATCGCAAGGCCTCGTGCTTTCAAACAACTTGATTCCATGGACCACTGCCAGCAACAACACCGTCTCTTGTTTTGCGCAGGGGTCAAGGGGTTAAACATGTGCGTTAAACAACTCGAGTGATTTTAATCCGAACGCTACAGCAGCAAATATATTACTGCAATGCATGTTTAACAAAACTGAAAGAAGCCAGCAAAAGAGAAACTGAAAGAAGCCAGGAGGATGATATTCAGAGGTATACAGAGGGAAGTGTCAGTGTAATGAATGACAGCAGAAAAACAAAGCAAAAACAATCCAGAGCCCTCTGGTCAAAGCAGAGAGTGGAAAAACAAAAAACTCTCAAAATCCCTTAACTGGCTGGCAAATACTAAGCAGAAGCAGTCAGGTGAGATCTCGGAAAAGGAAATGAAGAGGACATGCTCTGCTCCACCTCATAACAACAAGTTCTTCTGCTCTCCCGCAACAAAAAGTAATTGCCCTAAAGAAAAGCCCTGTACCCCCAGATGGTCCAGAGGAGCTGCTCTGTGGTCAGCACTACAAGATTACACTTGAACTGGGCAGCTCCCAGGTGTGCGTGTTGGTGCGTATGTGTGTGATGTGTGACCCTTGTTCCTCTGTGAATATCCCCCAGCCATTCCAGTAAAGGAGCAGTGCAAGGTTCACCCTCTACAACATCAAAAATGTATCGGCCTGATTCACACCACATTTGTACAACCTTCATTTCAACACACAACCTGCTGAGTTTGGCATTAAACCCCCCTCTGAATCAGACATATGCCAATATATTTTCAGACAAATCATGATCACCTCTAACCTTTGCTGCAAAATCCAACACGTTTGTATGTAAAATGTCACTCTACATAGCTGTTTAATACCAAAAGGATTCACTGTGTCTGCCAGTCATCCATGTGCGCGCACACACCAACAGATGGTAGCTGAACCGCCAAGCAGTTATACGTTGAAGACTGAGTCGCCAACATTTCAATCAATAAACCACAGGTGCTGAGAGTTGGGAGCGAATCACTTCACAGAAAGCATTTAACACCTTCAAACAGGTATGTGTGCAGCAAGATTTGACTTAAATCACTTGAGATTTGGAACCCCTAGAGGCTTGACTTGATACTTGGAAGCAAAATCAGTCAAGTGCCATCATTTGATCTGTTAAATATCAGAATTACAGAAAGCAATTCTTCAGAGTCTGAATGTTTAATCATTGTACTTAAACATTTAAATATTCAATTTCATCCATATAAAAACTACTTCTACCATAAATAATACTGAAATATTCAAATGTTGCTCATAAGGTTTTTCAACAAGCGCACGCTCCTCCTGAAGTGAAATGTAAAATATGAAGTCCTGTCTTGATATAATCTACTGTGAATGGCCTCAGTAAAAAAAAAAAAAAAAGAGAGCCACCAGTTGGTACAGCTTTCACTGAAAGCACGAATCACATTGCATTTTAATAACACACTGACTGATCTCCAATGAAATAAATCTGTAATTTCCACAGATTTTTACTCCGCGAGCGTAAGAGACTGAAGTTGTAACATCAAAGTCTCGATCCTGCTGGTAATAGGCAGCGCTAGCTCACCAGGAGTCTGCCAGAGCGGGACACACACACCAGCGAACATGCTCGGCTCCACGCTGCTCGCTTATCTCTGATCCGCCATCTCCCTTCCTGTGGTTTGGATCTGATGAAGCCTTGTACTTCAAAGTCCGTGGGCCAACCCGTACTGTATGTGTGGACGTAATGGAAAGCACCTGCACTCATTGAGGCGGGGAAATATTTCGTGTGAAACAATGTGGAGATGTGGATGGATGAATCGAAGGAGGGATGGATGGATGGACGAGTGAAAATATGAATTATGTCATTTTTTTATCTGCGAGACAATTTATACAAAGACATTTTGTCTGTAAACGCCTGGACATAAATCAGATTAGACTTGACTGGAGAGATGGATGGACGGATAAAAACAGACAGAAATGTCCAGATGGGGGGAACCTTATTATAAATACGAAGCCGGTGAAGGTAGAAAGACTGATAGGATTCAAAGCTTGGATGGGGGGATGGAAAGAGCGAGGAGGAGGGGATAAAGGAGACTGAAAGATGGATAGCGGTGAGCAGATAAAGCAAATAAAGATGAAAATATAGAACGCAGGAGGAAAGAATAAGGAAGAGAGGATTTTCGGTGTCTGAGGGGATTGTATGCACACAAGCCTGAGAGATGGATGAAGGGATGGGAGGCTGAGGAGGATAGAGCAGAGCTGAGAAAGACAATTGAGGCACCGGGTGAGGAGATTTCAGCCAGAGTGAGTTCTCATGACTGGAGATTTAAGGGGGTTTCAGTGACGTCTAAAAGAGTTTGGGGTGTGTGGACACAGCAGCCATTTGTTATTCTTTTTTTAAGGGATTTTGCCTTATTTTACTGTGGATATAGACAGGAAATGGAGAGTCCAGAGAGTTAGTCTTATGATAAAGGTCAAACCAAGAGTGTTTGAGGTGAAATGGGGTGGTCCAATACGCCTCAATATTTGCTTATATTTGGTTATTGACGTGTCTATCATAAACAGAAGCCAACAGGGGAAGAGCTACAGGTTTTGTCGTTGTGAGACATTGTTCCATTTTGTTGGAAATGCACTTGAGCTGGTTTGCAGTTCAAAGGAGAGATCAATGATCAAACCTTTGCAGGAATGAAGGGCGGTAAGTGTCACTATTGCCAGTGACAAAAGAACTGTGATATAACAACTAAAATGAAAGTCTCTGGAGACGATTTAAGTTCACTTAAAATTGTTATTATCAAATCATCTGACTTAGGATGTTAAGAGTCGCTTTTGCTTGATAGTAAGGACTAAAAACAACTTAAAATTCAAAAAAGTTCTTATTCTAATTAGACTTTTATTTCAGGTATGTGGATACTTTGGCCTCAGCTATTGAGCTACAAAGACCACAAACAGCTGTATTTAAACTTTCAAGCAAAAATGAAATAACGGATGAATAAATTTGTGAAATTGATTTTTAATTTTAACATTGTAGCCTTCAGAAGTTTTGTATGACACCATAAAATATTTCAATATTTCTCCTTTATTCATCTGATGGTGAATTTCTTAACATTCCATAATTTCTTGCTTCTCCACCTTTCTAGGTTTTTGTTCTTTAAAAAAATGCTTCTAATTTTTAGATCTATTATTTTATAACTCACATGTTCTCAAAAATAAATTTGCATCATTTAGACTGCTTTGAGGGGTTCAAATGAGAGAATTAAACTTTCTGTCTGATCCACAACCATCAGCTTCTGGGCTTGTACCGTCATATATATTCATAGATCTACATTATATTAAGGTTTACCGCACAATACGCAACCTTTTGCTCGTCCAATATTAATATTTATTGTACATTTCCATTCAGTCCCTCAGAATAACCAGACCCACTGCTTTTTCTCATCAATCTGTCAAGTGAACACAGACTTGGATTTTACCTCTTTAAAGAAGGGGTCACAGGAAGGAAGGCTTTGTTTTTATTGAGTGGCGTTGGTGGTCTGATTCTGGGATCTGAGTTCCCAGAAGATGATCAGTTTAATCCCAGAATGATTCACACACTACTGGAAAACTTCAACATTTATGTAAATCTTTTCTGGGAACAAAGTCAAGCTCTATTGTGTGAAGCTTCAGTTTATACCTACATTATTAATGATTCTATCAAGAGTGTAACAATTTAGAATAGATCAAAATGCGTACATTAGAAAATAAGGATTGAATGTCACTAATTACATATGTGAAGCGTCAGAGGTTGCCGTCCTTTGTGTTCCCGGAATGTTGTTTCTCAATGTGTAAGTTATTAAGAAACTAAAACGGCGTAATAACAGCCTCTTCTTCTCAGGCCAAAACGAGATGACTGATACCATTAAACATCAATAGACGCCTGTGAGTCACACTTCCAATTAATGGAAGTGACGAAATGCATGCACATCCAAACAGTGTTTTCCTGAGGGTTGTTGGGATGTTTGTTTAAGAGCAAGAGAGTGAAAGACAGATGGGGAGGAATGAGTGCAAAAGGGGCAGAAAGTAGAAATGCTATCCAGCAGTGAGTGGGAAAAGCTAAAAAACAAGCGTTCATCCGACAGAGCAAGAGAAAGCCCCTTTAAAAAAGTGGCTTATTAGATTTCACTCTACTTTTCTTTTAAAAGCCAGGAGTTCAGGACAAAATTATATGTTTCTGAGCACTGTTAGCAAAAAATTCTGCATTGAGTAGCAAAAGCAAAGACATTTGTCTCAAATGTGGAGCAGGCTGGCTTTTCATTTTGAGCAGAAACCCATGTAATTTACTGCCTTCCCAAGCACAATGTAAACTAAATTACGGGTTGTAATACAATGCATGGCTTACATTGATAACAAGGCCATTCAGCTACAAGGGAAAAAGTCAGAGGGTTGGCCGGTGCTCATGTGCAGGCACACAAGTCTTTATCACATATACACACGCTCTCAAACACACAAATCACTGTCAAGTTCGAAATGACGCCATAAACTTTGCTGCAAATGCCTGATAAAGCTCGATTCAGTGATAATCTTTTGTATTCGTTCACTGATGTAAGCAGAGGGAGACCAGGTCTTTGTAGGTTCAACCAAACATTTGTTAAAATTATTTAAACTCAGAGCAGAGAAAGAAAGAAAGAAAAAGTTTACATTGACTTGCCCAAGCCCTCGATTTCCTTTCCCAGGATATTAATGAGGAAATGACACACACTTGTAAAGAGAAAAAGAGAGGGAAGAAGGAAAAAAGAAAGAAAGAGAGAGAGAGGGATGTGAGTTTCAGGGGGACGAAGGTTGGTGATTAATCCCGCTTTGAGTCAACTCCACCAGGAATTCCATCAAAAGGACGGAGAAAAGGGGATTTTAATTGCCGTTCCCTCCGTGTTTCCCAAAACGCTTACCTACCTCCACCACCCTCCTCCTTTTTCTCCGCCATCCTGGTGAGGGGGGTCGCCCTGGAATCCGACAGGCCTCCTACCACACACACATGCACACACACACACGGTCAGAGAATTACTTTCAGATGTGCAGTGAAAGCAAAGGAAGGTGCGTATGTGTGCGTTTTAAGTGCCGCCTCACCTTCCATCGCCTATGCGTAGTTCCTCCTTTTTATATTTAAACACATGTTTATCTTACTGTCACATGTGTCTTAGCGTTAAAATCCCACCTGTGTTCACTTACAGTATAATCCAGACTCCTCGTAGAACAAAACCTTCAACACTACTCGGTGTGTTGATAGCCTAACACAAAGGACCGGCCCTCTCATGGCTGATAAAGTCGTCTGTATGGATAAAAATGCCAATTGAGTGTGTCCCTGCCACATCTGGTGGATGTGTTTCATCCTTATGCTGAAGTGACTGTCAGAGTGGAGCCCAGGGACCCATCAGAGGTCCTTGAAGCAAACCCTGCGGTTTACTAATAAAAATGAAGAATAGTTTCATTTTAGTATTATTTCACCTACCAGTTAGCCAAATCAAAGACTGTGCTCACTGTGCCATGCAGCTGTATAACCCTGTCCTGTTGGGGAGACCCGACTAAAGTGCTAAACCAGTTAAAATTTACAGACCTCCCCCTCCCCTAAGACACTCTTTGACTGTGAGGTATCCTCAGCTTATGATATTCCAAGCACTCCAAGAGGTATTTTAAAGGGACACTGATCTGGCTTTACACATGATTTTCATTTAAATCTGAAAAAAATAACCAAAATTATGTCAGCAGAGCTTTCTTACCTTGAGTTTTGAACTTATGACATTACAGAAAGCTTGTGTTGGCATTTATCAGAAATGTGGAAGTCTAGCATTGTCAGAAATGGTAATGTACTGTTGACAATCCAGAGGTTTTGCCGCTTACAGACATATTCAGCTACCGCGATTTTGAACATTCTGTCTCATTCATCTGGCTTTAGTGAGTCAAGTTCAATATTTTAATCACTCGTAGATAGCTAAAACAAATCATCTAATTTGAGCTTAATTCATACATTTCCTGAAGTGACTTTTAACAACAAAGAAGTGACATTTCCCCTAGAGTGAGCATTACTTTCTACATCATTGCACTTAGGAGGTATTGTTCTTAAAATATTCCGGTAGAAACAATTTGGTTGTCATCCATTTTGAAGACGAAACTGGAGTAAAGCTTGCTCTTAATGCGTTAAGTCTTTCTGCAGTGCTTATCCATTAAACATACCTTCCGGAGCAATTTGAAACAGCCTGAAATACCATCGTAATAAAGCACCTGCCACCTGATCAGAATCCTTCTTCAATGGGCATTGTAAACCTTCAAGCAGCGCTGCATTTAATAATTTTCAGGCAATTATGCACAGAAATGAAGGGAATCCATCCATCCATCCATCCATCCTTTATCCCCATAGGCTGAAGCCTATTCCAGCAGACAGAGTCGTAGACCTTGAACAAGTCGCTCGCACTCATACCTACAGGCACTTTAGAGCGTGTCTTTGGACTGTGGGGCCAGCGGGGAGCATCTACAGGAACCACATGCAAACCGCACACAGAAAAGCCCCAATCAACCAGCAGGTTTGAACCCTTCTGTGAGGCAGCAGTGATTGCATTGAGAAGGATTTCACACCAACCAACACAACTACATAAACCCAGATTCACAGAGTGAGTCTGTTCTGATTGGTTTTAACTGTATTACTGCAAAACATGTCCACAAATAAGAGGAAATACAAATAATTGATCTTTTAGATGCATAAGTGAAAACATGTAAAGTTTTAATGCTGTGTATGAGTGTCTCTACAAACAAGGGCAATGGAAAACAGCCCCAAAAAGCCCTTCTGATCGTATTGATCCTCAGCCACAAAGACGGTGCTTTTCCATAACAGATGAGCCCCATAGGTCGGTTGTGCAAGCAGCATGTTATAAGAAGTCAGTGTGACAGAATTTGCTGTTTCAGTCAAGGTACAAAGCAATTGTCTAGATACAGCACCCTCTAGTGGCAGGAGTAATCATAATGGGAGCCAAGAAGGAAGTCAGTTGACAGTTGTAGAGCCACAAATGCTCTGATTGAAAGAAGGCTGTGACAGATGGATGAACTGAACCTTAACACAGAAGGCCACTGGTGATTTCCCATTTATTTTCAAGCAAAGTGCATGTCATGTTAACCATGACCTCTCCATAGCCTCAACTGTGATCTCTCTGACAAAGATGCATTTGGGCCAAACTTAAACCCAACCATCCATCAATACATCCCATTTTCTGTACCCATTTTATCCCATGGAGGGTCACGGAGCCTATAATGGCTGACACTGGGCAAAAGGCAGAGTGCAACCGGTACAGGTCACCAGTCCATCAGAGAGCTAACACAAAGAAACAGACAACCATACAGGCTCCCACCTATGGTTAATTTAGAATCATAAACTGTTCAGCTGATCTGTGGCATACCTTTTGCCATCATTACAATCAGTGGTACTGTTGTTCCTCTAAGGATCAAATGAAAAAATAACAAAATCCAATCAGGTTTCTTATTATCATATAGCATGTTACATGGCCTGAGTTGACAAAAGCCATGTACATGCTATATGGTTGTGAACAATGCTAATAAGGGCAACAAGCAAGACAGAAGACTCGTTAAACCTTTTTCAAAACAAAATAAAATAAAAAAAAATCAGATCAAATTTTCTAATAAAATTAATTTAGACAACTAAAATTTTAACACAGTTTAGAGCAACTAAAAGTCATTGAAAATGAAAAAGATGTTTTTTAAAGATGCCAGTAGAGGTGCAACATTAGATTTAAAGAAGAAGCCTGTTCCAAAGCTAAGACACAACTCTCGTTATACAGTTGATCGTGGAAGAGTTAACAGCAGTCATTCTCAGAATCTAAAGGTCCTAGAAGTAGAAAAAAGTTCTTAAATGTACCCAGCTGCCAACCCATGCATGGCTTTATAAACAAAAATGGACATTTATTGTAGGATGGAAGAATTGGTGAAAAGTTTCCTCACCATGGTTGTCTAAAATACCACTGGGTTGTTGCAGATGTACAACAGTAATAAACAGGCCAAGGGCTCTTTCTATTCTTTTAACTTTCATTGACATTACTGTTCTTCTCTCTTTTCGAGCCAAGTAAACAGTCCCCTGATCCTCCTATTCACCTCAACTTCCCCCTTTACTTTCCCATCAGATCAAACAAGATCAAAGTGAAGCACTTAAGGGAGGGGGTCTTTAAGTACAGATAAGATGGGAGTGTTTGATTTCAACCACAGCTAGAGGTCTGACTGTCATGTCATGGATAGATGACTTTAACAAACTTCCCTCAGATGAAACCAGCAGGCAGTGGATATTTACCTCCCCTCGTGGCATCATATGGCCTTGGTTAGAGATAAGGGCCATTTCTATAGATAGATCTTAAAGTGCTGTCGTTTAGGGAAAGAAACATCTAACTGCACTTTGTTTGGGATTCTTTTCTTTTGCTGTAACTGTACATAGTCACCATGTATAATTAGATAGTCACAGGCTGTGGTGCCCCTCCAGTTGTCAGACTATTCCTCTGAACGTCTGGTGAAACAAAGGCAAGAGCATTTTATCTTTTAAAATGGGAATGTGCAGAAAGGAGTGAAAATTCTCTTTGAAATTACAGTAAGTATTTTAGGACTTTACAGCTGAGCGGGTTATTGTTTTGTTATCTGTACGTTAAGGGGATGTCTGCCAGATAACATCTTTTCTGTTGATGTTTACAGTGTGAGAGTGTGAGTGATGGTACATTCATGTCCACACATATCAGAGACAGGGAAAATAACCCTGTTTGTGCATGTAAAACACTGCTTACATATGACTCATGAAGATAAAAATCTGATGTTTTAACATTAGAATAGAGTTCTTGTTTTCTCTGAAGCACTATCTACACAAATCTGTTTAATGCTTTCAACAGTGTGGTGTCTCCTGCTATTTACCCAATCAGTTCTGAAAAATCCAAACAGCTGAAAATGCACTTGAAGTTAGACATATAGGAATGCAACCGTTTAGAAAGCATGCAGCTAAAATATTCTTCATTGGGTTTCAACCAAGCAATGCGCCTGGATGAAACTTGCAACTTGCAAGTGTCTTAATTTTACAGAAAGAACTATTTTTA
The DNA here is from genome assembly GCF_021347895.1 of Acanthochromis polyacanthus. NCBI lineage: Eukaryota > Metazoa > Chordata > Actinopteri > Pomacentridae > Acanthochromis > Acanthochromis polyacanthus. The sequence goes on along the minus strand of NC_067122.1, from coordinate 11,053,332 downwards.
AAAAAAAATCTATTTCATTAAAATATACCTCTATTCCTGTGCTTTTGATACACTGTATTGCATTTGGATGATAAATTGCTTATTCAGTTATCAGAGTAAAACACTGTCCAACTGCTGTTTCTCTGTACAGATGCCTATTTGCATTCTTACAGAAAAATATTACTCATAAATAAGATACATTGAAATGTAAATGCAGCTTCATATTTACCATATAGCTATTTTTCATACATTGGTATTCACATTTCTAGGAAAAGTGCGTAGTCATTAGCATCACTGTGACTGTTCCGGTTTTAGCCAAAAGGAAAATTTCCAACTGTTGTATCTTGGTGAGACATTATCCACTAAAGCAAGAATAAAATACAAAGTAAAAGCATGCAAAGGCTTTAAAATACTGCACAAGGAACATGCAAAGCAAAACATATACAACTGATATAACAGACTGTTGAACAGACAGAACAGGCTGCTATGGCATGACAATATAAAATCCCTTTACATGACAGATAACTAACAAAGCCAAAGGGGACACAATCTGCCAAAGAGAGCAGAAAAATCAAGACTACAGCAACTATGGCAGGTCTGCTTTACATGCACAGCAACAGTGAGAGCCACTTTGTTATATATTTAATATGCAGGTTTCAGAACTGAAGACTGTCTGGCCACAAGGTGCTTTTCTCCTTGGGATGACCACTGTGCCCAAACGATGCTCATCTGTCCCCACTATGTTTGTGAAAAAATGGAAAAAAAAAAAGTCAGTTTTTAAATATTAAATGCATATTTTAAAAATGCAATAACATTTTCTCAGAAAAAGAAACCATAAGTAGACAGTATATGATTTAAGAGTAGTATAGAGCAGACTCGCTCTAAAAATAGAAAGCAAATTATTCCTTCAAAGGCGTTTTGGTGTAAAACTCAGCTCAGAATTAATTCCATTTCAGAACTATATTCTAGCAGCAGCTGTTTAAACACAGCTGATCTGTCTTTGATTTTGTTTGCATGGTGGCTTGATGACATTTCTAAAATCTAAAATGTACTGTCTGATCTTCTCACATGAGGGTTAAGAAAAAAAATATGTGATTGCTAAACATGTAAGGATTTGTTATTTTGCGTGGCAGTGTCTCCATGGTGTGTACGAATAAATAAACCGAAGATTAAAGATAAAGACATTCAACTTTAAATCTTTTTTCTTTCGTCGCTTTGAAATGCTGTGGGAAAAGATGGAAAACAGGATCTAAACAAAAACTCATTATTTCCTCATTTCATGTGTGGCGAAAACCACCGGGAAGGAACATATTATTTTTTCCTTGTGTGTAATAAAAAGCGCATGTCAAAACCCATACGAAGGAAAGCCAACACAATTCATATTCTTGCAAATAAACTGCAGAGCGATGTGCGTTATCACTGCGGCTGCATGGACGTGATAGCACACATTTGTTTTCTCTTCCATAAAGAAAAAACAATTCTGTTTACAGACACTGTGTTGGACATAAAATGTAAACAGAGAGACGATGCGGGAAGAAGCAATGTGATGGGACTTTTAATTAAATATAAACACAGGAGATGAATAAAAGAAATCAAGAGACTAAAAGCGATGTGTGGTTTTATGATCAGGATTCCAAAGTCAGTTTGGTAGCAGAAGAGTAAGTTAGGATGTTTGAACCCATATTTATCCAAACATATTCACTAAAAAAAGATGTCTTTTTTGAGTAGTGTGACACTTAGCACATTTTTTTTAATGCATAAGAACAACAAGACCAGTGTTAAAGTCTAGATGTTGAGCCATGTGCGGTCTGAAAGGCTTTATGATGACATGTCATTGAGAAGACAAGCGTTACCCGATTCCTAAATGCATCCCATCAAGAGCTGGCTGTTGAGCTGCCTCCTCTGTGTCAGGTATGCTTCTAGTTAGCAGCCAACAAGAGTGTCAGATCATAATCAAGGCAACACCTGCTGGGACTACCCAGAAGCCCCTGCTCATATGTGGTGCATTACCGGTTTCTCTAATTGGCTGGCTCCCCTGTGGGGGCTAAAACCTCTGCACTGTGATTGGGGGAACTGCAGCATTTTAGCCTGATGGGTTTTGTAAGTGTGAAACTGCAAATCTGTGAAAGCGTCAGGCATAGTGTGGTGTGGATATCATACGTGTGAGGAGAGTTAACTTACAGTAGGTATGAAGCCCGGGAGTGCTGCTCAGGAAACATTTTGCTGTTGTTTTGGAAAAACAAATATGGCTTTTTCCTTATGAAATATATATTTTAAAAATCTCTTACGTCATTGAGGGAAAAAAAACATTCTTCCTTTTCTAATAAATGAGCTGGAGACCCGTTCCTTAAGGCGGTAACCATAAGCTTGTGGGTTCATAAAATGTAAAATGTTGCTACATCATTTGTTTTCAGAATGATTTTGCACCCCGAGATGAGGTCTGCGAAGTGATCTCTGTAATTTAGCCGCTCTGCCAGCCTCTTCAGTCAGTCTGTGATCCTAAGGGAAACATTTTGTTTAGCCCTCAAACAATACCAAGCCCTTCTGGTTCATATTTTACAGCTAAATGCTGTCATGGGCACACAGCAACGCCAGAACACATTGTGTAGGCAAAAAAAAAAACAATATGAATGCATGTTTTCATGTGCACACACACTCACACAGACAAACACAATAAAAGTCAATAAAAGTATTTTAGGATGCTCAGGAGAGAAGAGTTTTAAGACCTTCTTCCTGCTTTCACTCCTGGATAACCCACACTTATTTCAATTACTATCACTCTGCCGTGTGTGCGCAAGTATGTGCATGTGTGTGTGTGAATGCACTTTTCTGTGTGTGCCCCCCTTTCCTCTATCTGTGCATGTGTGTGTGTGTGCAGTGAGTTCCTACAATCTAGAGCACAATTAACGACCTCTGTTCTCTGGTAGCCGGCAGCCAAGGTGGAATGGTTCGAGTTAGGAGGAGAAATGGCGTGAAAAGAAAGCTTAAAAAAAGTAAAGAAAGAGAAACACTAAATGCACTCTGGCTCCACGATAGTCTCCTGCGACAGAAGAGGCCGAAGCTCATGCAAGGCTCATTTCCACCCAGAGTTACACAAAGAATTTAATGCAACACTTGTGGAATAAAATGATTTCTTTCTCCTTCACCTACTTGAACTTTATTTAACTTCAAATATTTTCACACCAGTGGAACAGAAGCCTGCATGGTTCATACTGATGCAGCAGTCAAACAGATGTACAACACAGTATTTATGTACGCTACTGTATGAGCATAATGGTGACAGCCTGGTGTTTAATAGGCTGGCTAGAAACATTATTTTCAGATTTAGTAAGGAGACGTTTTGAGGCAGTAAAAGTGAAGAAAAAAATACCATTAGCAAGGCCGGGCATTGTGTGATCATTGTGTCAGCCAAGGACCAAGGAAAGCCCTGATCCAGAAAAAACTAATTTGTTTGATTAACTGATCATCAGTTTCCAAAAGAAAGAAGCAGCCATTTGAGATAAATTCTGCTTTCAGCTGCTGCTCAGACTCTCAGCCCACATCCAGTTTCTCAGCCTGCAAAACATGACCTTGAACTGAGTTTACAGCAGTGAAAGCTCCGTCAGACCCCAACCACAGTCAGATACTACTGCACACTGAGTTAATCACACTTTCTATTGACTTTTATTGTTTACACACATGTAATGAGATTTAATTGAGTAGAATGCACAATGTTTGGGGCTATTGTTACATCTTTTTTCTGCTTTGGATGAGTACCAATGTAATAAAAAAAAAAAAGAAAGCCATGAATGGATCCAACTCCATAGCAGCTACTCTTATTTACTGTGCATCATTCACTAATAATTTAGTATGTAAAAATGATTAAAAAGGGAACGCATTGTTAGTTTTAACACAATGTAACACTGTTAGATGTTCTGAAAAACTCACAAAAGATGCATTTGCCACTCTGATTAAAACAAGTACCGTAGTATGCTAGAGCCGTCTCTATTTTTGTTCACGTATGATTAAGGCTAGATGCAGTATTTGTTAGAATGCCGTTTCATGCATTTTACTGCAAGTACTCCTGACATAAAACAGTGAGAAATATGGACATAGGGAACTAAAATTCTTCTCAACTTTTGCATGATGGAACAAGAATAAATTATTAAAATTTGCCAGAGATCAGAGGTAAACAGACCTCTGTCTTCTGTGCTTGTGTCAGAGACTCTTCAGTCAAGTGTAAAAAGTGTGTTATTCTTGTGGAAGTTTGTTACATTCCTGGAATAAAAACAAAATGAAAGAAACTTGGAGGACTTGAGTACGAGTAGGAGAGGGCAAATGATTAAAATAAATCTTTCAGGTGCTACGGGAAGATTTATGAGGAAGAGCTAAAAATGGTGAGAAAGTGTAATTGTGCACAGACCACGATCAATGTGAGTCTGTAATGGTGTAAATTAGTCTTAATCATAACACTCATGCATTCACATTAACCAGCACGCACTTACTTTATGTTCAGTCTCTGCACTTAAAAAAAACTGTGACAGCAAGAGAACAGCAATGTGCATTTAGTTTAAAAAAAAAAAAAAAATCACCTCTTCACCTCATAAAATCCAGTTCAGATATTTTCTAAATTCAAAAATGTAGACAGTCTTATGTAATTTAAAACAAGCCTTTGCAACTCTGATTTTCAAGATGATTAGAATTTCTAGACAGATGTTCTGGGAACACCTGTACCCTGTTTTGCCTTTTATTTATTTTATGATGTGACCACATTGCTCTTCTCTGCTCTTGTTTTATTGAAAATGGGTCAAAACACATTGTGGCTGGGTTTTATCAATGCTCAGATCACATCCAAGCTGGGCGTGGAGTGAACAATGTTTGGGAACAGTCAGGCTGTCTGTCTCTGTGGACCCTCATCAGTGGATGTTTGAAAAAAACCACATAAATCCAGGCTTTGTTTAAATATGGTGGAGAAGTAATAGGACAAGGCTGTGGTGTCAGGGCTTGAATTGAACTTAACAGGATGAAAAACACACTAAATACACATTAGTTATTCGGGAAATACTACCACATTTACAGATTCCAAACTGCAACCTTTCAGTGCAAAAACATCAGTCCACTGAGTGCACCTTGAGGGGGAGAGAAACAAGTTCATTACTTCACCTGCATGTCTGTGGGAAGAAACTGGAGCAGAGAAATGCTCCAGAACCAAATCAGTATTTGTTTCCAACTTTTGTTAAAAATGCACTTTCAATAGCAAAGAAGACCATTTGAAAGGGCCTTTTTTTCTGGAAATAAGCTGGAAAATAGTTTTGATTTGCTACAGTATTGTGGCGAATTAAGTTTTTTTTTCTCTTTTGTAAGTTTTGTTTTGGAATAGCATTGAAGCAGCTTACTGGATATTTCCGTTATCCTCCTCGGGCATGAGGACTGGGACATCACATTTCTCCTTTCAGCAGATAATGTTGTCCTGGCTCCATGGCAGGCCTTCCAGTGTTCAGGTAAACTGAGAGCGATGCTGTTGGAATGTGTATCAGCACCTTCAAATCTGAAATCACAGCTCTGTCCTGCTCCCTTCAGGTCAAAAGGCAGAATCTCTCCCAGGTGGGGGACCTCTAGTATCCGGGGATCTTGTTTATGAAGAGGGACCATGATACTGATTGTAAGGAGGCGTAAGGAGGTCTACGTCCGTGTTCTCACCTGTGGTCATGAACTTTGGATTCTACAATTATACAATTTCATTTAGCAGATGCTTTTATCCAGAGAATGGATGATGACCAAAACAACAAAGCTGTAAATGATTTGAACTTATTTTTGTCTGCAGGAAGACATCAGGAGACTGGAAATCCAGGAGGAGTTCAGAATAGACTCCATGCTCCTCGACATTAAAAGGAGACAGTTAAGGTGAGTAAGGCACCAGATAAGAAAACCCCCTGGGCTTCCTTTTGGAGGTACACCAGGGAAGGAGGCCTGGGGGATGGCCCAGGACCTGCTAGAGGAACTACATCTCTCCGCTGGCCTGGGAAGAACAGAGGAGGGAGCTGGAGAAGGCTACTGCTGCTCCCCCTGTTGTTCCTGCAGCCCTGAACATCACTGAAGAATCAGTTTTATTTAAAGCAGTCACTCCTGCATCAAAGAAGGGTTAATGTCTTTCATTTAATGTTGCAGACCTGTGCAGCTTCTGCACAGAAAGGATGTTCTGGTAAAGTCAATTAACAAGCAGACAGCACCACAGCAGGGTGTTTTTTGTTTTTGCTTTTTGTTTTTTGTTTTGTTTTTTTTGGGGGGATTGTATGTTGCAATTTCAAACAATCACAACATTAATAACTGTTAAAAAAAATCATATTCATATTCCTTAGTGTAATCCACTCATTCACACACAGTCAGGATAAGCAGGATGCTAGTGTTAAGACAACAGTGTTTTCTTCTGTGCTGTGTCAGTGTTGCCTGCAGAAATGGTTTCTCCAGGAACATGAACAGTATGACTTGTCTATATAGCAAGTCTGACACACATACTTGATACATCTGAAACAATCAGGACATGCACATCATCACGCTGACAACAGTTGAGGAAAGAAAATTCAGTGTTGAGCCTTTGACAGCCACCGTCCAGAGGGAGCAGATCTATTCATGCTCAAACTGATTGGAAAAGAGGGAAGTCATTTGCTCCAATCAGACCTGCTGTTGTTACACCAGCCTCTGGCTTTGCGCTGTCATTCACAACCCTATACATGCTTATTTTCCCTCTGTCTGTCTTCCATTCTCTTCTCTTAACTCTCCCCTCTGCTCATTCTGTACATCAAGTCTCATCGCTTATTAGTCTCCATGTTTCTTGCTGTCCGATTGATACCCAAAAATGTTTCAGTATGATTTTTAGAAAGCCACATCAGCATCTCAATCTCTCTCCCATCCCTCTGTTTTCCCTCTCCGTCTGTTTTTTTGTCAGTTTGTCTCTGTTTTTCCCTCCAACCCCCTTCAGTTGATGATTCCTAGAAAATCAACCACTGTTTAAACACAGTGAAAATTGGCTGTCTTTCTGGTGCTATACAGCTCAGGGCTGTGAATGAAACAGTCGACCGCATAATGACACTTTGGAATGCAATCTTCAACTAAAGCCTTTACTATAAATTCACATAAAGAGTACCTGACATGTATTTCTCATTTGTGGACCCTATCTCTTTCTGCTCCAGTGTGTCACTGCCTCCCTCCGCCCTTCTCCCCTTCTATCTCTCGCTGTCTTGGCAGAAGAACTATTGCTGGAAAGCCTATTTTGTAAAAAGCTATTTGTTTGTCTTTCTGTGCGCCATCCCTCTCTTTAGATGATTTATTTGACTGTATTGCAACGCTCAGCTCCAGTTTCAGGCAGTTCAGCCAACGTAAACCTTGTCACAACTCTGAATTCCTGACTAGGCTACAGCTTCCAGGCAGACCTACAGTGGATCAGCACTGGATAAATACAAGAGATAAGCTGCCCAGAGCACATGAATTGGGCAGATACCTCCTAACCGCCAATGATAATGCACAGTGGGATTCTTCGTCTGACCGAGGACTGGTATGGGTAACTTAAAATGAAGCCATAGTCAGTGTTAGATTGGTTTCATGTCATTCTGTGAGCTTATGGGAGGCAAAGAGCAGCCTCTGGGCCAAATTTGGCCCTCCACCAAATACATTTGGCACCCCAACAAAAGTAAAACTTTCCTCTTTACAGCTCAAAATGTTTGCATATTTCTTTGTAAATCTACTGTAGGTAAGAATGTAAATACCAAGATCATGAGAATCTAAATAAACACTGAATTATACATCAGTGATTTACATCTGAAGAACAAAATAGGTGCCAAGAACACAAGCAAAAACATCTTTAGAGGCTTTATATTTAACTGCAGATTGAAGCAGAATTCACAGTTTATGATAGTGGATCATTCAGGAATTACTTTCTCAAAATGTAGATGTGCCTCTAGAATGATTTCTTTGGCAAGTTGACTTTGATGTTAAACTAGTTTTAAAACAGTTTTTTGAAAGAAACTTCTCGAAACAATACACTGCATCTCGGTCGCTTCTGTAAAAATCTGCTGGTGCTCTACTGAATAAATATTTTTAATGCAATTCAATATTCTTAGCAACAACTTAGTTTACGGTTGTATCTTTCACTATGTTAACCGTTTCAGCATGTGTAGAGCAGGTCTCTACCACAAACAGTTTCCACCACTGTATATTTTGCTCTTATCTTTCAGTTGTATATGTGTTTAGGTGTGTTAATATTGCCTTAAATAGTTTACTTTTAATGCTGCTATACGGAGAATGCTAAACTTATTTTCATTGTTTTCCAAAACAGTGACAATAAAGATCTATTCTCTTCTATAAATTCTATTTTTTTCTAAACAGTAAACAGTCCTGCTTTTGATCGGCCATTGCTCTGATTATCTGGATCCTGGTCTGTTGTCCTGGAATGGATACTGCAGTTTTTACGGACCAACGTGCCACTCAGGAGGATCCAGACCGATCGATTGTGTCCTGGAACGCTGTTTGAAAGCTGAATATGTCACGTGTAGGCCTTTCTCCCGAGGTCCATCTTTCGACTTGTTGGTTATGCCAATAAGGAATGTCTTTGTTTATTTTAATATGCATCCAGTCAGTAGGACCGCTGGCTGGACACTCCTTCCTGTGGTGGTTTGTAGCTGCACTTACTGTGGACGCGGCTGGAAAGGCCTGAAAGCACGCAACTTCTGTGTTTTCCCTACCAGTCGTTTGCATGCAAGCTGACAGGAGGAAACTACGCTTGACAGCGCAGACCATTGTTAGGGTTGGACCGGCTAAACCTTTGTGACCAAGGTGCTGCTTGGCAGAAAAAGTGTGGCATTTCTTGAGGAGTTAGATCACAAAATGATGGCTTTAGGATGTGAGGGTATTTCAACATTTTTCATTCCATAACACTAGTCACTGACCCCTGTTAGCCATGGTAACAATAATAGCACTACTTTTATTATCCAGCGACCTACACCAAAGCCCTTCTTGTGATGCCTGTCGCACATTTCAGGTCGTAATGGAACATCGTAACGGGAGAAACAAAGACAAAATGGAGAATAAAGTAGTAGGCATTACAAAAGCTGGTACATCAAGCTGATCCTAATTTTTTTTTTTTTAAACTATGCAATCAAACCATTAGCTTTGTGTGACTGTGACGGGATAAAACCAATCAGTAAATGGGACTATTGTGCTTTTTAAACATGGATGCCAGACTATCTGAAAAAGTAAGTCTAAAGGTTAAAAGGCATCTTTTAATGCCTATCTGATCTTGTCGTTGGTCAACAAATGCAAAACATGTTTGAAATCCACAACAAAATTATACCTAAATAAAGGAGAAATCTTGAATTGCAGGAATGTCCATGTTAAATGTTTAGCTGCAGGATCACACTCATTCAGAGTAAGAAGAAAGGATCTCCAGGTGGATATTAAGGCATGAAGAATTTTTCTGCACCTCCCTAGCTGTATCAGAATGGAAAATTACATCCTAAACCTCCATTTAACACTGAGAATTCTTGGTCTCTAAAGCAATTTCTCAGTTCAGAATTATTCCTTCTGACATTATCAGGGGAATTCTGCTCCACCATTCCTGATTTGCTTGAAACTTTATCATAAAGTATGGATATTTAAAATGTGAAATTTTCCTAGATGTGCTTTTATTTGACCGTTTACCCATTCTCAGCTCATGTCCGCATACATTGGAATACGAGACAATGCTAAAATGTCAATATCTCAGGAACTATTAGAGATGAAAGTATGACATTTTTACAGTTATTTCTCATTTTACTGATTCTGTAGGTCTTAAGCTTTGCTCCACTTGAATTCAGCTATATAGCAATATTTGTGCTACAAATTGATATTTCTCCTCAGCAATGAAAGTTCAATGAAAATAACTTCCATATTTGCAACCAAGTATTTCATATTTTAAAAATATTATTTCTGGTTTGTTCTGTATTAGTGGTACATGCTGCTAGTGCATGTGGTCCATGGTTATTCTTTTTTTTTTCATGCTTCAACTCATTCATAATCAGACACTTATTTATTACACTTATCAAATATTGCAGATTTTGAATCAGTCACATGATGAGAAATAATAGACAATTTCAGGCTTTTATTTTTAGTAGTTGCTGAGATATTATTGCTTAAACAAACACTTAAATGTGCTGAAAGTGGGTCACAGGGCATTTAAAAATAAACATATCTTGGAAATATTTCACGTATCAGACAAAAGTTTCAAATAACTTTAAAAACATCCATATTTTTGCTACGGAAAATTTTAGGTAAATCAGTGGTAGTTGAGCAGAAATTGTTCTAAAAAATGTACTAATTTGAGATGAAATGACCATTCATGTTTTTACAGTTGTGCACGTTATTCAGTTTATGGACCAGTCTTCTGTTGGTCACTAAGCAGTCAAATTACTTCAGACATTATTGACAGTCTTTTCCATGTTTAAAAAAATGCCCACATTTTCAAAAAGCAACATAAAGCTACAAGTGTGGTAAATAAACCTCTGCTGATTTATTTAACTTTTTTGCATTTCATCACATTATCCATGTCTGTACTATTATTATTTGATCCTCAACCAGTGAACACATGGAACCACTGGATCCTGCTTGATCAAACTGTCTTCATAGGATTGCAATAAAGCTTTTGCAATGCTCCTTCGAACTGCTCTGAAAGAACGTATTGCCACCCAGTGTGGTCAAACACTGACTGTCATGTGTTGAAAAGCCACATAATGCATGTGGAGCTGGAGAGGATCTCATGGGAGCTGTCTAGGAGTTGTGCATTTCTTCTAAAAAGGACACCTCCCATCCTGCTTGGGTTTAGCAACACTGTGGTTCAGAGTCGGAGCGAGCCGAGTCTCCCAGGGAAGCATTGTGTCTGTGTGAATCACGACAAAAATCAGGGTTGAGACTTAAAAGGATCCAAAGTGTCACTGGCCCAGGATTAATTTCAGTGTGAAAAAAATGGTTGCGATAAAAACAAAACCCAGACAAATTGTATCACTTAAAAGCAATTAACAGATGACTGTGAATGTGTCTGCATACACACACATTGCACAATTGGACGACCTCCCCAGTCTGACAGGATAATTATCTGTCTGTCTCTGGTGTTTGTAGCCAACATGGCCCACACTGCAGAAACCACTTCCCCTCTGTCACAATGGACAGAAGCGCAGAGGAGATAAAACTAACTGGAAATACCTAAAGGGTCTCTGTTTCTCTGTCTGTAACACATCTGTCAGTAGTGGACTGAAAACTAAGAGGCAGCCTAAATAAGGAAGAAAAAACAAATAGTTTTTGCCACCGTGGACTTCCAAAGATGCATGGATTTTTCACATTGCGGCTTGCACAGAAAATGAAAACCATGTGGAGGGCTCCGGAGCAGGAGACGAGGAGGAAGAGAAGAGGGATGTAGCAGCCAAAAAAAATGCTGAATTGTCATCCGTCTGCCCTCCCTTCATGCCACCAGACACCAGATGAGCTGACAAGGACGACCAACCCCAGCAGAGATGAGTCAGGGCCAGAGTGGAAACACTGGGACATTGACTTTCTTTTTAACCTTTATTTATTCGGGGAACGCTTGCTGAATATGCAGTCCTTTTTCAAGCTCCATATCACACAGCCCTCTTTTTCTACCAAGCAACCAGCTTCACTGCAGATGCCGGGGGTTACCTGCATCACTCATCTCAATATTATTGCACAGAAAGAAGCGAGGCCATTTCTTATTCTTTCCTGCACCGCATTTCCACAGTGGGTTTCTGGGATTTGAGCTGGCCTCCTCCAGCTACAAACCACATGGGCAGGCTTGTACTGTTAAGAACAATGGTGTTAGTTGGCGCTCATAAAGTATATTAAGGTGCTACTTGTAACATTTTTTTGCTTCTCAAATTAAGACCACATTTCTTAAACCCCCGTTGCTTCCTGTGCCATGTGAAGAGTTGGGAGAGGTAAGAATGAGGAAAGAGCCAGTAACAGCCCTTGATAACAGCAACAACCTGCTCCAGAAGTTTAACTGTCATTCTGAATAATTGTAGCCGTGCAAAATGTGCACAATAAAACAATTCCAATTTTATGGCTACAGCTATTTCTCTTTAGCCGTTAGGAAATCCAGCAGTTTAAATTGTTGACAGTCATTACTAGATGGCATTGTTTACACATGGAAGCCATCTACGAGATCGTTTTATTTGAATTGGAAATGACAAAAATGTTGTTTTTATGAACTTGAGGAGGAAAGAACACACTTTAACTGCACAAACTGCTGCAGGGATATACAAATGTGCACCGGGAGCCCATGACAGCGGCGAGGTTTTAAGTGCCAAAAGCCAACCTCACAAATGTCGCTGAAAGGTGTTGTTGGACATAGAAGTTAAATTCATCATGTACGGAGCATCACGGTAGTATAAGTGAGGCACAAAAGTTGTGTAATGTCACATGGTGCATTTACCATTCAGTAATTTGTGCCCAACATACTTATTATCTAAAGGGAGCATGTGACCGTGGCTGATATCAGGAATTGTAAGACCATCTCCAGACTAAAATATCTCACATACTGTTGGATGTAATGCAGCTGAATTTTGAAACATTCATGATCCCCAGAGGATGACTGTAACTAATTTTTGATGCATATTTTCCTCTGGTGCTGCAAGCTAATTTACTTTCACAATTAAATACTGAAACAACATTAGGGCAAAAAAACAAACAAAAATGAATAAAAAATGGTTTGCTGGATTTGATCATTGTGGTAAAGGAAACGTGATCGCAAGTTCAGTGGTTTATCATTTATTAGATTTTAATCACCTATCAACTTGCTATGTTTTCCTTATTGTCAGAGAAACAAAATGCTGATGTATTTTCAGGTTTCTGTAATGTGAGATATGTGTTTTTGCATAAGTAGGGTCAAAAGTAGAGAGCTCCTACTGCATGTCAATAACTGGCATGTAGACTGAGAGAAGAATTCTAGCTTACTTGCTGATCCAATCAAACGAACCAGTGGAGCAGTAGTGTATTTCAAAACAGCCAGAGTTTTTTGTTGACTGTCAAGGTTTAAGTCATTACTCGTGTGTTTCTATGAGAGACATGCTGGACAGATTCTGCTTCTCTCCTTACTGCCATGTATTAACATTTACCAACCAGAGGCAAAATGTCTTTTTTCAAGTCATAAGCAGTTCTTTCATGAAAAAAACCTCCATCGTTGCACAACAGCTGAGCTCCTGCAGCCCGATTCTTGCCCCATCGAACTTTGGTACAGCGTTGCTGCTGCAATTACTTTGTGAGTTGAAGGTTATAATAACCACCGAGTAAAAGCCAAAACTAGGAGAGTGAGACCAAAGTTTTAAAAAAAAGCAAATCTTATTGAAAAGGTTCCTTGTTTATCCAGGAAAGCTAGAAAATAGTACCTCGTGTCATAACTTGCATGCATATGCTACAGAAATCCTACATTTATTGGCCTGCTTTGCCTCAATTGATGTCATCTTGGAATGTCCACTAAGCCTCTCTGTGTGTTTTTATGAGTCAACATGTGTACATAAATTCTCACGTTTCTCTGCATTACCTGAGATGAATCCTGCAGCCTGATTAAGGTCAACTGATACCCTTACCCAGTGGTGCTATAGTAGTTAATTGGCACAAATTACCCAGAGTGTGGCGGTATTTCCTCGTTAAGTGCTTAGGGAGGTCGCAGAGGCTAAAATTACGTCAATCACATGAATGGTTCTCAATCAAGTCCTCAGATTACTGGGAGGGTTGGCCATAGCCTGGGGAGGATCAAAAGGGAGACTTTTATTTTTCTCTCTTGATGTGTTCCTTTGTTCCATCTTTTTCTGTCAGTTTCGTTGTCTTTGCAACCTCTTCGGGTCTTAAGTTCCTGTCTCTCTCTTTACTTGCTTTAATCTCATCATTTGTCTAAATATCTGTATTATCGGTGTGGATCATCTCCCGCTACGTCTATCCCAAGAGAAATCATCTTCACATCGGTCTTCTCTGGCAACGCTCATTTTTCTCTTTATGCATTTCTCTAATTTCATCTTCATGTCTTCTGCTAATCCTGACCTTCCTCCTCCGTTTCACCTCCTCATTCCTCTTTCGGGAAGTTTTTTTGACTTTGTCCCTGACCTTTCCCCTTTGGTCCTTCCACCCTGCTTTCTGTATTCCATCTCTCTGATTTGAGCTGCCTGAGGCCTGAAGTAAAGAACAAATAATTGCACTTGTAAAATTTCACAAGAGGAGAAATGTGGGCAGAGGGAGAAGGAAAGAGCAACGAGAAGTAGAGTTAGGCTAAAACACAAGAAAAGAAGTCAGCAGAGACAAGAGGCCAGAGCTTGTTAGAAAAGCAAGAAAAGAGAGAGGTGTAAGAGGTGGTATGTGGAAGAAATGAAGAAAAAATTCTGATAACACTGAGAAGATCAAGGCAAAAGTGTAAAAAAGTGCAAATAGAGGATGAACGAAAGGAGGAGGTGGGCTCTCAGGGAGGTAGACATGAAGAATTGAGGAGGAAAGAGAAGAGTGGGGTGAAAACAGGAAGGTTAGAGTAAGAAAGGTAAACAGGCAGGATGGAAGGAGGCTCTGCAGCGAGAAAGGTCAAAGCCGTTGTAAATGTTGGCACTTAATCAAAAACTCAGACCAACAGATTATCTACACTGAGAGAGAATATTTAAGACTTTTTGAGGTATTAAAAATATGTGAAAAATGGCGTGGTTGTCATAACATTTGTACAGGAAAATGTTTTTAAGAAATGATGGCTCCTCTGCCCGCCTCTCCCTCAGTAAGATTTAATGTGCCCTGATGTCTGGATGACTAATGAGTTTCCATCCTAGCTGAAATTATTTAAAAGCTTTTTCCCCTCTTTCCGTTTTTTGGCTTGATCTCAAAGCTTTATCAACACCCTGTATCTGTTTGGAAGGGAGGGCTTCATTCGGACACGCATAAATGAGGCCAAGACCTCCACAATGCAGGCACACACGTCTAATATATGCAAACACGTATGACAACAGAGATGCAGAAACATATTTAGCCTGCAAACACACACACACACACGTCATACACACTCGCGTGCTTTCAGTGTGCAGACATGAAGTTGTGTCTAATTCGCTGTACGCTGAGTGATGTAGACCACATAGGAAGGGAATGTTTCTGCATTGCATCCATTTTAAATAAAGAAAGTCAAACTAAAAGCCCACACATATCACCCAGCTAACACACACACAGGGTTCTCTGTGCTGTACACTCATTCTCATGTAAAGCACGCAACAAATACACATATCTCCCCCCTCACACTCCTTATATTTTCAGATTTTCTGCAGTTGCAGTTTCTGTTTTATGTCACTTGGAGCTTTGTTAAGATTTAGGCATTTATGTCAGTAAAAGTTTTAACAGAAGTTTCAGGCATGCATGATTGTTCCAGGTTGCCGGTACTGTAGCTGTAGTTTCATCTGTCAGTGATCTGCTGTGCTGTTTGTGCGACTATTGTGATTAAACATACACAGAGAGTTTCTAAAGTCACAATCTTTCAAAGCTATGTGCAGGACAGACATGTTTAATGATGATTTTGGGAAAACTCTATGCTGCTGCGACCCCCAGCATCCCTTTAAGATGTTAATAAACCAATAAATGGCCCTGATCATTGCACATCATTCTCATACATAAGAACCAGTAGAGACCTCCATCCTCTATTAGGCACAGTAGGCCATTATTACCTCATGTAACGCTGCTGTGTTAGCACCTCATTTGATGGCAGTGAAGCTGTGATTTTACACGCAGAAGAACAAAAGCCTGCATTGGGACGGGTTAGTTAGTGGGTAAGCATTTTAACCAGGAACCTAGAGTTTGCTTACTGAGTTAGACTGTGAGAGCATTTTTGTTATTTTTCAGTCACTTTTTACTTGGAGTCGGTTACGTTTGGGCGACAACCTACTTTGTTAGGTTTTGACAAGGATTCTGACCATGGTTTGGGTTGAAATACATCCTGTTGCTACAATTACAGCATGGCAGGCCCCATTTTGGACATTTCCAGGGTTGCAATCGGAGACTTTACATGCACTTGATCACACCAACGCAAGAGATCACCTAAACTTCCCAGTCACTGTACTTTTAAGCAGTGCTTTTGAATGATAACACCTTATTTCCTACTAGATGGTGGAGGAGAGCTGTACTTGAAATTGAAGTGCAATGATAACAGTCATTTAATGATTTTACGACATGGATTAGCATGAGAAAACTGAATGGCACATCTGGCACTTTATCAAACGCTAAAGCTCACTGTTATCTTTAACTATTGTTCAAAGGTTAGCAACAGGCAATACAGTGCAACAGTGTATAGTGGATCTTCTTCAAATCACAGCTCAGGGTAATGACACCAACTGAAAGCAATGACATGTTGTGCGTTTAAGAAGATTATCTTTCCTTCCCTCATATGGAAGAAAACAGGTTTATGTTTCATGACACAATGGCAATCCAAGAGCAATGTGTTGAGGTATCTTAATTATTTTACATGCTGTAATGCCTGCAGTGAGAGCCAGTTGAAAGGCAATTAAACTAAAGAAAAAACCTGAATAAACTGGCATCATGGCAGCCAAAAAAACAGCAACAGATGGGCCCCGAGGACCTGGGAATGAATGAGGCTTGTGAAGTATTACAGCACATAATAGAGGTCAGTGAAGTCAGTGCTGAGCAACATGTCATAATTTAGACTTTTTTTCACCCAAAAAAAAACAACAAAAAAAACACTATTTGCTTTCAGTAGAAACCATGTCATGTGAAAACATATTTAAATTAGGCTTAAATAAGAGAAGATTATTATGTTAGTGACTGACCTGTGAGTATTACAATATTGTGCAGATTGGGACAATAAGGAGTCTGTAGCGTGTTTAAAAATTGTAGTTAATGTCCAAGCTTTTATTGCCCTTAATCTAATAAAAAAAAGTCTCAAAGTTCCCACTTAAGACACAGAGAAAAAACAACTAATGGGACCGAAAATAGCCCAAATCCTTGAAAAATAACTCTACCATTGTGAGGGAGAAACCCAAACTGGAAGAGTGGTTTTGTTTAAACAATGTGGCTTCACTGATGTCAAATCTGTTACTAAAATGGGAAACACCCCAAATCTAGAAAAAAAGCAGTGGGACTACCCAGATTTGGTGAACTTGGCCAGTGGAGAGCAGATGGTCGGTGAGAGGGTGAAGAACCACTTCACTGTGATGACAGCTTATACTTTCCTCCAAAACTGGCCTGATTATGTAAGACTGGACAAACAAACTGGCCTCATCCAAATCTAGTGGCTTTTTCTGCCCAAGCCGTCCCATAGACAATTCTTTCAAGACAAAGAGCTCCACTCAAACAAAGAGGATCTTGGTACACCATCAAACCAACAATCGCTGAAGGACTAAAGCAGCCTTGGACATATGAGGATTTCAGATTATAGAGTTCCGGAACTATAACACTGACACCAATAGTCCAATATTCACCTCAATGTCGAAATATCCATAAAAGCAGCTTGAAGGAAAAGTTCTGCCGGCTTCTGTCACAGACATTTAGCGTTACGTTTTCATTAACTGTTGACCTCTTCAATAAAACAAGGCTGGTCAGTGCATTTCACCAGAAACTGCACAATATTACTGAAATCATTAATGCTGCAGCCTGTAATCTGATTCACAGCACAGAAGAGGAACGCAGCAAGTCAATGAGAGGAAATGGAAAGCAAAAAAATAAATCAAATTATTATAGGAGACGTTTTTGGGGGGAGAAATTAGAGATTAATCCTGATACCAGAGAAAGACAGATATATCAAAGAACATTTATTCATGTGCTGTATCTTAAAGAAGGAGGTGATGAGATGAAATAACCAGACACAAACAGGATTACTGCAGTTTATCAAATATCATGCATCTCCTGCAGGGAGTTTCCTGACCACCCAGCTCAAAGATTTACACTCGGATATTAAACATGCAAGTTTACACCAGTATCTCCAGAAACTATCTGGCATATCAAAGGGCTGATCGTATTCTTGAAACAACAACAAATGCATTTGTAGAAGTTACAGCTGCCTGGCGTCTCCCTCCAGTGAATCAGATGGAGGGAACATGTTGAAATCAAAACTTCCAGTACTCCTCTTACCACGGTAGGTCTGTATGAGAGGTGAAGAGATCACACACCCACTACAATGAAAGAGGATCCTAACTGATAAGAAACTGCAAAATATGGGTATCTGGTACTCATGTCAGAAATAAAATGGGGTTCATTGCTGGGAGAACTGTTTCACAACAAAATACTACATTTTTCCTTCTGTTGTCTTCTTCCTAAAATCGTATACCATCTAGTTTGAAAAATTTCCATCCTATGATACGATTTGTGTATGATGAAAGCATATAGTTGTTGCCACAGTTAGGTGACGACATACAGGCTTGCAATAAGGTCAAACACTTGTGGTAATCTTTCATTTATTGGAGCTCCAGTTTGAGGTCCAGAGCAAGACAACACCTCATCCAAATTCATTTTTCTGTCATTCTATATCGGCATATCTGACCCTTTTCTGTCACAATCCTTTTAAAACGCTCTCCTCTCTGTCAATACAGAACAACAGGGGAATGATGAAACCAAAATGATCAAGCCATGCCCTTAAACCTTTCACCACTTTAAAGTTGAACCCTTCTCCTCTCCATACATAAGCCTTATCAAACTCCACCTGTCATTCAAATGATCCAATTCCTATACAATAATGCTGGGATCTTTTTCACTTAAAGATCTGCTGTAATCTAGGGAGGACTGGACTGGGATCAAAAATATGAGCAATGGTCCACCACAGTCAATCATACACCATCCAGCTTTACACGCTCCTGATTATGTGTACCACTGATGATTAAAAGGGAGGAAACATGTTCAAAAAGTGGCTTTCCAAAAGCAAAACACATAAAGTGAAGATTCTTAAAACAAGCAATAGCATCCAGTGTGTGAAGGGCAAAGAGAGAGCAAAAATAGACATGAAATTATTGATGAGATCAGTGTGTTTTCTGGGTGACACATTATAGGATCAACTGTAAACTTAGTAAGGCAAAAGAATGCCTGTGAACTTCTTGCACGAATCCTTAACACAAAAAACAAGTAACGGCATGCTGTACCAGTAGATGTGATAAATGACCGGTCAGTATTTTGCAAAGCAGCGTTGAATAAACTGTAAGCTTGCCAAGTCAAAAGAATGCCTTTAAATGACTGATCAGAGGATCAGTGTCTTCCAGATAAAAAGCAGCATTGCATAAATCACAAAAGCTCACAAAAGCTGGATCCCAAACATGTTTTTTTTTTTTTCCCCCCAGAAGAGAGGACCGCTCACCCTGTATCCTAATAAATAAATACAAACACCATAAGCTGACTCACAGTTGATGTGGTAATGGATAAAATAAATAATGGCATATCAGGGCCACATTGAAAGATATTTGTAGCTCACCAGGGAAAACATAAGACCGCTAGCTTTTCTAGCTGTTAGTGAAGCCTGGGAGGAGGAGGTGGAAGAACTCCATCTGGGGAGTCTCACCCAGAAATTCTGTTATATAAACCTGGACTATCACCTTGGCAATACACAAGCTATACCCATTTGATTACTGACATAAAAGACAAAAAAAAAAAAGATTAATTCTTTGGATGACGATGGAGAGAATTTGTTTAAAATACAAATAAAATGAATCTTTTGAAATTGAATCTGAAAACAGCAAAGTGAGTTCCAGGAGTGTCCCATGACTTGTAAACTATTTGAAATTAGCAATTAAAGCAAACAGGTGTAAAATATTGCATCTTAGTGCCCTTCGCATTATAACCCGTGAAGGGAAGAACACTAGAGCAACTCGGCTCTACCACCAATCAGCAACCAGATCCTCCACAGAAGGATAAGCATTATTAAAAAAAAAAAAAAAAAAATGGCTACAAAAAACAGTTGGATCAGTCTAAAAATGCAAGGCAACTACTGGAGTAAAGGGTAGAAAGGCAGAACTAAGGCAAAACAGCAGCCAGTAAAGGCCTACAGTACATGAAAAAAAAAACCCACACACATTAATAACAGGGGATTTAGGCAGCCAGCATCCACTTCCAAAGTCAGACAGGAAGTTTCCAAATCAAAAGCCTCAGCCAAGCAGACATCAATACAACAAGGCAGACAGCAGACTATTGCAAACACATGCACCTCAGTCACTATGTACATACAAATGGACTTTAAACAGTCTTTAAAACAATTTTTTGACTGTATCACCTACCCGAGAGTCGTAAAGATGGTCCCATGTGGAAGCAGATAGAGACAAAAGGTGGCCCTGATGCCACAGGTGCTTTAAATACCCTCAGGTAGGTGGCTGGACTGTGGGAGGAGTCAACTCAGTTCTGTGGAGGTGCGTTCAACAGCTAACAGGTGGGAATGAAATAACCTGAACAGTGTTTCTACAATCACAAATGTTGTCTTAGCCAATGTGGAGAATGCATTAGGTAGCTACTGAGGTCCCTGCAAACCTTATAATAGTGATGGTGAGATGAAGCCTCATGAGGCATTGAACCACTTGAGACAATTGGTTCGAGAAAGGGTTCATTTCCTGAAGCTTCATGAGCACACGAAACCACCTACTGGTCAAGTGTATAATCACAGGCAGCTGTATCTGAACCACATGCCTGATGCATTGAATCAATGTTACCTCCGCCAAGGAGGTTATGCGATCGGGTCCGTTTATTTATTTGTCTGTCTGTGTGCGTGTCTGTGGACAGGATTTCTCGAAAACTACTTGTCGGATCTTCATGAAATTTTCACCAGAGGTGGATCTTGGCCTAAGGAAGACTCCATTCAAATTTTCTGTTGATCTGGATAAGGATCTGGATTCTGGAACCGGATTTAGATTTTCCCACTTCGTATCATTTCTTCTCTTGGCGGAGGTCAGAAATCTCGGATTGCTCTTGTTTGTTATGGCTGTTGGGAATGACTATGAAAAACAAAAAAATGTATGATCAAATAATTTCTATAGATAAATGATCACATATGTGTATAATAAAATATATTTTCATGTATTCTGTGTGTGTAAATTTCCCCAAAATGGTAGTATCATATAATGTAGCAGGTTGTGTAATAATGTCTTTGTCATCTTAGGAAAATGGCATGGCCTTATGCAGGCAGAGGACAGTGAAAGGTCTTGTGGAACTAGGAAGATTGTACTCTGTAGTTTACAATAGCAGCAGATATGGTTGCCAGAACTTCATTTTTAGATTTTATAGTTTAACTGGTGTTTGTTTATTATCCCCCGCCTCCACGAAGTGGAAAAGGGGGATATAGGTTTGGCCTCCGTCCGTCCGTGCGTCCGTGCGTCCGTCCGAGATGAAGAGGACAGCTTTTCTCGGAAACTATTACAGCTAGGATTACGAAATTTAGTGTGTAGCTTCACACCATGGACACCTTGCTCAAGTTCGAAAATGAGACCTGTGTGATAATATTTAGCAGAGTTATGGCCCTTGATCACTATTTTGGATATAGACTCATAGACATCACATGTGGCGGGGGATATTGATGACCATGTCGTCTTGTTGTAAAATAATTTTTAAAATAAAGATGTATGGCAAACCTGTTTATAGTAGTTTGCATTAAAAAAATACAACTAAACCTCTTTACAGAAAGCTATTTGAAACTACAGAGACAGAATGTAAACCTAATTACAATCTGTGATAAACAAGCTATGATATATTACGGTATTTTATTGAAAAGCTCAAATTTACAGTAAATTATTAGCAGCTGGCCCTGCGACAGACCTGCGACCTGTCCAGGGTGTCCCCTGCCTTCGCCAGAGTCAGCTGGGATAGGTTCCAGCACCCCTGCGACCCTAGTGAGGATAAAGCGGTGTATAGAGGGTGGATGGATGGATA
The DNA here is from genome assembly GCF_021347895.1 of Acanthochromis polyacanthus. Lineage (NCBI taxonomy): Eukaryota > Metazoa > Chordata > Actinopteri > Pomacentridae > Acanthochromis > Acanthochromis polyacanthus. The sequence continues at coordinate 11,031,474 of NC_067122.1, read as the reverse complement.
TTAGCAGCTGTGGTAGCCAGAACTTTGCAGTAAAAAAGAACGATGCAGCACAAAAGGAGTTGATCAGTGTATGTTGTTTATACACCAACGTACAAAGGAGGTAACAAATGAAGCTCATCTTAAAACAAGGTACAGATTATCACAGATAAACTTTAAGAAACCCACCAGGAGCAATTAGGGGTTCAGTGTCTTGCTCAGGGACACCTCAACAGGCCGAGGATCGAACCGGTAACCTTCCGGTTACACAACAGCCACTCTACCCACTGATCCATGCCATCCCTAGATTAGCTTTTGTTGCTGTTGTTGTTGTTGTTGTTTTTGGCACTTATTCCAGCAATTCAGATTCTGAATCTGAATTTGTGTTGGAGCTGAACTGTTGACTGGTGGTAGTTAGACACTGTGCTGTGTTTTTTTCCTACCTTGTGTTACACCAGTTTGTAGAGGCTGTGAATTGCTGTAAGTGATTGTTAGTTTGCGGCACTCCTGGAACACTGTAAGGTAATTGACTACCTCCCCACTGCTGGATTCCTTCCATTTTCCCTTCCCTTTGTTGATTTTGTTGTGCTGGAAATATTTCTTTTTACGAAAACTGTATCGTTAAACGGAATTGAATAATTATGTCGCTTGGTGCTGAAATGCACCAGTTTTTCCCAATTGAATGATTTCTGCTCATGTGTTTCTGTCTGACAGTGTGCAAACAGGACATGCACACTCCTGCTACTATAACTAACACAGAGAACATCTAGCACATTTTTTCTTTCTTTACACTTCTTTTTGCAAAACTGAGAGTGGGAGCATGTGCTACACTGTATTCACCTTAATTGTGGCATCTAGCTTGAGTCACGACCACCTCTATCTGCACCTGCTACCTGCATCCAGCGGCTGCACAAATCATCCTATTCATCACAATTATATTAAAAGCCAATATAGATAAAATCGGCTTGATACAAAAATGGCAAGGTGACCAAGCTGGTTTATCTATTGTTGTAAAACTGCGCTGTAATGCAACATACTTCTATACTTCTTGTACTGACAAGTGTGCAGCATGTATTGAACAAGCAATGCTTAGCCTTCAGATGACGCAAGAGCTAGCAAAGAATGCTAAACTGCTTTTGTGACTTAATCTTACTCCTAGAGCTTATTCTCAGTATGATGACGTTGAACTCAGTGTATCTCCACTTGAGAATTGGTACTGTTAAAATGCTGTACTGTTGCAGAAGCTAGAGTTGTGTAGTTGTACTGTGGATGATACGTCTTTTACTTCTTTCGTTGTTATTTTGTATTTTCACTTGTTTGTGATTTGTGTAGCTATATTTTGATTTTCCATCTCTGATCAAAGGCTGCAAATTCTTCTGGTGGGACCAAAGCTGTGTCTCACCACTTCTCTTCTACTGTGGTCCTTTCTTCAGTCTTCTTTCCATTTTGATTCCTGGAATCATCCAAAGTTGATGCTGACAGAAAACAAACTGCACACCAGATCTAGTCTAGATTTTTCTAAAGGACAAATGTATTTTTCAACCTGTCCAGGGTGTCCCCTGCCTTCGCCTGAGTCAGCTGGGATAGGCTCCAGCACCCCCCGCGACCTTAATGAGGATAAAGCGGTGTATGGAGAATGGATGGATGGATGTTTGGCAGCTGACGGCATGAAGAGTAGGAAATCAGTCAATTGAATCAATTCAAATTTAGTCTGCAAAACAAATAAATTCAGTCAAATTTGATTAGATCAAAGTCACATCAGATTAATTTAAATAAAATCACACAAATCATAGAAAATCAATTCAGCTGAGGCCTTCCAAGGAGGAGGAAGAGTGGAGTGGGAAAGAGGGGAAGGAGGAAAACATGGACGAAGCAGAACTTGGAGTGAAGACGGGTGCAGTGCTCAGAGGTGCTTGAGAGAGAGACCTGGATGAGGAGTCATTTTTGGGAATACGCTACTCATGACATCATTGTATTTTCTAAAATATTTTACCAGGATTTTATAGTTTCACAGTAAAAAATAAAAATAAAAATCCTATATTTTCTGACTGTTAAAATTGCAGTTGTATTTTTTTCTTCATTCAGAGTAATTCAATGTATTCATTACACAAATATACTACTTTGGATTCTATGATGTATTGCTGACATTATTTTACATGTTTGTTTGTTTTTACTATATTTTCCCAAAAACGTTACTGTGTAGGTATGTAAAATGAGTCCAAAACCCAATTTTTTTTTTAAAAAAGTAAAATTCTCGTAAAAATTCCAAATTCATTTAAAGTTTGCAAACCCTCTGAAGATGCTTTGAACATTGGAACAATGCCTCAATGATTTACAGTGGATTGAAAGTTATTTGTTTCACAAGGAATTACAGGCCTGGTCAACAATGAAAGGTTATTCAAAAGATTGTGAAAATCACCTGAAAACTCCAAAATGATTTTGATCAAAGCTGCCAGGGAAACGGAATGGTGAGCCAGAAAGTTTGATCACTATGATGAATATGTCTGGGAAGCACTATTTTGCATATATTTTGGCTCCAAGATGAATAAAATAAATATAAATAAAAATGAAATGCTGCTTGTCACAATAAATAGTGAAAGGGTTGAGGTCATTATGTACATAATATCTGTTAAAATGCAGCCTGAGTAGCTTTTGTTGAGGCAAGAGTAGAACTGAGGATGAGGCAGGATTAGAGCCCATCAAGGGTCTTTACCAACAAATTCCACAAAGAGATGAAAGCACAGTTCATGCAGTACATCAGCACTGAATTCAAAGAAAAACAGCCTGAACAGAATGAATGCAGAGACAGAGGGGTGATTTGAATGCTTGTATGCGTTTTGGGTGAACACCATGTGAATGAACAACAAACTGTGTGCAGTTAAACGTGAAGCAGGAGAAACACTAAATGTATGAGCAGCTGCCAATGCATTTAAAAAAAAAAAAAAGACCAGCTCGCTCCATATGTTGCATGTTCAAGTTACATCTACAATCAGCGGTTCATTTTGCATGTTTTCTTTCTCTGTTCCTGCTCCGTTTTCTTTTTTTTTTGTGTGTTTTCATCAGGTGTGACAGATCACTGGCCTCAAAGAAAGAATAAGACTTGTCACAGATAGTGTTACTCAGCTGGTATAAAGGTACTGGGATTAGTGTTACACATGAGCTCATTTCACTTTAATCTTGCTTTTATTCCATCTACCTGTACGCATACAGACATTTTCTGGTGCACTGCCTCAGCACAAAGCAGAAACAAAGAATACAAATCAGAATAATCAACCCGTGAGCCAATCTCATGAGGCGGGGATATGATTTGGAACAAAAAACATTCTTTTAAAAGTCCTCTCAATCACAGTTTATTTCCTCTGTTTCATGTTATTTCTCTCCTTCTGAACAGTTGTTTTCCTTCATTTTCTCCCTGTCTCATTCTGCTCCCATTTTTTTTCTCTCTTTCTCTCTGGTCGCATTGCTTTCCAACGATTATCGCCATCAAAGAAAAAATAACAGATTACACCCAGATGTAAGCACTCAGAGTTCAAGAGGCAGGGTGGATACACGTTAAAAGATTTTTGACCAGATTTACTCCCAATTAGAGAAACAGAAATAACATAAATCCAAGCATATGTCATAGTTTCTCCTCGGAGGCTATGCTAATCCAAAAATGTAGCACCGAGGGTAACATTTGGTCTAATTAGTCAGGGAAGTCTTGCAGGCCAAGTTCATGCTTTGTCAGAGTTGAGGTAATATAAACAAATGGTTCATGAAGTAACTCTCCATTAGAAGTCACATTATGAACTAGTTTAATTGCACAACTGCCAGCACCGCCACAACAACGCTTACTCTAAAGTCTAATGAAGCAGCAGGAGGAGACAAGGTAGTGAAAAAGAATAAATGATTTTACGAAAGGACATAAAGTATCATGACAACGTGATCAAAGCAGCTGCTTGACTGTGTGAAATAGTGCAAATGGGAAAACAAACGTAAATGATGTCATGACAGCAGTAATGAGATAAATGAATAGGATGACCACATATGTGCACAGTATACGTAAATGCAGAAAATGCACAACAGGCTCCAGTGAGTGACCGAATCAGCAGCAATAATATTTACAACAACAGTAACGGAGCAGTAAAGTAAACAGTGTAACAATTAGAAAAGGCTGAGTGAGAAAAGAGCAAAGATAAACATGAAAAAATATAATGGAGGATGTGAAGAGGAAAAGATAATGAGGAGAAAGGAGTGATGAATAGGGGTGAGGAGAAGGACGATAATCAAGAGAAGGACGCAATAAAATCATTAACCTGGTAAAACAGAGAAAACACAAAGCCATGGTGAATAAAATTTGGGGATACGTCACCTTATGACATAAACATATTGTCAAACACATAAAAAAAATTCGAAACTAAAACTGGGGTAACATTTTGTAATCTTTCAAACATTTATTTAATCAGAAATCAGAAGTCCCTGAAAATCCAAAAAGTCAGAAAACAGACACTTTATGAGATGAGATCATAAAATTCCCTCCAAAAAAAGCTAAATCCAAATCTGATTTATGTCCCTTTCGAAGCAGTCTCCTTGTGTGGTGATATACTGCTCCCAGTGCTCCTGCCACGCTTGGAGTACTTCCTGGAAGGCCCCTATTGTAGGAAGCAAGCATCATCTACGACTAGATCTCTTCACTGCACCAAAACAGGGAAGAAGTTGTTGGGAGCCAGATCTGGTAAATGAGTGTGGAGTAATAATTACATTGACAATGCCAAAAAACTTTTGTCTTTTCAATTAAATAGGCTGTGTGTGGTTCTCTTGATGTAGCTGCCATGACTTCATAACAGTGTAGCTAGTTGTCTGCCCTATCAACTTTCGATGGTACTTTCTGTGCCTACCATGGTGACCACGAGTAACGGGGAATCAGGGTTCGATTCCGGAGAGGGAGCCTGAGAAACGGCTACCACATCCAAGGAAGGCAGGCGCGCAAATTACCCACTCCCGACTCGGGGAGGTAGTGACGAAAAATAACAATGCAGGACTCTTTCAAGGCCCTGTAATTGGAATGAGTACACTTTAAATCCTTTAACGAGGATCAATTGGAGGGCAAGTCTGGTGCCAGCAGCCGCGGTAATTCCAGCTCCAATAGCGTATCTTAAAGTTGCTGCAGGTTGAGCAGAATGCTTTGTTTGTCTTGGGCATGTTAATGGGTAAGCTGCACAGTGGCTTGGTGATTAGCACTTTTGCCTTGCAACTAGAAGATACCTAGGTCTAAAATTGTCCATAGCTGTGACTATGAGTGTGATTGTTTGTCTCTATGTGGGTCGGCAACAGACTGGCTACATGCCCAGGGTGTCCCCATCTCCCTAAGTGAGCTGGAATAGGCTCCAGCCACCCTAATAAGGATTAAGTGGAGTATATAGATAATGAATGGATGGTAATGGGTATCCTTACAGACTCCATCATGGTGCAGCTTCTACAGGTCCATGGTGAAATTACAAATGCACACCTGTTAACTGCCACAAAAACTTTGGTAACACGTCACATAGGATCCTTACTCGTGAGACTTACTGTTAGCACCTGTTGTACGTGCAACAAGAACAGACTGTGAATTTCCCTTTACGCCTCATATACACAATCATTTCTGCATTCTCTTGCCTTTCTGGTCTTGGATCCATCCACCATAAAGTCTGTGTTTTTGCGCATGTCTAATTAACACTCCGCAAGCATGAGGCATTTATTGACATGACCATTTGTCACTGGTCTTTCAGAGCTGGACTGGAACTTGTTAGTGCCAAACTAAAGGCAAACTTTTCCCGGCCCTTACAAAATAATTGACAATAATGGGAACAAAAACAAGTGTGGACTTTTTGGAAGTTTTAAAATTATTTTTCTTCTGTGGAAATCTAGAGTATTTGTTGTCAGAATAATAACTTCACTGGAATAAATGCAATTCAGGTATGTTAGCTGGTAGTAGTGCTAAACAAGGACAAGACAGCATTTAAAGTGAGCAGGAGTGTGTCACCTATTCACAGTGGGAGGTCGATAAAGCTCCATGAAGCCAGAGTGTAGGTTACTGTTGGTTCCTGGGCACTTGGTCATACCTACAGCACAGCTAAATACAGGTTAGTTCATGTTCTGCTCTGTATGTGTTACATCCTACATTCTCAAATAATGAGTAAAGTGACACTCGTTGTTTACTTTATGCTTGGCAGCATTAGAAAACCTTCTAAACAGCATCTATGCCAAGAACTGTTTCAATGGTATTTAAGGATTCTGTTTTAACATTATGACTTTTCCTCAGTAGTTTTAAATGTTCTCCATATGGTTAAGGCACCTAACTACAAGAATCAGCTGATTTAGAGTTTAATTTTAAAGAGCAGAAACAAGTGAGGTGCATGTTAATCCACAGAATCACGCTTCCATTGCTGCTGTTCTGTAAATCAGACAATATACTTGGTTCTCATGACAATAATCAGGACAGCAGCATGTGGTAGAATGCCCAATTACACTAAATGAGCATACAGTTTGGCCTCACAAGAAAGAATGAGAAAAAATGTCGTGTGTCTGTGTCATTAATCTAATAATCTTCAGTCGCAGGTGCAAACAGAGAAGCAGCATTCAAGATGAAAAAGCAGTAGCTATGGAAACAACAACAAACACACCAAGGCGTGTGTGGGTGCTTTCATGTGCACGTTATCAGTATCTGTGCAGGTTTCTTTGTCTCCAGTCGGTCACATGTGTCCGTCTGGGTTATCGGTGTGTGTGCATGTTGCCGGCAAGGCCTTTAAAAATCATGCACACAAGTAGCTGTTCAACAATGTACCATGATAAAGCATTCACACTGTTGTGACTTGTTTCCCTCAAAATCTGTAATAAAATGATTTACAACCTTTAGAAGTGTCAGTTCAGAGCACAGCTGGGACAGAACATAGTGCTGCAATGGCCTGATTTTACAAAAGTGAAATAAAATCCCAAAGATTATCTTTGTTCAGTGCTTTTTCCCCTTCAGCTTCATCTTGCAATCAGCAAAGTAGTTTCTTACCAAAAATTCTGAATGGAGTCATAGTTGGTATCTATTTTTTGGCATTTATGTCCACAGGCTTGAAACTTGTGCATTGTACCACAAATGACTTATTTATCAAAACCAGATATTCTCTGATTGCTCGTCTTTTCTATTTAGCAGCACCGTCTGAAGATTTTTACAGGGAGGACAAGAAACAAATGAGGAACTTTTACTTTGAGTTTTGGATGCTTAAAATAACTCTTCCATTTGCCAGCAATATTTTTAATATCACTAAGTCATATTGCTCTTCTGTGTAGGCATTCTGTGTTTTTTTTCCTCTCACTTTATGTACTTAAATTGCAGTGTCAACACAACCAGCTGGAGGCAAACGTCTAATCTTTCCCTCAACATGGCTTTCTCCACCTTTGGAGCATTTGTGTTGCTTCCTTTTTTTGTACTTTGCATCCAGAATATATGTTTGCCTTTGCAGATCCATGCTGCTGATCTCAGGGGTCACTAAACTTCGCCATCAGAGAAGAAGGATGTTTTCACTGTGGTTGCTTGGCAACTATCACTGCAGTGATGCCCTATGTTGGGCACAGACAGGCGGCCTATTGTGAGAGGTGTAGCATTAAGGAAGCTGATCTCTGAAAAAATAAAGATTGTATCAGACAAGAGATTTTCATCTTACCACAGAGAAGGGTCTGAGACAGATTGTAGAAAGGGAACAAGTCTTTGTTGACTCTCTAAACAGGTATGAAGGGCAGAAACATTGTGTGTGTTTGTGTATGCGATTGCGCAAAGTTGAGAAGCAGAGGTGGAAAAAAGATAGTGTCGTCATGCAGCATCGTGTCATTCATGAGTTTCCTGATGTTTTCTGAGTCTCAGTACAAAGGAAGCTTTCATATGCAGTAGATAAGTAGTAAACAAACACAGTCTGGGAATGAGAGTGAGATCCTTCCATGATGCTGGGATTATTATAAATGGTCATTAACTAACTATACACGAAATGGTTAAACTATGTGGACTCCTGAACATTACATCCCAACATCTGCCACCGTTGAACATCTCATTCTAAAATCACAGGTGTATATGAACCAGCACCTTATTGCACAATCAAGAATGTAGAATAACTGAAAAGATGTTTTAACAAGTCTAACCATGTGAACCACAAATCTCTGGGTGTTTCATTTGCTCCCGACCCATTTGTACTCACTATCAACTCATTTTTCTCTGCAATACAAAGTCCTGCATCTGTATGGAAACAACACAATCATGACGAGAAGTGGAAAAGTAGAAGAAGCAGTTTTTGTTTATTTTTTTCAGAATCACAAAGTTCTGATTCCACAAACCATACAAACAAAATGGGAATTAACATATAACATTTTTAATATGCCCATAGATGTAGGTAATATTGGAATACAATGGTAGACCTGCATATTACAGATATATTATTTCCATTTGAAATTTGTTTCCACATTTGTGTTCTATCTGCTCTGTGTAAACAAAGTCTGAAATTAAGCTGAATAGCCCCAGAATTTTTCTCATTTGAATGATGGTTGCAGCTGAGTCACTAATGACTTCTCCGTTGCTCGAAAATCACCGAATTTAACTTCATTTTTTTTTACTGAATTTGATTTGTGAAAACAGGCAATTTTTGTAATAGATATAATCCTTTTAGGCTCAGATGTAGTTATTTGTCCTGATGGAACTGTACATCACATGTTATTACTTCAAAGACTGTGGGAAGTTGATAATCTGACATTTTTTTTCTGTTTTTAACGGTTTCTGGCTCTAGTAAATGGTGTCATTTTGGCAGTTTTAAAAAGATAACATGCCTTTCCAACCCGCTGGCTGGTTTTGGGGTTCAGAAGGTTAATATGGTGAAACCCTCTCCTCTCCTCTAGGAAGGCTTTCCACAAAATTTGTGAACCTGACTGCAGGGATTTGCCCTCATTCAAGCATGAGACCATCAGTGAGGTCGGGCGCTGATGCTGAGCAATAAGGCCTGGCTCCCCGTTGGCTTCCCAATTCATCCAAATGGAACTGAATGGGTTGAGGTCAGGGCTCTGCAGAGACCAGTTCTACCACAACAAACACGAAAAACTATTTCTTTATTTCTTACCTCACTGTGTTCCAAAAGACATTATAATAGTGAAGCAGAAAAAGGGGCTGTTGACACAAAGTGGGAAGTATTCTATAGACTTGTATCCGCATAAAGATTTGTTGTAATTTCTTAACCATGAATGACAGAAATAGCATGTAGGAAAAGGCCTGAATTAGAATTGTGGAAAAAGACAATTATACAAAATTCTGGGTAAAAAAGCAATATATAATAAATGTCTCCTGCAGCATTTTATTTGCTGTTTAATTTGCTGTGTTGTCTTTCCAGTTCAAGAAAATTTTTTTGCTTATCTTTTTTGTAGGAGGATATCAAATTCGGTCAAAAGTGATATTTTGGTTAAACTTTCCATGGGAAAAAGGCTCATCTCTTGCAATGTTCCAGTGTAGCAGCTCCCACTTCAGGCCCTGGTGCTTGTATTATCACACGGCATCCCAAAATATCACATATATTTTTTGTTTAACAAACCAATATTAAGTTCTGTGCATAATTTCCATCAAACGCACATTTTCATGTTTTAATATATCACAGACATGTCATCATTTTAGGGTGTTAGTTCCTACAAAACACCCTCACAGTTGAATATAAAAGGGGTTTTTTAATAAAATGAAGGAAGGAAGCAGTTGTTGAGCTTCATAAAACGCTTTTCATGAAGGTGAGAAAATGAGGATTTCGCCAACACATCAGGCTGCAGGGTCGCACCTTTTAATAAAGCAATGAAAGGCAGTAAGGTTGTGTGTCTGTTGTAACCTTTCTTTAAAGAAATGACTTCATTGAGAGAGGACTTGTGTTGCCACATTTCCGGCAGCCTAAAATAAACTGTGTTTTTTAATACAGAGTCTTTAGTGAAAGGGGCCCACACACACACTGCAAATATTTACATCTACAGATTATTGAACCTGTCATCGTAGAAGAATGTCACCTGATTCGGCCTTCCATAATGTGATTTGTTTTGCATGAAGATCAATATCATGTTGTTTCTGTTTACAGTCAGAATAACCAGACAGAAGTTTGAAAGATGAGGCATCAACCACAAAGCTCTTTGATTCACTTTCATATTAAAAGTAATTTTAACCCTCATACTGTTTATCTGCAGTTTCATGTCCCCCACCTCACTCCAGATTTCCTTTACATGTCTTTATTTGTGGTTCTGTAATTCGGATGTAATGTAAACTGATAGAGTGACTTAAACAGCAGCAGCAGTTATTCAGCTTGTCAAGCGGTTCTTCTGTCACCAGAGAGTTTTATTAAAACAAGCGTTACTAGTTTGGTCCTGAGCTGCAGAGCATGTTGAAGCATTAACAAGAGGCAGCTCACTGCTTCTAAATTAGCCCATAAAAAACAAGGTACAACAGAAACCTGAATCCAATATAAAAGCAGAAATGCTGAAATACATACAGGCTGAGGGAGCCTGTAAATCAACTGATTAGGCCTTTGCAGGAATGGCAAACAGTATAAAAAATAATGGTTCTCCGCATGGGCTCATGTGTGTGACTTCACCTACATTCATATACTTTCATGTGTGAACTGCAAGTGTGCATGTGTAGCGAGTAATAGGCAGTAAGTCATACTTGCAGTAATTCTGTGGAATTCCTGTGGACCTGTAGCCGCGCTCACAGCCAATAAATACAGCCTGTTAAGCCCGGCTGATAACTTCTACCCAGGATTGTGATTTACAGGTGGACAAGGACAAAGTGACTCTGGGCTTTGGCTGTGGATGTGAGACTTTGGTGTTAGAGTGGATAAAGGACAAAACAAGATTTTAAAAAAATGTGCTTTACTTATGACATCATGAGTGATGTAATGTACACTAATCAGTCAAAACATTAAAACCACAGACAGGTGAATAACATTGCTCATCTTGATATAATCCAATGGTCTTCTGGGTCTTCTGTGGATGTTACTTTGGTGTGTATTTAACACGCAGACATTGGTGCAGACCAAACGCACAACACAACAGCACTCCCAAACAGCAGCTCCAGCAGAACAATGCATCCCACTACACTGTGAAGATTGCTCAGGAACGACAACAAAGAGCGCAAAAAAGTTCACCCAGTCTCCAAATTCCACGGATCTCAATCCAATCTGTAGAATGTGCCGGAACATACTGATCCCCGGAGGCCCGACCTCTCAACCTACAAGACCCAAAGGATCCAATGGCAACAAGAGGTTTTAACACTGTGGCTGATCAGTGTATAGTAGCAGTGTTAATGTGCAGCTTGCCTGGTCACCAGTGATTAGCTGTAAATGAACATCTGGTTCTGACCTAAAGTTAAATAGATCTTAAATTCGATTGTGTCTTTTAAAAGAAGTGAATGTTTGACTTTCTCTTTTCCCTTGTTTCCATCTTATTGAGAAGATGGTGAGAGCACACGTAGAGCTACAAACAACGAGAGCTTTTGCTGTGACTAACAACCTTTTCAGGATAAAATGATGCTGTATACCAGCCACACTGCAGAAAAGTTTTAATTAATAAAAGGACGGAAGCTGTTGGATAATGAAATCCTGTGAGTGTGACAGAGGGGAGTGTCTTCAGTTTCTCAACCACAAATTGCGCTGCGGAGGTCTTAGTGTGCAGACAGACAGTGGCAGAAAAAAAGCGGATTGGGGAGACTAGAAAAAACAGATTAGAAGAGAAATGGAAAGCGGATTGCAACAGAGAAAAGAAACTGAATTTAAAACATGCGTAGAAGCATAAAAAGCAAAATCTTTAACCTAAATATGTGTCCAAAGTAAGCATATTTATCCAATTACATCCTTGAGGCGACAGAAAATATAATAGATGGCAAAAAAACAATTAAAGAATCAACAAGTTTGGACTCACTGCATTGCATAGCTGGAACACTACATAACCAAAAGTTGTAACAGAGTTCAACACCTTTAAGAGTGCAGAGGGAGTGAGGCAAAGTGAGATATATATGGACGGAGTGTGAAAGGTGGGGGGGCCCAGAACATGAGCTCATGACTGCAGCAATAGTGTAACATTAGTGTTAAGTGCTCGTAAAAACTCTTTGCACTGCATTACCTCAGAGTGCGGGGAGCGAGAAATGGGCTTAATAATATAGCTGTTATGAAAACTTTAATTTAACGCTGACTGAGTGTCTCACAACAAAGTGGAGGAAAACGTAGAAAACAACACGTCAGAAAGCCACCAGCACCACCCACACTCACACTTACACACATTCAGACTATTTACAGCAGCACCGAAAATACCAAACACGACTAGCTGCAGTTCCAGTGGCCCACACAGGCTCGACTGCCATGTAAAATACTCCACTGTACTGTATGTGCAGCCGGAGCTTCTCCTCATCCTCTACATGTTGTATTTGGCTGCCCCCAGATGATCATAAATGTGGCAGAGCCGCTCTGTGAGTTGCTTAAAAAGGAGTTAAATGCTAAATGCTCGCCAGAAACCTTTTCTCACAGCTTCTTTTTCCTTATGATGAACAGGGTTTGCAAGAATTTCAAAATATTTTGAAATGTGTATTCAAGCGGCTTTATAAAGCCTTACCTGTGGGTGGCACAGAGGCTGGCAATGGGGCCCTTATATGTAGATGTTCTGCCCATTACTGTGTGGGCTTTCTGCTCTGGTTTCCTCTTGTGCAGTTCATGCAGGTTAGTTGGAGATTAAATTGCCCAAAGGTTCCTGTACAGGGTTGACCAAACCTCTAGCGATCCCCACGGCAGACATAAAAACAGTGTACATCAATGAAAGCCTTATAAATGTGAAGACAGTCGTTAGGAAATAAACTAACTGTAATCTATTGCAACCAGTAAATCAACATATTTTACTTGAAATACATGCTGACTGTTCTCATTTTGCAGCCACAAAGACTTCATGAATGAATTATCCAAGAACAGCTCATTAAGTGACTGTCGTTAGAGAATCCCATACACTCCTGTTACAATCTACTTCCATCCTACGTCTGATGTCATCACTGGACATGCCGTGGCCAACGCTGACCCCGAATCTGTTCTCAGGTTAAATTACAGTCATTTAGGCAATGTCCTGTTGTATTCTACTCTGTACCATTCAGTGCTTTTACAGCTGGCTCTATTACATTACACTTTTTATTTTCCCCAGTCTGGGGGCTAAATATCTCCATTTAGCTTAACAGGCCCCCTCGGTCACTTGGACCAGTGTGTGTGTGTGTGTGTATATGTATGTGATTGTGTGGTGCAATCTGCAGGGGTCAGCCTACCTGGCATCCAGATGTGGAAACAAAGGTTCTGCTTGAAAAACAGCCATTGTTTTCACCAAGTGGTCACCCTTTGTGATGCAGACTTTTCCTCTAATATTACTATTATCGTAGTCGTCATTATTATCCATCTATTGTTGTAAAAGGCAGGTGAATTAATAGCAACAGGAGTGACATTTCCAGTATAACAGGACAGACTAAATGACCATAAATGCACACCAGGAATAACTGAATAAACAGTAATGATGGTAATACGTCACCTTTATTGATGGCAAAAGGCCACATTTAGCAAAATCCATTTGGGATCAAGCATGTGATATGGATGATTATATTTGTAAATTTGTTATTCTGACTATATTTTGTTTTATTCTAAAGTTATGATTTGACCTTTTTGACGTGCATATTTGATCAAGTATTGTGCACAACAAAGATTCGAACTGCCATGTATCCTGTAGTTATAGCCTTAGTAATCCATACATATTTCCATATATATCAAAAGAGTAACTTAAGACCACCTGAAAATTCTAATCAATATTTTAACTTCTCACCTTCCTACAGTTGGGGGACCAACTCATTCTCATTCCTAAGGGCATCAAATACTACCTGAGGAGTTGACGTCACCCACCCCAGAATTTGACACTGAGAAATAGTGGTTTTCTATTTAAAACAAGCTTCCTAAGGAGTTTTGTGGGGTGGAGGCAGTCGACGTAATGGAACATTTTCCCAGGAGACTTACATTCATGTCCCCAATCAGACCATTACTTTACTACTTAGTTTTGTTTCATTTTGTAACTCAAGCCTTGTTTTCATTGACTGTTTGGTTAAGTGTCTGCACCAAACCTGTTGGGTTAAGAAAAGATGATGGTTTGGGTTCAAATACACCCTTCCACCTTTTAAACTCCTCATCATTTGACAACTAGTGACCGTAACAACACCAGCAGAGAACCCTTGGCAATGAATCCATACATGGCGTCTATTTCTGACGTTCACGCTTTTTATAGGTCTTGAGAGTGGCTCTGAAAAATGACACTGAAGGGAAGTCAGTGCTTTCAAATGTGACGCCAAGGAGTCCTGACAAAGGCCAAGTTTGGAAGGAGATTAGGATAGAAATACAGGTGTGCTCTTGGACCCTGTGACATTAAAAGGAAGCAGTTCTTATTTGTAAAAGGTTGTAGCCACCATCTGTTGCTACTGGTGTTATGAGCTGAAACAGAACAGAAACTTTCAACCTCAGAGAGCAGCGAAATATGACAGGATTACACTGAACTCTTTTGAAAAATTCAATAAGTTGTCTACCAAGACATTTGAAGAAAAAAAACTTGACCGCTTTGGGGATCATCTCTGAATTTGGGGTGGGATTAGTTGGCAAAAAGTTCTCCTTATGAACCGTGACATTGTCAGTGACCCATTCACAGTGACCATGTGTAGATACGTAAGTGTCCCTCAGCTCAACCTTCACATGGATTAGTTTCAAGCTTTTATTCGTTTTACAAATCTTATTTTAGTAATCAGTTAAGTTAAATAACAGTGATTTTACCTTTGTGGGGATGTTCCAGTACTTTTGGTGATTAAAAATAGCTGTTAAACTCATGTCAACAAATTTATAGATAAGTTCAGGTTCCAAGCCGCAGTAACCTTCCATTACTGCGGTGGCACTTCGCTAATAATCTTCCGGTAACCCTTATATGACACTGTGTTCACAAGGGTCTCATTGTTTTGGCACTTTAACCAAGAAATCGCTCCAGAAAATGTGGAAAATACAGTCATCATTTGCCATTCAAAACTGTTTTTTTACCTGGAAACTTTGGAAAAAATGAGGAAGCAAAAATAAAAGCAAACAAATCTTTGCTCCATGAAATATATTTGGCAGTAAATTTTCACGTCTCAGGGCGTCCAGAGCTTCATGTTGACCAGGGATCACTAAAACTGTCTGATCTGGCCACAGATGGTGAGTCATCTCCCTGCACATCACTGACTAGTTTGATATGTTTACTGGCCCAAATTCCACTTTTACACAATCATATGAGGTCAGATTTTTATTAAATTTTGCAAATGTTGTGATTACCAAACTAATATCGCTGTTTAAAGAATAAAATGAGTTAACGTAATTCCACACAACACTCTGTCCAGACGGTGGAGGTCACTCAGAAGCTCCGTCTATGTTTGTTTTTCTTTATGTCTATCTTATATCAGAGCCAAGTTCAGACAAGTGCTTTCTGGCTTTGAGTAACTTCAACATTCACACAGGATAACTTCATCTGGAGAAGTTCAACAGTTACAACAAGAGTTCCTATGCTTTCAATCCGCAGTTCTGGAATCAGCATGGTATTATCTTCGTTGGAAAATGTTTTTTGAACATATATATTTCCAGAAAAAAGGAGAAAAACATAAAATAAACACTGTGTTAACAATGAATTTGGTACAGATCAACTCTCAAATCTGGGGTGATGTGATGTTTTTCAAATGCAGGTATTTGCTAACCCAATTCCTGTGCAGTTCCAAACATACTTCTATATTTCTGGTTAAGTATACTGACAGTCAATAGAAACTTTGAAGTAGAAATGTACGCAGAATTCTACTTGTAGGGGGGTTGTAATTATTCATTGTGGATTTACTGATGATCTAGTGCCCTGGTAGTTGAGATAATGATGAGTTGTCATTTTGTCATGATTCATTGCACATGGGTTGGTCACTTTGCAAAAGTGAACCAAATACACACCAAGCAATACTCAGTGAGTATCTGCACAATTTGAGAATGGGTTTTGAAGGCCTATATAAAGGCCCAAAAAAGGCCACCATTGTTAGTCCAGTGAACAGCATCATGCCGCGTCTATCACATGAACAACGTCTCCGGGCACTGGGTATGGTGGAGGCCGGTTTGAGCTACAGTGATGTAGCCAGGTGTATGGGCTGTTCCCAACCCACAATCAGAAGCCTGGTCCAAAGCATGCGCCGACGGACTGCTGCCTGCATGGAAGCAAATGGAGGCCATACTCGGTATTGACTGTTGTGACTTTGTGTTTGGCAGGTGCAGTTTTCTTTTGTGAAATTCTTCATTTTGAAATCACTCTTGAAACTTTAGATTTTTGTTTCTGTATGCCAATATGCTAAACAAATGATTCATATGAAGAAAATCCAGTTTCAGGCTTCAAAATAAAAACTATGTTATAAAATATGGTCTCAAAGTTTTTAATGACTGTCAGTGTATATTATAGTTTGCATCTATTAGTTGTTCCTACCTGATAAAAGAGAGAAACAAAAACAAATAAATTAGACATTCTCTGTGAGGGCCATTCATTTTATGGATCTGTAGTGTGGAGGATGTCATAAAATTCTCCTGGAAAGGAGACAAAAGTTTGTAAATAGGTCAGTTTTTATGGGACCACAACAGACCATGAAGCTGCCAAGGTGAGAAGAAATTTACACTCACATCCAGTTTTGAGGGATCGTTCCCAGAGCAGAATTCACTTCTAAATAATGAAGCAGACAAGTCTTTAGACTGCACACTCAGCCATACCTGGTGGTGCTTTCGAGGTTAAGACCGATGCCGAGTTCATTGGGCTCAGTGGGCTTGATGTGTTCCGCTTAGGAAGTGGATTATATACTTTCTTTGTAACTTTTTCTACAGTTCATGCTCTTGTTGTCCAGAGTTTGTTGTCTAAATAGTCCAGAAAATGCAGGAAGTCCCCAAAGGAAAAAACTGCAAAAAAACATATTTTGAGAAATGGGAAGTAGATCAAAAGTCTGCCAAGTCTCTCTCTCTCTCTCTCTCTCTCTCTCTCTCTCTCTCTCGCTCTCTCTCTCTCCCTCTCTCTCTCTCTCTCTCTCTCCAGCCGTTTTCCATTATCAGTGCCCAAACCAGCTTGTTAAAAACAGTGAAACTCAAACCACAGTTTTGAAAATTACAGAATTCCTTCATAAATGCCCAACCCTCCCACCGGCTACACTGGGTTCAGGCTGGAGGTGAGACCGCCACACTACAAAGTACACACACACACAACGTGTACACATAAACAGCCAGAGGTATATTTACATAAAATGCGTATTGTTCACTATATATATGCACTGACCTACAGAGACTTCAGCACATTAATACAATTACCCTAAGAAAGTCCCATCTCACACATAGAAGTCGAATACACAAACAAATCTTGACAAAATCAAACATTTTTTGTTTATTTTACACAGTTGTTTTAAGAACTTTTAAACTCATTTGTTATTATGTTATGATCTGTAGCTGTTTTACTCAGAAAAAAGTGACCCATAGAGCTTTAAAGGGTCTTTCAAGACTTGTTGAATAGTTTTTCTGTGTGCTAAAAATGATTATCACATCTATAAAGGGAATTTTTCCAATAGCACACATGACTACTCAGCAGATTGCCTTTCCAAATCTTGGAATTGGAACTCATATTAGTGCAGGTATGGTGACAGTGAATCAATTACACGTTCCTGTTTCTCAGCAGCTGCTGTTTAATTTCCCTTGTGTGTCTGCTTGTGTGCCCTTCTATCACCAAATCCTCCACAACCTGGCTAATAAATTGTAATTATTCTCAGCTGCTCCTACATGTAAAAGTGGTAAATTTGCCAAATGAAAAAGCATTCACTCTCACTCAACCTAGGCAAAAAAAGGAAGAAAAAAAAAGAGGAGAGAGAAAATAATTGGAGGTGGACATCCAGCCTCTCTATAGTGAGTTTAAGTTTTGCAGCTGATGCAGAGACAAAGCATGTGATGCTGGACTAAGCAGTAAGAATGGAATAACACCAAACCACAAGTGTTTCACACATACGAGCAATTCAGCTTCGCTCTCAATGAGTAATTCTATGTTTTGCTTTGGAGGGAAATTGGTGCACTTTGGCCATAATTGTTTCAAAACTGCTAGCTAATTATGACCTTTTGAAAACAAAATGTACAGATTGAATGTGACATTTTGCTGTGTCTGCAGAATATAAACGCCCTCTTGCACTGGCTGAAGCCCAGTAAAACCTAATAATGAAAACAACCATGTCCTAACTGGTGCTTCAACTGAACTGGAAGACTATATTCACTGACCTACAGAGTAAAAATATTATTTGCAAAAATACTACTTGCAGTTTGGTACAATCGCTCTCACTCATATGCTGCTGCAGTTTAATTTTGGATCGTCTGCGTTGCTAAATGTGCTTGAAATACAGTCAAACGGAACTACGTTGAGGAAGCTCTGCCCACAACAGACAGCTGCCCTTTAAATTTTCTCCACTTCAACCTAAAAATCCATAAAAATCATCAGCAAAGTTTGATTTAAAGTCAAGTCAACTCATTTTCTGCATCCTGAAAAAATGGAGCAATTACTCTTACATGTTTTGAGTCTGTTTTGTAAACTGTTTAGTACTTCTCACATACTTCATCATTACCTCACAAATATTTATAACAGCAGCACAACAGTAGTTTAATGTCTATGATGCCGAGTCATATAAATGAACATTAGTACCCTCGGTGTGTTACTCATTTCAGTTTGGGTAAAATTGCTCCACTTTTGTAGAAAAAAAGGCTCCAATGTGGTCAAAATGAGCACAAAAAAATATACCAAATACGCTGAAACTTTTACAAAATGACAGAAAGTTGCCTGAAATGAAATTGTCCACAATGCCGAAAAGATTTTCCAAAATGACTTGAAAATTTGCCAAAATTGGGGGAAAAAAACATGTCCAAAATAACTCAAAAACTGTCCAAAATGACATAAATGTTTTCAAATTTACTGGCAATTTATTCTAAATTAGTCAAAAATGACTGAAATCTTTTGTGATATATTATATAGCCAACTTTGAGCATCAACACTATGTCATGTATGATGATTTTAACAGTAAAACTGCAGCCGTTTAATGTATTTATACATTTCTCTCACTGTCTAGTACTGCAACACACAGTAACTGTACATACATTTCTAATTTGTCAAATTCTAGCATTTGTGCAGTCATAATCATCCCCACAAATGTGAAGAAAGATAATCAAATACAGATATTGGTCAACTGATAAATAATACTGAAAAAAATTATAGCTACTGAAAACAAGGTGTGAAGAATTAAGTGATTCTTTATCCTGAAATTACTTTATAGCTCCATACTAATAATTTTGTGCTTTATGTCTACAGCATGTTTTGAAACTGGAGTTACAAAATAATTTCAAATGACAGATTTCCCTATGCTTCATTAGAGGTGTTTCACTAATCGTCAGTACAAGCTGGATTGCTCGTACTTAATTTGCTGTTGACAGCTTATCTTTGATAAAAGTGGAGTTATGATCATGACCATCACATTTCAAACAAACTGGCTGCTGGTTGAACATTTCTGTTGGTCCCTCTAATCACAAAAAACCCCAAAAACAATGGGTTTCGGGCTTCTGGTGACCACTTTCTTTGAGACCGAGGTACAGTTACAGTTTCCATTGTGGACTCAAAGACTGGTAGCTTGACAGAAAACACACACACAGTAGTCTGTACCAGAAATAGTTCCAGCCTACCGCCTGTCACACTGCATGGATTTCAATGGAGCAAACTCAGCCACATTCCCACCATCTGTCATGAAGATTTGAAAAGAAAAGCAGGTTCTTACACTTACAGCTGTGTTTAAAACATAAAAGACATGTGTATGGTTGTGAGTGTGTGTCCATGTGAGGCTTTCTTACCTTGATATGATCCTCTGCTACCATCTGGTGGTAAAAATTACGCTGAATATGTATAAGTATTGACTTCTAAGTGACCTCAAACTTTTGAACAGTAGTGTACATTTTTACAAACTCTACAAATTAGGAAATTTACACATTACTTGGGCTCTATAAACATATTTCACTTCTTTGTGAAATCTTGCTGCATTCATTTTATTGCTTAATGTTGTATTTTCCTCTGAATCTCTGTAACTTTGTGTAAAAACAACCTGCAGTTCAGCCAAACAGTCTTGGAATTTTTGATTATGATTAATTCAATGATCATCGTAAAGTAGAAAATCAGACTGTTCTTTATGTTTTTATATTTTCTGGCTCTGATAAAAGGTTTAATTTTGGTGATTCCTTTAATGAAAACAAACCTTGAGTTTTAGGGATAGCAGTGTTGACTAGCCAGGCTTTAAGCTGAAATGTGTCTTGTGTGTCATTTTCTTCTTTTTTATAAACTGCAACTTACTTATTGCCTCTGTAAATTTTGCTGTCCTTTTCAACCTCAATCCTCAGTTATACTTAATACTTTCAGTGAGCATATTTCTACTCAGAGACTGTGTGACTGGCCTGCTTTGTTTCTATTCTTTGGTTTTTGAATTCATCTGAAATTTATGACATTTCCAGGTAGCATTAAAATATCCTTAAGAGTTTTAAGTTTGCTCTATAGAAATCTGAAGATAGTTCTTTTTCCAACTGGCCCACTCTTAATAAAACATAGTGGTTAAAGCCATAGAACTGGAACACAGCCATAGACAATAGTCTGCTGTGTTTCACAGTTAAACCCTATCATTGTTGTGAGATAGCTGTATTAAATGGTGGGACGACTGATATACAGTACTGGACATCCTAGAATTTCCTTCAGCTCATTTCAAACATACCTGGGGTTGCTTGGTGCCTAAACACAAGCTGGAAGTGAAATAATTTTTGTTAATTTCAGAGCAATTAAGTGTATTTAGGACTGTAGAACTTCATGGTTAAACCTTCTTCAGGTGTGTTTTTACAAAGCTTGGAACATCACAGAGATTACACCTCTTTCAATAGTTTCAATTCTTTTAGTTTTGTAAGTGCGCCGTGTTTTTCGTCTTGAGGGGCAACTGAGGCCAGAGATGAAATGTGTCTCATGATTGCTTCGTTCCAATAAACTTGCACAAAATCTCCACCAGCATTTCCAGAAAGCTCTTCTACACTGCTCCCTCAGGTCGCTCTGATTACTTGAAGGTCAAGTAATGGATAAATCCTTCTTGAAAAGCAAGCTGGCTGTATCCCCACCAGTGATCAAACATGCATCTTGATTTTAGGGGAATTCTTTTAATCCAGCAAAAGCACATTGGAGATATATTTCTTTCTTTATGCTAAATTAAGCATTGAATGTTAGAAGATGTCATCATATGCAGCTAGTCTCACCTGTATGTTGAGCAGGGCTGTTTGGATTGTATCGACAGACGTTATCAACTCTCATTTACAACAAATATTGATGAAGTTTTTGTATACAGCTACTTTTGTTTTGCATAACTGACAGTTGAATGAAGTACGCTTGTTTGTGAACTCTGATTCCTCCTCACATTTATCTGCTTAATGTCAATACTGTAAATGAAAAACGTGAATAAATATCATGGAGAGAACCACAAACTGCAACATTTCTCCCTATACTGTGTATATATATATATGTTGTTGATTTTGTCTAAAAACATACAAACAAAAACACATAGAGATATGTTATCAATGTAAATAAAATATGTATTTATGTCACTAGAAACTGACCTTTTTACATTACACATTTATTCCAGTACTAATGTAATATTGACTAGTGGGACTTTAAGACAGTGGAGAGAAAATACTTTTTAAATAAATGAATTTCTATTTTAAGAAACCTTGCAGTAATGATGATATTTACACTACTGTTCAAACGTTTGAGGTCACCCAGGCAATTACATGTTTTCCATGAAAACTCACACTTTTAAACACGTTCTTTCATAACTTGTGATTGGAATCTAACTGAATTTCAATTTTTAGAAAGCTCAGTGACTGTGCAGTCTATGGTGCAGACTGCTGAGTAAACCTTGATGTGCTGTTCCTCTAATTACCAGGAGATGGCACTACAATTTTAAAATCCATCCATCCATTCTCTAAACACCGCTTTATCCTCACTAAGGTCGCTGGGGGTGCTGGAGCCTATCCCAGCTGACTCGGGCGAAGGCAGGGGACACCCTGGACAGGTTGCCAGTCTGTCACAGGGCTACATATACAGACAAACAATCACACTCACATTCACACCTATGGGCAATTTAGAGTAATCAATGAACCTCAGCATATTTTTGGACTCTGGGAGGAAGCCCGAGTGCCCGGAAAAAACCCACGCATGCACAGGGAGAACATGCAAACTCCATGCAGAAAGATCCCAGGCCCTTGAATCAGGGACCTTCTTGCTGCAAGGCGAAAGTTCTAACCACTTACTCCACTGTGCAGCCCCTCAATTTTAAAATGTGACATTGAATTTAACTGCATAAGCAGATGGTCTATAGTCATTAGGATATTCATAATCAGGAATTGGACACAGTTGCTTAAATTTCAAAATTTCACAAGAAGACAAATAAACACTCAGATGAAAAGTTTTGAGTTCTTCAGTAACAGAATGAATGAATGTAATTATGCATCTGAAAACTGTAGTACATGTAGGCCATTGTAGACATAATACACTCTACTGTTTATATATAAGATTATAATTGTAGGACACCTTATTTTTATGACTGAATCAGCATTGTATATGCAGTAAGAAACAAGGCCTTCCACAGGTTCTCAGAAACTGACAAAGCATAAGCTGACAACAATGAGCCACTTTTCAGCTTGGAAGTGGAAGTGGAAGTTTCAGCTCCACTGAACAGGAAGTGGATGCAAAGTCTGCAGGAG
This sequence comes from Acanthochromis polyacanthus, assembly GCF_021347895.1. Lineage (NCBI taxonomy): Eukaryota > Metazoa > Chordata > Actinopteri > Pomacentridae > Acanthochromis > Acanthochromis polyacanthus. The sequence continues at coordinate 11,008,597 of NC_067122.1, read as the reverse complement.
AATTTACTGATAAATATCAGACTTCTTCACAACCAAAACATATTACAGGAGGACATTTTTTTAAAAAAAAACGATGAGACTCATCAGAAGTCTATTTGTGCTGCTTTGAAGTGTGTGCATTTTAATTAAAGACCGAATGCATCATCAGGTTATCACACAAGTCATGAAAGTAAATACAGAGAACACAATAAAACAAACAAGATCAGAATAAGACACTTGGTCATTTACTAATGAAGGAAAAAAATCCAAGATAACAAATCTGTGGGTGACAAAAGTGCGTGAACCTTTGCTTTGGTATCTGGTCAGACCCCCTCTGTGCTACAATAACTGTATTTAAATGTTTCTGGTTTCTGTGGATGAGTCCTGCACATTGGCTTGGGGTAATTTCAGCCCATTTCTCCGTACAGAACAATTTCAGCTTTGGGAGATTGGTTGGTTTCCTCACATGAACTGCTCACCTCAGCTCCTTCCACAACATTTCTATTGTGTAAAGCTCAGGACTTTGACTTGGTCGTTCCAAAACATTAACTTTATGCTGCTTTCACTGCTTTTTGCTGGAACAACTCGTGTGCACGGGGTCATTGTCTGGCTGCATGACCCACTTTCTCTACAGATTTGGTTCACAGACAGACCCGACATTTACCTTTAGAATTTCTGGTATAATTTAAAATTCATTGTTTCAGTGAGATGACGGTAAGCCACCTGGCCTAGATTCAGCAAAAATATGATACTACCACCGCGGTTCACTGACAGGATAAAGTCCTTATGCTGGAATACAGCGTTTTGCTTTCTCAAAATATAATGCTTCTCATTTCAACCCAGAAGTCCTATTTAGGTGTCATCCATCCACAGAAAATGTAATAAGTTAAAAAAAAATCCCTATAGCATTCTGACTTGCCCACATAATCTTTAGCAAACTTCTTGCGGGCAGCAGCATTTTTTTTTTTTTGAAAACAGTGGCTTTTGCAACTTTCTTTCTCTTGAGATTGTCAGAAATCTCCTTTGTTTGGTGCCATAACACTTCAAAAAAACATATTGTGAAGATCAAACTTTGATAGGTTTCTGTTCTTTCACAAAACGGACTTCTGACTCATACCTGATTGTCCTCTTGTTGACTGAAAACAGTCTAATTTAACCTTCAAATTAACCGCTAATCTCAGAGATTCTCGTACTTTTGACACTCACAAAAAAGCAATATTAAATTATTGTTCTCATGAAATAAATGGCCGTGAAGTCTCCCCCCTCCTCCCCCCTTTCTTTCCTTTTGTGGATTCTCTTGATCTACTTTTGGGGCTTCTGTGAGAATCTCATTAAGTTTTAGGAGATATTTGTGCAGAAACACATACTGTACAAAACGCAGCATGTAATATTTTACTAAATTCTATCGATTATTTTTTAACAGAGGGGGAAAAGTGTTTTGTTGATCCATCACACAGCATCTCTACAGCCAAATGATGGTCAACAAACAGTATTAGAGAGTAGAGTGGACTCATAGACTTGAAATTACAAGTCAGTGAATTTGCAAGGCATTTATGGAGTTTATGACATTGACTTGTGAAATTTTCTCCCACTCTCAAGGGCCTGGTGGAAGCGACGGACATTTTGGGGGACAAGGTCAAGTTTTCAGACACATTCAGGTTGTCTGTCACGCCATGCAACCTGAAACAATTTCTTAAATGCCAAAGAAGTGGAGTTTTGGACATTTAAGTGCCCAACTATGGCCTTAACTGACATGCCAGCATCCAGCAGCCATTCTGATCTGTCATTTGTCATCTGTGGCATCATGTCATTAAAATAAAGCTGAATTTTAAGGTAGTCTTTAGTAGTCACAAGTCAAAGGAGTGCCTGTTTGCCGGTCACATTATCTGATCATTGTCCTTTAAAGTCAAACCTGACTAATGTGTGGATTGAATCAGTAGTCAAGAATTGATTACCAGTTGAACAGGTTAAAAATCCTTGTGCATGATTGGTTGAATTTAAACCTTTTCTCACCATAGCAATAGAAATTAAAAGTTTAGCTTTTTCTCTAAGTCTGAAAGGAAGACCGTTTAGAATTTTGTATGGTCTAAAGGTTCACATCCTTTAAAATGCAAACACACTGTTGTTTGCATGTACAATTTATTTGATCGAATTGAATATGATAAAATATGACAACTCTTTTATCCAGTATCTTTCCAAAAACAGAGTAAGACATTGTGAATTTATGAGACACGCACAGTAGCTTATGTGATGCCAGAGATCATTTTTCGAACGCCTGTTGCTGTAATAAAGTCAAACTGCCACAGGGTGACAGTGTAGGTCTATAATGTTGCTTGGGGCAATCTGTGCTGGGCCACATGACCACTAGAATTCATGAATAAAAGAAAAAAAACTAGAAAAGAATATAAAACAAAAGGCTGTCTCTGTTCTAAAGAACCCAGACATAATATAGCTATTACTGTAATGGTGCTATTACTATGATAACTACTACAGCTAACAATAATAATAATAATAATAACGATAATGATGATAATTATAATGACAATGGTGATGAAGATGATGACTATGATTATGATAATGACAGCCCACTGAATTCAACTAATAAATATGAATTCTGATTTTATTTATAGAAATATAAAAAATCTTTATTGTATATAAAGATCTTAATACACACTCCAAGTGCACATCGCTCCGTTGAGTAGCCTACTGCTGCTCCTAATAAATGATTAATAATAATAATTTCCTCTCCTCGAGACCATGAACCGCTCCAAATTTGTCCTGCACTGTCCCGCTCTCTGATTGGTCCGCCCCCTGATTGGCCTGCGCTCTGATTGGCTGAAAGTTCCGTGCTGGGACCGTCCGTCGTCGCAGTTTGTTTTCTCGCCTGCGGCTCAAACTCAGACGGCGAAACGCTCCTGGAGGCAATGTGGATGTAGTATTCAGTTTTGAATTGTACACATGCTCGTGTGAATACTTCCTTAAAACGACGAGAATGTAGATAAGATTCGTGGGTCTGTCTTTCTCTCTGTTCCTCCGAGCGGTTTACATGCGGACTGTCATTCAGAAATACGACAGATACATTTCGAGCGCTCACATGTTGACCGAGCTTGTGTGTATATATTTTTAATTTTTTTTCCGCGTTTATTCTCACTTTATTTTTTGTTTTTGCTTTTAGCTCCTTTGTGCACTTTGTCCAGGTCCGCTTCATTTGCTGCCAAGCTGTCGCTTCACTGACAGACACGGCTACACGTTTTTCTTGCTTTGAATGACGGATTAAGTTATCGAAATCTTAAAGTCATTGGAAAGAAAGTGCACTTTCTTTTTGTTTTGTTGCGGAATAACGGCATACTGAGGATTTCTCGTTACTGCTGGGAATTGAACAGTAAGTCCTCCTTCATTTTTTAACCAAAGTCCCTGTAATATATCTATAATTTACTAAAGGCATGTTGTGAGTCTACTATCAAATTGTGTTAATCTGTGAACTAGTTTATTCTTTTGCCTTTTGTTGGTGTTTTTACAAGTTTCAACGTTTAATTCGGACTCCAGATTGTGTCATATTCCTGTCTTCAGCTGTATTACTCTACAGAAGTTTTTATTTAAAGTTAAGAATAACAGAGTAGATGGAAAAACTAACTTCTAACCTGTTCCAACACTTTTAAAGTTCACATAAACTAAAGTAGGCACAACTTTAAGCAGCACATTCACACATTACAGCTCAGTTTAATGAAGGAAAGTGAGTGTATCTCACTGTATGAATGCCGAGAAGCAGACTATATGATATTCAGATACATTTCTTTTTTTTAATTAAAATGTTAACTGAAATCAAACAGGTTCCCTATATAAAATGCATAAATCCTCCAGTCATGCTTTTCTACCTTTTCAAGAACCCTTTAATCTTCGATTGGCAGCTGCTTTAAATTTCTTCTTAAAATGCTCGGTGTGAACTTGAATAATGATTATTCTCTGTTTTATCACAGTGGCTCATTACATTACTTCATGCAAATTAAATAACAGTTTTACCTGACGCCATTTGAAAACTTATACTCGATTGTCACAAACTGCCAAATCAGTTAACCTGCACGTTAAAGTGTGCGCGGAGCTGAGATGCTGAGGATGACAGATGCTGATCCAAGATACAGCATGTGAAGCATTGAAATAGAATCCCATAAGGTTTGGGGAAGAATTTATGTGGCAGAAAGATTAAAACCACTGCAAGGAGAGACATGTGGACAGAATAAATCTAGAAAAGTACAGTCTGACTTCCAGAAAATCTTCAGATTTATACCTGTGTCTGGTCAGTGATGAACACCTCACTTTGTTCTGACTGCCACGGAGTCGATCAAGGAGCCGTTTGGAGGACGCAATACAAGAAATAGACGAGATTAAGACAAAACATTTTAGAAGTGAGTGCTTGAATCAGTTCTGTCTTTGGAAACTTGACATTTTTTTAAACTTTCCAACACCCTTATACAGTCAAAATGAATGTGCCTGATAATCTATGAGGACGGAGAACAATGCAGGAATTCTGATCAAGTGATGATTTGTTTACAGGGTCAGATATATAGAGCCAGACACTGGATATGCTTTAATCAGCATTTTCATGCTTTTTTTTTTCTCATTTCATTTCCTTCAGATCAGAGCATTTATCTACATTAGTTAAAGAAAATGGAGCTTTTCTGGATCTTTCTGTTGCTGGAGATGATCCTGATGTCCACAGCTGTCAGAGGTGAGTAACAGAAGCACTGATTTCAACAGACTTAAGGTGCTGCAGTCAAAAATATCGACTGCAAAACAATGCCAGCAGGATAAATCACAATCCAGCAGTACTTATGAAAGAGTTTTTTAAAGGTTGGTGATGTTTTCTTGCATCTTTGCTACATTGCTGCTATATTAAACTCACATCTGTTCATTTTGTCTTTCATGGCCTTTCTCTCGCTTACATAAATTGCACATTTTGAAAACTTACTGATATCTTTGCACAGATTTTGGAGTATGTACAAGCACTTGTCCTTGGGTGAACTTTTGAGTGGTTTTTGAGCTGCTGTCAGGCACTTTTGCACCTTGTCATGTGGTGTCCTCCCTCCTCGTTATTTACAGATGCTACAATGCTGGGAATAGAGTAAAATTTAGTATTCTGACTCCGAAACTAAGCTGCAAAATCGCACAGAAAGGTCAGTCCTCAGATTCAGCTCCAGGGAGGAACCCTCAGTACTGCCACAAACAACAACAACAGCCACACAAGCTGTACGTAGATGAGAATGATGTCCTGCCTGCAGGCTTTATGAGCAGACGGTTGTGGAGTTGGCGCCCGTTCCTGAGATCACACCGGTGATGAGTTTTCAGTGGGAACAAAGCTGCATTCAGCGAGGCGAAGCAGAGCCAGCATGCAGACACGGGGCCGAAAGTAAACACAGGGCCATAGACCGCAAAGAGATTAGATTAGATTAGCCTATTAGGGATGTTTGCTGTACAATGCCACAGCATTTCCTCCCCCTTGCTGCCTGCAGTCTGTCACTGAAACCAGGGCAGGCAGCGTAGAGGGACAGAAGGCAAGGGTAAAGGAGAAGAGAGGACAGAGAAGAGAAAAGAGGGTAAAGGAGGGGAAAAAAAGGGGTACCATTTCGTTGGGAAGACTGGAATAAGAATTCATGATAAGAGACAGAAGGGAAGCAAGGAGAGGAGAAGGAATGACTGAGGAAAAAGGGAGGGGAAATAGATAAGACAAGGAAACAGATTATTGGAAGGCGTGTGAGAGAGAGGGCAGAAGATCATGCAAGGGACAGATGGAACAAAATTCTATTATGTATCTCAAAGAAACTTAAGTTCTCACTTAACTTGTGTTTGGGTAGAGTTGCCAGACAGTTCAGCTACAGTATCAGCACAAGATAAATATAACTTAAACTGCTAGAAAATGAATTTATAACTTGCTTTTGTGCACTGCAGTTGCAAAGGAGAGGTCCATTTTCTGTTCTTTAGTTTTTTTTTTGGGATGTGTAACAGTAACTGAAGACTTAAAGGCAGCTTAAAGACACCCTTACAGTATAGGGGCGTATATGATGAGAGAGATGCTGGGATTTGCTCACCCTGTGGGCTGAGGTGCATGTTTCTGTAATTGTGAATTTGTGGGCTTGCGGTAATGCAGCGTGTTATGTATTCTCTGCCTGCATTTCATATGTAGGGCCCCCTGTTTACACTGCGTTGTATGAAATTGAACAGATTAATTGTATTAGAAATGGGTGATTAGAATCCAAGAACATGAAGATTTTTAACAGATTTTTTTACTGGCATCTCCATGTGTTGACAATTTTGCAATTTTCAAGATAAATCCAACAGATTGCTGCAATATTTGCCTGCAATTTCATCTAATCCCAAGATTATTTTCAGCGTAAAGGTCAAAGTAAAAAATGCTTGCAAGTTTATCCAAACACCAACATTTTCTGCATACGATAATCCAAATCAGAACCCAAGTTAGAAGGTCAAGTGAAATCTGCTTAACAGTCTAACTTGCTTGCAGATGTATCAATAGCTTCTTGGGAAAAAAATGCACAAAAAGGCACTAAAAGTACTGCATGTTTTTCAAATGCTCTGCAAATTCCCTACTGTTTCAGCGAGACTTTTGGTAGAACAATGTCAGCAATACTAGAAGTTGCCAAGTGTACCCCACAGTGATCTACCTTTGCCCACTGAGCAGCTTTGTTGCACAGTGAGAGTTTAATAACTCAGTGGCACCTGAACAATAGCTGGTGAGGAAAAAAAAAAGAACAAGACTGCAGTAGCCCAAATGAATAGCTCTGTAATCTCTATAATTATCAGAAGAACTGAAAAAGAGCATACCTCAGACTCGTTACGCTAAAGACCCTCCAAAACCGCCCTCGGGGAAGAAGTGACAAGCTGGACAGCCAGCTCAGAGTGTGGGCCAAGTGCGACTCTGCAGAAAGAGGATGTTTACATTATGATGTGTTTTAGAACTAGCAACTGAACCAGTCAATGGATGGCTCACTGCAATCATGTTCAAATAATAAAAGCAAAGCCTCTGAACATAAGATATTCTGCTGTATTTGGTATGTTACTGTAGATGGGTATTAAGTAAGATGAACTCATGATTACAATCTATGAGTTTTAAGAGCAAAATGGCATTACAGGGTTGACAAATTTGATTATACTGATAGTATAGAAGCGTCTTTGTACCAGCGGGTTTGCTGCTTTCTACACTGCACTCGAGTAAATGACACAGAGAAACACTTTATTTGTGACTTGGTGACTACTATCCCAGAGATAGACGCATACCAGAAGCGGGTTACTCAGGGCAACTGTCTAAGCAATGAAAAATTAAAAACCTCAATATCACAGGACACAGCGTGACATTTAAAATTGAAAACATTGGCTCTTTTGTCGCTTCATCTATCAGGGCAATCCCCATTTGCACACAAGATTTAGTGACAGTAAATGTTGGCCTGGAGGTTATGTTGAACTGTACTTTCGTGCTTGCTATAAAATCACAAGTAGTGTAACTGTGTAGTTTAATCAGAGTTTAAATAAAACTGTGAAGGCTAAACAGCTGTAATAAGTCTTACTGGAAGTAACTTTTCTCTGGGTGTCCTTGGAATTGGTGGGGGCTGAGCATCATGTGGCACTGAAGGCTATTTTCCAGTGTTGATTGGCAAATGGAGCAGAAATAATAAAATAGCTACAGGCTCTACTGAACTGCTGCAAAGGAAAGGGATGAAGAGAAGTCTAGAAGTGGAAGAGATACGGAGACAAACAGACAGACAGATAAACCCAGAGACTCAGACAGATAAAGATGCAACATTTATGCCCTTATTGCAGCAGATGTAGACTCACATAAACTTCACTCCAGAGGCTTACACAACAGCACTGTGTGAACCAGTGTCTGGGCCTCTGTGTGTGTAGTTGAGCATGAGACTGAGCAGCTGAGAGATTAGCATTCTCCCCTGTTACCTGAACAGCACTGAGCTTGATTTCAGAGGTCAAAAACTAGTAGCAAACCAGTGCACATGGAGCTACTTGCAGCTTTGGGCAGACTTAAGCTCAAGAGTGAAAAATTAATTCCTGTCTATCATAAAATATGTTTGGCAAAGTAAAAGCAACAGAGCTGTGTTTTTTATGCTAAAAACTACAGTCAAGAGACAATTAGCTTAATTTATAAAGACAAGGATACAACCATTGTTGGTTGTTGGGGGCAGTTACACACAATGACAGTGACTTCCTGAAGACTTTGCTGTTGTCTTGGCAACTCTTATGACTCTAAATAAAGCAATAACTGTTAGGCTTTTATGCGGTTAAAACAAACAAGATGTTGCGTTTTGGTAAGTGCATTTTAGTTGGTTTTGTTGCCTTAGTTCAACAGAATCAGGCTGGCTGCTTCTCTTTATTTCTGGTCTTTATACTAGCTTAAACCAGGGCTTTTAGGTGCCACCTAAAGAGGTTGTAGCAGGCGCCAAAGTAAATTCACCAGCACAAATGGTAAGAAAAAGTTTATCTATTCATTTTTTGTTCTGTTAAGTGGTTTGGCTAGTTGGAGTTTTATTCACTCAAGCATTTTGTTTATCGTTTAGTCAGAAATAACAAGAAAACACAAAGATTTCTGTCAAAGAAGGCAACACGGACCCATTGCCCTCAATGTATGTGGATTATTGTACTTACTGTCTTGTGCAGTTATGCCTAAAGGTCCAAGTATAAACTAAATTTCTCCTCAATGTTCTTTGTCTTTAATGTACATACATTAAAATGGCATTGATTACATTTAATGAAATGTTTAACTATTCTTGAGCCATCGGTATGTGATGGTGTACTTGTCCTCATGACCTAATGTAGATGTACTACTACGTCAGATATCTCTACTGTAGCTTCAAGTATATTCCTCAAGAGTCTTCTACAAGTTAAAGAGCAATGGCATCCTTCTAGTCCAATTTCCATCACCATATAACAATTATATGTTGAAAAGACATTCTGAGGAGCAGATGTTGCTTTTTGAAAAAAACTTCTTGTAAATGGAAACACTTGCATAATCTACATATTCTTCTGTTTCTCTGTTCCTCTGTTTGTTTCTCTGGGGTGATCAATCGGCGGGTGAGGAACAGTGTACTAGAAATGATAGATACTTGGAAAGCTCTGAGCAGATTTCATGCTTTTTTTTCAGCCTCAGAGGTGCACGACTCTGCACACACGCAGAACTACAATAGCTATGAGATGTGAAGTGTCATGTGCATATCAGATGGTTGTGAGCATGTCAGATTGTATTTACATCAGCCAGCTGTTAAATGCTTCACACAACTGGAGCAGATTAGAAATGATGACATTTATAACAATAATAATGTGATTGTCAAAGTTAATCCAGTTAATTCAGAGTTTGTTCCTGTTTTGTTTTGTATTGAAATGACACATCACATTCTCTGCCTCTTCTACACACTTGGTTCAGAAAACAAAGGCTATACCCAGATGAGTGCAGGTTTTGCTTCATGGTTTCCTGAAGTATCGTTCTGTCCAAACAGCTTCATGTTTGTCAGGTGGTGGTGCCACATAGACCACCCATTATATGGCCGAGGGGAGAGAAACTGACACAGAGATCAGAGGGTTTGTTTGGTGTTATAATAAGTGTAAAGAGTTACAAACTCATTAAAAATGCATCTCCATTCCACGAAAGCTGCCAAAAAAGCCAACATTACAAACACACGTTGAGAAACGGAGCGAGAGAGCGGCTCATCGTCACTGCAGACAATGACAGACAGAAAGTGCGGAGTGTAAACAGTCGCATACACAGATGCTGCAAACGTATACAAATAGAAGACACTAGCCATAAATATGACTTAACACATGTAAGCACACGCACACACACACTGCCCACAATCACTTAATGACCCTGTGCTGCACACACTCATTACTGAGGAATGTAATTAGCATGCTAACACTAACAACGATATGTTGGAGAGAATTGTGGTTGAGTAAAAAGAACTGGAGAAGAAGGCACATAGTCATCAGAGTTACAAGCAATGCTTAAATAACTATGCTTTCAAGTAAAATTAAAGATGGCTAGATAGCAAGACAAGAGTACACACACACACACACACACACACACGAGTAGGACCACGACTAGCCATTAACTTGTCTACCAATTAATTTGTTGCTAAATTAGAAAATATCAAACTGAAAATTTCCTATCCCAAGTTCCCAGAGTTTCCAACGACGCGTCTTTAAATGTCTCTTTTATCCAACAACCAGTCTAGTATACTAAGAAAACAAGTGAAAGATGAAAGATGAAGCATGCGATCATACGTTTTCTATCATTGTAATCTGATAGCTTTGGGTTTGATGCAGTTATTATGAAGACCTCCATCACGGCAAGTTGAATTGATGAATTTTGAAGCTAAATATTTCAGTATGGAAAGCGCTGGTTCTGGTGTTAGTTGATCTGTCGACCACAAGATGACCAGTGAGTGAAAAAGCATAAAATTTTCATAAATCAGCTCATTTCCTATGTTTAAACTTTGTGTTCTGTATGTGCCCACACACTGTGCCGAAAATGAAAGAAAGCTAAACTACTACCCTTTGTAATAAAAAAAAAACCAACTTTGTGGTATGCATAATGGTAAGCATCTGCCTGTCTTTTTGTGTGAAGATTTGTGGAGGGAGACGCAGGAGAAGAGCATCATGATTCCTCACAGTAAACAACTGCATACCACAGACAGATGCTTCAAACAGACAGCTTTACTTCATTGTAAACAGACGCGCTCATGGGCTCACATCAGTAAATCTCCTCCACCTTACTTTTGCTGTTGAAGCATGCAACGCGCTCTAAGTCACAGCTAAATATCGTAAATGCCATTTGACATGCTGATAACCATTATATGGCCTTGTGGGCATTCACCTGCCAGTTTCAGTGTTTGTGGTGGAAATGCTGAATCCAGATCTCCATAAATGGGAAAAATGTTCATCAGAATCCAGAAAGGAGTTTCTCTGTCATTGGACAGACTTACAAGTCTTAATATTTACTGAGGAAAAAGCATTTTCATGTCTCTGACAGTGAAATTTGTATTATGTTTTGATTGGCACATGCTTAAAGCGAATAGCTAAAAATTAAGAAACCCTTTAGATGGCTTCTGATAGTCTGCAGCTTAATTTATGATTTGCTCACAGTGATGCTTTTGTCTTCTTAATGAGAGAAGAGAGAGACTTTGTGTGTTTTTGTTAGTTGATTATGTGGTGATTAGCAGACAAAAGGAAGCTTCAAAGGCTCCAAATGACCCTTTTAGTTCCTCTTGTTAAATCCTAATGTCAGGGCCAAATGTTGTCTTATTGGCTGTTGGGACCAGTAGAGCTGTGACTGTCAAAGCAGTCCAAATGCCAACTAATACAATTTGTCACTTAAATGAAACCAACAAAATAACCTTGATAATCTCTATGGCTCTCTTACAAGTTGTTCAGAACTTTTATTTTCTCCTTAACATACCTTTGATTGAAAGTTGTCGTACAATATAACATAACATGCCAGTCAGCCAGCAGTGACTTGGACACATTTGCAGGGAACAGACTGGGGACCTTGTGAGGCAGCCTCACCTCCTACACCTCCTTTCTGCAGCTCAGAGTTTTACAAGGTCTGTTAGTGTTAAAGGCTATTAGCCCACATTTAGATAAAGTCAATGTTTGCTTTGACTTTGCTAATGGTGGGATATTCATGGGCCTGTCTGGACGTTCTCTGCGGGGGTTGACGGCGTGTCACAGTGATGCGATGTGTGTTTGTGGAGGGGGAGCAGCTGAAAGAAAAGCAACAGGAGAAGATAAGATAGCAAAAGAAGGCATTGTGGCAAGAAATAGTGAGAGACAAAAAAATGTAACATTGACTTTAACCCCTTCACATAGGTTTCCCATCTACCTCAAAGTAGCTTTATGTCTAAACTCAAGATTCTCTAGATCTTTTTATGGTGGCACTGCTTCTTCAAATGTAAACATCTAAGATATCCTGAATGTAATTGTACACTGTATTTTCCAAAGATTATGTCTAATATATTTTGTAGCTGTAGGATTCTTCGTTCAAGTTAATTAAGTTCAGGATGTGTTGAATTTTTACAGTGAAAGTCTGGAATCCAAAAGTTTAAATCAACTCTTAGCGAAAGAGAACAGCCACCATCTGAACTCCAAGCAGCTTCGTGGCATATTTTGCTTCTCTGGGCTCATTTTTGATTGAAGTATAAAATCTTGCACTACTATGGAAGCAGCACAACCATGGCTAAAAGTAGAGAAAACTCAAAAATCTCTTTTGCGTAGTATGAATGCCAGGAGTCATTAAAGTGAAGAAGTGACAGTTTTACTTCTTTCATTATTGTTCAGCCCAGTTCAGCTAAAAAGTCTTTTAAATTTCTGCCTGAATTACTAGTTTTATGTTTTTTAATCTCAGATTTGGTTAAATTTTCCAATTGGACAGCACATCACACCTGATTAGTTGACAGACCTTCGGAAAGTTCTGAAAATTCCGTCCTGGCTTTGACTAATGGTGTAATTTCGGCCATTTTATTAAGACAACATGCTTTTCACACCCACCATGGTTTTTGGGATTTAGAGGATTATAAAAAGCAAATTGAGGGATCAAGTAGTTTTAACTTCACTGCAAGCACAACATAAATGCATACTGCAGTATATGATGAGCTCATAATTACAGGGCAATGCTTAAGTTGTTGTTAGCAGGAAGGTAAAAAGGTAAGCGAGGAGCAGAGAAGGCGTTTAAATGCTTCCTAGTCATCAATTGCTCATTGCTCATTTGTCTTCTTTTTTTTTTTTTTTTACTTTCTAGCACCTGTGTATAACACAGCATATCTGCATGTCTTGTCCTTTCGCAATCTCTTATTTGTTTCCACTTGTTGCCACATGCAGATAATTGTATTCTTTCATTTCTCTTTTGATTATGACTTTACATATTCTGAAATTTTCCTCTTTCTCCTCACTCTTTGTCACACTCTGTTTCTCCTCCAGCCTTTCTGCTTGCCTCCAACATAGTATTGTGTGGGTCGTGGCGCCACAGTGCCGTATTGTGGTCTCAGCGGGGTTGGGGTATGTTTGGTCAACGCTACAGCACAGCGGGTCAAAGGGCAGCTAGTAGATCAGGGAGGGGTCAGGGAGAGTTTGTGCATCAGTTTGTGCACCCACACTGTGAGTGTGTGCGTCTGTATGTGAGGTAGGGTCAGAGAAAGCACATGCTGGCACCAGAGGAGACTGTAATAACACACCAGGAACCCCACAGGACAGAAGATACTGCTTTCACTCCTTTTTCACCACGTTGTCTCCCCTACATGGCAGCAAGAGAATTGCCAAACAGCAAGTATAACATTCGATTTAGATAATGCAAACCGCTATGACAATTTTCTCAACGATTTGTTGCTTAAATTTGTCCCAAATGTGTCCTCTTATTCAAATCTGCCTATAATGTATATTGAATGTACAAAGTGTTTATATTAGCAATTGTGGCCAGCAGCAATCTCCATGGAGTTTGTGGCCTTGAATATTAGTTCCATATGTATGGATTCTAAAACTTTACATGTAGACATTGCAGAAGTGATCCGTTTTAAAATAAAAAAGGTTTAAGTGTGGAGGTAGCTATAGATACACTTGAGATTGCAGTCAAGAGAGGCAAGATTAAAAAAAACAACTATTGAAGTTGAAAGTTTATGATACTTATCACGGTATGCTGACTTTTTGGTATTCAGTATGTCAAAGTAAATTTCACGTTATCTGACTGTTAAAACAGATTGGTTCCTTTTACCAAATGTTGCAAACCAATAAAACAATGTTCCAAGTTACGTTGGGTAAGCGGTAGACTTTGCAGTCAGTGCTTTTCATCCAAAGCTGTATTTTTTCTAAAGGTGAGACATAACAGTATAAACTGTCTACACAGAAGTCTGAGTTTCACTCGCTACTTGTCTCTGCTCTGCTGTCTGTGATTCATCTGTTTTCTCTCACTTTCTATCTCTCTCCCTGTGACATTTTAATTCCTCTTCCACTTTCTTTGTCTCTGCCGGTTTCTCGCTCCCTTGTCTACTGTTTAGTCAAACCCCTTTCACCCCCCACCTACCACTCACACACACTCGGACACACACACACACACACACACACACACACACACACACACAGTCTCCTGCTGTTTTCCCTGATGGCGTTACAAATGAGACATTGAAAAGTGGTCGCTGGGACAGGAGACACAGACCGTTGTTTTCTTTGGGCTTCAGTCTGTCAGGTTGGGTCGGGTGAGGGGCGATACAGCCCTTAGGGCAGTTGTGTTCTTGTGTCTATGGGTGTGATTGACAGAACAACAGGACCTTATAACTAGCCTGAACAAAATATCACCATTTCGAGTTCAGTGTCAAATGTGATTGACGTGTTAAAGACAGCTGGCCACAATCTCTCTGTCCTTGACTGTTTGTCAGACATACAGGTGACGTTTGACCCCAGGAAGTGGAGGCTGATCTGGGCCAGGATATTAAGGCCGACAGCTTTAGGAAATACTTTTTGTAGGCCTTTTCTCTAGCTCCTAGCTATGACACTTTGGGGAATCCTGTTGAGCTCTTAATTGTGTCACTTTAAATGTACGCGCTCTATGTCAAGACAGAAAAAGTCTTAGATGCATAAGATTATCGATTCAAACGCATTTTTTAAGACCGAAAAAGTGACACTAAAGCATGACACAAAGTTGAAAACCACCACACATGAGTGAACATAAACGTAGTAATCGTTTCCTTCAGTGCCAGCTGTCGATGTGGAATCCATACTGATGGAGGAATGTGAGAGGAGCACCGGAGATCTGGGGGTCAGTTCAGCAAAACAGGCATATCGAAAGCGACATATACAATGGTGACTTGGAATATGTTGCTAAACTGATGTATTTCCGCCATTTGGTGTTTACTCATTTATTTTCCTTAAGAGAATTTGTGGTATTTCAGAATTCAAAATCCCAGTATAATGTATTTATAATGTCTATTTTGACATCATTCATCATTTACATACACAGAATAACATACAATTGTGATAATCTGTGGACAACTTTTAGGATCAGGTTATGCTAGAAAAAAGTTCATATCATCATTTGTCTGACGGTGTCAAGTATGTAGAGTTTGAGCTGCTGTGCTCAGAGTTAAGTCAGCCATCATGGAGGTCAGATAATTGTTTAAATGGAGACACAATAGCCAGTGTCAGGTGCTGAGCGGGTTTCTGAAGTTATGACGTCTGACAAGCAGTTCTGATGAAATATACTGGCACCCTTAGTCTGTCTTTTATAATTTGAGCCTTTAGCTTTACATATGGGGAATTTCACTTCAAGTGCTGTCAGTCCAGCTTTAAATCTGATGCTTGGCCTTCCACATGTTGAATCTGTCAGTAAAAGCAGTAATTTTTTTTTTAATCAAAAAGTTGCATATTTTGGTTCTAATCTGCCATAGCTGAACCTTTTCTGCTTGGCATTAAATCTAGGAAATATGTTCAGCTAGTTTGGCTTTAAAATGATTAAACCAAGTGCTGAAATTAGTGAACCTGAGAATTTGGCAAAACATTGCAACTCCAGGAGAAACATCAGGAAGAGCGCAGTCCACAGTGTGGGGGATTCCTCCTCTTGTGCTGTAGAGTTTTATGCGAGTTTGATATACACACTATGAAGCCTTTTTTGTTTTTTCACTTTGGATTACATAAATATAATTTACTTTATGTCACTTTGAAACTGATTTCATGCAAACACAGTCTACACTGAGCCAAAACATCTGTGCTCACAGACGACTACCAAAAGCCAAAAGTTCATATCCCAGACCTTGACACAGTGCGATTCAACTATTTTCTAACTTCAAATACAGCTGAAGCAGAGAGTGCATCCTGTGTTGATTATTGCTCATAGTTTGCAAAGCAACAGAGGATGGCATTTCTTGCGTTTTTCCCAAAGCAAGAGGCAAAACATTGACTAGATCTGTAAAAAACTACAAAAACAGATATTGGTTACAGCTACAGTGAAATATCCCAGGACATTAATCCCCTGCCAGTAACCACACATTGCTGATGCAGAGCTGAAAGGCCTGCAGACCAAGTTAGCCGTGCTAATCATTTCCCACTACATGGCCCTCCATCACACTGGTCAGCTCAGTGTACTTATTGTCCGAAGGTAATCCCTCTGTTTGTGCTGGCACCATTATCACACCAGGACACAACAGGCCTATTCTTCCACATGTAATTAACAAAAGTACTTATGGGCTGCTTTCTGGGATTTAACTGTTGTGTTGTCGGAGCTTTAGTGAAGGCAGTGGGATGTGGTGGAAAATGGAGAAGGTGGGGGAAAAGAAAGCTCTCAGATCAGAGCGTAGTGGTGGTTTAGGAGTTGAGGTGTAGCTTTAACCGCACTGGATTACATGTGGCAAGTTTTAGTTGAGCATAAAGATTAGTGTACTCTGTCTGCTGTGTGTACCTCTCAGTGGAAACAAGTTGCACAATGTTCTTGAGTTTCGTACTGAAAAAGCATTCTGAAGTACTTGTCTAAGTGAGCATTTTTTTTCCTTTTGCCGTTTGTGTCCACTTCCTACACACCCACAGCACACCTGCACAGGTGTTTCCTTCTAATATCCCCGATTAGAAAACTTCTCAGCACTGTGTGGGCTTGTACAGACTGTACTTGTTTGACATCTCCTTCAATCCCCTGGTAGTTTTCCTGCCACCTGTTAGGGTGTACAATTCATACCTCTAATTGACTCTGTCTCCCAAAAAATTTGGTTCCTATACAACTAAATGGCATTCAACACATTTTCTCTCCAAAAGGTAAGACTATGCTGTAATAGGAAAGTCTTTGTAGGTGGTAAGAGGGGAGGATGGTTGTCTAAGTCAACAGCAGAACCACCACCCAGGAGATCGGGTCCTAAGTCCCATGTGGAGCCATCCTTCAACCTAAGTTTTGGTTTTATTTGCTGTCTGTGTAAGCACTAAAACTACTTCATCAGGTTTATGAAAACACCTTCCCTTGGTTTTCACTCTCAGTATCTAAGTGTTAGAAGCTTGGTTATGTGTTTTAGCCCCAAAACAAATGGAATAGATTTAAATCCAAACCCTTCCAAACTGAAGGCATTATAACCAATGGAATAGTCAAAGTCAGCTTTATTGTCAATTCTTCAATATGTGCATGACATACCCAGAATCGAAATTACGTTACTCTCTCTTTGTGCAACAGTAGACATTAAATAAACACTTAAAAGGTGCTGAGATAAAAGGAATACTGTAAATTTAGAAATGTAATGTTGTGTAACTTCTGCTACTAATTGCAATTTTTACATGAAGTCTTCAGATGTACTGATATCTTTGCACCAATGGGAAGCTATCGTCTTATAAGTTTTATTTTTTTCCTCATATTTCTGACACACATTCACATATATACAAAATCATGAGAGGAAAACAAGAACTAGAAATGACGAACACATGAGCGAGACCGAGAGAGACGGAGCGATTAGTCTATACTGACAGTTATAAGTGACATGATGACTGATTCATTTCAGGCAGTAATCTGGACTTGCCTGTGTGTGTGTGTTTGATGGAGAGTGTTCACCATCAATCAACACTTCTCAGACTCTGTTCCTGGCTCACTGTGTGCGTCATGGCAAATACTGTATGCGCCTGGACACACACACACACACACACACACATTCAGTTTATAAAATGAATGATTCAACTAGTGAGCTTCTTTTCATATACTCAAGGTCTAGTTAAGGAAACTTTTAACCGAGCTGTGCCCAGTTTTCCAAAAGTATTTTCAGGTCACGATAATGTTAGTCTCACTGTTATTTAAAGGTTTTCCAACCAAGACAGAATTCTTGCAGGTATCTGAATGGCCAAAGCATCACCTTTCCATATTACATCATGTTGCAGTCCGCCTAAAGTTGGAGAAAGTTTTTAGTTTACTGTCTATGTGTTGACATGCACATTGCTTGAACAGACTGGCATAATTCAATTGAATGAAAGGGCGATGTGGTCTCAGTGATTAAACACATTCTTAGACTCCACTTTTTTTCCCAATATGCATGTGATGTAGATTTGTAAGCTGAAGTATAACTTTAACTAGGAAAATGTCATTGCTGAACATACGTTATTTGTTCTTCAGTCAAAACATTACTTTCTGAGGCCACCACCCTTGTTTCATGAAGGTGAAAGGTTTGTGTAAGCTTTGTTGTATCTTCATTTGGGTATTTCCCCTCTTCTTTATGAATTATTTTCCATTTAAGGCTTTGGGGGACATTTAGATGTCAGTCGACATGGGGAGATTAGAAAAAGGAGGCACAGGCTAAGCACATGAAACCACACACACACACACACACACACACACACCTTATGCCCTCTCTCACACACACGGTACGCTAAGACAGTGACCAGAGCTGAACAAATGGACTTAGTCACGGCTGAGGATTGGTGTGGAATGTAGGACGGGGGCATGAGTGTGTGTATATGTGCATGTGTGTGTGTGTGTGTGTGTTATGTGCACGCTTGGAATGTTTGACTCCCCACCCAGTGAACCAGAAAACACACAGGTGGAGGAGGTGGAGAAAATGTGAGGGAGAGGAGGAGGAAATACAGGAGGAAGAATGAGGGAGAGGAGAATAGGAATACGGGATTATTACGTTCATGGAGTGAAATGTATCTTCAAGTTTGGCTGTTTGTTTTGAAGTTGAATCATCAGTTCTTTTAGAAACATCAATCTACATGACTACAGGGATGTAATGTGCAAAAAACAACACAATAATCTTTGCTTCACTCAGAAACATAGGAAAACTAAATAAAATGTCAAAGACAGCAAATATTTTGATGGCAACCCAGTAAGTATTGGTGTGATGAGTTGCAGCTGAAGGGACAGCTACACATCAAACCTTGAACTGGGTCCTTAGATTCCTTGGTTACCTAAGCCATCTTACACAAATACATCATCACATTACAATGCAAGGTTCACTTTGCACTGAAATATATTCATTTAAATGCTGTTGTAACATTTTTCTTTGCAAATCATTTTTATTTGGTTGATGACTAATATCAGGTTACTGCAAAGTAACTAGCGACTGCTTAGAAGAACCAGTGACCCAGTTTATTGAATATAGAATATGAAATGAGATCAAGAAATTCAGAGATTGTGCATGTACAAATATTTTTTTTCAAAGTATTTATTTTAAATTTGATTGCCACCCCCTTCTCCCTGCACCTCAATACCGGGCTGGCTACCAGCACTTTACTGTCACGACACTGACTCACCAGCTCAAATTTAATGTTGGCAAAGAGGAAGAACTAATAGGGAGTCAAATCTCACAAACAATGATACAAGGTGTCTGAACAAACTGATTAAAAAAGCTGGCTCTGTGGTTGGAATCACAATGAACACATTGGAGGATGAGGTGGAGAGATGGGCACTGAGCAAGATGGAGGCCATGCTTACAAACATGGATCATCCACTTCACATCTTCCTCAATGAACAACATAACATCAGTGGACGGCTCCTATCCCTGCGCTGCAGGACAGAAAGATTTAGAAAATCTTTCATACCATCAGCAGTCAGGCTATTCAATTCAAAATTAAACGGATAAGAACCCTGACAACTGAATTTCCCTTCGGGGATGAATAAAGTGATTCTATTCTATTCTATTCTATTCTGTTCTGTGTAGGACAGGAGTCATTGTACTGTTGTGGCTAAATTACCTGTGCAAAATTCCCACTCTGTGACAGGGCACATTGTAGCACCCATCACACAACAGTTCAGTTTGTTTGTGCAGAATGTTCCCATTCAGGTGCCTCAGAACTCTGCCTCTCAGCAGCAGATTGTTGTGTACTAGTGCACAGTACAACCATGTATAAATGTATGACACTGTTGTTAAAGAAGCCAACGAGGATGCTCCTGGTACGCTTCTGACTCCAATTTCAGGAGGTGCAAGCTCTTTTACTATGCAAACTATAGTTTCTTCTCTTGGTGGTAGCTGCAAACCCACCTCTTTTCAGCAGTGATGATGTTTAAAATGAAGGTTGGATCAGCCTGGCTGCTGACTGACACAGAATAAGATGTTTTCAGTTTGAAAAATTGTTCATAGGCATCTACTAGTGGTCACAAAAGCGCAGATGATAGGTACTGCCTGCGCGTATTGCACGCATGTGGCTGCAAAACTCTGTGCATGTGCACAATTAACAGTGCTAACACTTTTCCATCTCATATAAATTGTGTTAATAATGTCTGTGTCAGCATTGGCCTTCCAGGGTCACTTACTTCAATACATCCCTTTCAAATTTTATCTGGAATTATATAATTGCTATGAAACCAAATCCATCTGTTGTGTTTATAAAGCTAGTCTCTCCCGCATTCTAACTCCTTTACTCTTTATATGTGTTATGCAAATATGAATGGCTCCCTTGCAGCAAATATTCACCTCTTTATCGCTGAGGTGGAGCACAGCAGGTGGTGGTACTGTGCATGTGTGCATGTGTATTGCTGTGTGTTATCACTGCTGTTAATGAGTAACAGTGTCTGCCTCCAGAATGCTGATAAACGTCAGGTCGAGGACACCGCTTTGCTTCACGCACACATGCACACAAACACGCACACACTCAGGAGTGTTAACTATTTCTTATCTTATGCTAACTATTCCCCGCCTTATCTGTGAGGCACGAGACGAGGACACACACACACACACTACTCTTACCTCACAGGTGGTCATTTGCCATCATCAGTCTGTTGAGATTAGTAGACTAAAGTTAAAATGTGGTTGTTTACCTCAGAAAGCATGCGTACAAAGTGTTTTTTCTCTTTGTCAGTGACTGGTTAACTGGGTCCTTGCTAAGTTATGTCCACAGCTGGTGACTGTAACCTGACAGTGACCGAATAAGTACATTGACCCCAGCCTCAGATTCCTCACATGCAACCAGAGCACCTGCCACTGCTGCCGTTTTGGAGAGACTTTGCAGCCTAACAAATGTTTCTTTGGGGTTACTGCTGATCGCTTGAGTAATTTTTAATGTTTTTTTTTTTGCTGGACCACCTTAAATTCAGAACTCAATTTCCAATACGATGTCTTTTAAAAACAACTGTCAAAATTTGCCATTTGTCAGAGCCAGAAAATGCAACATAAAAAAATCTTCAAAAATTGAACTTTCTAATTATCTTTGAATAAATCACCTGTGACATGCAGTTCTGTCAGAAAAATAAACCAATGTAAGCTTAGAACTGAGATATCTCATCAAAATTCCTTTTATTCCATTTGTCTAGTTTTAAAAAATGATGAAAATAAATAGTTTGGTTCTTTCAATAACAAAAAATGCTGTGATTTTTGCCACAGTCATGATGCCAATTAAAGACTCAGCTGCAACCAATAGTCATGTGATGAAAAAAGGAAGTACAATGTTTTTTGGTTTTTTGTTTGTTTTTTTTACAAAAATTGCTCCGAGGTGTGACTACTATATAGATAATCAAAGAAATTCAAGTTTTGTTTTCTCTTTATGATTGAAGCCATAATAACTGTTGCACTGCAGAAAAGCATTTTTGGATTTCCTCTACTTCTAGTCATGGTAATGCTATTTACACAGAGGCGTAGGACTTTATAATACAGCAAAAGATGATCCCACAGTGAGTAAAAATGTGACAGGAGCAAAAAATGCCCAGAGACTACTTAGGGTTTAGACTATTAATGACTGCCAGGAATATATACATTGCATGAAACAGGCAGTTCTTACATTTCTGTTTTTTTTCCTTTTTTGTTTCTGTATTCCCAGTAGCACTAATACACCACAGATTTTGATGTCTGCAACTTCCAAACCACTTGTTTTTAGCATATCTTACATTGCTGCATATTTTATGTATTTATTTTATTATTATTATTATTATTATTATTATTATTTTGATTAAAGATGAATGTGATGTTTCTTGATAACTGACCCTAGATCAGAGCTTCTGCCCCCTGTCTGTGTCAGGTCTTACTTTGCACTAGAATGTAACCCAGTCCCCAGCTTCCATACACTGACCAGTAAGGAATGATGCGCACACACTCACAAACACGCTCTGTACTGGAATAGTACTTTTGGCCTTTGATCTACTTTCAGACCTAGCTGGCCTGCTTGCTCTGGTTGTTGAGTCTTTTTCTTGCTCACCTTTTTGACCTTCTTTCACTTTTGTTCCTTACCTCTTGATGAAGAAGCTATAAGATGATGCTGCAGCCCACTCTTTATCTACCCATAGCATTTGCTGTGTGGTTGTGAATTGAGATGAAAAATTAAAAAAAAAAACTAAAGCAAACCTCATCGTGTGAGATGGACATTTTGGAGACGTGTCATGTGTAAATATGCTCACTGTCAAACTATGTTGAATCTAATCTTCTTTTCTCCTCCGTCTGTGAAAGACAGAAGACAGAAAAAACAACCTTGTCTTCATTTGTGAGCAGCTACCCCGATCAGTTTTCAACAAGTCGTGACTGTAGGTTGTTAGCGGATGTCTGCACCTCTGTCACTCTTTTCACTTCTTTTTTGTCTCGCAGGATGTGAATGTAATAAAAGGTTACACCAAGCAAAGTCTATTCTGTTACGGTTTTTGTTCAAGGTAGTTATTAAAATGTCAGTTCCTTGTCCAGTCTGTAGTTTAGCAGTAAATTCTCAAATGTAGCAGGTAGCTGTTTATGTGGATTAATTCCACTATCTTTATCCCTTCCTGACTTCATCCCTTAACTCTCTGTTGAGGTGCATGTTCTTCTTGTCTTTCACACTCTGCTTCCTCCCTTTCTGTACTTTATATAATGGGCCCACGGTGTTACTACACACTCGCCCACACAAGTGCATACTGTGCATGATGTGGTTTTCATAAAGCCCTTTATAAGCTTTAAAAGAATGCTGTAGATTTAAACTGCCCTCAGGTTTTTCGTGGTTAGCAGAACTTTATGTTTCCTGTAACGGTTTCTTCAGAAAACCTCATTCCCGCTTTTCCCATGTTCCAGTATCTTCTGTCTTCTCTTTGTGAGATTAAACTACTACAGTGTTTACTGATGTGCAGGCTGCAATTTCAGTTTGTGTTGACATTTGTTCTGAATTTGACTTTTGAATTTCAAAAATGCGTTTAAGCGTGACTTTGTTAGGAACACAGACCTTGGTCTTTGTAAATGTTAATTTAGTTGCTTCATTCTCCCTCTGGACAAAAACAGATGGGATCACAGAGTTTCTTTTTGGAACCAGTTTTTAATAAAGACACTGTATTATTCTTAATTAGAGAGGCAATTTTAACAACTCAAACAACTTAGCCGATAGGTGGCCAATAAACAATTAAGCATTAAATGAATGAAATAGAATGGAAGCTTTAATGGCAGACACTTATGTTTGTCATTAATCACTTCAGCTACATTCGGAATTAGAATAAAGTGAACACAAGGTTACTTAAATTAGAATTTAAATAGAAAACACATAATTGCATGAATTAAAATTGCTGCAACAACTGGCCCAACAAACTACTTGATAAACAGCATAAACAAACTGCAGTCTGTCACAGTAGATAACCTGTAATCTCATTAATCTCTTCATAGTAGTTTGAATAGTCCACCTGATTTATAAGCTGGAGTGATTTGTTCTGTAGTTAATGTTGGTCCAGCTGCTGAAAACGGCTGCTCAGCTGCAACAGATGCCCACAAATACTGCCTCAGAATCTTCATCAGTCCAAATTTGTCAGTATTTACTGCCACCTCTACCATGTATTTATACTCAGAGCAGAGCGTCGTCACTACACGTCCTCATTTTAGTTGAGTGTGCTTTTTGTAAAATCACTGGATTTGAATTGCAGCTGAAAAACGGTGCTTACTATTACTATGTTCCCATGAGAGATAATGAGTTTATAGCATTGAGCTAAGCCATTGTAATGGTGTCAGACCGGGCCATTTAATAATAAATAAAAATATGACACAAAGATGAATCTTCTTTTTGGAATGACGTGTTAGCAATTTTTATTAAATTATGTAGGGTTCAGTAGCTACAAGCTAGCTTTAGATTGTGAATGGCTACCTAGTGAGTTATACAAAGAGTGACAGTCTTAGCAGTTTGTCATAGAGCAAATCTATGACATTTTCCCACAGTTGTATAAATGTATAACAAGATTTCAAAGAGAAAATATGATCTCATTTTACCTTCGACTTATATCCTCGTTAAATAAACTAATTGCTTTCATAAATCTTCTCTCCAGTATCCGCTGGGGTGGGGCGTGTCACAAAAAATGATTCATGTTTTTCTTTAGGCCAGGGCTTCAGCAAATTTACTGTTGAGTATAAACCGAACAGGAAAAGCTCTGCGGTTAGGTTTCACACCTTGCCCTGCTGGTTTCAGAACATTTTCATGATATTGAATCCATGATCTTTGTTTTTGGAAGAAACACTGTGATTATGTGGTAATTTTAGATCGCATTTCAAATTTAGGACGTCATTTAAGACACCGTTCATACGTGTGAATTGTTCTAAAGAAGACTGCTTCTAGCCTCTTTGAGTACTGTAGTTGTATTTGAGGTAATGTTTTCCCCTTTGGTTTTGCAACAGAGCAACTTGTTTGGTAAGTTTCTTCTAAATAACAGCCTTGGCTCATGCTTCTTAATTGTGATTGTAGAAGGTTTTTACTGCAGGGAAAAGCCGACAGGTGCAGCAGATAGAGAGGAAAGCTGGAACAATATAACCCGCTATTAGAAAAGCTGTAGTGAAAGGAGCACAAAGAGAGGGGTGAAGATGGAGGGAATAAGAAGAAAGTAAGAGGGGGGGGGAAATCACATTTCTCGGAAAGGTCAATCAAGCCATAAAATATCTGATCAAAGCAAAATATAAAAGGGATTACACAAGGTTGACACCTTTTTGTGTGTGTGGGTACATGTGTTTGTGTGTGTTCTCAGAAAGCCAATGGTGTGAGTTGCTGAGAGGATCAAGTTGCTGAACCAACCACTCAGCAGATTCCTCAAAGTTTTTTTCTGGCCGCTGTGTGTTTTTCTTTTGTGTGTGTGTGTGTGTGTGAGAGAGTGAAAGAAATGTAGGCCTTGGTTTTTGTGTGGATGTGCGTGTATGTGTGTCATGCAGCCTTTTGGATTTGTACCAGCCTCAGGCCCAGTGTTAACTGTCAGGATGGAGTAACAAGCAGCAGTTGACCTGTTGATGGGATGGAAGTGACTGGGTCTGAACAAGAGAGTGTCTGTCTCTGGTGTGTGCGTGCGTGTGTGTGTGTGTGTGTGTGTGTGTGTGCGTGCGTGTGTGTGTGTGTGTACACCTGCAGAAGACAATTTAATATGCACACATCAGTCTGCCTCTGTTGCCTCAGGCAACAGAAAGACAATCAAGTTTGCATTTGAGAATTTGTTTGTCTGCGACAGAGAAGGATAAACAGTCAGTGAGACCACAGGCAGCTTTTATGTGTTGATTCTGGTTCTGCTAAGGTGGCCTTGTGCAACAAACAATCCTGCTTCTCATAATAAGTATGGACCTGATAACAGGTTTCGACCTTATAAAAATTATTTGCATGCAAATGTAACAGCAGGTTGAAACAGGGCTTCACCAAAAACATTATATTAATAGTATACCTGTGGGTATTGGGATAATTTAAAAAGCACACAAAAATTTTCACTGAAGCTAAATGAGAGGATAAACCTTGTGCTCACTTTATATATTGAGTTTTGTTAAAGGTCCAAGTTAGAAGTAAAGATGTTACTTTTACAACTCATCCAATAATAACAAGAACTCTTGAGAACCCAATTGTCTTCTAGTGTTCCAAACTTTTGAGAAACGCACATTGTGTTACAGCAGCGCACGCAACGACACTCACACACACCTCTACCTTGTGCAGTACATCAACGCTGTGTCCCGCTGTTAGGAGCTCTCCATCAAAAGCATTCCTCGGCTCTCCCCTCTCGCCCCAGTCTCACTTCCCTGCCAACAACAACG
This sequence comes from Acanthochromis polyacanthus, assembly GCF_021347895.1. NCBI lineage: Eukaryota > Metazoa > Chordata > Actinopteri > Pomacentridae > Acanthochromis > Acanthochromis polyacanthus. Next base: position 10,982,690 of record NC_067122.1, on the reverse strand, counting down.
TTGTGTTGGACTCTGCAGACCCATCTGACTCAAAGACCAGTGGAACGTTAAGAGCGTTAAAAGACCAAACTCTCGAGCCAAAACATAAAGGGCAGTCCCAGCCATCGCACGCTGCCAAAATATGCAACACAGAAAAAATGACCAAATTAGCAAGTATTTTTTCAGCAATTACAAAAATGACGTGTTTGGAGAATAAAACTGCTTTTAAGAAACCTCAGTTGTGTCATTGTGAAGAGAGTTGGCATTTACAGTTCACCTTGTTTAAAATATGCTACAAACCCCGCTTTGTTAGTCAGCTATGGTATTGGTTTCGTTTTTTGTTTTTTTGTTTTTCATCTAGCAAAATTTTACCCATGGACATGTCTGTGAAAGCCGTTAGTGTCTCCGATTTGAACTAACTGCACTGTGTTGGCAATGATCTTGAAGGAAGAATGCAGAATAGAGAACCAAAGAAAACACACTGAAACTGTGAGTTGATACACTACTGGGTTATATTTGCTAACATTAGCGTGTGAAAATCCAAAGGTGTACTACTAGTATTTGCAATTCAAATCAAGAAAGCATTCTGTATCGTCTGTATGTACTTGTGTAGCAACTTTACATTATTTCTTTTTATCTATATTATAAAGAAATGACTGCAGATTGATGTAGATGAGACCAAATCAGGAAAATCTCCCTAAATCTGAACCTTAACTGTTTATGCAGCGGTGGACTGAACTACTAAATAGTGTATGAGCATATCTGACCACTTTAAACTTGATTACATCAAGCTAATCTGGATATTAAAAGATCCATTTGCGGAAAATGTAATTTTTTTAAACATGTTTTTATATCCAAATGATGTTTTTTCTACGGTAGAATGTTGGCTAAAAGGCCTGTGTGTGACAGCCAAACAGTACTGAAATGTGTTAAAATTATTATTGATAAGGGGCAGAAATTATAAGCCATAGCTTCTCTCTGCTCCTTTTCATTCATTTAACACATGCTGTGTTGTATTGTTTTTAATGAATGAAATAAATAAATAAAATAAAAATAAAATAAATAGAAGAAATTATGAGAAAAGCAAACGCTCAATGTAGTGGGCAAGTGTTTCTACTAGGCTAATTTACTCCAATACTACATTTTCTCATTGTGTAGAGTAGATTTACAGTGTTTGAGCAGAGTCACAGGTGTGTATGTAGCTCAAACTGCAGGTCAGTGGGAAGGGTAGCGGAAATTTGGAAAAAACATCTAAATATGAAATTCTGATCCGAGATGAGTGAGTATTTAGGTCCTAAATTCATGTCAGGAGAGGAACTTTAGTCCACTAACCTCAATTGGATGAACTAGACCATACCATATTGGGGTAAACTGGACTGAAATAGACCATAAGAAACCACTGTTCAGTAGTTTGACTAAATCTTTTAACTGTATAAAGCAATCTTTCAGCAGAGTTTGCTCACTTGTCATTGAGGTGACTCTCAAATTGTGAGTTTAGCAGCTTTTCTGCTGTAAGTCGTCAATCAGTGCAATAAGAGAAATTGGTTGCAGTAAAGAGATGCATCTTCATGACAACTGAGCAAAATCCATGAGGATGACATGATATGGTTGGAATAGCTGAAAAGCTAATCAGTTGACCTTAAGTTGAGGTTATTTTGTCGAAACGCTTTTTCCAAAGTTAAGAATGAACTCTGAAGTATTTCCTGTCTACTGTGACATGTTACACTGTGAATGAGGTTGTGCTATAAACTACTATATCGTGTATTTTAGGCACTCATTTTTGAGTTTTAATGTTACTTCATTGTAGAGTACAAGAAGCATTTATTTTTACTGTAGCCAATTTATCCTTTATTTTTTGTAAACAAGGTCATCCTGTGGTTACGATAGGGCAGGATTTCCTAAAGAACTGATCATTTTGCCGCTGTAGTCCTTCTAAACAGCCCAGTCTTCTGTTGATACTGGACGCTTGTGCACCATTCAGTACATAAAATTAAATCCAGGATAAATTTACTGATTGTATCTGGAGGAGTACAAGCTGAAAATGAAGAGAGTGATGTACTTGAAAGTCTATTTGCTCCAGATAAAACCTAATTTGTGAAGCAGTACAGACCTTGTTTTGGGAGTAACTGCTAAAAGAACAGAATGTATGAACTGATTTCTTCTTTATTTGGCCTTCAGACTTTCTCCTTGCAGAGCTTGTGCAGCTCTGAGCACGTAGGGTCTGTTTCTGCAGGAGTACTGTGTGTCTGACTTGGGCTGTATTTTCCTGTTGTTGGCTGCAGAATACCAGACATGCATGTCCAACCTATTTGCATACTCCCTGCTGTATAAAAGGAAAGAGAGGGCGGAGGGTGTGTACATGTGTCTTGGCGTGCATGTGGGGGCAGATAAACTATCTTCAAGGTGCTTTAGATTGTCGTGGGACGTCAATTGTGGGCAAGGGAGCACTATAAGCCCAAATGCACTAAACAGACATCTTAAAGCCCTGCAATTTTCTTTGCTCCCACACACAATGCACACACATATACAAGACAGCAGTGCTCAAACAGTCAGAGAACCATAATTAGTGTAATTTGACTATATACATTATCAAGAAGAACTTTGTGAACTCTTTCCGATGACCTGCTTTTCTTTAATTAGTTCTTCGTCTAAGCCAAAAAACAATGGGCTTCAACTAAGCTACACACAACCACATGAGATATTTCATGGTATTATTGAACATAACCATAAAACATTTGCAGTTCTGGTGGAAAAAGTAAGTGATCCCTTAAATGTAATAACTGGTCAAACCTCCTTTGGCAGTAGTAACAAGCCTTTCTGGTAGCTGCACAAAGTTCAGGAGCCCCTTTTTGGAATGTTTATCTCAACAGTTCTGACGGCACAGCTATATTTGAGGTAATTCTATAGCGCCTCTCTTGAGTTGAGGTCTTGGATGTGACTGCCACTCGAAAAGGCAGAATTACTTACGTTGACAGCATTCTGCACTCAGTAATATGCTTAATTATTGAGGGTTAATATACCGCTATATCTACCAACTCCACTGTGGACAGCAACCTGACATAATGCCGTAAGATACCCGAATAAATTTGGTAATTCATTTTCCTGTTGATGATTGGAAGCTGTCCAGACACTTCGGGGATTTTGTCTTGATTGTATGCTGAAGCCTTTTCACACCATAGTTTCTCAAACAAACCATTGTTAGTTTCATCAGACTACAAACCATTTTCCCAGCACAAATTGCTGGCTTACGGGGATTTTACTTAGCAGAAGAGGAGCTTTTTTTTTTTTTAGCTCATTGAACGTTCTGGATGGTACCTTAATTCGTCTTAGCTGGATCCCCACTTCTAGAGAGAGTAGAGTACAGTACTAAATCTGCATTTATAGACAGTCTGTCTGACTGAAGAATGTCTAGACTACTTTTCCAGCTTTAACAAATATTCTTTGTCATGCATCTTCTGGGATCTCTTCTTTGCTGGGCATTGCTCTTGTCAGTTGATGCTTCTCGGAAGGTTTTTAAATCAACAGGTTTAACCCAATACCTTTAATCTTGTTTCACTGATTGGACTTGGACTTAAAGTTTGTTAAATACTGATTCTAGATTCTTTTTGGTTATTTTATTGTAGTTCACATACTTTTCCCAATCCGAATGTTTGAGTGATGTATTCAATATGAAAAAGAACAATGCCATAATTTGTGTTTGTTTGATTTGTTCATAACTGTCACCTAAATGAATTTCTGGCTGTATTTTAGTACAAATTCATATTGCAGTATTTACTGTACAGTATGTGTAGCAGTTTTCCTAACATTCAGCGTCACATATGTTCAATTGAAGCCTCCCATGTGCAGAAACACATAAAGATGCACACACACTGACCCCGTGTGTCATGAAAGAAAAGAATAGATTTTTTTAATTTGCTTCAGTTTCACCCCCATCAGACAGATTTAAAAAAATCTTTACTTCAGTCATGGACCTGGGAGGAGGAGGTAAACGGGCTGCTGCTCATGTTTTCCCGTGACTAGGGGAGAGGGAGGGAAGGAGGAGAAAAAGGGAGGTGGAGGAGGAAGATGTAGGAGAGGTTAACTGTTGAAAATGGAGAGGTTCAGTTAGCGGTCCTGCTCCTGTGATCCTCTGGGGAAGAAACTGGGGAAGTTGTGTGTGTGTGTGTGTGCTGATCTGAAAATGGCAGGAGACGAGTAAATCACTCCTGAGAGAAAGAAAAGATTCTGCTGTGGACTAAGAGGATGGTGTGAATGAGTGTGATGAAAGAGGAAAAGTGAGAGCAAAATGGAGACAGGCAGAGAGGAAAGGAGAAAATAATCATAACCAGGAAAAGGAGAGGAGTGGAGGTGGTAATAGGAGAAAGAGAGGAGCTCTGAGCAAGGAAAAAGGTAGCAGGGGAGTAGTAGGAGTCCAGGAAGATGTGATTTCAATCTGCTGGAGAAAGAGATGAGAAGAAGAAATGAAGAGAAAGAAATAGGTATAGAAGAATATGGTAATGGCTTAAAAGAAACCAGTAATTGCCAGGTAGCAAGGAAAGAAAACAAATAGAGGAATAGGGCTGGGAAAAGGAGCAAGAGTGAGCTGTTGGGCCCCTGATGAGAAAGCCATACAGCTTATACAGCAGAAATGAGGAGAATGGAGGGAGCAGAGAGGAGGAAAGGCTCCCATGAATACCTCTGTGTGACTAATGCCTTTTTCACACGTTTCACTTCCATCCATCCATCATTGTGTCCACCTACTGTTCCCCTGTTAAAACAACAGCCCATCATTACCACACAAACTACTTTAAGTGCTCCCCCATTTTTATAATTTGTTCTCACCTTTTCAGCTTAATTTGTACTCTGCTTCGTCTTGTTAATCTCCTACGTCTACATCTGTTTTTCTTTGAAGCACTTTTATGCAAATGATGGCTGTTGCTCATGCCAACTAAAACATAAATAAATAAAGGTAAATGCACCTACCAGTGCTGCAGGATTTTTCTTGAGAAAGACCTGTGAGTTTGTCACACACTTAGAATTCTTGAAGTTAAAGGATAAGTTTGGTCTATTACAGCTGGGTATTAATTTGGACGTTTTGGTCATTCGTTGTGAGAAATGAGGCATTATTACTAAAATTTCAGGACTACTTAGACATTGGTTTCCCTCCACATGAAGTGATTTAGATCAGCTGGAACATTCCTGTGTCTCAGTGATTACTTTTGTACAAAGATGTAGCTCTCAGAAATAAAAGCCTGTGTTTTAGTCAACTGGAATGTGGCATTTAATTAAATGAGTGAACTCTGTTTAAAGTTCTGTCTGTACCTTTGGGTGAAACTGGTGTTTTCTTATATAGCAACACCATATTGACTGTATTTAACACAACCTACACAATCGAGAAGAACACTATCAGACGCCAACAATACACAATAGATGACCTCTACCACAGTTATTAAACCATTTTCACAAGGGCAAATTAAAGTTCTCCATAAGCAGCATCTCTTCTGTGTGGCATAAAAGTATCAGACAAAATTTGTAATAAAGTGGACAAATATTTGTGCTTTATTTGAGGCTGTTTCTACCATGTATCAGGCTGCATATGTGTTCTGCTTGATAAGCCTCTATCAGGCACACTGTTAATATGAAACACCCTTTGTCCTTCCTTGAAAATGTTTAACCTACAGGACATGACCTGCAGGGGTTGTTTTATGGTGGATTTCCTTACAATGGCCTCTTGTTATTTGTCAGGGCATTGTTTGCTACACGGTGGCCTATTATGTGCTTTTTAGCTATTTGGAGAGTATTGTCTTAACCTTAAAGGAGATTTGAGAGCTCAAAGAGAGATGTACAGTCTGCGTTGAACCTCGCTAACTCCTCCACCCCTCTTGCTTCCACCACTCGATCTTCCTGTTTGTCTTTCTTTGTCTGCCTCTCCTATTGGGCCATATTTCATTCCCTTCCTCTACTCCCTTAAATTCCATCCTCCCTTATTCCCTTCATTTCCTTCTTGCTTCTCCTCTTACGTACCCTCCCGCCTTCCTCGCTCTCTCCCCCTACTCCACATCTCTATTTGTTCTCTCCATCACCCCCACTTTTTCCATCATTTCCTCCCACCTTTCCAGTTCAATCAGGCTACTTTTCCACCCTCTTTGTTTTTCTAGTGTGCTGTTTCACAGTAGAGCAGCTACTGAGCGGTCAAGGTCACACCAAATTTTGTGTCAGCACGGCTTTTCAGCTAAGATTAAACCTACTGCTTGGCTTTGTGTTTGCTCCCAGGGGATGCTATTGTTGTCAGTGTTAAAATGTCAGCGTCTTATTAAGATCTTTACGAAAGTCTAAAGAAAAACTCCTGTGCATTTCACATACTTATTTGGATGTGAAGTGATTGTGTCACTGTAGACTTGGAGATATGGATTAATGCAGAAGAACTACATGGTCATCTTTATCTTGATCCTAAATCTTTTGATGCATCTCTTTTTGCTGAAATACTTCCTGAAGTAGCTGCTAACAGTATGTAAGGATGCCACATATTTTGCACTGGTTTTTGATTTGGTTTACTAACATTTCTAAAATCGAGCACAAGGTTTATTCTTCAAATATAGAGTTAATTTTGAATTTCTTTGTTTGTTTGCCATGATGTGAGCAAAGGTTGAGTTTGAAATCAGAAAAAAGTTAATGATGAGTACAAAGTGGAACATCACAAATAAAATCTGAACCTGTAAACAGGCTATCTGGAATGAGATGTAAATGTGACTAGGACTTTTATTTAAGGTTTACATGTAAGGTTATGTTATGTAATGTATTGTATCTTTTCCAGTGGGATTCAATATGACGTATTAAGGAAACAATGTGTTTATGCGCTCCTTTCTCAGGAAATCAGTCTTTAGTCAAACAGTAGCAATGTTTTCAAGCCATATTTTTATGTGCATTTTGAAGAATTAATATTATGGACATGGCACAAATTTTTTTTTTAAAGTAATTTTTAGTCACCTTTTTTGAGTAAGTTTTGATGAAGCAAACATTGAACACACATGACTGATTATGTCCTTCCACTTCTTTTGTTGTCAGACATCATGAAGGATGCCAGTTTCAGCTGACATTAAAGGGTAATTACAAATTTCCAGGCAGTTCCTGAAGACTTCTGTCCGTTTTTCTGTCATAGATTGCCAAAGTTTTGTGAATTTCTTCGTCTTTTTTGAGGATTTTTAGCAGTTGGCAGACAACTGCTTTGCTTCTGGCTTCGTCTACTCTGTGTATTACAGCCAGGCATAACTTTACCTATATTGCCAATTTCTGATGACACTACGCAGTCAAGCTTATTCGCTCCAATCGTTAATGGAAACAAGCTTAATCCACTTTTTCTGTTTTTTTCTTTGAAACATTTCAAATGTTTGCCTCAAATTTACTTGACAATTAAATGGAAACCCTGCTAGTGGGACATTATGTAGGATAACTTGCCTGTTCTTCCAAATTATACCAGATGGATTTTGCTGCTACCGGTGGTAAATCTGTCTTTTTCTTCTCGTAAGGTCCCCCCAGGGTGTCAGAGAGGGTGAACCATCGTCAGAGCGTCCGCCTGGGTCGCACTGTGAAGCTGCCCTGCCCTGTGGAGGGCGACCCCCCGCCCCTCATCATGTGGACCAAAGATGGCCGCAACATCCACAGTGGCTGGACACGGTTCAGGGTGTTACAGCACGCTCTCCGTATTAAAGAAGTGGAGACGGATGACGCAGGGACTTACATCTGTAAGGCCACCAATGGATTTGGCAGCGTAAACATCAACTACACACTTATTGTCATAGGTAAGTGTGTTGTAAAAACTCCTACTTTTACACAAGACACCAATACAAACTTTTGGAGGAAGTCAACAAATCTGTAATAAACTGTATCAAGCAATTTTAATAGACTTTATGTATAACTAAAGAGCTGCGTTTAGGCAGTTTGGTCCCCCAGACGTTACATACTTGCTTTCATAAATGTGCAAATGTCATTAGTTATACATGAAGTCTACACACATCATTTGTTGAAATAGTGTCAAATTGTTTATTTTCTTCTGCATTTGGTCTCCTGTAGTCACATCTTTCAATCTCCATTACACATGCCTTAGTCTTAACTCTATTTCTTTGTCTTTCTTGGTATTTTTCATGCTCGTCTGCTCCAAATGACTGCTCTGAGCGTTTCTAAGATATAATTAGCCAGGTTAGTTTGGCAGGATCATTATATAGCAATCAAACTCGTGCAGTTCTACAGACAATGAAGCACTGCTGTTGTCTGAGTCCTCATGCTTGTGTGAGTGTTTGTGACCACAACTGTTGTGTTTGTGTGTTCCTGTACAATAATGAATGAGGCATTTGTTAAAGTAGATGCTTGTGTATTTTTCTCTTGCAATGTTCGTAAGACATTACATCAGTGTGGGATGTCACGTCTGTGCGTGCATCTCAATATATAAAAGAGACATTGTTGTTCCCTGTTCCTCTGTTTTTTCAGCACAATGAGCCTTTAGCTCAGAACCCAGAAGGCTATATCTGTTGTTGATGTCTGGGTGTGTATATTTTCATGTCTTTGTCTCAGTTGTACAGACTGTGAGTTGTAGCGGCTGTAGTCCATGACCCTGTGGACTCTCACAACCTTGCTTCTCAAATACAGGTGTGCTTTTTTTATAATGGGACTCAAATAGTCACTTCCCTCAGCTCGTATCCATGTAAACAAAATACTTTTAGGAAGGACAGTATGTCAGTGCACACTTACACATGCAAGCCTCTGTGTTTGTCTACTTGTGTGCCGGAGTATCTCCACACCCGTCCTGTGCGTGCATCCATCATTCCATGTGTTTGTGCACATGCCACTGTGTGTGTGTGTGTGTGTGTGTGTGTGTGTGTGTGTGTGTGTGTGTGTGTGTGTGTGTGTGTGTGTGTGTGTGTGTGTGTGTGTGTGTGTGTGTGTGTGTGTGTGTGTGTGTGTGTGTGTGTGTGTGTGTCAGGTTTCAGTCAGTAGAGTGGATGCCAACAGGGAGATTAAAGCTGCACAGCGTTCCAGAGAATCTGACTAAAGCATCGCCCTCTGCCCAGTGTCGGCACTTCAAAGACAGGCTTGCGTAAAACGCTCCGATACAGATATAACCAGCCAATATTTTTTGCATCTCAATGATTGTAGATGACATGTGTTTAGAGTTTACTGAAAAAAAATTGTGTTAAATTTAGATTCAGTGCTGATGCTTAAGCTAACAATTCAACAGTTTTTTTTCTATTAAAGTGGGAAACTTTATGACTTCCTCTAATGAAAATCTTTTTTTTTTTAACTGTTAACTTGTCCTTGTAGTGTTTTTCATATGAAGGCTTTTGTTGAGCAAAATGAGCAGTCAGTGCAATTGCTGAGCATTTCCATCTTGAAATTGCAGTGTACCGATGACAAGCCAAAAACAGATTCAAACTTCCATCCTGTCATTCCACCTGCTCACAAACGTACAGCATTGTTCTTCAGAATCAGTTTCCAGTTCTACCCTGTATGGCTGAATTATTCCAATATTACAAAAATGTATAACCATATAAATTTTGATGAACAGGGATGGATTTTTGTGGTTTAATCAATGACCAGAGTGGGAGCTTGACGAGCTCTGCTGGGAAGTGACGAACTGCTGGTGGAACAATACTTTATCGATTATTTATGTTTATTATAGGTTATAAAAGCACCTGTTTGTTTTTGACAATGATTTTTCTGAATTCTGCTGAGATGGACTATGAAAGAGGGGTTCATGTTGGTTTTCCCACGAGATGCAGCCAAATTATCCTGGTGTTTTATTGATGCTTTAACTACACTAGTGAAACAACTCTCTTTACGTGTGTGTAACGCGAAACTACATGTTCAGTCAAGCCTGCACTGCAGTTAAAGTTGCAAGAATATTTTAATTCCAGTCAGTGCAACAAATTGGCATGTTGCCAGTGAATAATATCCTAGTATTCTCCAGTAATCATTATCGGTATGTGATTCAAAGCTGCATCGGTCTTGACCTGAACTTCAAAGGCGAGCTGGCATACAGAGGGCAGAAGGGTGGGTGTAAGGGGGGGCAACAGCTGCCGCTGAGGTCACCCAGGCAAGCAGCTGCTGCCCCTCCTCCCCTCAAAGAAGGCCTCTCCTCCTCCTTCCCTCATTTACTGTCCCTTTCATTCACTTCACGCATGCAGACACACACACGCTGCAGAGACAATCAATTGTGCAAATCCACATGAACAAATGAACAAATCATGAGTTTATGAGTCAGTCTTACTGGACAGTGAGGACCAGTGCTTTGAGTTGAAACGTAACGCAACATTGTTCAGATTCGTTTAAGAGTCCCATGTCAGTATCCATTGTGGAGAATTAAGTCATTACACAATCTTTGTCAACATATGAAGCGTAGTGAATGACTTTTCCTGCATGGTTTAACTTGCATTTGTCTGGACTATTCTTATCCTTCTGCTCATCTTTTTGGCCAGCGTGGATGAGTTCATTCTCTGAACCCGAAGATATTTCTGAGTTTTTTTGCTCCTGTCACATTTTCATTTACTGTGGGCTCATTTTTTATTTTGCATGTGCTGCAGGGATGGAAGTAGAAAAGACTTACAGATGTTCTATACAGTGTGACACAGGTGTAATGCCATAGCTTATTTAAAAAACACTAAAGCAGAAACAAAGAAAATTGAAGTTCTTTCATTATTAATTTTACAAAAGTTTTTAAAACTTTGAATCATCATGTGCAATGTTTTTCCAAGTTCTCAGAGATTTTACCAATGCTTATAAAGTGGGGACTCCTCATGCACAGCCTACAGTTCAGCCCAGCTCAGCAGAAATGTCCCATATTTTTTCACCTGTAGGCCACTGTTGAGTCATTAATAGCTTCATGGTTAACCCTGACTACAGCGAATGGTTAGTTATTGGGATATTTTCGAATGAGCCGGGTAGAATGAAGTGATGTAGATGAAATATGATTCTACACTGAGTTTGAATAAGCTTCCCAAACAACCGGACTGTCAGATTCTTTCTGTTTTATCGGTGTCTGGCTCTGATAAATGGTGTAATTTTGACAATGTTGTAAAGACAACAGGAGTCCTGAAGTGCTTCATGGTTCACTTAAAAACTTATCAGTCAGAATTACTTCCTCAGAAAGCTTATAAATCTGATTAATTACGATCCACACTGACTTCATATCCCTGGCAAGCTGGCATCAAGAGTATTTGAACTATTTTAAACAAATGGCGCCCAGATATACTTTGTGGTCCACCAAGTTAACCTTCAGAGATGACCCCTCCCTGTAATTCAAGCCGTGAATCATGCCACAGCATCTCCTTGGAGAGGCAGTTAGCATGGAAAGCAGTGTTTTCATAGCTGGAACAATCTGCATTTGCAGTGATGTTCAAAGCACGGGGAGGGATACATGCATGTGTGGGTGCAGTTGTCCCCGTCTACGAAGTGATGGACACTCTCGCTCTGCTCATAGGTGGATGAAAATGATTTTTTTGTTGTCTTTGCTGCTCTGCTTTGCTTCCTCACATCCCTCTCTCCTCCTCTTTTCTGCTTTCATCTCCTCTGCCCTCCTCTCCTGTGTGGTCCAGTGGTAATTATTCTATGACCGCTCCGTTTCACAGTAATGAGCCCACACCTGCGTCTTATTGTCTTTCCTTCTCAATTTCTAACCCAACGTGTCTTTAACACCTTTTTCCTATTAGCACTCAATCTCAGGCCCTCATTCCTCCTTCCTCAATAGGCTGGCTCATTTTTCTCTGACCGCGTTTTAATTTCTACCAATATTTTCACAGTTTCCCATTTTCCCCAGATGTAATAGCGTTTTATTGCCGTAAAACATCCACTGTACTCCTGCCCAGCGCTTGGAAGTGATGGAGAGACGTTTTGTGAAGGCAGGCTTTTGTTGGCGGGGGAAATTTGAAGATTCCTTGAAGTGTTTGTTCTTTTATTGTGTGTAGGTTGGCAAATGTTTGCGTGAGTAAATAGCCCATGTGTGTGTGTGCGTGCACATGCTTGTTTATCTGAGAGCTTGTGTACGTATGCGTGTCTATGCGTTGGTGTGAGAAGATTTATGGGACCACCAGTAAAGTGAAAATGAAAAAGATGTTTCTTTTTCTGCTCATTGTCCTTCAAAAACTGAAAATGCCCGGCGAGCTCCCATTACTTCCTCCTACTCTTTTTCTTTCTTTTCCCACTCTTTTTCACTCTTTGTCTCTGGTGTCTGTCTTTCCAAATCGTTTGTATGAAATTCTGAATGTTTCTCTCTCCTCCCAGAAGACTGAATGATAGAAGATTTATAGTTCAAACCAGATGTGATGACAATGGGAGCGTGTCTGAAGCAGAGTTGGGAAGCTGTGCGTAAGAAGGGAGGAAGGAAGGAAGCGGTTTTGGAGTGTGTGTGTGTGTGTATATTTCAACTTCAGCTTGTGCATGTGTCTATGCCTTGAAGGTAGTGAATGTAAAAATGCGTCTATGAGTTGCACACTATCTGTGCACGCGACCAGGGCCATTCATAAGTGACTGGTGTGATGATTTGAGGTGATTTAAGAGCTCAACTATAGAAGCTGACATCTGGTCATAATTGGAGAACAAAGAGGAAGGAGAGGCAGCGAAAGATAACGAAACTCGGCGTATTGTATGTTTAAATAAACGAACTTGTACGTGATTCATATTCATCATGCTGCACATATGTAATGAATGCTGCAATAAGAAAAATGGAATCACAACATGAAACATGACAAATGGGAAAAAAGACAAAGCAGGGCTTGGAAGAGGATTGCTTTAGAAAAATAATTCTGTTTTATAGTTTCTGTAATGATATTCCGTGGTTGTTTGCCAGGATTAGTCTGCTAACACCGCTGATCTCAACTAAAATCACTTTCACTTAATAGGCATTGACATCCTCACGTCACACAGCTCAGTCCTGTTTGTCATGACAATTTAACGTGAAGTTGCATGCAGACTAAATGATTTAAAACTGTTGCTTCAGACCGCTTTTGTTTCCCGGTAGATGTACAGTTCTTTGAAAGCAAACCACACTCCTCCTCCCAGGTTTGTTCTTTCTTCATTTAACTGCATTGCATGTGTGAGACTGCAGCTGTCTTCCGGCCAGAAGCTAACGCATCAGATCACGTTGCAGAACAACATCATGTCTATCCATCAGTTCTTCCATCCTCATTCCTCCTCTGTTTTTGTGTTCTCGGATTTCTTAGTTTTTAATTGAGATGTCTGGTGCCTCATCTGGAGAGGATGTAGAGGTGGCCAAGGTTTGCAGCCTAATTGGTGTGAGTCACACACAAAGAACTGTATGAGAGTGTGTGATTGCACAGAGCCTAAAATGAATCTCAAATAACCCAGAGTCTTTCACACACAACCTCACCCACCTACTCGCAAACGTACCACTTCTGCTCAGGTTACACTCAACACTTTCTCACTAATCGTAGAAAAATGCATGGAGTGAATCTGGAGCTGCAGCTTTGGAGGGTTTGAAGGAACTCCTCAGATGGTTGAGGCCTCGCAGGGGATATTTTGTGGGGGTCGCAGTCAAGATTTACAGAACATGAAAAAGATGTTATTTTAAAATGGAGCCTAGAAATCATCGAGTGGTCTAGCCCACCTTCTCTTCTACGGCTGCCTTTACTAGTCTGGGATCAGATCCCAGTAGAGGTTTCCTTCCTTTGTTTCTTTGCCTTTGTTTCTCTTTTGCCACTTAGATTAAAACTAATAAAGCTCAATAGAAGTTTATTTTGTTTGAAAAATTCAACTTTCGCAGTTACATTCTGTCATTCAAAGAAGTAAGCATTATTGAAAAATAAGGCTTTTAAAGGGAGAAGGAAGATCAAGGCTGTCTAAAAAAAATGGTTATTTCCTTAAACCCTCACCTGACAAAACAACTCTGTCAGTCTGCCAGTAACAGGTCCACAAATGTAAGATCAATCACTGTGTAGTTCAGAGACAATTGTGAGAATTTTGAAATACAGCAAGTCTCCTTGCTCCATCACAAGATTTTTCAGTAGGTCTGAAAAACACCTGCAAAATTTTTTAACTTTTGCCCATTCACAAAGAGTAGCATACTTATACAACTAAATCAGTAAACCCTGGTGTTCTAAACAGCTGTAACTCTACCAAACTTGATGCAACAGAAATAAAGTCACAGGGAATGTGCAACGTTTCACAACCTTCGAATAAAGATGCTCTTTGCATTCTCATAACAGAAAACTTAGAGACTCATAACAAACATCATCAGATTCACTTCCTTGTAAGAAGACTGCAGGATACAGGTTACACTGTGCCTCAACAGTCTGCATCTCATGAAGCAATGACTTTCCTAATATTTACTGATAAGAAAGCTAAACAAGAAAATGTGTAACTGTCTTTTTTTAATTGCCATTTAGACTTTATTTCAAACAGCCAGGAAACAAAAGGAGAGAACATGGGAGATGACAAGCCAGTAATCAAACCAGCCTTCCAAAAATGTAGCTTTGAAAACCACGACTGCTTTATGACTGGCCAGAATTTTGCAAAACGCAGTGATTGATTTTGTTAACAGTTGAAGACAGTTAAAACAGCTTTGAGAGAGCGAATGTATATGTATCTGTTGCCCCTGTCACAGTCATTTTGGGCCGTTCTGCATCAGATTTTTTCCAATCTCTTTGGTCCCGCCGTTGTAACAACATGCCGCCCTTACAGTGAGGTAGACAAAGCTGTTCCTGCGGAAATCAGGGTGGCACTGTGGAAAACTGAGATGTAAACATGCTGGTGTGTACAATGTGTGTGTGTGTGTGTGTGTGTGTGTGTGTGTGTGTGTTCGTGCACATATGAAAGGGTATGGGGGAAAGACAGAGTGGAGTCAAGTTTCAAAAGCTGTTTTCCACCTTGTTGTTATGCAGTAAACACAGATGCACAAAGATATATTTACTGTATCTTTTTGCAAATACATATCAGCAAGATAGGACGGGAAAATATTTGTCCACTAACTCACGTACACACCTCACTGACAGATGTGAAAAAAAAAAAATACAGATGCACACACACATCCACACGGTCGCACACTCCTCAGGGGCCCTGGCCTCCATTTCACGGCTGTCTGTTCCACATCCTTTCGTTCTGCCTCGTTTCACTTCCAGCCAAGAGATGGAAAGAAGATGGACAGGACGGAGACACAGCAACAGAAAAGAACAAAGCTCGTGTTTTTTCCTGGCTTTAGTCTAAAGTCACGAACAAGTCTGAAGAATAAAAGAGATTAATAATGGAAGTTGCTGAAGTCCATGTTCTAACAGGTTGAGATGTCACGCTAAGGGCCAAAACACTGAAGGGATAAAGAGACATGTGCTGACTGTCTCGAGAGAAACTCGTATTATCTCTTACCTGGCACTGAGGTGGTTTTGGAAAATGTTGGATAATATCACCACAACCAAAACATTAAGAATGTTGTCTTCTTTCACTTCCTTGCTACAACTACATCTCATTTTTCACACCTTCTCTTAGCTTTGTCTCTCTTTGTCCTTTTCTCATCCATGTCAACTCTTCTGTCTTTGTCCCACAGCCCTCCTGTGGTTGTATTCCTTCTGGATTACCAGTCAAAAGGAGATGTCTTTTCTGTAGAGTGTCTTTCACCTCCTCGTTCTATCCCTCCTGTTTGCTTTCATGCTCCATTTCCATCTGTGTATGTGTATGTGTGTGAGTGAGTATGGCTTTTCTCTACTGATTGTATGCCAAGTCAAGCTCTCACAGACCCCTAATGGGTCTTAAATAACCTCTGCTAGCTTTCACTTCAATTCCCCATACTAGATGCCATCTGTCAGTCAGCGAGGGTTTTTCTCAAGGCCCAAGTAGTGACTCATTTTGAACGGGAACCTACCAGAAAAACAGAAGTGTGGCATGCGTTTTCTTCGATTGTGGAGAGTTTCATTTCTATTGGCTCAGATTGAAGTTTGAAATCTCATTAAGTATCAATTCTTTTTACTGTTGTGTGTCAGAGTTAAGTACAGACACGATGTCAAACAAGGAAAACTCACATCTGCTTCTAGTTTTTCCCACTTTTTAACACTAATGTAGTTTCTATTTTTCTGTTTGAAATTACTTTAATGCATCACGAATAAGTTGAAAGAATTTGTGCCTGGTTGTAAAGATAAGATCATCATATTTTTGCTTTTGCCTTGTCGCCTACGTGCAGTGATGTATTCAAATACCTCATTTAATGTAGCAACACGTGCAAGTAAAAAGTACTCCTACAGTGAAACTGTCACTTGAATTAAAGTGTGTAAGTATTACGAGTGTCACGTCACTTGAGTGCTTTGTTCCTGTTCTTGTCTCATATCTACTGTGTGTCAGCACGTCCTACAGTTCATGAAGTTCCTGCATTTTTGCCACATGACTGTTGGTCACAGCACTCACTCGTGGCTTCACTGTTGCAACATGTAGTTCAGGATTCTTTGTTTTTTAGAGTGTACCGCAACTATTCAGCAAATGCAACACAGTACTGCACAGCAGTTTAGCATTACCTAAATTCTTCACTTTCTTCACCTCTCCTTGCTAGTTGTCCTTTATTCTGTCTCATCCTTCGTTTTCCATTCTTTCTAAGTTCAGTTTTAAGGTGGAATTTACCTTTAACTTTATTTGCCAGCTGTTCACAAAGTCTAAAGAAGTGAACGTGTTTTCACTCTGGGTTGCCACAGCAACTCTCCCATAGCTAATATGAGGTGTAACTTTACTTCTCTGTGTGTTTTGGCAGAGCTGCATTCTCCGAGTGAAAAAAAATACTCGTTTAATAAGTAACAAATGTAGCAGAATTTAGCACGTATCATTTGGTGCCCTTTTACTCATGTCATGAAGTTCACTCAATCCCCAAGTATGAGTAAAACTATGTGAAAAAGAATATTTTAGAATGCTGCTGCTTCAAAGTATCAAAGTTTCTCAGTTTGTTTAATGCAATTAAGACTGACCTCCTCAGTGTGAGTCCGACAGTAACAAAAGATCCGAGAAAGGGAGAAGCAGGAGCAGAAGGGGGTGAGGAAGTAATGGCAGAGAGAGTTGACTGTGATAACTGACTGTGAGAAAACTGCTGCGGAGGTTGAGTTGGTAGGTGAAGGAGTGGAGAACTGAGGTTATGACAAACAAATTGAGGATGCATTTCGCTAACAATCGAGCTTCAGTTACAAGATATGAGGGGGTCATACGGAGGAGGTGTCAACTCCTGCCTCAGCTCAAAGTGAGCCTTGAGTTGAAGAATTGGCAAACATAAGAATCATTATGAATGTTGATGTAATTTATGATGTTTCAACTATTTTAAATTGACCAGTTTACTTAAACCTCAATACTATTTGGTGTATCAGAAGTCACCAATGCCTTCTCCATTACACTAAGAATGCCAATTTTTTTATTTATTTATTCTTTTGACAGAATATTTTATTTTTGCCCATTTTATTTTAACTTGTTTTTAAATGAAATCGCATGCCACACATGATGTGTTTACAGACTGTTGTCAAAGTTCCTTTTTTTTTTTTTTTTTTTTTTTACAATTACTAGTTCTAATAATTCTAATAATGACTTTTGGGACTCAGATATGTAAATCAGTTTTTTAAAAAAGTGATATTTGTGTAGATGTTTGAAAACATTTACATAGTATTTGAGGATTTCGAAATCTTCTTTCGTTTATACTCATTATTTTATTTATTTGCCATCAGTACAGAAACTCAGGTATCCAAGCGGCAGTAGTATGCTAGTTAATTTTCAACAATACCTAGCCTAAATATCAAAAGTCACAGAGACAGTTAAACAACTTGACAAACAAAAATAGGATCAGGCTGAAATACAAGAAATCTAACTACAGTTTTATAAGTCAGCAAATTAATTTCAGGAAAAACTGAATGGCAGCGTTGGATAATGAGCATGTTAAGATGTGAGCAGGTCATTAAGCAGGGAGAACTCTGAGACATGTGAAGGGCATTGACAAATCCTCTCAAGGAGACACTCACTGTTCCTAGAGGGGCTGGTTTTGGGGAGATGCGTCCTGCAACCCCCGTCTCTTAACAACTTCCCACCACCACTCCAAAACCTCACGCCACCGACTACTGAAAAGAAGCAAGGTGCTTCAGTTTCCTTCTATGCATAGCTTGCACGCAACAACAACGAATCTGCTTTCTTGCAGCAGTGGGGTAACCTCTCCAAAACCTCATTGGGGCAAACACTCGCTGTAGAAATGGCGGGAAGGTGGGGAAAAGAGAAGAGGCAAAAAGAAGAGAGGGAAGGAAGGATTAAGAAAGACAAGGGAGAGAGGCATGGAGCATGACAGATGGAGAAACTGAGTGGAAAGCTTCATCAAATACTTACCAGGAATATTAATCTTGATATTTGAAAGTTATGTATTGTAATGATTATATACACAAACAGTATTTTAACCCTCTGAACCCCAAGCAGTTACTGTGTGTTTTTAGTCACTGTGGACTCATTTTTTATTGCAGTATAAAGTTCTGTGCATATATTGGAAACAGCACAACTATGGCTATAAGTAGACTCAAGTCAAACATGTCCTTTGTGCAGCTATACAAAGTTATAATGCTCTAAATTGTAAAAACAATTAAAACCAAAGTTGCACTTTTATGATTGATAAATAGTTTTACAAAAGTTGAGCAAAAAACTGTAATCAACACTCACAGCATTTTTTCCAAGTGGCCAGAAGAGTTGCCAGTACTGGGGGGTAAAATGGTAGCTTTGCTTACCGTTTCATTTTTAATTTGCTTCCATCCTTGTGTCCTCTCTGCTCTGTGTAAACACTGCCTGCAGTTCAGCCTAGTTCAGGGTTAAATTCCCAGAATTCTTGTCAGTTACAGCTTCATAGTGGAGATATTTTTTTTTAATTATTCCAGAATCTGGTTAGTGCAAATATTTATTTTCTGCACATTTTTAAGCATGACATGTAGAATATATGATTTTGATAAAATCTCTGGAGATATAGTTGAGAATGGTTGAGAAAACTGAAAGTCACACATGATAAGTTTGTTGTTTAAAATTCAGTAATTGTTTGTGTTTACACTCTGTTGCTGTGATAAATGGTGTATTTTTTGGTTTGTGTAGCCCTATATACTGCAGTCAATTCCACCAGAAATTTCTACTGAAGTTCGCTAACATCCATCCATCCATTCTCTATACACCGCTTTATCCTCACTAGGGTTGTGGGGGGTGCTGTAGCCTATCCCAAATATGGGACGCGCAGCGCGAGGTGCACGTTCACGAAAACTAGCTATTTGTGGATTGTTTACTGATTTCAAGACATGTTTTGGACAAAATATTTTACTGGCTTGTTTTGTCTGGATGTCCAAGGTTGGATTATGGCCGTTTTTTGTGAAATATTTTCATCTGTGACCAGTTATGAGCCTTCAAAGGTGAGTTGTGCTGTTTACGTTATTTGTTGGACAAATGTGTTTATATTACCCGCTATGGTAATCACATCTGAAAGTGGTTTATACCGGCGGATTCATGAGAATCTAAGCTTTCCATGGGTGTATAGTGTTTGTATAATTGCGTTTGCAGCTTCAGACATTTAAGGAAATGCTTATGCAGATCTCAAAGCGTCCCGCGGGCGGGCCGGTGAAGCGCAACAGGTAAAAAAAAAAAAAAAAAATAGCATGCCTTTCAACCCAAGATTTGGGCAGTTTAGTGGGTAAAATAGCAAGACTTTATGAAAAAAAAATGGTTTCTGTGAAAGGAAGGAAGGAAGGAAGGAAGGAAGGAAAATGAGTGAGTGCGGGTATTCGTGTCTGATCAGAGCAGTTAGCAGGGGAGCTGTGTACTTCTGAATAGACAGCTTAGTGGCCATTATACGGTCTGGAGGATTAGTGCTGTTCACCATTGTTCACCCTCAGGAGGTAGCAGCACACACACAAATGAATGCATGCAGGCACACACACACACACACGATTTCTTTCTTTTACTTTTCTTGTCTTTCATACAGTAGTTTTTCTGTGCTCCTTTGCCCCGTCTCTGTCATATAGATGGACATAGACTGATGCACCCATATCCTAAACACCAAAAACACACACACACGCCAAGCCTCCTGCCCACCCCCCAACCTGTAATTCCATAATAGGCCAGTCTATTGACAGACCTGCCGAGTCTTTTCTCATTAGGGCTGGGATTTTGTCGCTGGCCCTGCAGGCTCCATTGTCCCACTCAGAGCGAGTTATTAGGCCTCCCCTCTGTACCCGCCTCCCCTCTGCTGAATAGACCTGAGAGGAGTGGAGAGCCTAAGAAGGGCAGAGCAGGGTCTGGCAATTAGCAAAGACATGTTTAAAGAGAGGAGGGAGGGGAAAGAATGGAAGAATCAGAGAGGGAGAGAGAGCAGACCTGCGCTACAAAAAGCTTCCTTTTGAAGTTTTAGAAACTTTTGTCTGCTTTTAGCTGCTTCGCTCTTGTGCCGTCATCAAAGCCAAAGACTGGTTCTTCAACACACAACGTCCCACCTCCTCTTCCCTCACCCACTTTTCTTTTTTTTCCTCTTCTGTTCTTCTCTTATTCGTTACTCTTCTCCCCGAGAATGTATTTGTGTCAGCGCTGAAAAGCCCTGTATCTCCTGCAGCCGCTTTGATGTCTTAATGACAACGTGAAGAGCGAATTCTGCTCAGAGATTCCCCCTTTCATGCTCCTTTTGTCACTCTTCAGATTCCAGCAGTTACATCTGGCTTTTCCAATCTCACCTCACTGACAACAACCAGGCGGGATGCAACGGAAAAACTCACATTCAGAAGGACGATAAAAGCAGGAGAAAGCAGCAGGCATGGAAAAAACAGTTCACTTATCAACAGGTTTATCGCAGTTTCAGCTATGTATTCCAGTGTAAGCCTGCGTTTTATCTGGTTTTGATAAAGCCTTGTTGTCTATTCAGTTTTCGTGCCATGTAGTTATAAAAGGATTGTAGACTAAACCGTATTCTCCCACTATGCCATATCTAAGCTCCAGGAAGTTTGATAAAATACTTTATCGCTTGTATGCTTCCAAATGTCCGACACAGCTGAGCT
The DNA here is from genome assembly GCF_021347895.1 of Acanthochromis polyacanthus. Lineage (NCBI taxonomy): Eukaryota > Metazoa > Chordata > Actinopteri > Pomacentridae > Acanthochromis > Acanthochromis polyacanthus. The sequence goes on along the minus strand of NC_067122.1, from coordinate 10,961,721 downwards.
GAAATAAGCTGACAAAACAATGTAATTAGAGAAAAAATCACTGCGGAGAGACACATCCTGTGAGATTTCTTTGTAATTTGAAACAGACAATGTCACTGTTAAACACAAAATTAGCTCCAACAGACTGGAGCAGATTAAGTGTGCGTCTGCATGCACTCGCTTGCATAATGTTGCGGCATTCCACCGCATTATATTTCACATAAATGCATGCACAGTATGCTTTCGCCGTGTTCCTTGGATAAGGTGTGTGTATGTGCAGGTTTTCTCTACAGTTCTTAGACAAGCACAGCAGTCGTTCCGCGGCGCCTCTGCTATCAGCCTGAAGTTTGATCAGTGTGACAGCACACTGAAAACTGATACACTCACACAAATACACACACGCGCTCTGTGGCCTCGACCACAATATGTTCTCTACATTCCTCAGTTCTGACATTAGTTTGTATTTGTATGTGCATTTTTACATGTTTAGGTTCTGGAATGCATTATTCAAGTTTCTGTTCTGTGCCCGTTGTGGCTCTATACAAATTGAGCACACTAAATTCAACACCTTTTAAATTACTTTCAGCTGAGTGGTTGCAAGATTGTCCACGCTTTTTAGTCAAGGGCAACATTCTTAGGCAATTTCTGTGTCCACGAACGTTGCTTTGATGCGTATTTGGAGCCCTTCACGCCAACATTTATCCGATTTAAGCTGGTGCGACTCTTCTTGGCCCAAAAGGTCGGTATACTCAGCAAACGGGGAAAAAAAGAAGTTAGAAAGGAAGGGAAAGAGAAGAATATGTTGCTGCTGTTAGACATGTCATTAAACGATGAGAACAAGCCACAAAGTTAAGCTGCTGTCAGCCCATCAAACCTTTCTCCTTCTACTGTGTTACTGCCGCTTTACTGCAGACATCTGGGACGCTAAGAAGAAACATGCCTTTATTTTCACTTTTGCAATGTACTGCAGTATGTATCCGATTGGGAGTGGCATGCATTGTGTGCTTGGTGCCGACTTGGACAGACAACAGGACAGAATCGGCAAGAGAGCTTCCCACTGGGAGCGGATAAAAAGTAGCATTATTATTAATCCACAAACAGCTCTGAGTGAGACGAATGAGCGTTAAACAAAGCAGGGATCGGAGTGAGTCATGTTGAAACATGGCCCAGCGGCGCATCATGATGAGCGGGTTAGTTTTACATTGTTGTAAATAGTTGTTCATCAAAGACAGCCTGTCAGCATGTTGCCTTACACAGCAGAGCACGCCAGCATCTTTGAAGTTCAACAAGACGACCACATTTTCTCAACACACACACACACACTGTTCAGCACATGCACAAAGGAGACTCAAACACTTAACGAGCGCACATGCAGATCTCTGCAGAAACTCTCATTCATGCCAGTATGTGCATAACAAACACGCTCACCTGCATGCTCATGACATCCTCACACTTCACGGGTTCAGTATTTGCTTTGAAGTGTGGCTGTTTTAAGGCCTCTCTTACATTCCTGCAGGGATAGCAGTGGAGCAGCAGTAGGCAGACCTGAGTGCATGTTAGCATTTCAATATTAAAATGCATGTGTCAGGAGATGTCAAGTAAGCTGTGACATATAGGAAAATATGTGTTACTTTATATAGATATAATTCTAAAAAAATAACCAATATACCCGATCATATGCAGTTAAAAACATATACACTTGGCACACTGGCCTATTTGATGGTAGATCTTACTTAATTTAATTTGAATTACTTAAAAAAACAATAATACAGAAAGCCACACACTCGACTGGTTCTTTAGGTTTGTTATATGTTAATCTCTGTTAGTCTAAATTTATGTTTTTGAGATAGGCTGCAGTGTTAAGGTGGAAATACTCGGACGAGACGCTGACTGCTTTTTTCCAGCATTCAGAAAATACCACATGAACATGTTAACAAGGTTAAAAAAAACAAACTAGATTCTCTCTGGATTTTCCACTGATTCATCTGGTGACTGGTTTATCAGTTTAACATATTAAGGCTGAACGCAAGATTCAAGAAGAGTGAGCAGTTTTAGTAAGTACGGGAAGAAGAAGGTGAGATTTGAGGAGGAACCTGAAAGCAGAGATGTTGTTTTCCGTCTTCTCCAACTCACGGAGCCACGCAGCAGCTGTGATCCGCCTATGGCCTGTTGCAAAAATGAATTAAGTGAAGTAAGATGAGGAAGAGGTCAAATGGGGGGGAAGAAATAGTACTAATGAGAAGATATTTAACTGGAGTATAATTCGATACAGGGAAGATCAGGGTGGGTGAGCGAGAGAATGATTGAGAGTTCAAAGTGCTGAGCTGAGGCCGGTGGTGTGTGTTTCAAAGGCGGCGCGTGGCGATGGATGTGAGAGATTCGTTAATTCAGCAAACCAGAGCACTGCCTTGATGTTTGCTAAAGTTACACAGGCAGCAGCTGGACGGACACGCACATGCACTCAAACGCACACACACAGGTACAGTTGCAGGACACATTATAGCATTTTATCCTTACTTCAGGCAGATGCACGAATACACATGCAGGTGCTTGCAGATCTGGGACACACAGTCATACTCGCACATGTTTTTTGCAAAACCATAGAGCCATGTGGATCTACGAAGGACACATTTTTATACAACTGTTGCCCGCTTCATTAAATCCTTCACTTTGCAGCCAGTATAAAGATTAATCGACTTGCTTTTTGACCAAACATCTTTGCTTTCTAACTCAACACAGCAGTTTAACAAACAGAGAGGTCACAAGTGGTTTCAGCATCCATCATTCTTAAGGAATTACTGCAACGTTCCCGCCCTCTGGTTAGCAGTGGGCCGTCACATGGCAGAGAAGCAATACTTCACTGATGGGGACATCATCTATTTTTGGGTGGTGACAGTAGTTTTTATGTGCCAGGATGATTTGAGGTTGGAGCAAATTACTAAATATATCTGACTTCAAGAGCCAGTGCACCTTCTGCATCCTATCAGATCTCTCCCTGTCTGTCTGATTTATTGGTTTACACTACGCTCTGTAGCAGAGGTTACTAAAGTTTTTGCCTTGTTACCAGTTACAGATGATATTTCTATTAAAAAAAAATGGATGAAAATCCTCAACTGTGACCCAAATCTGCTCGTGTGAGCTACACCTGGTCAACAGTTGCGTAGGAGAAGGAAGTCATGCTGGGAAAAATGTAGCATCTCACGCTGTCAAGGTTTTTGAAAAGCAGTCTTCCAGTCATAAATTCTTATGCTTTGGAGTGCTGTTACATAGTGTATGTCACACCTGGGCAGGACTTAGTACCACTGTATTCTTTAACATCTAAATCTTCTTTTAAAACTACATCTTTGGTTAGTTTTGAGATTTGCCTTCCATTTTAGTCACACACGACTATGTGCAGCTCTTCACATGTGTCGTGAAATGTTTCATGTAACCTGCATGACCTGTAGTGCCTATATAAGACACTGACACACTCTGTTTCCACTTCGGTGATCTCAGAGCCCCCCCACTGTGGGCAGCGGACATGAAGTAATTCACAAATTCCACTGAATCATTTCTGACCTTGGGTGGATCGCCTCCCTCTCGTCCAAGGCTTTAGGCTGCAGCTGTATGCGTGTTGCCAGATTCCTGCGTGGCATCCATATCGTCTCCATTTTAGGCTAATCTCAGTTTGTGTTCAGTGCCTGACCCCGCTGCTCCACCAGTGAAATGTGAACAGTGATGTAAAACAGCTACGTGAATAAACACGCACACACTGCACATGCAGAGATTTATTCACTCTCACAGTCCAGCACATGTGTATACAGAAGAGAGTAAAAAGTAGAGGAGGAAGACTAGTAGACTGCTTTTATACAGACGCACGCACATATATCTCAATAGGAGTGCACACAGAAAAGTAAAATCCTGATCCCTAACTGTATATTTTCAGAACTTATAAACCCCATAGCTGTGTGATGTTTATGAGCCAGTGTGTGGAACCGCTTTTGCCTCGTGCCTGTATGTTATTTCATCGCTCTGTTGACATTTTGCACTCTGAAACAGTCCATGTTCAGCGTTGGAGGAGCCCAAGGTGCTTCATCCATTTCCTCACTGTTGGTTTTCTGTGCATTTTTCTTGTCATAACCAAACCCAGGCCTCACTGTTAACCTAAAGCTGACCACAGAGGGTAAATTGCCCGTGCCTGGCCACAGCGTCTGAAAATATACCAGAGCTGAACCTTCGAATGATTGTGTTGGAAAATGGATCTGGACTTATTAACGCCTCGTAAAAACGTGACATGTTAATCACATATTGTGTATTTGGACAATATCAGATGGAGATTGACTGCAGCAGGGGTTGTGCTTTGTCAGCTGGAAGTGACATAGTGGAGCTCTTTCTTCCTTCTTTTCAATGCTACAGTGAAGCAGCAGATGCAAAATGATTAACTGAAATACTAAGAATCGGTATATACAGTGATGTGATGCTTTATTTGTTCCCTGTTGAATAATCTCATTTATTTTTCTCCCACCAGCAAAGACAGGTGTCAGCATAGGAAAGCAGGAAGACACTTCATTTCTTAGGCATTCGCTATCATACACAGGAGAATCCATGATGAAATGTAAAAGTAGAAGCTAGTTTTGAGTTTAGTAGCATGGCCTCCTACACAGTGTACAGTTTAATTTCCAGATTGTTCTGTCTTCAATTTTCGGATCCCACACAGCACTGTGGAAATTTTTCACAATTTTTTCCACTTAGTTTGTATCATATGAGCAAGTTAATATCTACAAATTACATTACACTCTGTAAGGGGTAAAGTTACTAAGCAAACATTAGCTGGTAGTGACAGGCCAATAAATGCAGATCAATGTGGAATCCCTGTTTGACAGAAGCTGTCACTTCATGAGTACTGCTTGATCTTCTTAAATGGCCAACGCAGAGTTAAAAATGATTATGAATTAATTTATTAAAGGCCATGGTAACAGAGAGAGCAGTGCGATATAATACAGCTGTATTGAGGATCTATAAAAGTTGCACTGCTGAGCGGTCTAGAAACTATTTTCAGCCTGTAGCGTGGTAGGTTTTACTTCCTGGAACAGGGTTTTATTGTTTTAGCCAAACTCAGCTCTCTGGCTTAAATTAGTTACCTGGAAGCATCAGTCTATTGAGTATTTTGTCAAATGGAGCTGAGAACTTTGGGGGCTTTTCTGTTCTCAGTGGCATTTTTTTTTTCTGAAAGCTCCACCTTCATCACAAGCCAGTTTATATTCTCAACCTAAAAAATAAAACTTTACAGTTACTTTGTTGAGGGGTGAAACACAAGAACACCAGATGTGCTGATGACTAATATTAACTACCTTTGTTATAAGCCTCCTGTTTTAGCTTCAAAGACATTGTATGCCGGTAATTTGTAGTGTCCTAATCAACAGCACAAGTGTTTGCCTGCTGTCTTTATTATAAAACACAGAGCTTTTCTCAGCTACACGAAAAGAACAGAGACAAATGAAGATGTATGAGGAGAAACATACTTTGGCTGAATAACTGACTGGCCCAAAGATAAACACATGTAAATGTTATACTCTGTTGACTTAATTAAATCTGTTATAGTGAAGTGAAAATACCTGAAGTTGAGAGAAGATTTTAACCCTGTGAACCATGAGCAGTATCTGTGCGTTTTCTGCTTCTGTCACATTTTTGCTCACTGTCAGCTCATTTTCACTGCAATATAAAGTCCTACACTTCTATGGAAACACCACAACCATGACTAGAAGTAGAGAGAACTCAAAATGCAGTGTCAGAAATCAGAGTATGGAAAAAAAAAAAGCTGCATTTCTTTGATTAGTTTTTTGAAAATAAATGGAATCAATCAGTTTCAGCTTGTTCATCCAAAAATACACAGATTTTTTGTCATTGTACTTGGTGACAGCTGAGTTACTTACAGCTTCATGGTTGCATTCACAAGCACATCATTTTTTTATTGCTTTTTTTTCCCAAAAAATCTGGTCAGAACAAACAGTTTTTTGTGGCAAATCTTTAAATGACTCACGTAGACCATGGTGAATTTGATGAAATATCCCAGTTTTTGTGTGACACTTATCTGTTTTAGCAGTTTCCTGCTCTAAAAAATGTTGCAATTCTGGCAAATTCTTAAAGATAATATGCCTTTTAAACCCACTAGTGGGTTTTGGTGTTCAGAGGTTTAAAGTGAGAAGTGAAAGCATATGGCAGGAAGGCTGTTGGAAGCCAATAAAGACAAATATCATGATGATAGATTAATAAAATGAGAGAAAAATGGCATTTTTAAGAGTAAGATGTCAGCATACTTTGAATATTTATGTCATATTGTCCTAGACTTGGAGTTTATCTGATATTATTCCAGCAGTTGCTTTTGGGAAATAAGGCAATTTGTCACACTAGTTAAGAAAAAATAGTAGCCATTTATTTTTATTGCACACATGTAAAATAAAACTTCAAACTAGACTGCTGCCAAGAGTTGGAAAGACTCTGATTAGCAAAATATGTATTTCATGAAATGGTGAAGCTGTGGTCCAATTCTGTGTCTGTCTGTGCCTGATCAATCTGAGTTTAGACTTTTAATCATCCTCTGGTGTGTTCCTGGCCTTGGTGAGTGACTGACAGCTGGACATACAGACTCAGACATGCCTGGTTGTGAGTCACAGCCAAAACCGAGTGAACCTAACAGACCTGACCTGGACCAGTCACACACATATGAGTAAGCCCAAGACTGCAACACAGTCCCTCTGCCTCCTCAAAGTATGACGCTATGCTGTTTTTTTCTGAAAAATGTGTGCATAACTGCTCGTGTGTGTGTGTGTGTGTGTGTGTGTGTGTGTGTGTGTGTGTGTGTGTGTGTGTGTGTGTGTGTGTGTGTGTGTGTGTGTGTGTGTGTGTGTGTGTGTGTGTGTGTGTGTGTGTGTGTGTGTGTGTGTGTGTGTGGTGGAAACAGCAGGTTGCCTTTATTCATGACCAAACAGTCGTCCGCCTCCTTCATGCAGCCACTCAAACCACACACACATACACACACACAGGTGGCTGTAATTAGTGTGTAGAGCCCATTCATGGCACGAGATCAAACTGCGAGCCGCTCAGCTGCAGGAAATACAGAGCTCTGCTTAGAGTTAGACACACACACACATTGAAAGATGCGTGCACCTTTACTCTTTGTTTCTCCTGCTCTCTCTTTAACGTGATGCCGACATACAAAAGGTTCCCCTCCTAAGCTGTTTTTGTTTAGTCTGCAAGTGAAACAGAGCTCTGTTTGATTTCAGTGCAGAAACTTACAAGCTTGCACCCTCAGTGTTTACTTCTGCAGGGAGAGAATACAGACGGAGAAGGTGGAGAGCAGGGGATTAGGGGTCAGATAAGCCTGAAATGTTCAACATCCCCAATCAGCCTCAAGAATACACACACTTGGTTTTTGCTGCGGATGTAAGCAGGACTTGCACAGACGGAGCAGCTGGACACAAGGTTATAAAAGCAGGAATAATGCTGCTGGAGGAAAAACCAGAAGCTATGAGTGGTTGGTCAGCTTTTCTTATTGATGACCAGGCAGGTTTCCCTGTGTCCCCCCTGACCTTTTCCAGGCTGTTACATATACTGGCGTGACTGGAAGTGCTTAAAGACAAAAGAATAGGCCATTTTCTAATAAAATAATGAGTGGTTTTACCATGTGACTGAGCAATAGAAATAGTACTTGGATTGAATATTGTTTTTGTGAGCCTGGTGAAGACCTTAATGGTCAAGCATTTGGTAGACAGCCTCTTTTTCCAGTCCGTGTTGCTTTTGTTCTCCATCCGTATGTGTAAAATGCATTAATTTTAACTATGAACTTTGAACTATGAACAGTGTTTAACAGTTTGAGCCACACCAGAAAAAAACCCACATATGGTAGTCATTTAAACTTTACACGTCCTTCATTTAATGTCATATGTTTGGCACGCAACTGTAAATATTGGGTTTTGCTAAGAAGGTTTTATTTCTGTTTGTTTTCATTTTTTGATCTGTCTTTCTGATAGTTAATGCGATATTTGAAGAAAAAAAACTTAACCACTTCCCTTGGGTATTGGTTGGCATGTATTAGAATGGTTTTATGTGTGGGCTTTCCATTCGCTCTGTCTCCAGTCCAATGCATTTTTTGTTTTGCAGTTAAGCTGCTGGAAATTTTAATATGACTTCAGACTTTTAGTGCTTCTTATGAAACTGTTTTATAATTAAATTGTGAGTTGATGTGGTGCATTTTATTCCACTGAAGAACTGATATGAATCAACATAGACAATCTTTTTGCATTCTGTTAACTGAAAATTGCTGCTGTTGGTGTCTTAGTCGACCTGTCACCTACACTTCTTTTCCAAATCAGGACACACAGGTATAGATCCACGTTTAAAAACTTTCATTTTAGTCCGGACTTGGTCAGGACATGAAGACCTTTGTGTTGTTTAGTCTTTTAAGTATAAGATTTGAATGTGTTTTCTAGATGTCAGCTCATCTACACACACACACCATGAGCCTCCTCAAACTTGCCTTTGCTCTGAAACTCCTGTCAGCAAAGAATGCTGGATAATCAACCACATACCCAGATAACTATATGAAGTATGCATGTGTGCTATATGTGTGTGTTTGTGTGTGTGCGATTTGCTCACACACGTAGGTTTGCACCAAATAAGTCAGAAAGCTGGAAGCAATTCCCGGCCGAACGTTGACGTCTGTTCATCATATTTCAGAGAGCCCGCGCTCAGAATGGCACGTCGTGTAATCACATTTGTAAATAGCGTTGTAAAGTTGCACTCGTAAAATGCTTGTTGTTGTCTTGGCGCGGTCCGAGGGGGCCCAGGGAAAGGGGTGAGCGGGTGGGAGCAGCTGGAACTGAAAACGCTGTCAGGTGTTAGTGTGTGCATGGGTATGATGATGAGGGGTAATGAGATCAAATGTTCCAGAAACATTTCAGAGAAAAAGACGTTTACCTTATGAGGATATTTAACTCCGAAATTAGTGCTCTGTGTGCGTACATGTGTGATTCAGGGATTTAGTGACTGCAGGAAAAATGTCTTCGCCTCAAGCACACGTCACCAATGTGATCATTGGCCACTAAGTATTCTGGGCTTGCACACATACAAGCAGTTAATCTGTCATGTAAGTCGGTGTTGTCGCTCATAGAGAGTAGCAGTTAACTGTAGTGTGTGATTGTCTGTTCTGTGCTTACAGTTAATAAATCTCTCTGCACTGTTGCTTTTTTTCTCTCCCACTCTGTCTTTTCATCTCTGTCCTGCTGCCTCTTGACCTCTTCTAGAAGTCAGGCAGAGCACGTCTTGTTCGCTCTCTTTCTCCATCACAGCCCCTTTCAGTGTCTCTCTCATGCTGTTCATGGACGACTATGTAGCAGCACAAGTTATAATGATTTCCATAAGGCTACACAGCCTCTTGACAGCCAAGAGTGTAAATCACAGGGACATGTGTGTGTGTGTGGACTGCAGAATAAAGTACACGTGTGCACTCGTGGGCGCTTGTGTGCATTTAATATCCATCTTACAGTTTCTCTGGAGAACATGACAACCGTAAACATAAAGAATGTCACTTTTCCTGTGGACAGTGTGTCAAAGCAATGGATGTGTAATTTTTTATCGTACAAAGGCAAAGAAAATCAAAGACTCTCCAATGGCTTCAAGATTAACGGTATTCTAACATAAAGGCCGCATAAAAAGAACCGTTCCTCCTTAATCATAGTGATTTTTTTTTGGCTGAAACTAATGATTTTGCATTGTCCAAATAATCCAATTAGTGACAAAGGTCCAAAACAAAGTAGAGAACATCAAATATGATGAAGAGAAAATGTTTAATGGTATAAAAAGAAAAAGCAGCAAATCATCACATTTTACAAGTTGAAAGCAGCTAATTTTTATAGTTTACTTGATCAACATTGATGCTGGTTCAGTGTCAGTCAGCTCCAGATAGCATTATCCTTAAAGCTCGTGTCCGGAGTTTGAATCGTAGCGTCTCCCAAAACACTGTTGGTCCCACCCTCCCTCCCTCTGATTTCGCCCCTTTATTTGTGCACGCACGCAGTACCTGAAAGGAGTGCCCGGAGTGCTGCAGCATCTTGCCTGTTTTGCTGTTTTCCACTCTTCTACATTTAGTACATTTAGTAAATAATAAAGGAATTACGTTAGAATTCTGTATTGAGTCTAACTTGTCCTAATACCAAAATAACATGAATCTGCTAGGACGAACTAGTAAAGTTTCAATATGTGATTACACTCGTGTATCCCTCTCGATGACGTTGTTTATCAAACTTAGTGCATTTACGCGTGTATATGTGTTACATTGTTTATTTATTTCTATCTAGAGTTCAGAATTGCATGACTCCTCTGACGAAGAGTATGTCCCAGACGCCCCAACATCTTCCTCCAGAGGTCGGGCATCTAAACGAAGCCGTCAGCCGGGCTATGGAGGCCGTGGTCGGGGAGCGACGCGAGCACCCCGAACCAAAAACGTCCTGCAGTCTCTTGGCCTGACAAGCCGTGGGATTGGTAACTTTTCTGGAAGTTGCTGAGCCCTGATGCTCTCTCCTCCACAAGCAAAACAAATGTGTCCGCGGTTGCGTAGTGCGTAGCTCGCCCACCTCTGCATGGGCTTGCTTGCTGTGCGCGTAACCGTTGATTGACAGCGTGACAAAGCTGAAGCTCGAACTTGATTGGTCGGCAGCGACCGGCGCTTTTTGGAATAACATGGGGGTCTATGAGAGGAAGGCGGAGCTCATGAATAAATTTTCATATCGCGTCATACTAACATTATATTATAGTATCGAACTAGACTAACACATTTAAGCTTTGTTAAACAATGATACATAAATTGAAAACAAACGGAAACTCCGGACACGAGCTTTAAGCACCAAGTTCATTTCTGACCTCACCTACAGTATTCTGAAAAAAATGTCCCAATTCCAGGTGCCACTTACTTGAAGTTTTGAGATTTTCTGTTGTGTTACATGGTGTTCATCAGGTTTAATCAGTTTTCAAGAAGCTACTGTAGATCTGTCAGATGTATCTCCTTGACAAAAGAGCAAACTTAACATCTAGAACTCTTTATTGTATTAAACAGAAAAGGGCAGATATGGATTGATATGAAATCACACAGGAGAAAAAGGTTGATTTTGACAAATATTGTTATGCCTCCACTGGTGACAGGTGGAGAGACATTATGTTTTTGTGTTGTTCATAAGTTACCTATGTACACACGTGGACAAAATTGTTGGTACCCCTCAGTTAAAGAAGGAAAAACCCACAATTCTCACTGAAATCACTTGAAACTCACAAAAGTAACAATAAATAAAAATTTATTGAAAATTAAATAATCAAAATCAGCCATCACTTTTGAATTGTTGATTAACATAATTATTTAAAAAAACAAACTAATGAAATAGGGCTGGACAAAAATGATGGTACCCATAACTTAATATTTTGTTGCACAACCTTTTGAGGCAATCACTGCAATTAAACGATTTCTGTATTTGTCAATGAGCGTTCTGCAGCTGTCAACAGGTATTTTGGCCCACTCCTCATGAGCAAACAGCTCCAGTTGTCTCAGGTTTGATGGGTGTCTTCTCCAAATGGCATGTTTCAGCTCCTTCCACATATGTTCAATGGGATTCAGATCTGGGCTCATAGAAGGCCACTTTAGAATAGTCCAACGCTTTTCTCTCAGCCATTCTTGGGTGTTTTTGGCTGTGTGTTTTGGATCGTTGTCCTGTTGGAAGACCCATGACCTGCGACTGAGACCAAGCTTTCTGACACTAGGCAGCACATTTCTCTCCAGAATGCCTTGATAGTCTTCAGATTTCATCGTACCTTGCACACTTTCAAGACACCCTGTGCCAGATGCAGCAAAGCAGCCCCAAAACATTACTGAGCCTCCTCCATGTTTCACCGTAGGGACAGTGTTCTTTTCTTCGTATGCTTGGTTTTTGAGTCTATGAACATAGAGTTGATGTGCCTTACCAAAAAGCTCCAGTTTGGTCTCATCTGTCCAAAGGACATTCTCCCAGAAGCTTTGTGGCTTGTCAACATGCATTTTTGCAAATTCCAGTCTCGCTTTTTTATGAGTTTTTTTCAGCAGTGGTGTCCTCCTTGGTCGTCTCCCATGAAGTCCACTTTGGCTCAAACAACGACGAATGGTGCGATCTGACACTGATGTACCTTGGCCTTGGAGTTCACCTTTAATTTCTTTGGAGGTTGCTCTGGGCTCTTTGGATACAATTCCAACGATCCGTCTCTTCAATTTGTCATCAATTTTCCTCTTGCGGCCACGTCCAGGGAGGTTGGCTACTGTCCCGTGGGTCTTGAACTTCTGAATAATATGAGCCACTGTTGTCACAGGAACTTCAAGCTGTTTAGAGATGGTCTTATAGCCTTTACCTTTAAGATGTTTGTCTATCATTTTTTTTCGGATGTCCTGGGACAATTCTCTCCTTCGCTTTCTGTTGTCCATGTTCAGTGTGGTACACACCTTTTCACCAAACAGCAGGGTGACTACTTGTCTCCCTTTAAATAGGCAGACTGACTGATTATGAGTTTGGAAACACCTGTGATGTCAATTAAATGACACACCTGAGTTAATCATGTCACTCTGGTCAAATAGTTTTCAATCTTTTATAGAGGTACCATCATTTTTGTCCAGGCCTGTTTCATTAGTTTGTTTTTTAAATAATTATGTTAATCAACAATTCAAAAGTGATGGCTGTTTTTGATTATTTAATTTTCAATAAATTTTTATTTATTGTTACTTTTGTGAGTTTCAAGTGATTTCAGTGAGAATTGTGGGTTTTTCCTTCTTTAACTGAGGGGTACCAACAATTTTGTCCACGTGTGTATGTCTGCCAGTCCCATTCCTGCAAACGCAATATCTCCTGAACATCTAGAGACAGTTTTCTCCAAATTTCACAAATGTCAAATAGAATAAAATGATAAACTGAATACATTTTAAAGATAAAGTTCAGACAGACATGGATAGGGCTGGGCGATATGACCAAAATTTTATATCCCGATAGAGCTTATTTTATATCCCGATACGATATACATAACGATATAGCATATTTTTGGTAAATTCAATGAATGAATGGGACCGGGCAGCGGTATACCTTACAAAGTACAGTAGTCTGATCCTTGTCGGTCTTTTAAAATTCAAACCACCGCCATATGACAGAAGTTCCCCCTCTTTTAGGTACAAGCTCATCGGTTTGAGCTGGTTGTTCGTTTGCATATTTCCCAGTTTGCATGTAATTGTAATCAACGTTGTAGGAGAGAGGAATAACGTTGTGGAAGAGACCAAAAAGTGAGTACAAAACACCCAAAATATGTTTTTGAACTAGAGGATAAATGATGTGGTTTATTTTAGTATGAGAGTGAAGAAAACATTTTCATTTATATTCCGCTCCGTAAGTCTGGATGGGATCTGTAGTGACTTTGTGCATGCGCGATTCACCTGCCGTCTGGCCGCGGAGTGATATGGATCTCCTCTAATCAGACACTGGGACTGCTGCGGGGTTACTGGACTGACAGCCTGTGCTTTGGGACGGGGAGGAGCTCACAGCAGCACCTGCTGCTTGTTGAGGACAGTAACTGCAGAATGATCCGAGTTTTCCTGTCAGAGTCTCCAAAACGGCACAAAAAGTCGCTAGATTTGTTGTTAGTCACTTTTGACAAAAAAAAAATTGCTAGGACGCTTTGGAAAGTCGCTAGATTTAGCGAGAAAGTTGCTAAGTTGGCAACACTGCTGCGTGTCTGGGCTTGCCGTAAGGCACGCCGGTGACATAAAATACTGCCGTAAAGCGTGTTTTGCGACACTGCGATATAAACGATAGGATCTTCACATAAAACGATAGACATTTTCTATCGTTCAGACGATATCTATCGTCATATCGCCCAGCCCTACAATTTTGCATAGAAAGTACTTTTGTGACTATCTAATGGCATACAAATTTAGGACTAATTTGAAGATGGTGCAGCAACACCCCCAAGGAATATCTGGTCATTTCACCTGGAATGACCCGGATGTAAACTACTACTTGACTGGTTGGTGGTGAAATACAACCACAGGGTAGTTATTCTAGGCCTCAAGTACCTGGTTTAGGATCCTCAGAGTTGTGTTTCTGCTTTTTTGCGGATGATATAGTTCTGTTGGCTTCATCAAACTGCGACGTTTGCTGCACAGCCAGTGGTTGGCAGCCGAGTGTAAAGCAGCAGCAGGATGAGAGTCAGCACGTCCAAGTCTGCGGCCACGGTTCTCTGCTGGAAACCATTGGATTGCTCCCTCTGGTTTGGGGGTGAGTTGCTGCCCCAAGTGAAGGATTTATGTATCTGAGGTTCTTGTTGACAAGTGATGGGAAAATGGAGCCTGAGGTGGACAGATGTGCAGCGTCAGCATCAGTGTGGGCATCTTGGTGAAGAGTGAGCTGACAAAGCTCTCAATTTATTGGTCGCTTTACGTTCTAACAATGATTTATCGCAAAAGGCCGAAAGCATGAAATCACAGATACAAGTTGCCAAAATGGGTTCCCTCCATAGTGTGACTGACTGGGCTCAGCCTTAGCTAAAGGTAAAGGAGCTCAGAGGAGAGTCGCTACATCTCTTAATCAAAAGGAGCCACCTGAGCTGATTTGGGCATCTAATTAAAATGTCCTCTAAGTGTCTTCCTTTGGAGGTTTTCAGGGCACATCTAAATGGAAGAAGAGCTCTGGGTAGACCCAGAACTCTCAGGAGGGATTACCTTATCTTATCTTACCTGGTGAGACCTTGGAATTCTGGAAAATGCTGCTGGGGAGAGGGATGTATGCTTCAAATGCAACCTCATATAAGTGGAAGAAAACTGATTAATAGATGTATAGATGGATGGTATTATAAACCTGAACTCTGGTGCTAATGCTTTGCCTCATTGACTTAGTTTTTTGGCTAATGAAGACTAACGATTAAACGGATAACTTTTGGATTGATATCTGTGGTCAGGTTTGGCTGTTCCCAGGTTTTGTATATTACACTTACTGATGACGGAGCGTTACATGAGCTGCTAATTACATATTTAAACAGAACCCCTTAGTGCAGACTGAGTATCCAGAGCTGGTATCTGGTGCTACAGTGTGTAAATCAATCCATTTATTACAATGAGACCGTGCTATGTTGCAACACACTGCAATAAAATCTGTATAAATGTTCTTAAAACTGACTGTTGCTGGTTAGAAAAATGTCTTTGGAATGAGGGGTCAAAAGGCCGGACAATTGTGGTGCAATAGTTTGTGAAAGAGAGGCACACAAACATGATTGTAATGAGAGAGAGAGATTTTGGATTGTCTTTCTCTCTATTTTTCCAGATAAAAAAGCTAAAAATGTGAGATCTTGTGTTATTCCATTACCTGCATTACATATTAGACTAAAAAAGCAGCACGCCACATATGGTTTGATTGTTTTGAGAGTATCATTGAACTGATGGATTTATAATGACAGTGTCTGTTTTAGTAGGGGGTCAGTGAGCTGACAAGTCAACCAACTGCTGAGGGACAAATGATGTTTATTCTGCCGGTTGCCATAGTATATTGGTTTGGAGGATAGATCCTAGCAGAACTGTACTGAGAGTTCAGCTTTCGGACACCCAAATGCATGAATTATTAAGTTTACCCTCTTACGCATGTTCTTTCAGAATAGTAATCCGGGATTTACTTGTTAACCAGATTTAAAGGCCCACTGACTTGTGTTTTCTCTTTTTTTGTGGAGCTATTCTGCTAAATAAAGTCTGAGACTTTGAAAATTCCTGTCAAAACTGTCATATACAGGCAATAGCAACAATGAAGATTTTTACTTTAGATGAGGCACAGAACCGCTTCTCCTAAAACATTAAAATGTATTACTTAATGTTTGAAGTGCAAAATCTACTCTGATAATTGTGATGAAGAGCCTCTTCTGTAATAGTGGCTTTTAGTTACCATCTTCAAAACTCCAAATTGATTATTTGTACAGCAGTATTAATAGGTGAAAAAGCAAAAGAATAAACCCACAAAAACCTGTTTGAAAAGTGAAAGTTTCAGCTTTTAAGGCAACATGGATCAAAGGTCTTATAAGTCTCATATTCAGAATACCAAAACAAACTACATCTGTTGAAGAAAATAGCATGAAATGTTCAAAAGCTTTCAGATATGATTGGAAGCTACAGCTAATAAATGGACTATGTGCTCATACTGTTTTCTCAGATAATATTTCCCCTGATCAAGAATCAACTTTGCACTTCAGGCAAACAAGTATATTGTCAGATAGTCTGCTACAATATGTTTGTTCACAGTGTTTATCAAATTAAAGTTGGAGCCAAATAACAATCTATATAAAGTTTGAAGATTACTTTGTGGTATTTCTGGGCTTAACCAGCATGCAGTGTGGTTAAATTCGTGTTTTGGTCAAAACTGCAAACCACTAACTATTCAAAGAACGCTTGAGCAAAAATAAACCCTCCTGGGATGCAGGTTTAACTGAACAATGCGTCTTCTTTCAAACTTGTTCGATGTGGTAGCTCCTGTCTGAATTGTGAAGTAAACCAGTGAGTCTGTGAAGGCAGCTGTGGCTATGTAAAGCCTGAATCTGTGACCATGTTCAATTTTAGAGGACTAACAGTGGTTTACAGGGTTTGTCGGATACACAAACTCACTTCGGGGCTGCTGGTTTTGGCGCCCGATGCTGCAACAACCGGCGGTCAGTAGAAGCTGACAGAGAAACATCTCGTTCTCTCCCTCATGTGCACACTCACATCAGCTTTGACACTTGCACACACTGAGGTTCTGTCCACATATCCAGTGTCTCTATATTAAAACCTGGGAGGACATGACCCTTTAGGAAAACACTGCCCCCCGGACACCCTCATAGATACAAACACAGACACACACTGGACTGTGGAGACTCATATTTCTGAGCGTGCTCACGTCCAATTGCTGCCTTTTTCTCTGCAGACCTATAAGCAAATACAAGAAGAGGTTACACAAATACACACACAGACTCACGCAGGGGTACCCGGCCAGTGAATGTGTGAAATGTAGCACGCTGTTGAGCCATTTCCCCCCCCGTAGATTAAGAGAGGGGCAAATGAAAAGAAACAAAGGGGATGGAAAGTACAAGCGTGAGGAGAGGAGCACAACACTCATGACTAATAAAAGTATGATGGCAAATTACTTTATACTGCTTGCAGTTTTGAACACATGTTTTTACTTTGCAAATTGTGTGCTTTTAGGGGACATTTAAAGTCTTTATATTCAGTGCCTGCATAGACATAAAAATAACATCTTTTGCAATGAGTGTAAATCTTAAGAACGATAAAGCTGGGACAGGATTAAAGATAATAGTTACACATGTAGTATTAACAAGAAACGTGTCCAAATATAGATGGAAAAGCAAAAGACAGGGCAAATCTACAACATTAAATGATATGGTGTTTGTGTTTTTGAGAGTTTTTGTTCATATTTACTTCATTGTTTGTTCCAGATCTGCTTTCAGTTGTTTGAAAGAAGGCACACTATGTTTGTTTGTCTTTGCTTTTACTTGTTTATCAGCTACTAGTCAGATTAAAACCCACCAGAAAAGACTTCCAACTTGAAAGAGCCACAAAGTCTGTGGAAGAAGGTAGGAGGAGAGGATGTAGGCATAAGTTGGCACAAAACTAGGCCATGTAGGACTGTTATAGGGTTAGGTCTACTTTCACCTTTCACTCACTGTGTGGTTTAATTTGGACAGCAAAACTATGTGGTTAAGTTTAGAAGAATCAAGCTTTTGATAAGACTTCTACACTGATAAGTACATGTAGAAGTTTAGTTAAGATTAGGCACTAAAATTCAAATGTCATGACGTCCCTTAAAATATGTCAGTTTAACAACATGTACAAAGCTTCTCCTCCATTTATCGGGGTGATGAGTCCCTCCTCATCTTATATATATGACTGTTTGGCTAAAAAAGAGTGGCAAAAATCGAATAAAATGAATGACAAAGATGTGTTGATTTCAGATGCTTACACCAGAAACAAATTCATTAAAATTTAACCAAGAATGCAGTTTTGTTATCAAGAAATGTCATTTTGTAAAGAGCGAGTTCACTCTCTATCTGCTATCCCTCAAAAAAGATAAAGCAATGACTCATAACTTGATTAGTTACACATTTTTTTGTTCAAAGTGAATTACAAGTTGGCAGAATTCATCTAAGTCAGTCTGAACTGTCTCAAACTTTTGGCATCTGTGTTCCATCATTCCCCAAGAAGCATCCAGATAAAGTTTGATGTTGCCATGCCAATTTGTCGATGAATATATTCGTGTTGTTGTGTGGCCAGCAGGAGCAGCTTCACTGGTGAATGTATTGTGTGTATTTAACTGATGTTGCCTCCTTTCAATGCCTTACATGTGATCTGTCTCAGTTTGGTCATCACCCCTCACCACCACTCTCATCCCAACCGGTCAAGGTAGTATACAGCTGCCTTGAGCCCATGTAGGGGGACCATCTATATGGGTCAGCAAAAGTCAACTGACCGGCTCTCACCATCTCCCTCTCAACCAGAATTGGATGACGATGGTGGATTTGTTTCATAAATGGCATCCCCAAAGCTTACAAGTTCATTGTCAGAGTATTGGATGCAGGGCTGGACAGAGACAGACATGGATAATTCTGTAGAGGACTTGAGTTGGACCTACAGTCTTGCATGAAGGGCAAAGACGTCAATTTGACGATCAACAGGCAGTTTGATATGAATGGGTCTAATAAAAGTTGAACATGTGTTTTTTGACCCACATCATGTGCGCAGTTGCTGTTGAAAAAGGGTATTTTCGACAATGTGTATGAGCAAGTGTGTATTAGTTGTTGTAGGCACCAGGCAAAGTATCTGGCTGAACATTAGAAGGTGGAACAAGATCAGAAGAAAACATTTTGTTTATTAAAAACAGCTGAAGCGGGGAGGGTATACGTTTTCTACGATGTGTGTGTTCAACTTGAAACAAACAGCCAAACGTTACCCCCAACCCTTCACTCGTATAACGGAGCTGAAGAAAGCTGTAAAACTGGCTCCACTGGCACCAACATTTTCTAAAGCCTGGATGTCGAACATGCTGACAGATTGCAGGTTACACACTGGAAGATACATCTACAGTTTCACTAACGAAAGGGCAGGAAGAGTTTAAAAGGTGTCGCATCCAAAACAATATGTATCTATATATATGTAAAGCAATGATGTTTATAGCAGGAGTATTGGGCATGTAGTAGCATAGTGTTAAGTTTGCTATAATTAGCCAGACCACACATATTCAGTACGCTCTCTCTGCTCTCTGAACATCTTTAGATAAAAGCTTCCTCTTCAAGTCAAAGCTGAAGTGATAATGGAGGAGTCAGCAGGCCATCTGTGCAACTTTGTGTGTTTATTGATAGACATTAACTCTGTATTGGTATCAATTGCCTGGTTTCCACTGTCGGGCTTTGTGTATTTTTGGATCAAACAGGGTCCTGATTCTGGTTATTAAGTTATTAGATTAGGTGGGTTTTGGAAACACTGAATTCATATTTGGACTTGTTTGAAAATCGAAAGGACCAACTCCTGCTACATGCTGATTGTTGAATGACACAACAGATATTTTCTGATGTTTTGCCTCTGTCTGTGAACTAATCTAAGCCTAACATCGGGTTATTTTATTCAAATTAGTTTTCACTTGCAATTTGCCAAAAAATAAACCATTTTGTCATAATTTGAGTCTGTAAAAGCAAAATTTTCAGGAAGACTTTGGTTATGCAACTGTAACCAACACTCATGCGACACAAATTATGGGAACTTTCAGCTGAACTGGGCTGAACTGCAGGCTGTGTTTACACGCAGCAGATAAGAAACACTATGGAAACAAATTAGAAACGTAGGTAGCAAGATGTCTGTAGTATGTAGGACACCTAGTGGGTATTTGAAAAACAGGTCGACATGTTGATTGCACATTTTAAAAAGTTTTGTAGTAACACTCAAAGAAATTCAACTATTGTTTTTTTGCTTTTTTAATGTGTGTGGCTTTTTAACTGTGCCATACTGCATTGAAGACATTTTTGAGTTCTCTTGACTTCTAGCCATAGTTGTGCTGTTTCCAATGAGGTGTGTGACTTAATATTGCAGTGAAAAATTAGCCCACAATGAGCAAAAAAAAAATGCTTTTTTCCTCCTGTTCACTAAATCAATATGATGTTTACAGTAAGAAAAAACTCAAATACAAGCTTTACACACCTCTTCTTTGATTTATGTATTTACACTTGAGTGCACACACGTTCGAGCACACAAAGTCAGCATGTCAGTTGATATATGATTTGATTTGGGAAAATACTTTGAAACTGCCGATACGTGGCTGCACTGTGTGGGCAGTAGAAGCGGTTCAGCCTCTGTCTGCAGGAGGTCTGCCAAGAGAGGTTTACAGTCTCGCACACGGCAGGGGGAAGGGTTTGCTTTCTGGTACGAGTGCTAAACCATGTTCCCCCTTTAGGTTAGACCCCCATGGAACTCTGCTTCAAACGCGCTGCCCTTTCTCAGAACTCGCCGTGCATGTGGCAGGAGGGAGGGATGAAGGGAGGGGCTCGAAAGGGAGAAACAGGAGCGAAGTTTGACGGGAATACCGGCACCTCAAGTTACCATTTAGTTAAATAATGCCAGAACACACACACACACCCACACATGCACTGACACACCCATAGGGGAATTCATATCACACATACAGAGGGCCTGCACCACGTGGCCTGCCGGTGTGCTATTAATACCAGCCCTGAGGATGCAAGTCGTGCCTCGTATTTGCATTTCAAATACATCCTTTATTCCATCATCCAAATAGTGATGCTCTAAAGACATTTGGCACCGCATTAAACGCTCGGCGCCTTCAGGTTCTGTTCTAAAATCCTAAAAAGATCGTTATATGTACCGGCATGCACGGTAAACATATCCATTTACAATTACGTGCACACTTGCACGCATACTTTCTGCAGGTGGTCTGAGACTGTTTGGTTCCTTTTTCTTTCCCTCAGTAACTACCATCAGGTTTTGGTTGAAGTCTCAGGTTCAAGCCAAGTTAACCGCATGCATTTTGACAGACCTGATATTAGACTGTACGAGCCCTCCTACCTCCACACCATCCCTTTTAAGGGCCCCTTGGATTGCATTGGCTCCATCTTGAAGTGGTTCGTAGCGTGAAGGTCCAGACAGATGTTTGTATCTTTTTGATAATCAATGTGGGAAGACGTGCTGAGGGATGAAACCTAATACACCAGCGTGAAGGCGATATTATACTGTATTGTGTGATTTAATGTACATAGTGTATATCGATTGAAAAAACATTTTGCAATAATGTTTGAGGACAAAATTTAAGACCGTACTTCCTCCTACACATGAGTTAATCATTTTAGGGTTAAGGGTGGAGGCATGGTTGTTGAATAGCGTTAATTTTATGGCTTTCATCGCCAGTGATTTGCAGCAGCAGGCCTCTGGCACAGTGACACAAATGGACAGACATACTGTATCATATTATTTATCATTTGGTTTTCTGGTTTGACAAGAAATGCGGTTGCTGGTCCGTTGCTGTGCTGTTTAAAATTGCATGGTGGGGTGGGAATCCAGAGGCACAGTGCATTGTGCAGTTATTTCTCTGCATTATTGGTATGACAGAAATCCCCATTCCCAAACTTTCACACATTCAGTTTCAGAGAGCTGTAACTTTATCAGTGTGTCGTCTGACTTAAACCTACTTGTCAGCCGTCTGCACATCATCAGCCTGCTTTTTCAACCGCTCATGCACCTGTTTTTATTTTCATTTTTACTCTTGCAGAACTTCTACCTGAAAACCTTGAAGTTTGAACAGTTTCAGAAACGATAACAGGGATGCTTCTGCAATCCACATTCTACCCCGTAGCAGCCTGCTTCCAATTTGCAGGAATCAAACAAAAGTTTCTTGATTTTTATGTTTAACGAGCAATCATACCTCATGGCCCCATGCTGAAGCAGCTGCATCGTATAAAACAATTATCAGATGCTGACAAAAAGAAAAAGAAAAATTCCCTCCTTTTTCCAACTCATGTTAATCTTTTAGCTTCTGACACTCAGCTTTTTGCACAAAATAATGTTTAACTCCAACAAATAGGTGTAGAAACAATTTTCAATAAAAATTGAGTATGACACGTGAGTATATATTTACAAGTTTACCAATCACTCTTCTTTTCTTTCTCTTTCTCCCATCAGATGACTCCAGTTCAAGAAATGGAGCGGGAGCAGCCACCGGTGACTCTGAGCACACCCCAGAGCTGGCAGGGAAACTGGGTAACCACTCATTACTTCTGATCTCATCACCATATCCATTTGAAAATTAGAAAGAAGCCTTGAAGGGACACTTGAGATATCTGAGACTGTGTAACATTTTAAAAAGTATGGTAGCAGATTGTACAATAAGCACTTTGGAGAAGGTGAGGGTATAAGCCCACACACAGCCACACAACGGGTGGCTGTTTGTGTAAGTAATTGGCTCTGATAGAGTGGAGAGCAATCTATTTGTGTTAGGTGTGATTTGGTGGGACACATTCCTTCCTTCCCCCCCTCCCAAGGCTCCCTGGACCCTCCTGTCACATAGCCTAATTGTTCTTTCTTTGCTTGTTGTCCTTTTATAAAGCTCTTTCTCCTTCTCTTCTCTCTCTTTTGTCTATCAGCAATGTTGATGCACACTTTCTTATACTGCACTCTCGTTTAGTTTCACAAATTTATCTTTGTACTCACTCAAACACACTGATTTTGGTTACACAAGCACACACCGGTATTCACATACATTCTTGTTCTTATGTCTTACAAGGACCTTTTATTGCATGTCATCTACAGTGACGACCATAAATCGTCTTAACCACACTTATCAGCCCAACCATTCAACCATTTCCATAAGACACTGATTCACTTTTCTTTCTACAAGTAAAAAATTGTACTGACACCATTCTTATGTCAGTGTCAGTTTAGCTGAGCAAATAGACATTTATCACCATAAAATGTGTTTTTTCTTTAATGACCTTTTTTTAATTAAAAACCAGGAGACAAAATAGTCTTAAATTTAACCAACTTACTTTCAATCCATCAAGACATACAGGTAAGAATTTCATTGTTAACAAAACATTGAAACACTCATAAATACATTCACATAGTTAAGAATAAATAAATACGCATAAATGAACTGTCCCACGTTGATGCATGTTAAAATAAAGAAAGTAGAATAAGTAAAATTAAATAAGCTTTGCAGAAAACTTCTGCAGAGTAATTCCTCATTTCTTTATCAGTTTTCACTCCTGCTTCTTAGAATAAGTCACAAAGTCCTTATTGTTTGACAAAGTACTGCACATAATTTAACTACAGAATTTAGTCTTTCCGATTATAATAGTTGTTTCTGTCTGTGTGTCAAAGAATAATCTGGTTTTGAAATTACAGTTGATTTCTTCATACTCCTGACATTACATCCCACTTTGGATGTGCAGTAAACATAAAATAATTACTTGGCTTTTCATAGAAATGATAACGACGATGCAGAGTTGTGGTGAAAAGACAACCAAAGTTTACCTCATGTGGGGGGTTGGTGCAACTGTGTGGGACTGTATTTCCGTTAGGCACTAGACATATATTTTTGCATTTTGAAGTCATGCAGTGTCCTACCATCATGGCTCCAGTATCACCAGATTCCAGACATTCTCCTCTAAACAATTATGAAAAGATATCTGTGCTGTTAGTGCTTCATTCTGATATGCAAGTAAGAATGTAAGGATTTCATATTATGCATTTTTTTTCTTTGATGTAAAAGCTAATGTAAAAAAAACTGCAAGTGTTATCACATAGCGTGATGAAAGATCTGGGTAGTCTAGACTATTCTGATAAAAACAAGATACAACATGTATGGGTAGCCCCTATAATGACCGAGATAAGAGCTTAAATGTAGCAAAGTTATCCTGAAAACAGGGTTCATGGGTTTAACTGCCTCTTGGCTCCATATTTACTGCACAGAGGCGGAAATACAATCAATTGTAAAGTCTCGGTGAAATACAGTATAAGGTGTATTAAACACTAACCAAAGTCCAAATCCTGAGCTAAATCTGCACCTTAACTAAAGATAAATGTAATCCTAATTCTTACTATAGCACTGCTCAAATCCTCATCAGAACTACTGGAGTCAAGTCGAGACAAAATTACTTCAGTTTGTAAAAATCTCCACTATCTTAGTATCTAAAATCCGTGCTGGATTTCACAAGGCTGTTTCTCTCACACTCCCTCTCTTCCTCTCGGTCTGTCTCTGGCACACCGTCTGATCAAAGGCAGCCTGTTGGAGGGTCAGCAGTATTTTTACACTGTGAAGTGTGGCGTTGAAGTGGCCCCTGAGACCCAGAACAAGCCTGCCCTTTCGCTCACTCTGGCTCTCACCTTCTCCCCTCTTCCCTCTCTCTGTCACCGCTTTTTCAGTTCGCCCTTGCATCTCCTCTCTCTCTCTGTTTTTCTTTCTTTTGACTTCCTCGCATGCCCCCTCTTTTACCTTTACTTTTTATTGTTTTAACTCAGCCTCTTTCTCTCTCTTTGTTCTCAATTTTTCTGCCATCACTTCAAATTTTATTTGTCTTTTTTTTAGCAATCCGTCAGTCTTTTGTAGGTGCTAACCTTGACATGAACTTCACTTGCCCTTTTTTCCATCTGTTTTTTTTCTTTACTTTTGTTTGATTTGGTTCAGCTTAGGCAGTATAAATCAGTTGATTTCAGTTACACCTTTCTATGTTCCGTCTCCAGGCTTCATCCAGTCCTGTTCAGCTGTGCTTTGCTTTGGCTCCTCTGTTCTCTTTACGTTTAATTTCACCCTAAGCCCATGCATCAACTGAATTTATGTAATTATCAAAGCCAGACCTTAAACTAGGAATCAGTGTCTCATCCACTCTGCTTTCTGTTAGATCTATTGACTCTGTCTGGTCACAGTTCAGCTGTAGTCCAGTAGCTTTTCTCAGACTCAGGGGGCACAAAGCCGCGACTTAAAAGCCTTTCCGGTATGTTTGTTTTGTCATCCTGCCCAGCTTCGGGCCTGTCTGCAGAGAGCTATATTCCACTGAGTAATGCAGCTGAAGTGAAATCTCCAAATTTGAGCTCACAAACCCGTCACGTAACTCTTTCTCCCGTTTGTTTACCCAGAGCTGGAATAATAACTGTGTCCAAAGAAAGAGATGCAACTGCAGTAGTTTCAGGGTGATTTATCGCCCCGGTTGATGGCTATCTGCTGTGGCGAGAACACAAGGGCCATAAAATCAAGCGCTCCTGTGAATGATTTCCTCTCCTCCCTCCCTACTGGATTGTTTTTTCCGTCTTTGCTCACTGATTGTTGTGTTCTTAAAGAGAATATGTGCATGTAAAAAGACTCATGCATTTAGATTGAGCTGGTTTCCAGACTTCTTATTTGTAAGGAGGAATATGTAACTTTGAATGGCTCAGTGAGTTTCGCTATGCATCTGGTGGAGGGCTGTGGATGTTTGAATAGACGTATGGGGTTAACTTGGCATTTTAAGCTTTGTAAGAGAGTATTTGCATGGATTAAAGCATGTTTGGTGTGATGTTAAGTCACTGCTTAGCTTTTGAAGGCTTGTACATTCATGACCCAGTATTTAAAATGATGTCAGAGAGTTATTTTGTGACTTTATACTACTATTACAGCAGAAGAAGCATCTAAATGTGGCATGAGAGAAGCTTGATCAGTGGAAAATAAGGAATTCAGTGTGTCTGTTTGTGCATGTGTTTGTGTGTGTGTGTGTGTCCCAGGTCATGGAAGTGCTTTGTGTCAGGGGGAAGAGGAAGTGATTCAAAAATGTTTCTCAAACAAAACAATTATGGTTTATTACAGTAAATTAGATTGTATATACCAAGAGGCACGCTGCCATTTGTTGTTGTAGCACAACACGGAATTCCTGGTCCGCCCGCGGCAGTGACCTCAGCCTGTGTGTCGCTCCTCACACTGTAAAAAATGTCATTTTTAAGTTATGCATTCGGGCCTTAAGTTTCCTCAAATCTATTTAAATGCTGAGTTTAATCAATTTGTTCCAAATTCCATTTTTCTTGTTCACAAACTTCAAAGAAACATGTTATTGTGTCGTAACGCGTAAAAACAAGGTCTTTTTCATGAGCATATTCATGCCTGGTGTGAAAAAGACTCAGCTGCGTGTAGATGCAGATTATAAGTGACTGAAAAGAAATTGATTTCATGATGCATAATGGAAGGTTATGCACCATTGCAGAATATTTGTAATCACATTAGTTGCTGCAGATGCCTTCATGCACAAACAAGGGCTCAAACAGCCAAACATCCAATTTAGTAACTAGGAAACGCAAACACACAGTTCATGAATCCAAACAAACAGGCGTACGTTGCAAGTGATAATAAGAATTTCTAAAAGTCCCAAAGACCCTTTGGAGAGTACACAGTGCTCCATCTTGTGATAGTTGGTGTTTTGCAGCAGCATAGTTTTACTGCTACAGTTCCAAAAATGTGGAGGAATAGAGATAGAAAATAGGTTAAAAGTAAAATCAAGGCAGTCATCAAAATGCTGAAAGTTTTCCATACTGGTAGCAAGTATAGCTTCTTCTTTTTTGACATGGAAAGCTAATAAATACTGTAACTCAGGAGGCCTGAAACATTTCTGAACCCTCTTTCTGTGTCACAGTCTTTTCAGATAACACGGCTTTGATTGCTCCTTTTGTCTAATAAAAGTGTCACAGAAGAATGTTCAAAATTCCACCTTTTTCCTCAATCTGTTCTCCTTTCAGTGGTCTGAAGAACAGAGGACTGCTTGTAAATATAAACCTGCTCCATAAACCGTTTACCTCTACTAATAACTGTCTGTTCTTTTTTTTTCCATTCCCACCCTTCTTGTTTCCCACCTGCAGCTGAATGTGACGGAGAAAGGAAGTTTCTTCTTGTTATCTACCTCTGCAGTGGCAGTTTTAGTTTAGATTTTTATCCAGAGCAGCATGAAATCAAGCTCCTATATTTGACAAATAGCCAGCACCACAATAATGCTTCTTCAAATACTAGATGTCAACATCATTAGTTCTAATTCTCCTTCTTATGCTTGCAGTTAGTCCACGTTTCACACAGCCAGCAAAGATGAGGAAACGTGTCATCGCTCGCCCAGTAGGCAGCTCTGTGCGCCTGAAGTGCACGGCAAGCGGTAACCCTCGCCCCGACATCATCTGGCTGAAGGACAACAGGCCGCTGATGGACGAGGAAGGTGGAGCAGGAGGAGAAGGGAAGAAGAAGAGGTGGACTCTGAGTCTGAAGAACCTGACGCCGGAGCACAGCGGGAAGTACACCTGTCACGTCTCCAACAGAGCAGGAAAGATCAACGCCACCTACAAAGTGGAAGTCATACGTAAGTGCATTGTAGAGAAACTAGGTCTCAATCTGGACCTTTAGAGGGCTAAGAGTTATCAAACCACAAAAAGGTAATGCTGTGCCACATTTTTAAACTTTGGTACCCACTAGTTGAAATGTCCTGGTTGAGACTTTTCATGGAGGTATTAAAAAAGTTGTAATGTCATCATAAACAAGACTAGGGAAAATAATCACGGGTCTTTTCTCATTGTCGTTATGGGGTGCATTAAAGCAATTCGAACCATATCAAACAGGTTTAATAAAGTAGAGAGACATTATAATTTCGTAATTGCAATGCAAGTATAGAGTTCTATGTGTAATTTTCAGATTTACATTCTCAAATCACTCATTTATTTGCTTGAACAGACATACTTTTAAGCAGGTTGGGATTTTCACTCTTAAACTACAATACCTTAGATGTAATAAGAAAATAAATACTTTAAATTGCATTCAATAGAGTTTGAGTTTCCTCAGAATTCTTCATTGTTCCTTCCAGAATGTTACTAGTCTTTGAAATAACTACTTTTATTAAGAAATGTTGCCTCTGGATGAATTTAAATAAAGGCAAATTTGTTTGTTTGTTTGTTTGTTTTTTTTACTGTAAGTAGAACAGCAATGGACACTTAACTTTTCATTTTCATTATTAGTCAGTGAATCAATTTATTATTTAATTTATATAATGGCATATGAAGTTCCCAGAGTCCAATGTGGCACAACAAATTACTCCTATTGCCTAACAAACAGCCAAAAACCCAAAGAACCTCTATTTATGGTTAGACAAACGAGAAAAATGGTGGCTTGTTTGCCTTTTTTGTGGTCAGCTGATTAAGTCATTTATCCAGTGTGTTCAGTGTTACATTAAAGAGACATAGCATCCTAAATACGTTCTTGTAAAAATGTTTAATATATGTGAAACGTGGCTGCATGCGGTCATTCCGTGCCGTGACGTATCGGACAGAACATTTGTGGAATTATGATGTGTGAGTTGTTGAGCATTCCTGCTCGTATGTGCTGCACCAGCAGGAATGCTTCTCACCCAAACAATAATATACATTATGCTTTACACAGTATGTTTATTATTGTTTTACTGAGAGGCCTGTGTGCCTAAATAGCAGGGTCTGAAATGGGTTTTGTTTCCATTCTGACTCACAATACGATGATTATGTAGAACGTTTAAGATCATATGCTCAAGAGCACCATAATTAACTTTTCAAGCATTTGAATGATTTGTTGGCAGAGAGTCTGCTGCCAGGGAGCAATCTCTTATTCTTGGAAAGGAGTATAGACTTGTTCTTTGATGAGTAAAAGTCTTGAAGTCGTATATCTTAGTCATCAGCAGATTTCTCTTACTACTCTATGTCAAAGTGTTCACCTGTAGTAGCGATAGAAGAGGTAGATACTGTGAAAATCGTGACAGCAGATCTTTTCTTGTTACGTTCACGTCTTTAAGGTTTAGCAGCTGCAGCAAGTTTAAAATAGCTTTTAAAAGCCTTCTCCTAGTGCCATTCAGTGTTCTCCTCCAGTGTTGTCAATAAACATCATTCAAGCAGGCGAGAAATGTTTAGCTGGATTTTCAGTTTGGAAGGCGAGCTGGCGGCAGTTTTAGTCTTAAAAAGGTCGGGTTTTACTGTTGAGCGCACAATGTGTGTTATGATGACCTGTGGGTGTTTTTTGATGTAGCAGGAAGGCTGCAAAAGCTGTTTTGGCACTGAATGATTTAATGTTGAACTAGTTGGTGGAGAGTTGGTGTTGGATTGGTGTGTACGTGTGCGTATGCGTGTGCTCAGCTGTGTGCAAATAAATGTTATAGCTCTGTTGAGAGGCTCAAACTGGCTCTCTTGACTCTCGCTTTACTTGCCACATCTGTTCTACATTAAACTACAGCTGTAGTCTTTCCTGAAAGGCGGCTACACTCTCACACATGCACACACACACAGTCACGCACACACAAATGAGAAGGAAGTAAATCAAACCGCTGCTTGCTTATGTCAAATGTGACTTTTTCTCTATCAGTGGAGATTCAATCTGCTGTCATTCATTCACAGCTGTTGGAAAGAAAACAGGAAAGAAGGAGTCCAGGTCAGAGAGCCAATAAAACATATACAATCGATAAATGGACATACTTGAGTTCCAGTACAGCAGGAACATAAATTAGCCCAGATTTCACACCTTTCTGATCTTTGTAAGTCAGCTGAATGAATTGCGGTAGTGAGCTTCCTTTCCAGTGTATTGTCATGTCTTTACAAACGCAAGGTGTGACTACATAAACATTTTCAAATAGTTAAATGACACCTGAGCAGCAAAGTCTGTAACACTGCGCATGCACTGAAAACAACCAAGAAAGCTGTGAGATATACATGCATTTACAACTTTCCCACATCGCCACCTTAATAAGCAGTTTTCACTTTATAATATCTTTAATTGAACCTGTAATACAGCTAGGGCTGAAATGAGTCGTTGAGTAATTTGATTATTAAAATTCTCTTCCTCAAGCCTTTTATAAAATCTACTCTGTTCTATATAGATATATATGATACAGCGCAGATGTCTGCCTGGACGATTCTTTCTGTTGCACAGTGCGCTCACTTCCTCTTTTGATGCTGTATCGTGCATGCTAAATGCAAAATGGAGACAGACAGACGATTACTCAGTCAATTAATTAATTAATTGCCAGAATAATCAATAGAATGCTCGATTATTGAAATACTTGATAGCTGCATAACTAAATACAGCCTAAGCTTGAGACTAGTAATGTCAATCTGAAAAGAAAAATTTAACCTGTTCAGATTATGTTCCTGTAGCAGATCTGAAAAAGAGGAAAAAAAGAGTGTTATATGTCTCTGCTTTATAAACTGAGAAAGAAATGGGAGCTGAAGGAAAGGGATCTGTATGTGTATCTACAGTAAAGAGGGAGGATGAGATGCTGAATAAAGCCGTTAACATCTTCAGATCATATTTTTACTCTCTGTTCTGACACATTCTTTTTTAGTTTCATTAAGATCACGTAACCTGCAAGAAAAGAGCATATACTCTTCTGTTTTAATGCTGGTTTTTACAAGTTTACAAAATACAATAATCAAAGGATTCATATTTTCTGACTGTATTATTACTACACATTGAATGTATTTTGTCTTTCTGTGTCTATCTGCCTGTTTGACCATTTTGTGTCTCTTATTCCAGAGCGCACCAACTCTAAACCCATCCTGACTGGTACCCACCCCGTCAACACCACGGTGGACTACGGAGGAACCACATCTTTCCAATGTAAAGTTCGCAGTGACGTCAAGCCAGTTATCCAGTGGCTTAAAAGGGTTGAACCTGGAGACGAGAACAAATTTAACTCCACCATAGAGGTACAAGGACCCACTGCCAGATTCCCTCAGACTAATGATGTATTTTAGTATTGAACTGAATTACTCAATAACCTTATGTGTTTTAAGGTGGGAGACCATCGCTTTGTGGTCCTGCCTACAGGGGAGGTTTGGTCGCGTCCTGATGGATCTTACCTCAACAAGCTGCTCATAACCAGAGCCAAGGAGGAAGATGCTGGCATGTACATCTGCCTGGGAGCCAATACTATGGGCTACAGCTTCAGGAGTGCATACCTCACTGTGCTGCCAGGTCAGAGGAAGCAACGGAAGAAAAGTAACATGCAGGGAGAGTTCTCTGTGAATCAAAGTATTTTGAAACTGTGAAGCCCCTCAGCTGTTTAGCTAACCTTGGCCTCTGGGACTTGACAAAGCATACATACAGTATGTCTTGGTAGTGTCACCAGCCACAGGCAAAGGCTTTATTTGAATATTGGGGGAGACACATAAAATAAAAGGATGTTGGGGTAGTCCCTTAGGTAATTTGGTGTTTCGAACACTTCATTTTTTGGGTTATGGTGAATTTTTGTGCACCACTTGGCACCATTTCTGTATCAGTATTTGGTAGAAATGTCACGATTGCGATCCCTTCACATCTTTTACATTCCAGTGGATGATATAAGCCTATAATTCATATTTTATGAAAAAACAGCTGACAAGCAAAGACCCACCTCTGTGTGAAGCATTGTTGCATCTATTAAAGTTATTTTTTACTGGGTTGGATAAATGCCTTTATTCTAAGTATTGAGCGGGATGTCACCAGCTAACACTTTCACCAAACATGTTGATTTACAATGCTGAAATAATAACATACCAAGTAAAGTGTTACTTTAACCTCTAGCTAGAAGATCATGATGTATTTTCAGTTGTTTTAAACAGCTTCCTCTCTCGCTCTATTGCAGATCGGAAGCCTCAACCCAACGCTATCCCCACAGCAACCTCCTCCAGCCTCCCCTGGCCCGTCATTATCGGAATACCTGCGGGTGTCGCCTTCATCTTAGGCACTGCCCTCCTCTGGTTCTGCCAGTCAAAACGCACCTGCTCCTCCTCTTCTTCTTCTTCTTCTTCCTCCTCTTCTTCTTCATCCTCCTCCTCTGCTCTTCCCGCCGCTCAGCGTCTGCCTGTGGCCAATCGCGATCGAGCCTGTCCGACGGTCGCTCCTCAGCCAGCCAACGGGGATAAAGATTGTCTTTCTTACGAGGACTACATCGCCCATCAGCAGCTGCTCCTGTCTCAGGGAGGCACTGGATTGGCTCCAAAGGTCTACCCAAAGATCTACACGGACATTCACACGCACACGCATTCGCACGTGGACGGCAAAGTGCACCAGCACCAGCACATTCACTACCAGTGTTAGCAGCGAGGCAGGCGGCTAGCTTTGGTGTTTCACATTTCTACATGGACATGTTCCTGTGCATAGAGACTCGTACCAGACAGAGCTGATATACAGAGCAAAGAACAAGGAAAGCACATGCAAGAGACCATGCAGATTCACATACAGAAGTTTGGGATCGTGCAACTCTGCTGCAGACACATGCGGTGTGGACTTACTCAAGACATGGACGATGAAGAATGTAAAGAAAGAAAGACTTTATTTTCAGCCAATTTGGATCACTTTAAACCTATGAGAAAAAAAATCCCCAAATATGTTTTAATCTAGTCTTTATTCTATGAAAACTCTTATTTGAAGCTACAATAAACTGTGCAGGTATGAGGTAACTTAAAATAATATATCTGTCTCTACTCTCTTAGTACTTTTTACACAACCACAACCTCCTGTGCAACAGTAGAAATACACTTGGCTTACAAATATAGCTACTTATGTATATAAATGATTATATGGCATTTAGCATGCTACTTCACCCTGGGTAATCTATAGAGAGAAATATAGCTTATGTGTAATGTAACAGCTAAATATCGGAGCGTATCTCAGGCATCAGCCCAACTGAGCCACAGAAAGAAAAAAAAAAAACACAAATCATGGCAAACTCCGCTGTATCCACAACCTCAGCAAGGACAAGAGCCGCTGGTGTTTGCTTCTACCGGGCTGACAGCTGCTCTGATGAATGTCCAGCTGCTATCTCGGTGCTTTGTGAAAAAGAGCAGATGTCAAACTGAGCTACAGTTTGGATCTCCTTCAGTGGATTCATTTTAGCCAAAGCTATGGTGTGATTTTTCAGAACATAGATTGCAGCAGCGATCGCTCCATCTGTTCCTTTTCTGGTTAGTACCGACAGGTCCCGTCATTGAAAGCGCCTTTACTTTCTGGAAACTGGTGGCGTTTTCTGTTTTGCATCACATCCCTTTCCGCCTTTGTTTGATGCTCACTGACTGGAGAAAAAAACAGCACCATGAAGGATATCACTCTGTAGCCAACAGCACAAAGGGATCATCAGCAATGCTTCGATGTACATCGGTGCCTTCAAGAAATGATTTCCAGATTTCATGGATCATTGTTGGATCTTCAGACAGGTCGCAGATTCGTGGTGATCTGTTTCCAGACTTAGAGGGCTCAAAGGAGAAAGAAGTTTGTCTGAAATTGTTCAGGATGAGACTCTTAAGTCCTCAGCTCAACACAATGTGACGTGAGGTGGATTGGAATAGGCTTTGCATGTGCTCTTCTCTCCACACCTGGTTTTGTTACAAAGGAGAAGGCCTCATCTGTTGTCTCTTGTTTCTAAGAAAGGTATTAGGATCCCCTGCAGAGCCCTGAGTCACCCTGTTGAGATAAACGGAAGATGTGAAAAAGTTTAAATGTTGGGATGCATGATGGGATAAAACTGAATCAAACGTCAGTATTTGTCTGAAGTTTAGGGGCAGAAATTTATATTGATCATTATTACAGCACTCAACGACGAGCACGGTGCTGCACAATGCCAATAAGTTAGA
The DNA here is from genome assembly GCF_021347895.1 of Acanthochromis polyacanthus. Taxonomy (NCBI): domain Eukaryota; kingdom Metazoa; phylum Chordata; class Actinopteri; family Pomacentridae; genus Acanthochromis; species Acanthochromis polyacanthus. Next base: position 10,928,060 of record NC_067122.1, on the reverse strand, counting down.
ATCATTTCTTGATGCATTCAAAAATCTGAATATGCATCATGTATGTTTTGCTTCACTTGTCTCACAATACTTTTATGATCTTGTTGAGAGAGAAATTTCAAATACTGTCATCTACAAATCTGTCTTAAATTTGCGTCTGCGTTTTAGGCCTCGGCCTGTTTGATTCCAGTTTAGTCTAACGGTAATGCTAATCGAAAGCCCACACTCGCACAGTGCAGCTCCACAGGTGTTTCGCTCTTCCTGGCAGTTTGTTTGAATAATGTTTCGGTCACTTTCTTGTAAGTTTAATGGTCAGATAACTAGAGAGTTTGTCATTCTCATTAATACGCTGAGCTTGAGATTTAATCGTCTAATTTAACTGGAAACACCTGGAAACAGGGCCACCAGCTGCTGTTCTAACACAATTAGAACATTGTATAAATGATGCCAGACATTCCTGTTTAGCAAATCAACTAAAGCTCAAGTTAGAAATGCAACATTTTCTAAGTAATGATTTGGAATTGGGAAAATGTTTTATGCCCTTATTTTTTAAAATAGGTACTAAAAGCCAAAATCTAAACATTGTTTTTAAATCTGCAAAATGAGCAGTAGTTTCCTGGATTTTCTCTTTCAACACATACTGACTGTTCTTCTCGTTTTGTTTGTACATTTCTTAGAAGGACTATTTGTCGTTTATCGCTCCGTGTATCAGTGTATTAAAAGCTCTCTGAGGTTCTGGTAGATTTTGAGATGTTTCCTGATACCATCCTGCAATAAAATCTTTCAGCCTTAATAGAACCTCAAAGAAAACCAACTAGTATCCACAGACTTTTGCTTTTTCTCAGGTGTCCGTCTTGTTTCTGTGAATCTGACTGCTACATGCAAACTTTGTAAAATGATATGCGAAGATAAGATTTAGTTGACAGCTGTTTTGCGTTACACATGGCTCGCTGAAAGGCCGCCATGTGTATGGTAGAAACAGCGGGGTGACTCTGCCCACAAATGTTTAAACATAAAAAAGAAAATAAAAGGTTCAGAAATGTATTTCAGTGAAATGTGAAAGAAACCATACACTTGCCATGGATTTGACTATTCGTATTACGTTTCAGCCTGCGCCCCTTTCGTACGGCTCGCTGAACACAACTGTGAGAACTTTACGAGGGTGTGTTTAAACAACCATGTGACAGGAAGTGATATATTGGCATCACCTGGTCACTTCGGTGCTTGTTCTTCAGCATTTATTTTTGCACATAAATCTTTCAACTCAAGAAGGACAATGTACACATACAGTATATTTTTATAGCAAATTCCTATACTCCTGTTTTTATTTTCATGTTATTCTCTGGCATGTTATCTGCTTCCACAGATGGACTAGTAGGTCTGCAGGTCGGAGCTTTAAAGGTGGAGCCAGCAATTCTAATCCAAAGCAGTTTCCATCAAATGCAGTGAACATCTCCTCGTGGTCTGGTTGTTATGTGTGTGCACATACTATATATGTATCAGTAATTGTTCTCCAGAATCACATACTCCACCTTTAAATTCATGCAAATGAAATATTACTCGTTACTTCTTTATTAAGTTATAAGTCCCCTAAAGTTTAATACCTGTGAAGTTCTTTCTGTGATTTTAATCAGTGTGCGGCTGTCCAAAAATCGATTCAGACACTTACTGAAGGCGTCAAAGTCCAAATTAACAGTGTACAATGCACACATTTTAATCATATTGTCTCCTTTGTTCATCCTTCCATCAGGTTTCCCCTCTTACGTCCTGCATAAACCTACTAAATTCAGTCATGGACAGAGAAGAAAGTGTGCTTTTTCTGCTCTGTAAATTGTTGCGTTTAATTAAATGCCTCTCCAGTAGCAGCTTTAACTGCAAAAACATATTTTAAATAGCATTTCTCTTCCTCTCCCTGTCTTTTTTCCTTTAAAACATCTTGCTGGCAAAGTCGACATTGCCAAACAGTAACATTTCATCCAATCACTGGTACTTCAATGATCAGTTTTCACTCTTTCATGTGTCAAAGTTTTATGTGTAAAAGCTAATGGACTGCCAATAGACAGACTGTATATGTGCACTTACCACTAGTATCTAAATGGAGTGGCATTAGTGTTGAAATCATAGGAGCTGTTAGAGGATTTAGAGTGAGAGTGCTTTGGACCATGCAAAAGTTGAGCAACACGTCGGCCCACGAAACATTGTAAATGCTAAATTGAAGAGAGATTGAAAAAGAAAGTATGCCTCTAATTTATTTTCTTTTTGACATGTATATTTTTTCATATAATTGGGCATTATACTGCATGAATGAATTTTGTGTTATAGTCATAATGTAAGCTGTGTAGCAAATACTGCTTTCATGTCATTGTAAGATACTGTATTTATACGTGCTGACAAAATATACGAAATTTTATCGATAATCTTCGTATCGACAATCTTGTACAGTCTATCGTCATTTAGGTTTCAAATTGTGTCCTCCCATTGTAATCATGTTATTGGTGCCATAAAAAAAGTCAAATCTTAAGTGCTGTTGTCTCTGTTCTTCCATCATATCTAATATTCCCGAACTCAAATGCTTCCCAAGAAGGATTTTGATGTCTGTAGATTCTCAGTCATTCAGATCATGGTAATTGTACTTTGAAGAACCTACAAGAGAACTCCAGTTGATTTCTGCTGAAGCTCCTATGATGGATTTTGATCTTTTGCCGTCTGTCTCACAGCATCCATTTGCTGCCACACAGACACAGGCAGGGATTCCAGTTTAGTCGTGTACAATAAATCTCCGTACCATGGGACTGTCTTTAAGTGAACGTCCTTCTCGAAATAGTTGAAGTCCTTCAGTTGTGAGAGCTGCAGCCAGTGTTTGGTCTGTCAGCGTGTCTGGAGGGAGGGATGACAGATGGACAAGCGTTGCGTGCAGACGGAGGGTGTGAAGGCAAACGTCTCGCTGCTCTCTGACTCATTCGAGACGATGAAAGAAAACTCTTTTGAAAGGACCGGGCATTGCTAAAGGTTAGAGGTGGCCATAGGGCAGGAACAGCCAGTGATACAGATAAATAACTGGAAATGGTTGCGTGCGAAAACTTCAGGTTTTTCAGTCTGTTTAGTTGGAGCTCTACTTCTTTAAGGCTGCTGGACTGTGACATTGTCAGACGGCGTCCTTGATATAGTGTGTTTAGCACTAGTGACAGGCACACATCATCCATCTATCCCTCTCCAGCAAACATATTAACACAGTTTGAATTATTTTTTAGCCATTGGAGGGCAGCATAACAACCCCATGACCCAACATGCACATATTGTCATGCTATTAATAGTCAGCACAGCTAATTTGTTTGCAAACAGACACAGAGCAGCACTACTATTTACTTTGAGTGGTGTTTGTGTCCATCTGATGAATGAACGTTCAATTTCCATTTTGCTTTTAGCTCTGAGATACGTGGTGTTTTATCTGCTTAATACTCTGGTATGTTCAACAGCTTGTACAGAACCCCATCTTCATTGCAGTTTGATGTTAGGCAGGAAACTAATTCAAAGTTTATCAGTGTTTTTCCTTGACACTGGTAAAAATGAAAACCAAAAATAATGTAATGGTTCCAACTGCTGCCATCTTTTCAAAGCAGTCTCACCCTTAAGCACACATACTCAGTTCAACTGTGCAGTAAACCAAATACCATGTACCTGTATACATTTATTATTACTGTTTTTTCACATTGCACATTATAATTTTTTTAATCATTTTTTTAGTATTCTGTACTCTCATAACACTGTATTTTTTGGAAATACTACCTGCCTGAGGAGAAAAGGCTTGCAGAGCCAGTAACTTCTTTTAAGTCGCTTCTTAAAACCCACTTTTATAGACTTGCTTTTATGTGAAGTTTACTTTTAGCTTTGTTTAGTTTTAGTGTTTTATTCTGCATTATGTCCTGTTTATTTTAGATGTTCTCTCTTGTTTTATTTTAATTTTTCTGGTTCTTTGGTGTGATGATGTCTCTCTAATTCTGTAATTTTCAATTTTTTTGACTTTTAATTTTAACCCTCAATCTTATTCTTTAATTTTCTAACTGCCTAGTTCTCTTGTGTGATTTGTGTGCTAATCTAGCTAATTATTCATTTGATTTATTGTGATTTTTACTATTTATTTTAACTGACTGCTCCGACTTGTGTCCTATATCTTGCTTGATTGTCTGTGTTGCATGTTTTAACTGTCAAAGCACTTTGTGAACGCTGCGTGTTTTAACCCAAAACAGGATCAATAATATGGATATACTGTTTCATAACCTTTTGGACTGAGTAAAGATCGAGCAGAAGGTTGAGGGGATATTATATATGGAAGGAATGGAAAAGAAGTTCAGAGAAAATAACAATGAAAATATACAAAGAAGGAAAATAAATCACAGGAATTTGTGGTTTTGAAATTTTTTGCAGAAGTCTGCAGTAACTGGTGTTCACATGACCTCAACCGCAGATTTACAAATCCTAGAGCAGCAGTTATGGAAAGACATCTTACATTTGTATAAATATGAGATAAGAGCATTGAAATGTGGGAATGAAATGATACAGATGTTGACAAATGGGTGACTGCCTTGGGTTGTTTCCATCCTTTACAGTCAACTCAAGTTTTTTGGTTTAATTTGAAAGATTAACCATGTCCTGCTTTTTGTTGTTATCTCCTGTGACTGACTTGAAGAGATGGGGAGGACGGACAGAGGAGGAACAGATAAAGAGAAACGGGGAGGAGGATGACACGGAGCTGAGCTGCTGACAGATGTGCTGAGCTCACTGCTGCTCTGCCCTGATGAGAGGAGATGAGAACATGGAGATCAGTGGAGAGTGTGGAAGTGTCAAATAAGAGAGGAAAGAAATATGCGAGACGGGAAACAAAGGAGAAAACGTCACAGAGGGACGATCCGTCTGTCCCATCTGTCTCCACTTTGATTTGGTACTTCAATACCTCACACAAAATTCCTTATCTACTCCTCTAACATGAAGCAGTCTTCATACATTTTTGTATGAAATTAACAGGAAATGACTTCAAATTACTTAGTGAAAAAGTACTATGTATGATTCTAGTGCAGCGTATTGAATTATTTTCTCTGTGTTTTCATTTATCCTTTGTTCAACCAAGCATGGGATTAAAAGTTTCTCCAAAAGAGATCTGGCAAAAAAGTCAATATACAGTAAAAGTGACAATAAACATTAAATATCTGTCAAAGGATTTCATTACACAAAGGAGCAGCGATTAAAGGATTGATGCAGACATCAAGTTACTGTCTAAATAAATCAGAAATAGAAACATCAACTACTCCACAGCATATCCAGTGTCACTAAAGTCAAGACAGGAAGCTTTGTTTTCTCAAAATCTACTGAATGTGATTTGACTGTTTGTTGAGAAAAGTCTCTCTTATGATCCTTGGACCAGGTATTTTCAACCACAAGAAATAAAAATGTTTAGTGAAAACATGCACAGCTTGTCACAACGTGGAAATTTCTTCAATTTCTCAATATTGAAATATTTTTGTTGGAGTAGTCTTGACTTGCATACTTTAAATGATCTTATCTGGAGTTTTGTTTTTGCCCAAGAAGGCTTGTTGTTTGGACAGTTAAAGAAAGATAAAAACCAATCTATTGTTTCCTGTTAAGCAGAACATATAAATGTAAATAATAATAAATGATAATTTTTTATTCCAGTAGCTTTATATCAGTATGAGGCTGGCTTCAGGGATACCAAGACACCAAAGGTCAAAAATGTGGGTTTGAGTATTTGCTTGCTGCTCCCACAACCAGGTTCATTTCAAAATGAGCATTCTGAGTGATCATGCATTGGTTGAAGGTTTTCTCTTTTCTTTTGCAGCCCAGCGTTCTCTGGCCAATACGATGGCTGCGTTTCCCCATAAACTTGTCCGTTGCCAGGACACATGTTTAGACCTTTAGACCTTGTTGTCTTGACAGACCTTTTGCTGGCTGGCGGAGGGTTCTGGTGTGCGGTTGGCTGGTTAAAAGGGTGTGAACCCACGGAGGAGATTCCTGGGCGCTTGAGTCAACAGCAGCTGTGGTTGGTGATGAAGAGACGCTGTCCAAAGAGGCTTTTACCAGCAAGTGCCTTTTCAATGTGAAAGGAGCACTCAGGTGAATGGAGTCAGTGACCATGAAGAGCTCACACACACACACACACACACACACACACACACACACACACACACACACACACACACACACACACACACACACACACACACACATGTTTGTTTTTCTATACCGGTGGGGACTTACCATTGACTCCCATTCATATCTAACTCCTAACCCTTACCCTAACCTTAACCATCACCAAATCAATGCCTAACCCTAAACAAACGTTTTTGCACTTTCACATTTTTTATTAACAACAATATGGCCAAGAAAACGGTGTTGCCACCCGTGGGGACCTCATTTTAGGTCCCCACCGTAAGACAAGTCCCCACCTTTATAGCAAATAGTCAGGTCAAAGTCCCCACCGGTATAGCAGAAACAAGTACACACACACACACACACACACACACACACACACACACACACACACACACACACACACACACACACACACACACACACATCTGCTCATAGAGACCTGAAAGATACCTGCACGCATCTGGACAACAGACTAACACAGTGAAGTTCATTTGCAACATGTGCACTCAGCTACTCATGGAAATTTGCACACAGATGCACAAACACAAAAGTCCAGATGCATGTGTCGCACTCATACACACACACACACACACACACACTCACAGATGGGAACAACACAAACACCTGGCTAGCATTGAAGCGCCGTTCTGTTTGCATACCTCTCCCTCTCTAATCATCCTCCACACAGCCACAAAGCCACCATTAAAACTGGGAAAACAAAAACACAAAAAAGGGGCAACAGGCTGCTTCCATCCTTCTTCCACCCGTCCCTCCCTTTCCACCCTTCCACCCTTCCTCCCTTTCTCCGTCTCCCTCTGTACCAAATGTTTACCTTCCCCCCCCGTGAAAAGCGAGGGATGTGGACAGACAGGGTGAGAAAAGAAAGAAATCTGGCCGAGGGGAAGGGAGCCAAGGCCTTTAAAGTCTGCCACAGAGCCGTGACAAAAGCCTCCTAATCTCGGTGTTGTCTTTCGGCCCCTTTTTCTCCCTGCACATCCTGCCAAGTTTGTGTCCGTGCGTGCGCAAGAGAGTAAAAGAGGGGAAGAAGCTAACAGTGGATGTGGATTATACAAGCGAGAGTGTATTTGTTTCGGAGAGTGGTAAAATGGCAAGATGACGTGCGTCTCTGTGAAAAGAGATTGTGTCCGATAAGGAAGTGGTGTGTGTTTGTGTGTATGACAGGAAAGGAATCTTTCCACAGTGGTGCTGACATCACTCCAGCATACATGGGACAGTTGGAGGAGGCCCCCTCTCAAAGACAACAGCCCGCCTGCCTGCCTTCACATGTGGGATGCCTGTGTTTGTGTGTCTCTGTGTTGAAGAATATACGAGTGGTCGAGGTCACCAACCCTCACCTGTTCCTCTCTGACTCATAAACTGCCCCTATTCAACTCTCTTCCGCTGAAATGCTACAAAACAGCCTATAGGTGCGTGTGTGTGTGTGTGTGTGTGTGTGTGTGTGTGTGCGACAATTCCTCCATGTCATCATTTTCAGCCTCAACAAAAGAAGCAGATGTGAACAGAACTGTGTGTGTGTATTTGAATTACCCATGTTGTGGAAGCATAAAACTGTTTCCGAAGTCACATTGTGGGACTTTTGGGGGCACAAAGCAAGTCTTCATAATGTAAATCATTAGAGTAAGGCGAGTAGTGGTTAGGGTATGTCCCCAGGAAATGAATCTAAGTCGATGTAATGTCCTCTGAATTGATGGAAGCGCGACTGTGTGTGTGTGTGTGTGTGTGTGTGTGTGTGTGTGTGTGTGTGTGTGTGTGTGTGTGTGTGTGTGTGTGTGTGTGTGTGTGTGTGTGTGTGTGTGTGAGTGAGTGAGTGAGAGTGTGTGTGAATGACCTCCTGAGCGTCCTTTCCTCATCCTGCAGATCTCTATCTGTAGCAGCTGTGGTCCACAGACCTTCACACTCAGCAGAGGAATGCATCCTGAAGCCGTCATAATGCACACAAGACTGGGGTGGGCTATAGTGCCATCTACAGGCTGATCAATTTAATGTCAAAGTCCAATATTTGATAAACGATATTCCCTTTTGCAAGCTCATGAAGAAAATCTTCATATGCTTTATGTAAATGTTCAGTCCTTTGGTAGAAACTCAGCTTTCAGCACCTTGTTCAACGGCACTTGTGGACAACAGGAGCTGAAGATCAGGCCGCTCTGTAATTACCACCCTGTGATTAGTGGATGTGCCGCTCGACTTTCTGATCCACTGCCAAAACAAACCACACTATTGAACAAATGATAACTTTCACTTCATGCAAACACGACATGAAAAAGTTGTTCGAAACACCAAAAATCCCTGAGGGGAACTTAACTTTGTCAGTTGTCTTGGCAATCAATTGACTTGTCATCTGTGGAGCCGCTAGCACAGCTAAAAATAAGCAAACTGATTGAGAACAATGAATTCAGTTTCACTCGTATACCTCAGACAAATACAGTTAGATGAAAGATGACTTTTGCTTTGTACCAGCAGGTCATATATGAAGTGTTTGCGGTTTAACTTCTGGTTCTCAGCCATGGTAACCAGCGTAGCCCCTCGGTAACTACGGGAGTCAGTGTGGGGGTTTCACAACTCTAAATCAGTGAAACCTCATGTGGATGAAGCAGACATTTTGTGATGAATCTTTCTACTGAACAAAATTAAAGTTGCAGGATGCAGAAATCTAGAAACCAATAAAAAAAATTGCCAGAATTTGAAAATACACAGCCTTCCTCCTGCATCTCTTCCCTCTCTGTTGTACAAGATTAGAATCCCGACCCCCTGAGTGAAAGTTCTTCATCTGAGACTGGTGTTGGACTTTACTGCTAGGGTCCACATGGCGAAAATTTTATCACTTTTATCCACTTGGCAGACATCCACCTGCACCCCAAAATTAGTGTCTTTGCAGCAAATATGCCACAAAAGCAACAGTGCACATGCTCAGCAGTAGCGTGCATGCACAGAAGACATAGATACAACCTCCTGCAGACTAGAAAAGTAGAATAATAGCAACAACTGTGCATTTGTGGTGTCCACAGCTGTCCTTTTGCATGCCCACAAGGGAATATAATCAAGGCTAAAGACATTGCACCACCACATCCTTCCCTCACTACAGACATTATTGCTATTTATACTATAGCATCAGATTGATTGAAGAACACCTGTGATTGGCTAAAATGTTCCATCATGGGATAGACTTTTAAAGTTTAAAAGAAACACTGCCTATATTTGCTTTATTAGAAAAAATATAGGATATCATTGGCTTAAAATACTTCCAAAAATTATAGTGCATTGGTTTCAGTGTAATAATTACCTTGTGGCCTTTTTAGGATGCATTTTATACAAAAACATGTACTTTAGTCTTCTTCCAACAAAACATTAAACAAAGTGATAGAGATGACCGATTACACTCTGTAGGCCTACACAGGAACACTTTCAGCACACCTCAGAAAGACAAATAGCTCCAGTGTGAAATCATTTAGTTCATGCCGTGTCTTGCCTAGAGGGGATTACACTTACAGCACCAAAGGTACAAGACTGAAATACTGAGTGACAAAGTGTGAAATCTGGATCAGATTAAGTGAGAAGCTTCTCTCACACACACACACAAACAGAAAAGATGAAGATAGAGAGGCCAAAAGAGAGAGAGAAAAGAGGGAGGGAGGGGTGGACAGGCTGTGGGAACACGCTGCTGAATAATTACCACTGACATCAGAATAGTTTTCTTTAGCTCTCTGAAGTGGCAGAGCTCATTTGTACAGCCTGAAGCCATGCAGAGGTGTGTGTGAATGAGTGTGTGTCTGTAAAAGAGAGAGTAAGAATGAAGAGGAACAAAAAGACACACCTTTGTAACAAAAGCTGCGGTAGTTTCAAAACTACAAAAAACACACAAAGCAGGTCCATTATTACCGAAATTGTTAGAAGTACAGGACAACAGCTCAACCATTGTGTGTATGGGTGTGTGTGTGTGCATAAGGGAGAGATTATTCTGATTTAGTATTCTCCCTGTCAATGTGTGACATCATGACAGGTTAGTCTGCCCCGGGGAGCTGTTTCTCTCTAAGTGGACCTTAAAAAACAGGAAAAGACTTCAAATCTCACTAGAGCGCAGAAGAGGATCAGGCCTACTGACTCTGTACAATACACTAACTTCACATACACACACACACACACACACAAGACCTGAACATAGCGTGCACAGGCCCAGAACACACACACAGTCACACCTGAGCCCTCTTGAATAGACACCATTCACCACCCTGACAAGCAGGGACAATAGAAGCCAAAACGCAGGCCTACATAGAAAGAATCGACCTGTCTGAACACATCAGGCGTCGCAGCCACCCGCTTCACCACATGAGCTTTTCCTTTCTGCGATGACTTCAGGTGATATCGTGTTTCTATATAGCTACACTTTTCTTCGCCTTTACTTGCAGCTGTTTTGCAACATAATTGAGGGTGAAGTCCCAAATCATGTTGCAGAAGTTACATCCAGCGGTGGAAACTACCGCCGAGGATCCATTTTGCAGCAAAAAGGCTGTATTAATGTCACTGCAAAATCCAGGAAAATGAGGTATACTTTCGTAAACACCATAATCCCAGTTTATCTTTGTAAATTGAACAGGTGATGGAGCAGCAGAGCGAACGTCACGTCAGATTGTGCCTTTGGCTAAATGCTTGCAAAGCTTTGTGGGTTGACGCCTGTCGGTTTCTCTGTTGGATTATTGAAAGTAATTTTTATGAATAACTTGACCTTTACCTACATACCAACATAGAAATGAGCAACTGTAGTGTAGTGGCAGGTGAACCTGAGCCACAAATCGTTGGATGTCATAGAGATTCCATTTCATTCTAGAACAACAAGGATTATGTCATTAGTTTAATCGATTGGTAGACTCAAAAAAAATGCAGTATATTAACAAGACATCTGCATTTAGTCATCTATCATACATGACAATACATCTCGGCTTGAGGTCCAGCTGAACACATTTAGTTGTACCTGTGAATCCAGAGTGTTTAAAACCAACACACAAACTCACTGGTGACTCATTTGGAGCAGTGAGGAACATAAATACCTCAATACAGGCGTCAGAGGCCAGGTGCATTTCCTCTAGACTTTATGACAGTGTATGTGTGTGTGTTTGTTAAGGAAAAGTGCGGTCCAGGGAGGACATGGAGTGTCTGAAGGCGGATGGAAGAGTGAAGATGGGGGACTTCCATCCAGAACTCTGGCTGGTTGACATGTCAGGGGTCAAAGGTGCTCCTTGAAAACGACTGAGAGAAAGAATAAAGAAAGAGTGTTACCCTGTTTATACAGTGAACAGTACGACTGGCTAATAAAAACAGCCAGATATACTTCTAGCATATTAAAGCACGTCTGCAACTGATGCAAAAATCAAAAAGAATTTAATTGCAATCAGTTCTCTAAAGGTTTGTCTAAAAAAAAAAAACTTAAATGAAAAAACTAATTTCTGCATAAAAGCTACTGTATCCATAGTTCTTAAATTTTACATAAATAAAAGTCACTGTACAATATCAAGATCTATTTTAAGCAGTGGATTTGGTGCCCATTCTTAATAAAATGTCACCTAGTGCAACAATGTGGCAACAATTTGTTTTGTTTTTCATCGTTTTTGAACATGTATATGGACGATGTATATTGTACAGTGGAATAAGCTATATCAAGCTAGCTTGTCAGTTGTTTTTTTTTCAGACATGAAAGAATGAATTGATACACAAAAAGCAAGCAAATACAGGAAAAGCACATCAAAAGTCAAAATTGTTGTAGTAATCAAGGACAACACAAATAACTGCACAAGCTCTTGTTAAGCTCAGAATCAGAGAAGTTGCTCACATTGTGAATATGGAACTAAAATGAGTAAAGCGAGAATGTGTTTAAAAATAGTCAGCATAATGTTATTATGATGCATATAATGAACCAAATTTGTCACCTGACTGTGGCTGAGCACGCTGAGTGCTTGGTTGATGTGGTTTGGCTGGACGATCTGTGAGGGATGCTTCCTAAACAAAACAGCAGATGAATCCTCGGTTAATCTTCATGTCAGATCATACAGATAAAATAGCTTACAATGATTTTAAAAATGCATGACATATTCCTGGGTCATTATAAGCTTACATGTCTCTCCTTCCACCACATGAGCTTACCCAATGTTTCATTTGGAAAACCCTCCAGGAGGACAAGATAAATGGGTGAGTCATCTTCCAGGATAATTAGTACCTCACAGCTTTCACTTCACACAAACTTGCACAGAGGTTGCTACCAAACAAGGCAAACCTCCTACGGCTCTGCTGCAGTTAGCGCTATAATAAATGGCACATGTGATCGCTATCTTGCAATGACTATCAATCACATCAGCTGAAAAGCATTTCAGATAGTACAATCCATCTACTGCTGTTTAAATATTATGATTTCCTTCCATGAAATATTTACTTAACTAAACTCTCACATAGATGTAGTAAGTAACTATATAATCCTATGGTAATAGCAGTAATATGACTGTCTCTTCTTTTGTTCATCACAACATAGGTCAAATCCCTTAAGAGACTGAGAAGCTTTGCCCTAATCAAAACAGAAGACAACATCTGTACCGGTTCAGTGATTGCGGGTGGTCAACTGTTGGGCTCTTAAGACTAAAACTTGCAAAAAGAGATTTAACTGTTTTATATCCTTAATATGTTGGCTCTTCCAAGACCTACAGCGCTTGTTTACATACACTCTGAGCAAGGGCTGGTGTCTGAATTGTTAATAGTCTTAGCATTGATGCATAGCTCCATGGCAGGCAGAGCAAAGCACATACCCATTCGTCCATCTTGAGGATTGATAAATGACAGCCTGGGGACAGAGTTCGGCTGAAAAGACAGTGATACACAGAGAAAATGGCACAAATCATCATGTTTTATTAGCTTGTACGCTCAACACTTTCATTCCTCATGTGCTAAAGTCATAAAGTAAATGTCAGGATGCTGTATAATCTTGACAGAACTCATTCATAACAAAGATTGAAGACTGAAGGTGAAATAATGGCACTTACTTTCCTGAACAGACTCCTTTCATCCACCTCCATGTTTTCAGAGCTGCCAGACAGGAAACCACACTTCATTAGTTTTGTTGGGTTCAGTTGGCCGAGCATTGCCGCCACATTTTTTAAACAACAAGCCAAATGTCTGTGTAAAAGCAACATTTATTGTTTTCAAAGTAAGATATCCACTTCATAAAAGCCTTACATGTCCTTTTAAGGTGAATGTGCAGACACTGCAGAAAAGTGGTCCAATTTACTTTAAAAATGGAGCACTAGTCAACAAGTGAGAAACAGTTATGCTGGCATAAGGTAGCTAGAAATAATATAGAAGTAATATTAAAAATAATTCAGGAAAATCCTTGAAGCCAGTTGAGCTACACAACAAAACAGTTAAATTGTTTTATTCATGGTTTAACAATATTATAGATTCTATAATAGGGTTTTGTTCAAATGGAAAACATAAATTGTCCAAAACCTTAGTTTTGAAATGAAATGTACTAATACTGTAACACTTTTAGATAGCGCAAATAAATATCAACTATAGGGAGACCAAATTTCTAATACAGTAACACCCCTACAACACAGCATCTTTGCAATGTATTTATCAGTGAATAAACTGCTGGTTCATTATCCTTTTTAAATCAAAACTGAATTGACCCAGCAGCAAATGGGGTCATATCCACCATCCATCACCTATACTGCTTTCACTCAGTAGACCTAGCTAAGATCTCAGTAGATAAAATAACATTTGCACTATTAAATTCAGGCACCAAATTAATCCTATGTCGGCGGTGTCTCGGAAACTCAATAGGGATTCCTGACTAAACCTAAGCAAAGATTGGCTTATTCAGGTGTGAGTGTGTGTGTAGATAGCCACAGGGCAGGGCAAAGCTACACAGCAGCTAAACCTAACATAAGACACCAGGGCTGAAGCCAGGATATAACTTGTTTGCACTTTGAAATACCTCCTACATTCTCTCTCTCTGTCTCAGGTATAGTGAGAGGTAATGAAGGGCAAAGAGTAAAAAAACAGAGCAGGAGATGGGGTGAAGAGAGCGCAAATCAAAGATGAACAGAGAAAGAGAAGCTTACTAGTGGAAGTGAAAGATGAAAATTGAAATTAACAATACTCACACATTAGTAGCTGAGGAATGCCGTGACAGGGAGATGGGGGAGTTATATGGGATCTGTAGGACTAAAGGCAGACAAGAAGCAGCAATGCACTGAAAAATATTGAATACTATTTGTATAATAGAGACATTAGTAGTTATGAAGTAGACATCTGCATGTTCTGAGAAACACTGCATTGGACTGGTTGAATGGTCTAAGGAGTTTGTAGTCTTTCTGCAGGATGTTGCTTTTTTGTGGAACAAGCATTTACTAGTCTTAATTGGTCTAAGTCAGAACAGCAGATGTCTGGTCTACGATGTAAAGCTGCAAGATACTTTTTAGGATTTGACCATTTTCATCTGCTACAGTGTTTGAACGGAATTGTAATAACAGTTAAGAACAACAACAGCAACAACAACAACAAAAAACAGTGTAAGATTAGAGCATATGTACATTTATTTTCTGCTCCTATCACCGTTTTAATTTCTGTAAATGTACTCATCGACGTTGCATCATCTTTGACTTTCACTACCAACAACATATTCAATGTATTTCTATTTTATAGTATCAATATTCTTTATTCATCATTCTTAGCATTATCGGTGCAGTGCAGATAATGTATCTAAGTGTATATTTGCTGCATCATATAACATTAATACAATACAATCATTTAATGTGAATAGGAACTTTCGATATTTCAGATAATCGTCAGGTGCCACACAGACCAATACCAATACAACTGTGTCGGAAAATTATGAGATCGTTCACCTGACTTATGTCCACGAGCTATATGGGAACTGTGGCTGATCTGGGGCACAGATGAAGCTTTGGCACTGAGTGAGAACAGAGAGAAGAAAGGTTAATCAGTTTCAACAAAGAGGACAGTATTCATAGCAACAAAGTTGCTGTGTAAATCATTCAATGAGAGAGTGGGTTATACCCCTCTCCTTTCAAGATGAATGCAGGACAAGTCCAGAAAAATATATTCTTATGAGAATTTGGATAAAATATTTTGTTTATATATTGATTGGTGAATTATGTCAAGCTCCATGAAAGTCGCCTCAATAGATCCTGTAATATTTGCTGAAATTATCGTTTAGATAATTCCAAACAATCCTTTTCAAATAACTTTTACTTCACAACATCTTGAGGGTGACTTTTCTGGTCTTCTTTAAATAAAAACCTTCCCTTAAATCTCCTTCAGTCCTGTTAGATTATATAACAGTCTAGGCGTAGCTGTGCCAGGAGTGACACCTAGTGAGTGAGTGGTGAAGCATAACAACCAGCTGGTTGTAAATGTCTTTATATGCTAAAACACTGCCAAACCCCGAAAATGAACACACTAGCGTTTAATTTGAAATCATAACAGGTTTAAGTGCCTCCTTATAACTCTATTTGTACACTTTTTACTCTTTTATTTCACAAGACTCACGATCATTGATGCATGCCAATACAGCACGACAGCTGATACTTTATGCCTAAAACCTGTGTGAATAAAGGATGCTGAAAAATACCTTTAAAATATCATAATGGGAAAATAAAATTAAACATTAGCCAAATATTTGTTGGCCAAAAAGTGGGAAAGTACCAACAGATTTCTCAAGACATATTAGTTTGTGAAAAGACTGAAAGACGGGCTACAAACTAGAATATTATTAAATTTATTATAGGAAACATCTAGTCAGTGCTGTACCTCTGATGTTGAAGAGAGTTTTCCAGCTTTGCAATGTAGGCGCTCTGTTCGTTCAGTTTCCTTTAAATAGGACAAAATAAATAAAAACACATCCAAACTTTTCATGAACTGCAAGTTTTGAAATATGTATAGAAATACATTGCTAAGATAACTTTTAACTCACTTTGTCATTTGCTGCATTTCTTGCTTCATTTTGACTAATATCTCCTCTAGCTTCTCATTCTGTAAATAATAAAATGGTTAGTGGTACGGTAGTTGTGACTATATTATCAGTAGCATTTACATCTATTTTCGAAGGCTGATAGTGGGGCCACAAACTCAACAAATCATAAATTTAGCATGGTCGGTGGGTTAATTGTTATAGCCAGACATGTTTAATAAATATGATTATGTATTTTACTGTGGCATTTACCCTGCAAATACACACAAAAAATGCACACCAAAAAAAGCATCAAAATAAATACACCTCACCCTTTGCTGGTAGTGAGTCAACAGTCTCTTCTGATGCCTTGCCTGGAACATTATGACCTGAATAAAGGGAAGAAACAGTGCTGCATATGTAAAGTCTGCAGGGTAATACGTACATTACATATGAAGGTCTACAAAACAACTTTCTGAGCAAACCTGCTTGAACAGACTGTTTGCTGTTAAGAGCCAGTGGCTGATAAAAGAATTGCTAATTGGAGAGTTTTTAATATTTTATGATGTGAAGCAAGAACTTGACCAAACTTTGCTGATTTCCGCCAAGGGCTTGGCTGTCACAACCTTGATGTCAGAGAACAGGGCCTTCACTTCAGAGCTGCTCTGAAACACAGACATTTCACATGACTGTAATGGCAGCAGGGTTTTAAAACGACATTGGTCTATTTATAAAGTAATAAAGCGGGATATTATCTCATGCAGCCAGCCCACAGCCCCCTGAGGATGGTATATAATGAGAAGACGGGTACTTACTTTGTCAGAAAGTGGTGATACTTGGCATTTGGCACTGCATATTAAACACTTGCCTTGCTTGCCTGAAGGAAAGATTGAAATTATACACAGCCAAAATGACAAAATCAAGAACATAATGCATGATTTTGACAGGTTAATACTGAATAGGATACATGTTGAATCTGAATTCTTTGCATGAAATGACATAAAAAAGGATTTCTCTGGACTGTGATTGAGATAAGACTCATCAGAATCACGCCTGTAGCTTACGAATATGATCAGTGGTTCCCAAAGTGAAATGAAATGACCTCTAGGAGTACTTCTGTGGACACCATAGTGTTGAATGGTGTAATTTCACTCTTTTTTCATCTGAGTATATACCAAGAAGCACACAGTGTCAGAGCACAACTGGATTTCAGTTCTCTGTAATATAACGATGGCTAACCCAGTCTGACAGCGAATACAGCCTGAAATGTAACGCCCCATGGAACATTTTACTATGTTGGGGACTGTTTCGTGTTTATTGAGAAGGCTGACATATGGAAAACGTTTAGTTAAAACCTGCCGTCTGTACAGTTGGTGTAAAACTAAATAATCAGCTCTGCAATAACACTTTAAGCCCAACAGATGTCCCTGTCTAATCACGCTTTCACCTGCCTGGGCAGCAGGTATGGAGAAGGTGCGTCAATCCAAATATTGCTAACAGCGATTGTTTTTACTGTGTTTGTGGCAAGCAGCGTTTATCTACCTTTCTGATAACAGACACTACAGATGATATGGCCACAAGAGGTGACAGCCAGTTTGCGGTCAGCACTGGGGGGGGAAAAGCAGGAATTGCAGCAGACCCAGGAAGGCATTTGAAGACCTGCAAGAGTATAAGATTAGCTTGACGTTATTCAGCTAAGGCTGTTGCTCCGGGTGTTGAGTTAACACATTTAGCCAAGCGGCATTGCAACTATCATCCACATCCGGTGTTTTAAAACATTAGGGGGATCTATTTTATGTTTGGGTTACGTTTTCTTAAAGGAATAACCTCGTCATGCAGTCGGGTAACGTTAATTAGCTTTCTTACCTGTGTTAGCGCGCTGCCGGTGAAGCTACATGCTAATATAGCTTAGCTAGAAAGCAACGGTGTCAGGCAGTTCTAAGTTGATGTACTACCGATGTAAACCGCTCTCTTTATGTATGGCTTAAATACAAATGATAAATTTAACTTTACCTCTTAGCTGCTGCTTAGTCAATGATTAAAAGTGTTGCTAAAATTATCCGTCCAGTTATGATTACCTGCTCCAAATTATTAGCCTTTAACAACTGCAGTTTTTTCCAGTTGCTAACTCCTATAACAAGCTAAACATGGCTACCTGTTCCAGAGTGTATTTCTTAGACTCATTACAATTTTATACAGTAGAAGCTTTGTAATGCCACTTGAATACCAAATAATTCAAAATTGTTAAACCTTGCAGTAATTGCAATGGGTATTTTCTCCAAAGTAATATTCAAACCAACAGTTTATCGTGATAATAATACAGGCCCCACTTTAAGAACTCAGTGCAACAAAAGTGAGTATTATTTTTTCAATATTTCTTGTGTTCACTTTTATTTTATTTTTCTACTATTCTTTGATGGAGGGCTTGTGTTGCTCTTTTTTTATTAGATAACATAATTCAAGGGTGTACTGTTGGATTCAAGTCAGGTGGCATGTTCTGCCAGCTCAAAGTTTTGACTTTTTCCTTCTTTCCAAACTAATGTGATTTTGACAGTGTGTTTTGAATTGTTTTCATGATGGAATATTCCTCTTCTGCCAAGCTTCTGCAAACTGGCAGGCCTCTTGTCAGATGCTATTTTGCTATATCCACAAGCATACACAGTGTTATCTCTAAATGTCATTTCCCCAGCTTTTTGCACTCACACAGGCTCCCATACAATCCAAGTCCCACCTCAGTTGGTTCTTCACTGTCAGGAGCATACATTCACCGTGGGGGTCGTGACCAGGTTAATGCCAAACATACTGGACCCCATCTAAACTGAACAGATTCAACTTTGACTCATCGGTCTATAGAATGTACTCCTGGTATTCATGACGATTCTTTTTGTTGTCTTTAGCAAAATATCATCTTGCAGTTTTCCAAACAGCAAGTCAGGTTATGTTTGTATTTTTGATGCAGCCCATTGACATTATGCACTTGATGAATGTTTTTCAGGACTAGATTGTGAAAGTAATACCTGTCCTTCAGAGATTTTCTAACATTTCTGTCAGTCATCTTAAGTGTATGTACTATAGTTGCATTGGATCACTCCTTTGGTTTCTGTATTTTCAGTGTAGTCTTTAAAAAGAATTGTCATTATTTTTTGCCTATCATAGGAAACACTCTATTTATGTACTTACAAATAATGCAGTTACTGAGAAATGATGCAGTTTTGAATCATTTGACATTATGTGATATTGCAGGATCTTCTTTATTCTGTTGTATATTTAAAGTTCACAAACAGCTTTTCCACATGCAAAACATTTGAACACCGGATACATTTTGAAATGCAGATACACTGTACGATTAGAAATAATACCAAAAACAAACACACATTTCTGCTGAAAATAGCTTTAATTTTCTATTAATCAGGCGGTAATATCTGCTGAGATAGACATAGAGGAAACTATAAACTATAAAATCGGTGTTTTTTGCAACAGTGTCTACAAGATTCACAAACAGCATTTTAAAAGCAATATTTCAAGTTTCCTAATTCATCATCTTAGTTGTTCATAATTTTAGACCTTGTATCCTGAAGTTCTTGGCCTGAAGCATTCTTATTACAACATGCAGAAGGTGCACTTGTACGAGTGTGGGCATTCAAATTATAAACAATGAGGTACAGCATTGACAGGTCACAGCTCATCATCAGACCAGTTTCTTGGCGACAAAGAAGTCTTTGAGTCGTTTCATCTGCCAGAACCCAACTGACAGCAGAAGAGAGGTCTGCACTACGGCCCACCACAACACTTTACTGTTGGCGTCTTCACTGACCTGTCGGAACACCTCCTCCTTCTCCTGAGTGACAGCAGACAACATAAATAAGACATTAAATTGTGAGCTGTTTCAGTCGTGTTGGAATAGATGGAATTTTGTGTGATTTAGCTTTACTGGTGAAAATGAATGGAATTTTGCTTTAGCGTTAGAGTGGTAGAAGTTAGAGATGCTTGAAGTGGCTTGCCTCAAACAGCCATGGACACATCACAGGTTTGCTATGTCAATACAAGAAAATTTACCCGTTGGTACTCCTGCTGCCGGGTGATGTACGTCATCTGCTCTATGAGGTGGCTGAGACTGTTCTCCAGAGTCTCCATGTTGCTTTTGGTTCTGTCAGCGTTGGGGTCCACTGAGTGCTCACCCATTTGAACATCCAAATGTAGCTTCTGCGTAGCAAAATTAAAGAAAAGTTTTGAATTTGTCTTTTATATCTTAGTTACTGTTGATATCTATGTTTTGCTGTCTCTTTATGTCTGTTTGGAATATATTTTCTCTTTGCGTGTCCATAGGTCTTACCAGCCTTTCACCAGCAAAGACCGAAAACTTTGTGGAGTTGGTTTGGAAGCAAAGGTAGTGCTGACCAGAGGCATGAGCTGTGAAGGTGAATTTACCTGACCTTCCATAGCGTTTGGACATCAGAACCTAAAGAGCGGGAAAGACACTATTTAGCTTGCATTGTTTTCATCTGACTTCTTTTGATTCTTTTTGGTTGGTCTCATGCCAAAGCAGTGCATCATTATAGCAAAACTAATCAGATATAGCAGGTAGAGTTTGTAATTCATGTCCATTAAGTAATGACCTCTGAAAGAGACAATAATACTGTAACACCATTAGTAATAAAAACTAACACTGACACTGTACATGAAACTTAATACCTTTTAATCTGTCAGATCAGCATTGCTAATCATCCAACCAAATTCAGTGACATCGTGCTAAATGCATTTTGTCATTGAGTTGGGTGTGGATGTTTTATAGTCACACGTTTGTGTTGCCCTGACATACTGATAAACCATGTGAGGTACTGTGTGTCCTGTACCTCAGCATTTGGGTCTCTGACTGTTGTAGTGACGCCAAAGTGAGGGGAGTGGGTTGCAGTCTTCAAGTCCCAAGGCTCCAGCAAAAAATAACCTGAAGGTAAGAGACACATGAGTGCATGCATACTTGTACACACAAAACATAATTATTGTCAATGCCAACACTGTGCTTGGAACACTTACAAAAAGGATTGAGCATTAAATCAAATTATTGCATGGTATTAAGATTCATATTAGTAGTATCATCAGTATGTGAATGTGATGTATAATGTAAAGCGCTTTGGGTATCTTTCAGGTATAGTAAAGCGCTATATAAATACAGACCATTTACCATAGTATTTGAAGTGTACATTTCTTCGCATGCTTATGTCACCCAGGAAGCAACATATTACTATTTGTCTTACATTCTAGGAGAAATTTTAGGAAATGTATTGATGAGAAATATAAATGTAGCTTACAATAAATACAATACTCTTAATATTTCTGTATTGTTGCTGAGCCACACAAGCAAATCAAGTTTTTTCAAGAAGATACTACCCCTACTGTGGGGCAGCATGGAAGCGTGTACTAAAGGTCAAGCATTTAACATTACTGTACGATTCAACAATCGTGGCGATTCACAATTACATATGTGTAATTGCACTTTTATTGCCACGGCTGACAACATAGACGACACTCAGGAGGATTATTTCCCCTCTACCACTCACCAGTCACCAGCGTGTCTACAGGGATCTCCTCAATGATGCACTTTTCCTCCTTTTCTCCGAGATCAAAATACATTGCTGCTGCCAACATCAGGTAACACTGGAGAAGAAAGCCTGTGCCACGCAAACCCATTTTCAATCAACAATGAGCTATTAGATTACAATACACTTGACTGCGACCAGATGTTTGGCTTGTAATTCCACTAGACCTTCTTGTAGATCTGCAGTTTCTAACTCACATTTGAAGTGTTTTTCGTAGACTAGCACCCGTATCCCATTGCATATATTTAAAGTGAAAGCCCATATGGGGAACAGTTTGAGTGTGGGAAACTCACAGGTGCTACTTTGTGTGACAAGTCATTCTGGACGGTTTGTGATTGGTTAACCTGGGAACCAATAGCAAAGCTGCCAAGACATATCTGTACAGGATTGAGATTATTCAGCAGTCTCTCCTTTTCACAGTAGATTATGTTTTTCTACTAACATGGGCATAGGAATAAGCATTATAACACTTAAAAACATACACAGAATTTTCTAATGTGATGTGAAAACCTATTTGATTAGTTTGCTAATGTAGGAGTTGTTTGGTCATAAGGTTTTTAAATGTAACATCAGTGCAGTAAAGTAGACTTTTTCCCATCTTGGTACCCACTCTTACATTCAAAGAGAACAATGCCCTATAATACATTACAAATCCAAGAAGGATATCCACTGTGATTGGCCTTTTGGGCACCATAAGATGATAGTATACATCAGCAAATATTGTATCTTGATTTCTGCCTCATCTTCTGTTTATCTGTTTCAAAAAAAAAAACAACTGAAAGAAAGTCCAAATATCATAGAAAATTGAGTGGGACGTGTAACTCAAACCATCACATACAATAGCTGCCATATGTTTACCTTCGATGAGGTCACTTAAACTCCCACACACAGAATAAACCCTTCTCATGTTTAGCATCTGCAAAAGTTATCATCTCTGAAGTAAGCAGAGTCATACTTCCATCTCCTCCCACACTTCAATAGTTTTACAGAAAGTCTCAGTAATGCCTTTCATTAAAAAGTTAGACTAAGCTTTAAGTTAAATGGATATATATATATTCTATCTGCAAAGTCTCCATAATTGATGTTAATTGCAAAGCATCTTGAAATAATACTTTAATTAAAGCTGCAAGCAGCGATGGTCCTCACATCCTTGCTGGTGCTCGGCCCCTAATAACAGTTTGTTAGTGATGGGTCCGGTAACACCGATGCGTCGGCACGTGTTGAGCTCATAGAGTGAAACCCCGTGTCAGTGCGCGTATCACTTTGAGAAAGTCACGTGACCGATAGAGCTGCTGTTTCGCCCGTCACTGAGGCGCAAACTGTGTTTATAAGGAATCGTGTCTGTCAACGCGATGCGTCCATAGAGTAGATATAAAGATGTGTCTCTGCCAAAATAATCACAGATCTTTTGAAGCGCAATTGTTCGCTTCAAGCCATTATGGAACCCAAAAGAAAGAAGCCAGAGGTTTCACCTAACCAAAAGCAAGCAGAGCTCAGCATGGAAGGACAAAGACAGTCCAGCATCGAACGACGACTGACGACGGTTCTTATAGGACGCCAGGACCTGATTAGTTGGCCTCCACCTGCACATGATCTGCTGATTACAGATGACACACACCTGGACTCCTCATCAGCACAGCACACACCTGCAAAGAGAGAGAGAGCCCTGCCACAGCTCACAGCCTAAGCTGTGGCTGGAACAAAACATGTGACTTTGCATGTTTTAACACCTTATTTTGCAAAGAAATTAACACATTCTTGCCATCTTCAGATTGTACTTTAGAGAAAAGAGCCTTTATTTGTCACGTTGAGATAAAACGGAATAAAAGTGTACCCTCCCGTATTTTGTATACGCCTCATAATGGGTCACCACATATTGTCATATACTGGAAATTAATCGTATCTCTTATACATACTTAGTGAAACTACTGTTAAGAAATGCCAGAAACTGCATCTGTTACCCTTTTGTTTCTCCTGATTCTTTATCCAAGTAATTTCCCTGTTCCTCATCATTCAGAATGGAGAGATGTCACTCATGTACCAGATGTTTAGTTCTTATTGTTCTTCAGTCTGTCACCTGCAGTATAGTTTTGGTGTTAGCTTGTTTGGAAAGGAAGTTTAGAAGTAATTAAAATGTGTTTTACATATTTAAACTAATGTTGGTCACTTTTGTCTTCACTTGGATTGAAGTTGACATTTGTAGTGCTTTTATTTTGTACATTGGGAATGATATATGCTTTACAGTCTGTTGTTTTGTGAAGGTGGATGCTATAGCATCAAGTTCGGTCTTTCAGGTTTCAAGCCATTTGATCTAAACATTTGGTGAACTCTTTTAAAAAGTTGGGGAGCATCTTTATTCATTTTATGACCAACACTTCATCAGGTTGAGTCCCATCCAAAACTGAGACTTGACCTGAGTCCATGCAGTCAAAAGGTTTTTGCTCCACCCTCAATTTGATCCTGCTGCCCCTGGATTAGTAATAATACGTTTGGACCTCAAATCTAAGCGGGCCCAAATGATTTAGAGGTGATACATGGCATTGAACAGATGCACTAAAAAAGTATGTTTATTCTATTAACAATATTGTAATTGTAGGAATGATTTAAAGTGACACAATAAAGCTGTAAACATACTCTTCCATTTTACAGAAAACACAGTGTCTTTTCTCATGTAAAAAGTCATCAGTAAGTTGACCGTTTCTTTAGATATATTTACATTTTATTGAGTCTTACAGAAAACAGTTACAGAAAACATACATACATTTTTTGTACATTTTTAGTGTTTTATCCATTTTTTACAAAATACATATTTTCTGTGTTGAATTAATGTCTCAATAACATACAGGAATACACATTTTTACTTTCAGAGTTCATATACTGTACACTACAGGTTAAAATCCTGTCAATAAATATATTCTTTTTCTTCAGGAAAACAACTGCAATGTGTCTGTAAACATGTTTTTAATGCGGCATTGTGTAGGAGACTGTACATGTCGCTACGTCTACTCATGGAACTACTGAGGCATCTTTTTTTTTTTCAATTCCCAGTCTGATATTATTTGGAATTTCTGTTAAGTATCTCTTGGCTATAGAGATTTTAGACCTTACATGAAATTTATTTGGATTTATCTCCAAATCCTGTAGATGAAGGCTAATAGGAGTTTTAATCCAGTGTGGGCAAATAAATGTCTGTGATCTTTGACCAAACCCAATTACAGTGTGAATATGAGTTTTCAGTTTATGGCTATGTTCAAAAGCATTGTTCCATCTCCAGACAGTTTTGATAATCTGCCAAAAACAGAATTGGTGTCTAATGGCTATTCTGCCAAACTACACCTCTCTAGTACTGTCAGATCTATCAGTATGACTTGGAAGATAAGAATTTATTTTTGTTATTTTGCAGTCAGACTCTCCCAATTTAACAAACAATGAATCAGTATGTGAGTCAATTCCACAGAAAGAGGTCAGGGAGGAGAGACGGAATCGAGTTCGTCATAGTTATGCCTCATGTGAATATATCGCAGACCTTTTGCTGTTCTTCGTCCGTCTTCGTCCCTTCCTCCCTCTCTTGGCTTTCCTTTCTTTCTTCTCTCTCCTCTCCTTCCTCTCTTTCTTCTCCCTCCTTTCCTGGCCTAGTCATAAACAGTTGTCCTGGAAGCACTTCCTCTCTTCCTCCAGCAGGGGGCAGGCTGCTCCATTGTTGGCTGGGTGCATTAGGACGTAGCGGGTGCGGTGCTGCACACCTGAGTCTCCACACTTGCCCTTGCACAAGCCCCAGGGAGACCACACGGACACTTCACAGTCCAGAGGGGTATCTGCACAGAGAGGGGTGAATAGTAATCACATTTAGGTTTGGATTGCCATTTTTCTAACTTAGTGCTCTCTAGCTCTGCCTTTCAAAATACCATATTGGTTATTTGGAAGTAATAAAATGTCAGAGTGGATGTTTCCTTTTGTTCAGTTGAAATGTAGAAAATGGGAATACTGTATGTCATAATAGGGAAAATCTCATTTCTCTTGAAAAAGCAAATAGAATTTAAAAAAAGGGGGGGAGTAGATGTTGACATGCTTTGTGTGCAGCTCTCAATGAACTCATACCTTCCTGTTGTAGATTCTTGGCAGTAGTAATGCTGCTGGAGCTGCTTTTAATTATATTTAGCCTGCATTTATTGAGAGAGATTTTGCTGACTGTGCTTGCTTTTTCTCAGTATGACACTTCCTTGCACTATACAGTGCAACAGATAAGGATAGAGTGGCTCGCAATAAGAAACCCCAACTGTAATTTAGGAAAACAAGGCTGCCTTTGTCATTCTGTTTTTTATTTCTTCGAGCTAACCGAATGTGATCATTGAAGTTGTATGTTACATCATGCTCCTTCTCGATCGTTTTCGCTCTCCCTTTCTGCAGAATTGTGAACTCGCCCAGCTACCTCAGCCAACCTCGATGAGAGCTTACGTACAGCTGATTTGTATCACAGTCATCAGTTAAAGAGTTGAAAAGCAGATGGAAGGGAGGCCGTACGGAAGCTGTATCGATGCACGGTTGGAAGGAGGGATTGAACATGCATGTCTGGTCAAGGCTGATTTTAACATCTCCCTTCATCATGTGTGTCCATCAATGACAAAAAGAGTGATAACGAGATAAAATGCCTCAAGAAGCGAAGCAGAATTACGGTGATTTTGTGTTTCACAGATAAAATCTAGTACAGGTGATTGCTAGTAATTAAAGAAGGCTTTTGTTTGAGCTCTGGGGAGGAGCCACAGAAATGAGATGAAGTGATTATTGGATAGGGGAAGGATAAACAGATGGGGGGGGGGGGGGGGGGGGGGGGGGGTAGGATGGAGAGTTGGGAGCAGGGCAGGAAACCCCAACAGATTTCTGGCCACTGTCTGTTGTTTGTTGATGTGTAGTCAGGGGAACAGGACTGTAGCCTGTGATGCTGACTCAAACCTTTATAGTTACCCTCAACACTGAATCTGATTACCGCACTGTCAGCTCTTTTGCCGGGTCGGCGTGCTATCTTTTGCTGGTCAAGTCAGCTTTTTAGACTTTTTGCGGTGAATTATGTTATTATAAAAGGTTAGTTTCCCTCCCCATCGCATAAGAGTCCATCAGTCACACAGACAGGTTGTTTGACTGCAACATTGTTTGCTCTACTTGGAGTTTGACAAGCTCTTTATCTTGACTTTTTCCAAGATATTTTCTTATTCTTCCTTGCTTTTGGGCTTTTTTTTTTTGTTATTACCCCTAATCTGTACAACAGGGAGTCTTAAATCGTCTGGGAGCCAACATTAAGTAAATCCAGCTTCACCTCATGGGTTTTAGTCTTGTTAAAACCTATGTGTCTGTGTCCCATTTGGTGTCAGGACCTAAATGCTGCTGTAAATAATTTCTACATGGGTTTTCTGAAAGTGCTCTTTCACTTTCTCCATCTGTCATGTATTGACTTTTCCACTGGATGCCAGATGTGCCGCTGGCATTTTCAGATGCCCTCCACTCAATTGTCTCTCTGGTTTCTGGTTGGAAGTAATTGAGTTTGTGTGTGGCCTGTAATGTTTCCCAAATGGTTTCGCATGAGTTTGTAAAGCACCCAAGTCTCTACTCATGTGTTTGACGCTTGTATCTGAGTTTGTCAAAACATGGAACATACTTTATCTCATTTGTTTTATTTTCTTTAATGTTTTTAGCATTATTCAATCAGTAAAAGTGGAATGGCAAAGAGGCAGTTTAGATTTGAAACAGTGCAGTATTGGAAGTACATGTGGCTGTTTCTGAGTCAGGATTTTCAGTTCTCCAGTTTGATGATTCTAGAGAGAGCGTCAGTAACTGGGTCCAGGATTTGTAGTTACAGTTGTTCTTCAAACACTGATACTTTACTCATAGTGTAACCTGGTTCAGAGTGGTCAGTCGTTTTTTGCAAGTTGACCTTCTACCTCAAATAAAGCCATAGTGCCAGCTTACTGAGATTCTGAGACAGTGTGACTCAACTTAGACTGGGCTGCAATACAAGTACACTGTTTACATGTTGGTCTTACTAATCCATATTTTGTCTTTGTTTGCCTTATAGAATTTGCTGTTATTTCCTTATATTTATTTTTCATTCATATTAACGTACTTCATTCATGTTTTTTTTTATTTAACATTTCGTCCCATTATGTTTCTAGCTCGTGTTATGGTACATTCAGTATATCATATAAAAAGCTGTTGTGTCTGTTGAATGTATTTCATAAGGCATCTGCGACGTCTGCCAGTTGCTCGAATGATGTCAGAGTTTAACATTTGCATCACAGATGTATAGAAGATAGCTGGATACCATGTTCAAAGATAATTCCCATAGAACTTGCTCACTGTGACGTGCCAAAAAATGTCTGGCATGTTTCTGTAGGCTTCGTCATGCTTCTGTTTGGACGCATTGAGCATGCGCATCCATCCAGAGCAAACAGCATGTAGGACTATCTGTTGACTCTTTGTCCTTAAGAATAGGATCAAATACTCATATGGGACATCTCGATCTTTCCAAATAGATTCAAATTCTGATAAATAGTAATTTTGTGAGATTTGTGACACTGACTTTATCTCACTAATCTTTTTTTTTTTACCAGTCATTTTGTGTGGGGTAAAGTGTTTCCAGTGTCCATGTATGTAATGAATGGCTGTGGTAACATGACTACTGTGCCCTGCAGTGATCTGCCTCCCTGCCTTTCATTGTGCATTGCTATGCTTTTTTGAACATTATCATTTTTTCACTTTAGTACAGTGGCACATTTTAAAGACATGACATGCTTTTTAATCTTGTGGCCATGCTCTGACCAAGTTTAGCTCTATGTGAAAGGCATGCAGACCTCTCATTTATTTGAATGGGGCCAGTCTAGAATGCTAGCTAGGCTGCCAGTGCTACAAAAAAAAATGGTGGGTTTTCCAACCAAGTTGAACCTGGTATGACTTTTTCCACAGTGCAAAGTCCTGGTAAACCACTTTGTAAGGAGAGTGGTATATGTCTTCACTCAGAATGATAAAATCCCATCTGTACCTGATGTAACACCTCTACCAAGCAGCTCCTTGTGTTTTTTGTCTATTATAATGTGCAGTAAACATAATTAAAGGGAAACAGTTATTTGTAAATATAATAGTACCTAATACTCACGTTTTAGTCAGGGATGCATCAGTACAAGTAGAATTGCTTTGACTTTTTTTTTTAAAACAGTATTGAATGTCATCTGGAGAAAGAAATTCAGAATATTTTTGTTAGACTTACTTATGAGCTTGTCTTCAATCTCGTTTCCTGTTGGCAGTTGATTGGACTGTGTTGGCTCCACCGGCAGGCTGATGATCTGATTGGTCTTCTTTATTTTGGTCAGTGTGACCTTGGCAATGGGTGGCAGGTGCTTCAGGCGAGGGTAGAAGAATGAATTTGCAGGGTGGCTAGGAACAGAGGAGGTGATCTGTGGAGGCGGAAAATGGACACCGGACAAAGAAATACAGTTGACATATTAGATGTGTTTGTAGAGATGCTGGTTGGGCAGTCACAACTTATAGCATAATTATCTTCTGGAGATGCAGGAACTATGATGTAAGTGCAATGAACAGTGTACTGGAGTAGTTTAGTTTGATT
Organism: Acanthochromis polyacanthus; assembly: GCF_021347895.1. Lineage (NCBI taxonomy): Eukaryota > Metazoa > Chordata > Actinopteri > Pomacentridae > Acanthochromis > Acanthochromis polyacanthus. Next base: position 10,898,737 of record NC_067122.1, on the reverse strand, counting down.
TTTAGATAATAATATATATTTTTCTACATACAGAGTTTGTGAAAATGACACTAAGAAGAAACAGCACAGTACAGACACTAGATTTAGAACGTCTTGCATTAAATTATCTGTTAAGCTGTCACTTACTGTCTTGCCAGTAACTGGCAGTAGAAGTTGAAACTTGGACCACTGATCAACATTTTAATAACTGCTCAATGTATGCTTATTTTATTAGCTGTTTTTGTCAAAGCATGTAAAAATTTAACATCTGTCGGTAAATGTGGGAGAAAATGTGCACTTTATCCGCTTACACCAGCTGTAAAAAGCAACTTATTTCTCTGCTCACATGGTTTATGATTGTCACTTTGGATTGATGCAGTGTTGCTCTTGGCTCAGGCTGACTGACCTGTGTGACTTTGTCCTGTGGGATTGTCTCAAAGTTGGGGGAGGAGAAGGTGAAACCGCTGTCAGTTCCTGCGTCATATGGGAAAAGCTCCAGCGACACATTGTCTTTCCAGTGATCGCCATCACACAGGTCAACACTGTCCACACCCACAAACCAGTCGGGGCTTGGAACGATACGCACGATAAACGACAGCTGCAGATGGAGGAAGTAGAGATTAGGGAAGGAGATGGAGCATAGATAGAGAAAATAAGTGGGTGGGTTGTAGATAAGAAGAGAGAGGAGGAAGACATGGATGGAAAAGATGACAGAGTAGTGATGTTATTTAATGTCACCATTTATAATTTAATCAAGACTGCAGGTTGAAGCGACAATGTAAGAATTGATTTATTGTTCTCTGAGTTTGGGTAACTTTCCTGTAAAGTTGGTAAGTAATATTATATACACGCATTCGAGTAGTAATGTATAAATTCAAGAACTCCAAGAATTTTATCATTGTTACTGGTAACAATCTTCTGTTGCAGTAATTAGTATGCAACAGAAACACAGGTAGTCATTTTTATTTTTTGCTTTCTTTTCCTCTCTATGTTACTCATGGTGCAACTTCGGAGGCAAAAGTTTGAATGAACATTTTGGTGTGTTGCCAGTATGCCAGTAGTGTCTGATATAGCATTCAAATGCAATCCTGAAGTGATGATGAGAAACACGCAGCAGAAATTTGGTAACTTGTTTCTAACCCTGCTTCCCCAGACTTCTTTAGTTTTCGAACTTGAAGTCTTCATCCTCAGATGACCCAGACTCTGGAAGTGACCAATGACTTCATGGAACTTCACTCATATATGTCGTGTATATCATGTGGTAATGTATTTCACTGTTCGGTTAGAAGCATGTATTATCACAGTAGAGATTTGTAGTCTTTGAACAAATGCACCTCCCTACATGTGCTGTAATACAGCTTGTTCAATTTTGCCAAACATCTTCTTTTGCCAACTGGCTTTTTTCCACCCTGTGTCTCGTCTCTTGTCCAAGCCCAACAAATGTCAAGTCAGATGTGTCCCTAATTTTATTACTTACCTAGAGACTCATCAGGAAGAAGTTTAACAGCCAACTTCTTCTTTATTGCATAATTTGAAAAGACATAAATTCAGCTTGCTACACTTCATAAGCTCTCTTTAGGGTGTAGCATATGGAAAGAACACTCAGGAGCTGCGTTTATAGGAGCATTAACTGTTTTGCTGCATCAGCCTAGTTAAAAAAGCATAATGCTTTCTTTCTCACAATATAGCTCCTTATATTATCAACAAGTGGCAGTAGTAAGACAGGTTACTATTTGACTAAAAAGACACTTGGTGCACTTATTTAAAATGCTATAAATTTTAGTGCTGTTACAGCGCCAGTTAAATCTTTATAGTTTTGGCTGTCATAACTTTTGGCTATAATAGCACTTTACTAACAATTGCATTGCTTAGAGATGGCAACCAAGCAAACAATCTCAGTGGAAATAACCTCCAAACAGAGTTCACAGCGCTGACCACACCCTTAATCTAGTAAATCCCATGTGTCTGAAATGCTTAGTTGGAAGTGAAAAACAGAAATTGAATGGAATCTCATTTGTAATTGTATACTGCTCAGCTGTAGTAAGTGTGGTGAAAGCTGAACCTGTAAGGAACTCTGCAAGGTGCAGTGAGTTCATAACAAAATCTGTGGCAGTGGCAGTTCTTGCAGTGACTACAACTTTAACTTCCAGATAACTGGTTTAAAATGTGGCCAGATTGTAAACCAGCATGATCTATGGGCCTGATGATAAGGCTGTAAGTTCTGGCAGTAAAATCTTATTATAGGTGATACTTATTATGAACTACTACATATAAAAATGTATCCTTAGACTAAACAAGAGCTATGGTTGTCAGCATTTTTTGAGAAATTCTTTAGGCCCCTGATACAGGCCGTAGAAATGATCGCACCACAGTGTGATGTATACTGACCTGTCAGCAAAAGGCCTCTCATGTACCTAATGCCCTGACCCGGAATGAAGGAAACCAGTTGTTGAGACACTTACATACGAGTGCCTGGCGAAGACCTCGAACTCGGTGCTCATCTGGCCTGTGCCTCCCACAACAGCGGGAGCGGAGAGGATCCCATAAACACTCTGGATGCGTTCGCCGGCCGTCTCCACTTCCTTCATGAGCGTCCAGGCCTCGCCTCTCTCCGCAAACTCCCTCACTCCATTGCTGGCAAACTCATTACGCTGCCACATGTGGAAGTCAGAGCTGTGCGTCACTCCTGATAGCACAGAGAAAGTGAATGGAGAGGATTAGAAGTAGTTGTTGCAACAGTTACTAGTCTGTATTTTCACAAAAGGGGTTATTGAAGAGCTGTGTGACTATATATTTTTTTATATTTTGGGTGGGTTATTGAGAAGATCTAGACTCAAAACACGCACACTTAATATTCTTACCAATGGAAAGATATGTGTTTTCTTCTATTTTAATTGATCAATTAGTGCATGCTTCTTCTTCTGGCTTCTCCTGTATTTAATTATCTTGTGCAAAGACTTACCAGTGCGTTTGGTAAGTTTTCTGTTCCTATCTCAAAATAACTTCAGTGCACTTACCAATAAGATTTGACCACTGTGCAGGGGGACGGTAGACAGGATACTGCTTGGGGAAAGCTGCCTGGGTCCATTTGCCAGTAAACGTTAGACTATACTGGGCAGTGTCCGAGGCTGTGCACATGGGGACATCAGTCGGGACAGGCATTGAATGAAGGCCCTGGCACAGAGTCAGCATCATGACTCCCAGGCGATAGACAGCCTCAGAGAAGGAGGGAAGGTTTTTTGTGGTGTCCATGATAAGGGCAGGCTGGGGGAGGATGGAAGGCCTGAAGGAAATATTGGAAAAGGAGGGCAGAGAAAGTAGAAAAAATATAACATTTATATCATGTATAACAATAAGCATGTAGTGCACACTTTTCCAGTCTCTGCTCAGGATTTCTTACCACAATGGTCTTGCCAGAAATATTTCTACTCTAAAGATTCAGCTAATTCTATTCTGCTGAAGAGGATTTCCACCCCTTTTTTTGGTTGAACACCATCCATGTCACTATGCACTGAAAAGCCTTGCACTGGCCAGATTTGCAGATTGGTATGATTTGTCTTATTTATTCATGAAAACTCTACTTGCAGTTATCCTCATCTTTCCAGATTGTGGACATGACAATGCTGACAAGAAGAATTGAAAAGGGCAAACTGTCTGGCTGCACCATGAGTGTCTGGTTTAACAAGTGGGGCATGTGAGTCAGAGGGAAATTGTGTTCATTTAAAACCTTCTACACTGTTTTTCCACAGTTTAGCAGCTCAGTAAAGTGAAGCAGACAGAAGGAGATCTGATAATAATTAAGTTGCGTGTACTGAGAGTGTCATCATTGTTGCAGCTTTGTAAGCTACATTTCTGCCTTCAGGATATTCAGTGGAATGAATCTAACTTTGGATACTTGATCATATTTTCCTCCAGTAATGGAACATAAACTGAGCTCTCATCTCTGCTTTCCCCTCAACATCAATAATTCGTCAGTGGTCTTACTTTGCAGTATGATTTAGATGCTAATATATGTCCCTGATTCATGAAGAGTTGTGGTGCTGCATCCTTGCCTCTGAGAGGTTTATATATGAAAAGCATGCTTACAGAGTGCTACACAATTTTAGACATTTATATTCCCTAAGCAACCTAATATATCCAGGTCTGTTTGATTCAGAGGTAATATTTTTTTTAAAAGTTTGGGATGCATTCTTTCAAAAATGTATTCTTATATCTATTGCTGTGATGTTTTGAAATGTCAGCGCTAAAGTCTGTTACATTACACTTTTGTGTCACATTTTCTTACTCATTTTGAATATGTTGTTGCTTAAAGACTATATTATTGTATAAAAATTCACATGCAAGCTTGCTTGTTTCAATTATCACACCAATATAGAAAAAATTGTGCAGAAAATTGAATGCACCTGGAAGAAACTCTGTATGGTCATGCAGAAGCAGGATGAATGTGAGGTGCAGAAACTACTCACTGGTTTTTGCTCAGGGTTCCAGATGAATGAAGGGCTGCAGCTGATGAGTGAAGAGGAGGGCTGGAGGTGAGGAGAAGGGGAGAGGAGAGCAGTGGATGTGGCTGTCGGGACGAGAGACTGCAAATCTCCAAGTCCTCTTTCGCCTATTTATGTCTTTCAAGAGGTTCACCCCTCTCTATCCTCCCCCTCTTTCCCTCATTTTCTCTTTTTCTTCCTGCCCCCTCCTTTCCATTTTGTGCTCCACTCCCCTCTTTAACTCACTCTACACTTTTTTCTCAGCCTCTCTATCTGCTCGCCAATGACTTCCCTGCCCCCTTCATGCCCTTTGACTTTGGCTCTCCCTCTGGCTCTCTCCTCCTCCTCACTCTCCTACACTTTATAAGTAGCCCATTAACTGGCTAATGTGTTCAGCAGTTCTCGATGCACAGCCAGGGGTTCTGTGCAACTCCGTGGGCAGAGTGTCATTTCACAGTATGATACTGTAGGTCTCTATATCTACAAATATGACTAATGAGGCTAATAATATTTTTTTCTAGAGTTTCTCTTACTGTATCTTGGTCCAGTTTTGGAATTTCAGTAGAGCTACTAGATCCAGTACCAGTGCTGCTTTTTAACTCATGTTAGAAGTTATATTGCCTCTGTCATACTCAATTTGCATAACTCCTTTGATGTGTTTTTCAGGGGGCTTATAAAGTCAGACAAGTTGAAGCATCATCCAAAAGTATTGGGGAATTACAGGCTTTAAGACACAAACTGTGATTTGATGGCACTGGGTCAGGGCTTAGCAGAAGCTTACATCAAATGTACTAAGTACTAATGAACTTGGATGAACTTGGAATTTAAAGGCACCCAATCAGTGATTTAGTCAGTTAAGTTAAAAATACACAGACTCAAGCATTTCCTGACACTTCCTGCTCTACATGCATTTGTAGTAATAAAAATGTTTTTGGTGGCCAAGCAAAGAAGGGCACTCAAAGTTTGAGTGAAGAATTGCATTTGTCAACTATGTTGTCAAAATCCTGAAGTAAGTCAATGAGCAAATTTGGACTTTGCAAAGCTCTAAATGTGACTGTGGGTGGAGCAGTTGCTTTCTGCTGTTTGCTAATGTGTTTCTGGCAGAACTTACCTTGTAATCACAGTAACACCTTGTTATTAAGGCTTTTTAGTCACTGCAAGGGCACAAGAAATACAGTATGAGGATGAACTTCAAAAAAGTTGTGGTGAGGTTCTCAACCTCACCACAAAACATGACAGGAGAAAAACTGCATTTTCCCCCCCCAAAATAGTCTCCCTTAACTTCGGTGCCCTTGGTCTACCGATGTTCAAGCTTTATCCCTTCACAAAAGAGAGTCACTTCTTGGACCTCCAGAATCTCCTCGACAGCACGCATGACTTCATCATCTCTCTGTGAATGGAGACCAAACAAGTGGATATTCAGTTTAGGAAGCACATAGAAATCAGATGCTACTAGATTGGGTGAGTATGGTTCATAGGGGAATAATTCGAAGCCATATTACCTGCATCTGCCACCTGATGCTGTGTGGACGAACACATTTTCCTGGAACACGAGCACTTCAGCTTGAGGTTTTCCTCTCTTTTTTTCTTTCATTGTTTCAGTTCTGGTGCTTGGTAGTTATCTTTAACGGTTCGATTGTTTTGCAAGAAGTCAGTCATGAGTAATAACTCACTATACCAAAACACAGAAGCCATTACCTTGCCAACAGATGCCATTTGCTGAACTTTCTTGGAAGCCGGAGAACCAATGTGTTTCCATTGTTTACTTTCTTATTCCTCGATTCAGGATCAAAGTGGTGAACCTATGTCTCATTCTAGGTCACAAATCTCAAGAGGAATTTGGCAGGATCAGCCTGAAAATGAGCCAAAAAATTTCTCAAAATTTCCATCTCTTCAACTTATGATCTAGTGTCAACATTCCCGACACCCATCTTGCAGACAGCTTGCTCATCCCTAAGATGTCAGTCAAAACAGGGTGAACTTAGCCAACTCTGCTGTCTATGGTTTCCGCTACGTGTTGGACAATCGATGCCTATCATTCATGTCCATGTGGTACGTAGCCTCCACTTGATTCTCTGCAGACGCTGATTTTAAGTGTCTTTAGCACTCTCCCTGCCCCGGCTGAAATCAGCAACTTACGTGTTTACAGTTGGAAAGCAAGGGGTGTCCTCACCAAGTGTGTTGACCATGTCTTTGTGGCCTATCTCAGGGGTCATTCTTTTTTTATGAAGATACTTGATCACAGTTCTGGCTTCTTCCTTGTTCATTTTTTTTGGTTCCCTCTAACCTACTGGTTTTCAAAGGACATCAATAGCAAAGAAATGACAACAAACCCTTCTTTTTTTGTGGACATTTGACATAAGACTTTATAGTAATCACCTATGCCCCTAAATATCAGTTACACTCCATGTTTTTTTAAAATACCCTCATAGTTCATTCAGTTATCACAACAGATTAGTACTTATTAGCTCTGTTCACATATTTTCTACTAATAAACCTGTAAAAAAAGAAAAATGAACACAGAAGACAACTGCTACATTGTGTCTCTCAGTCGAAGTGCACAGAAAGATGCATGTGTACATGTCTTCCAAACTTTGCATGGACATTTTTTGTTGTTGTTTTAAACCATAGTTGTGAAAACATTTCTAGATTGTAAGAACAGTTTGGAGTTAATGTGTGTGTGTGTGTGTGTGTGTGTGTGTGTGTGTGTGTGTGTGTGTGTGTGTGTGTGTGTGTGTGTGTGTGTGTGTGGGTGGGTGGAGGTCAAGGGGTGTGGTGGTGCTTGACTTACTAAAACTGGAGGTGACAGACCCACACGCTCACGTGCAAACACACAAATATGCCAGCATGCTGAATCAGCCCACATCTAATGATTTCCATGTGGTCACGTTTCTTACAAAAATAAACCAAAACACTTTCATACACAAACACACCGAGAGAGACCGCTTGCCCTCGCTTAATCCTCGACCTCTCTCACTTTCCAGCATTTATTGTTTGGACTGCGAAGTCCAGTCTGTTTTCAGTCAGTGGCATTTGAAAGAGGAAGGTTAACTCATCACCGCCCTCATAACTCATGCACCCTGAACAGTGGCGCACTGTGTGCAGTTTTATTGAGGGTAGTAGATCAGTGTGACTGAAGCTGTTTCCAGTCCTGGTTTGTGGGACAAACACACCGCTGCAGGCAGAATTCATGAAGTAAATTCACAGATACTGCATATGTAAGGTGTGCACTTTAACACATTGGGTCTTTACTTTATAGAAATGTGCAAAATATGCTTTTACTGTTACTATTCCACCTTTAAAGGCAGCAGGGTGTGAGACCAACAAGACTGACCTTTTAATCCTTGTGTTAGCAAACATCCACACTGAACTGTCTTGAAGAAAGACACTGAATCCAGACTGACTGCTGGTTTGTTGCTCTGTTGAAAATCTGTGACCATTCACCTGCCCAGACAATGTGTTTGGCCTGCAGAGATAAAAAAGAAAAAGAGGGTCAATTTAGTATGAGAAGCAGTAGGTTTTTTTTTTTGTTTTTTTTACATGGATACATAGGTTTTCCTTTAGTGTAGGAAACTATATAAAATGGTTGTATGCACATTTCAGTTGAAGTAATTCAGTTGAAGAGTTTATGGAATCAAAAAAATCAAAGAAACTTTTCTAATCTTGAGCATCACAGCAGAGTTTATATATTCCAAAGCAACGAAATGGAAACAAGCTGAATTTTCTTTTCTTTTGTACAACTTTTACAACATTTATAAAGTTTGTTTGATAATTACGAAGAAACGCGACAAGAGTTTTCACCTTTATCATCATTTTATAGAAACTTGTGCGCCCTTTTTTCGATAATGAAAGTATATATGAAGGACTTGTCTCTAAAGTCTGTCATCTGTCCACAAACAAACTGGGTAAGTCAAAAATTAGTGACAGAAGAGAGTCAAAACAACCACATTGTCCTTTAAAGAGCATTTCTTTCTCTGATATTTTTGGGGAATTATCGACCCTGAGTGAGACACATGTAAACACTGTCGAAGGCTTAAGTTTATGTTACTACATTATTGTCCCTCCTGTTACACGCTGGCCTATTTTTGCTCTATGTTTTCTGCATATGACAAGAAAGTTGACCCACTGACTTTGACTTAAAGACACACTGGCCCCATTCTGGTTGATCGTGTGTTTGTGGAGGAAAACGACCAGTCATACGTTGTTCGAAGGCAAGCTTTAAATACTTAGGAGAGTCAAGGAGGAATATAGGTCAGAAAACACCATCAGGGGCCTGTTTGGGGCACAGGGGCCAAAGAGTCAAGTCTGTCACGTGTCTGCCGCAACTGTGGTGGGAGTTGAGGATGTGGGTACGAACTGTGGTAGGTAGATGGAATTACTTTCAACATTTAATATATAGTGGACTCATGTAGACCTCACATATTTCTGTGTTGGGCTGTCAAACAGACTCTCCAGTGTGTTTAAACTACAGTCAGACCACAGGTCATTACAGAAGGTTTGGTCATCTAATACTTGTTGAAGGATTTGAAGCATGAAGATATTGGACATTGCATGAACCACTATCACATACTTCCTGATGTGACATTTCTCGATGTTGCTGGTGGTCAATTCACATTTAATTAAAAAAATATGAATGCATGGTTTTGGATGTGTGGTAATATCTGACATTTTGACTGAGTGCTGTCACTGATATATGCACATATTTGTTCTCCTGTAGTGGAATTGAGGTATTAGACCTATTCTTACTACAATGGCCCACTGGGTGATGTGTTTCTTACTTTTGGTTTCTTGTAAAATGTAATCTACCTGTTAGACAATTTTTGAGGATTTTTGTCAGTAGATCATACACATTTTTACAGGCTTTTATTGCAGTTTGAGAGAACCAGCGCTTCTTAATTCATCATCAAGGTAGATACTAGATAACAACTTTTACTTTGTTGTGATGTTGTGATTCTGTGTGTAAAGCAGGATATCCGATTGTGGTTGTAGATTGAAGAAACCTAATGCTGACTTCCTTCTGGATTACAACAACATGACATGATAGATGGGTTTAAAGTTTGTTTACATTTGGATCAACTTAGAGAGGTTGACTGAAGTGTCTAAATCGATTTTGGCAGGGAAAAATAATATATTAGTTGGGAGTCAGCATGGACAAATGAAATGCGATTTAGTTCTTAGAAATTTCCAGCACAACACAAGAAAAATTGGACATAGGTTGAAGATGGGTTTTCCGGCCCGTACAGCACTTGTACTTGGCTGCACCCGATAGCCTCTCCAATGCCTCATATCAGTGAAAGTTGTGTAACCGACTCAATCTTTTTATGAGAGACAGCCTTCCATTGCTGAGAAATATTATCCAAAACTGGTTTACAAGCTGGAATTGGCTTTGCCACCACGTAACATCATTGAACTTTCTAACGGAAAGTAGGAAGTGGGGATGAACACATCGTTGATTTCAGCGACTGGGCGAATGTCAAGATGCTGAAGGCCACTGAGGGGCCACCATATGTCAGCCCAATGGAGCGGACAGCCTGTACACAAAATAACAGAGCGTGTTGTTGTTAGGTTAATGGCCAGTGTTGCTATGGTGACAGGATGTGAGGTCAGTGTTTTGATTCTTTTAAGAGAGGTTCTGGACTGACCGCTGTGAATTTCGACAGACACGCACGCATGGACACAAACAGATGCAGGGTCATGTGTATTAATACACACATGCGCTTATTCATGCAGTGCTTTACATAAAATCTGATTTACAGCAAATTAAACAAAAGACGCCTTTTATTATAAATCAATACTTCCCTTGTCTGTTCCTTTTATGCACCAACAGACACTGTCTTACATTTAGCTGACACCTGGTCTCACCATCCAACCTTTTTCACACTCTTGTCTCTACTCACCTCCACTCAGCAGATCTCTAGAGCCTTGTTACACCAATAATCACCGCTGATTTCCGGGAATAATTTCCTGCAGTGTGTGGGAGCAATCTGTGTGTGCATGTGCATACATTTGCACATTTCTAGATAAATTCTGTGTGTGTGTGTGTGTGTGTGTGTGTGTGTGTGTGTGTGTGTGTGTGTGTGTGTGTGTGTGTGTGTGTGTGTGTGTGTGTGTGTGTGTGTGTGTCCTCTAATGGATGCTGCAGGTCAGAGCAGAAACAAGAGACAGCAAGTCGGTGTTTGTATCGAATATCCATGCAGCACATGGCTCACTCTGGTCTGGCTCAAGCTTTACTCGTGTTTATATTAGTGTAATGTTTAATGCAGTTGCTGTTGTGCTTTGTTCATTGTCAAATAAATGTTTTTCTTTTGTGTACAGATGCGTATACATCACATAATACCATCAGGGCAGTCAGTTGGAATTAATTTTGCTAAACTTATAGCCACACACGTTTATGTCTGGCTGTCTATCGTAGACTCACTGCTGGATTGACCCGAACAGATCCTAAAATTTGCTCCTTATGAAGTTTATGAAGTTTAAACCGAGTGACCCGCCTCAACTGTGTGATGAATCAATATCTGAGCCCTCCACAGAAGCAGACTGCTGGTATTGTAACTGACTTTGTTGAATGTTTGTCCCATCAATCATTAAAACCCACCACAGTCAGACAAGCCAATATTAGATGTCGAGATCAAAGCGATTTATATCTGAGAATTATGGATGAAGAGCTCTGTTCCAGGGTTTTAGGTGACTGCAGAGTATTAAAACACATCGCATATAAATTCATCATTAGGAAAACACAGCTGCTGAGTCTGCTTTTCTTGTTTTCTCCATTTCGTTCTTGTGTGTTTCATGGCTTTTTTGCTCAGAATTTGGCACCTGAATCGCATTGTTTAGGTTTAATAGAAGGGCTTTTAAAAGCTCCACAAAGCAGATTTTCACAAGGGCAGCTTCCAATGATAGTTCGGGGTCATGTGGAGGAGAAAGACCTGGTGCTGAGTGAGTCATGTCATTTAGTTTTGAGTATGGCTTTTGTTAAATTTCACTTTGGGAAAAGGGGGCTTCTGGAGCAGGAATGCTAATAGTTTCCAAATTTTAACCTACGTTCTATTTTTCTTTTGGTAGATGTTTTCTTTATTTTCTTAGAGAGCTTGAACTGGGTCATGAGCTGTGGCTGATGTGGGCCCATAAAGTAGATAAACTGCACGTGATTTTGGAACATACAGATTCATGTTGTTCTATAGGTTTACAATATCTGACATTGTGAGCTTGGACACAGCATGCACCTCTACCTTTCAAGTATCTTTTATCCTTTTTACCTGGAGCCCTCTGAGCAGGAGGTCCTCACATTGAGAAAACCTCTGATTTTGGCTGAAATAGAGCGCCATTTTGTCTTCTGATTTCTTCAGGAAATGTAGAAATTTGTTGAAAATTAGCTGCACCCCTAGAAAGGTCTTTATCTGTGACAGATCTCTTTAAAAGGAGCTCTCATTAGGTTTTAATTAGGCTTGGCCACAAGCTAAAAGACATTTATTTTAAATCTGGGGATTGTTTTAAACAAGTACTTTGTGTTACCAGTGTAAACATGAAGCAGAAAGCTTGTTGCTTAGTAGTAGAAAATACGAGAAAAGAGAAACAGCAATGCTGAAATATAAGACCAGAGATTTCCTTAACTGCACAGCAGATGCTTGCATAGACAACAAGGCCAGCAATTCCTCTAATTTGTTATACATGTTGAATTAACCGCAAGTTTAAAAGGCTCATGTCTTTGTTTTCTTCTGGAAAAATATTCAGTTAATTGGAATGTGACAAACCAGGGAAATAATGCATCATGAATTTCCAACCAATTAGAAAGCGAGCATAAGTGTCTGTGTCATCATTTCTAAAAGTCTCAATATCTGCCCATCCAGACAGAAATGTCATCCCCGCAGGTTTCAAACTAAAACTCGGTCTCCATTTTGGAGTACTAAAACTCCAGTGTTGTGTGGATGCTTTGTGTAAATGTAGTAGATGTGTGCCAAAGTATTTAAATGAGCTCATTGTGAATTAATAAATCCTAAATGACATGGTTACCAGCACAAGAGATCATTTTCTGAGAGTGGAGAAGAACTCGGCTGGATTACTTCAAATAAATTAAACTAGGAAAATAGTAGCTTTTCAGTTGTTTTGATTGATTGAATATGTTTTTTTAATTAATGAATTAACATTTTGACTTATAAAATGTAGGAAGTTTTGAAAAATATACAACAGATGACCGTTTTCCAGTGGCCAAGGTAAAGTTACCTTCACATTGCTCCGCGGTGGCTGTGGCTAATGTGGTAGAGCAAACCAGTGGCAAGGTTGGTGAGTAAATAGGAAACACACTAGAAAGCACTTTGGAACCAAAGTTTGATTAAGCTCTACATAAGTGTGGACCATTTACCTTTTTGTTTGTTTTACGGGACCAACAATCAAAAAGGATAATTTCACTATCACAAAAACCGTCAAACTAATACAGCGTGCTGGCATTGAGAGGCTATAATCAGTTAATTTTAAGCATTTACTAATAATAGTAAGTAATAATAATAATAATAATTTCAAACAATTGATCAATTTTTGATTTTTTTTATTTGTTTTTTGACTAAATTGCATACTTGATTGATTGTTTTAACTCTAACACTTGTAAAGAAATTCATTTCCTTTTCCTCAATGTAAAATCCATAACTTCTTCCTTTGACTTTTCCTTCCTTCTGCTAGTAAATCTTGACTGCTGTTTTTATGCATTGTTGTTATTTATTACTTTTTGCTCTGCTTTTGCACCCTCATCGCTGTATGAGGTTACCTTGCGGGCTGCTTAAAAATGTTTTGAAACAGGGAGTCTAATTTATACTGCTGTTACTGTAGTTTTATGTCTTCATTTTCTTCTGTCTTTGCTCCTCTTTCTCTGTTTGACGATATTTCAATATTTTACCCCCTACTGTCTCTGTGTAGACATCTCCTGCCTCCTTTGCAGCCCCTCATTCTCTTTTCCCTTTTTCTTCCTCTCTGTCTCTCTCTGACCTACTAAAGTGAGATCTCATCATGTTTTTCCCATCATGCTCTCATCCCACCCTGTGGTGAGGCGGTGAACCCCCGGCCGGAGGTATAAAGGACATGATTTACAGGGCCCCTTTGCAACAAAAAAAGGAAAAAAGAAAGAAAAAAACATTAAATGAGAGATCAGTTTTCCAGCACAGTAGTCTGGTGCTTCAGTGCAGGTTTTACTAAAGTTCTGTTTTGAAATATAGCGCTCCAGCCACAACATGGTGTGGTCCAGTTTTGTCAGATTGCAGAAGTGCCAAAATGTATTTCCACAGGAGAAGAAGACAGTTATAAAGCTGGTTTTGGTTTTCTCCATATATGTTCTGTTGACATGTCTGGATGGAGCGACAGGGAGATCCAAATGAGGGAGGAAGTGGGAGCAACAGTTAAACATTAAGGCTCAAGGCTGCGGTATTGACACATTGTAATGCACTGTTTTAAAAGGAAACCATGGGATGTAAAGTCCCAGTTAAATGAAGTCTGCCTTTTTCATCTCGTTAGTCAGGTTTTCATACAGTTTGCAGCTGAAACGTGCAGCCTTGTGCACGTTGCTGCTTGGAGAGGCGAATGATACGATGTTTGAACTGCAGAAGGAAGGTTGTTCTGGGAAGCCGCCTGCACACATGCAGCTGATTTGAAGTAGCCCAGGAAAACCCTGGAAAGGCTGAATGTTGAGTTGTTGTTCTAAAGTGAAAAAAATGTAAAAAATGTTGGATTGCATCACTACCAATTACCAAGCGTGATAAGCATGTCAACATTTCCCAAAAGAGTCTGGACTGGATCTCTGATGCTCCACAGATGGATATTTTGACTGAACATCATTGCACAATAAGTGTTTCTGTCAAAAATATTTGGAATCACTGACGCAAGACATCAGTTTTATTTCTTATGACTCGAAATTAGTTCCTAGGAAATACTGGCAACATGTCTGTGTCTTTTCCAGCCTTATCCCAAACAGCCTGATTCATACTTGCACACATTCACACTGTGGAGCTTTTCATTATAAATACATTCTTCTGCTATTGCCTGGGTTTGAAAAAATCTATTGCCGATTTCGATTAAGGGCAACAAAACCCAGTAGCTTAAAAGTTAAAGTGTGAGGCCTGAGCCTGGAATGTCACCAATTTAAAATCCTGCACAGATTTATGAAGTAAAATGAACAAAAGTTTCCACTCTCTAAGCAGTCAAGGCATATTTCCAATTGGTCGGGTGGAGCAGGTCCATGGTCAACAGCAAAAGACTGTTCATGCTGGAAACCTGCCAGGTGTAAATTTGTGAAAGTATGAAGCAGGTTGTGTCTGAAAATTTAGACTTCATTAAGGCTTTATACAAATGCTCATATCGTGTTCTTTTATCAGCATCAAAACTGAACACCTGTTGTGTTTGGGTAGCAGCTGAAGTGGCAGCTGTTAAACTCAAAATTGTGATCCTTGGATTAGTTGATTGAGTGGGAAATAGAGAGACATTTGTCAGGCTTTCCTCACAAAAATCTAGCTAACAAGGCTGACAAGACACTAAGATTTGCCATGTTGTTTTAGTGCAAACCTAAAATACGGAAATTTGCAGGAGCTGTATTCTTTTGGCAACCATCTCGACAGCATTTCTCTTTTCTTCCTTCTGAGAAGCAGTGCTGTATATGACTATAGTGTCACCAAATACAGTGGTGGAAAAATTTTTTGAGACACCCTTAAAAGTTTACACACTCTCAAATATTATCATAATATATTTGTGGAAAAATCTTGTGTTTCGAAAGGTGTGGCTGCATTAGACAGACAGAAACAAATACAAATTTTATATTTTTTTGTTTCTAGAAAAACTAACAAAACTCAATTCTTGACAGTTTCAGTATGTTAGTTCTCAACATTGTCAATATCAGAGTCGACAAATAATGGAAAATGTGTTCAAAATTGAACAAAAAATAAATAAACCATCACATCAGCAAATTAATATTTAGCAGTCCTGTCGTTAGCAGCAGTAGAGCTCTAATCCTGACTGACATGTTCCCCACAAGCCTTTCACACTGTTAAGGGATTATCTTGTCTCATTCTTCTTGAATTACTGCTTTTAATTCTTCTAAATTGTTTGGTTTATGCTTTGAAACAGACCTTTTGATAATCCACCACAGATTTTCAATGGAGCTCATGTCCAGGGATTGAGCTGACCACTGTAAGCCCTCGATACTGTGCTCCTGCAGCCAAGTTCTACTGGCCCTGGATGTGTGACAAGGGGCATTATCTTGCTGAAACATCCACTTTTGACTCCGATGGAGCAGTGCACATGCAGAAGGGAGTATGTAGGTTTCAAGAATGGCACAATACTTGGCAGAGTTCAGTAACCAACACCAGCAGCACTCGTGCGTCCCTAAACCATGATACTGCCTCCACCATGCTTGACAGTAGATACTGTACATGCTGGAGATAATGTTTCACCTGGCCTTCTTTGTACCCTCATATCAGCAGGAGAAAGATAAAGCTCGAACTGGACTCATCTGACCAGTCCAGTTCTTATGTGCTTGGGTCCTACAAGTCTGGGCTAATCTCTGTGTCTCATAGATCAGGAGCTTCTTGACAACCTTCTAGGACCATTAGCCATGATCTAAAAGTGAACCATGTACTGTGTGGATGGAGCACTGGACACCAGTTTGGTTTGACCACTGCTGCTGAAGCTCCTGTGATGTAATTTGATGGTTTTCCCTGTACATGCAGATCAGGATGCAGTCATTTCTTGCTGAGGAAACCCTTGAAAAGATCTTGGTTTGTCTTCCATTTTCATCTGTCTTTCTGAAGAGTGTATCGAACTGCTGAAGGACTACATTTGTACTTCCTAGTTATCTGGCATCAGCTGTACCCTTCCTGGCTGAGAATCTGTATCTTCAGGCGTTTCCTGGGTTATTTTCCTTGTTTTAGCCATTTCTGTCTCTATAGAACTTTCAAATGTGCTGACTTTATATAGACATGAAGCACAGCAACAAAAATTGTATCTTTTAATAAAAATCACAACCTTCATTCGTGCATCACTGGTACCAAAATGACCCAATACTCAAAATGTCTTGTATATTTTTCTGAAACCAGTCAATTTTAAGTTTTTAATGGCTTTTTTAAGGATTTGTTTAGTATTTTGACTGTGACTGTACTACAAGAAATTGCACTTGAATACTTAGAAGGAAAGAAAACTCAAAAATGTGTTTTGTGTAGTATGACAAAGTTGTAACACAGACAAAATGAAAATTAAATTTTTTTGATTTTGCAACAATCAGAGAAGTATATTTCACAGAATATTTTGATTGTAAATGATTTTTTGTATGTCACAGATGAGAAATTCACCGACCACTGAAATGCTGAAAGTCCACCAATTCTATTTGTCCTGATCAATGCTGTGATTTTTGCAATTATTGCCTTTAAAACCTGCTGACTGGTTTTGGGTTCAGAAGGCTGAGGACACATTTGTTGAAAAATCAAACATCCGGCCTATTAAGTGTGAACTTATCTGTGACTCAAGGATTTTACAATGCTGCTACATGATCAGAAACACAGTGAGTTCTGGTTAACATCTTAACTCTCCTATTAGAAAACATCAGTGCCCAGAAAGACAGACAGACATTCCTCGGAAACCAAAACACCGTCAGACAGCAACAGTCAGGGCCCATAAATTTTACTGCTGGATGCACACCAGTATATCTATGCTTCAGTGTCATAACAAACCCCAAACACCCATAAAAGCTATTGCACTTACATAGTCACAGCAAAGAGCGTAGCTACTGGGAGCCTATAATGTGTTTTAAAAAACCACAAAACGAGAGTAAAACAAGCCTTCAGTAAAGACATCTAGTTAGAAAATTGTGTGCCCCCCTGCAACACCCTCTACACTGTTGCTTTGTGGTTGGTTTGCATATCTGAAGAGATTGGAAATTGAATTCAGTTATTATGCTCTAACATATACACGTTGTTTCAGTGATGGACAGAAAAAACTATCTTTGCAGATTTTATTAGCTAAATTTGAAGTTTATATTGTATTCTTGAAGGGTGGTTGTTTGTTCGTTAAGGTCTTAAGTGAGTTAAGCCCTATTCACATATAAAACAATGTGCCCATCGCTTTGGTTGCTAAGCTCTGGTTGCCTTGGTGACTTTGTTGTGTATTGTCCATCCTATTTTTTCCTAAGTGAAATAAACGAGCCTTAAAAGTCAGATTGGATGCAAGAGTTGCAAGTACCATTGTCATATTTAGCCACAATAATGAACAGCTTTTCTATTTTGATGCAGTTAAAGTGGTAACAACCAAAGCAGTGTTCATTTGTTTCCTTGTGGGAAAGATTTGGGGAACTCAGTGATGATGTCAGATGTCAGGCAGTGGTATCCTTAGTGGTATTGTAGTGTAATATTTTTTTGGGTACAATGTGGTAAAAATAAGAGATGATATCATTATGGCAAATGTTATTAGACTAAATACCATAAGTAAGACATATGTACTCAAAACATATTGGTGCAAACTTAAGGTATTGTAACTTTTAACATATATTGGAATAATATGCATGAACTGTATCACAAAACAATAAGGGTAAGATGTGGAGCAAAAACATGTCTTGGCATGTTCTCTGTAAAAGATGACCTAATGATAACTTAATGTGCATGTCTTCTGTAAAGTGATCTACCAGTGAAATATGATAACCTGACGTCACGATCTGACCAATAGATTGACAAAAGCATAATGGTGTCAGAACTGTTACTCCTATCATACGCCCTATAGGCGTGGAAAAATGACCAATGCTCACAGCATAAAAGACAGTGCACAGCTCAGTTTCTTCGGTTCTTCTTGGGGTGTTATCACTGCTAAGAATTACTTCTGAATTTTTAGCAACAAATAAATCCTGCCGCCCTCCGAATGCTGACTTCTCTGTGATTTTTTGAAGATCTGAACACAGTCAAGTCATAGACTCTGGCCTTCATTTGTAGCTTAGTTTGCACTTCATCAGTACTGGCTCAAATGCGTCATCTCAAAGTTGAGATTAGTTTAACTCCTGTACCCTCCCATTTATGTTGCAGAGTTACATTTAAATTCCATAGAATCTGATGACCACATTGCTGCTGGTCTCTTCCTGTGTGTACACTCCTTGAAGGTCCCATTTTGTGCCTCTTTTCATTAATGAAAGTCTTGCATGTACCTGGAATGTGTCTTTCAATTTTTCAGCTCAAAATACTGAAAAAAAATATTAATTTGCCATGACTGTATAATCTCTAGTTTTAGGCCTTTTCTAAATGGGCTATTTGAGTTGAGCTGTTTACACTTGACTCTTCACATCTGTAGTCCACAGTACAAAGAAAAACATTTGAACCCACAGCTTCCTACGCTGGGTGACTGTGTGTGAAGCCAAAACGTTGTATCACTTCTAACTTTCTCTCTGCCTGGCTGAATCATTTGGCAGGAAAATACTGAAATCACTGCACAGCTGTTGTTTGTAACTCTTACGTATGGTGAGGTCGTCAGACAATGCTGCGGTTCTAAAATCAGTAGTTCTGCAGTATGAAGGACAGCTTGGAAATGGCTAGCTCTGAATTTAATAAAATGGGTTTGCAAGATTGAAACTACATTTTATGACCTTGCATGATGTTTCAGAAGGCTGAATTTGCAAACTTTATTGTGTATTCGAGTGCTTCTATCTTCTTGTTTTTCCAACATTTTATCAGAATATCAAATTTGTCACCTTCCCACGCATTTGCAGGCTGGTGAGTCACGTGATTTCTGGCAATGTTGTCTCAGAGCTTTGGTCTGATTACATTTTTTTCAGCTCACCAAACCATTATGCAAGTTGTCAAAACTTATTTTTATTCTCTGTAGATGTTAACTTTTCAAAACTTTTTTTTCTGTTTCAAAATATGACTTAGTGTTCATCCCATAGTTTCACAGCAATTGATTGAGTAGTTGTTTGGACATTTTACTCAAACTGCAAATTTCAATTTCATGATGCCACTAGAGAAGGAGTCACAGCATCACCACAGTTAACAGGATACATTATCTGGAAACCATGACAGTCCATACACAAATCAACCTTGTTTTATCCAGTGCATACTGTATATATCACAGTTCATCACAGAAGAGATTTGACTCTGGACTTTGACTATACATAGTAACAATGGGCAAAATATTGAAAGCATACAAAATGCTTTCTATATATACGAATCGTATATATAAAGCCCCCCACATTCACCTCCACACCAGTCTTTCACAAAATTTACATCAGGTAAACAGGCTCACATTTGAAGCAGGCAGACTCAACTACTCATTAGGTAATCAGATCAGGTTTTACATATGTCATGTTAAGAGTTTTACAGCATATTCTGGGAATGTTCTGTGTTTTTTGGTCATAAATTCTGGTTATGTAATCACAGGATTACAGTTGGAGCACACTGATGGCACTGCTTTCTCTGAACATGATGTGGTAAAACGATCAGCGTTTGTATGTACTGTACACTGAGGCCTTGACTACTCTGCCTCTCAGATGCTGGTTTGAGGACTGACACCAAGGCCTTAACAAAACCGTAATGAGTTTTGTGTCACTAAACAGGAAAGTTGATGGACTAAACACATGTATTTAACATTTTTAATAAGATCTCAATTATATCAGTTTGTCATGGTGCAGTTTTAAAAATAGTTGCTCTGTGAGCTCTGAATTGCAAGCGAGAGATGATGAATGTAGTCAATAAAGCCTTGGATGGAGTCAATAACCCCTTTGATGCTGATGGTCGGTCTGAGTCACTGAAAACAGGAAAGTTGGTTATTTCTGGTTGGATGGCCATAATGTCTTCAGTTTTCCAATGTTGAGGGTCAACTGCAATAACATGAGTATGAAATACAATTTTCACAATAACCATGTGAGATAATGCTTCATTTTAGCAATCAAATAATCTTGGCATTGGTTGGTTTGACTAAAAATTGCAGTGCTGTCTTTCTCACACTGTTTTCACGCTGATTATTTCTCAGATAAACTACTTCTATAAAACCATTATTCAGTCAAAATTGCATGAATCCATGCTGAACCAGTGAGCCTCTGCATCATTTTTTCTGCCATCTAACAACATCATTCTAACCTACAGTGTTGTATATAAAAGCATGTACTTTCATTTTTTCCTGTCAGGGAAATTAATTTTAATGACCAACCATTACAAGACTAGTGCAGCACCACCTTTGACAGGCTGTTGGAAGGAGTTCACTGCTCTGTGTAGGAGACACATGCTCAGAGTGATGGTGGATCACTCTATTTTTCCATTTATCCTATGGATGGATGGAAAGTTGTTATGCTGTCATGTTCTCATGTACCCGCATTGTAAAACCATCAGGGGGTACAAGTGAAAGCTTTTGCAGGTTTAATCTTGTATTGGATGATAGAACATCATCATGAAACACAGAGGTCTTGAGTAAACATCAATGTTCACAGCAATTTTTCAGAGAATAACTTGATTAAAATGTGAGTTACAGTCATCCCAGATGACTCTGTTATATAACAGAATTTATATAGTAGCATAATAGATTGCAGTTTTTTTACTCATCAAGAATATCAAACGTATTTTTTCTACATGCAGCAGATACTGGATAAATCCTTTCCTCTTGTAAAACTTTAACTCCTATGTTATATGAGGATTTTTTCTGTTTACAGCCTACAGCCCCAATCATTAAAAATGATTAAAATAATATATAGTTCACTCATTATATCAATCATCAGGAATCATATGTGAATATAATCATTCTTATATTCATGTTTGGGCTGCACAGTGGAGTAGTGGTTAGCACTTTCACCTTGCAGCAAGAAGATCTTTCTGCATGGAGTTTGCATGTTCTCCCTGTGCATGCGTGGGTTTTCTCCGGGTACTCCAGCTTCCTCCCACAGTCCAAAAATATACTGAGGTTAATTGATAAATCTAAATTGCCCGTAGGTGTGAATGTGAGTGTGAGTGTTTGTCTGTATATGTAGCCCTGCGACAGACTGGCGACCTGTCCAGGGTGTCCCCTGCCTTCGCCCGAGTCAGCTGGGATAGGCTCCAGCACCCCCTGCGACCCTAATGAGGATAAAGCGGTGTATAGAGGATGAATGGATGGATGGATATTCATGTTTCAACATCTTTCACTGAATTTGCATGGTTCACAGAGTGCAAGCACCTGTATGGCTTTGAATTTGTTATACAAAGAGAAAACATAGCAGTAAATTAAAATAAAATAGAAACATTTTTTTTTTGTCCAGAAAACACATTGATACTCAAGCTAAGCGATGATTTTGTGGAAGTATGAGGAATTAGGTAAGTAGGTGGTAGTCACCTTCTTTCTGTCTTTGAAGTTCTTCATGTATACAGCTAACATATGAAGTCTTTACTTTGACAGCAGCAGCTAAAACGGGAATATACTGGTAAAATGTGGAGCTGCTGTACCAGACTGTCATAAGTGGAAAAACTGAACTGACGCTTAAATTCAGACTCTTAGATTTTTCTCAAAGATGAAGTAAAGATCTGTGTATTGTGAAGAAAAATAATTAAGAAAGAGTCAGAGATGCACTGGGAACATTGGTGCCTTGACATTTCCCCACATTACAGAACAAAGTAAAAATCCTGACACTGAGAATACCCGTGAATGGTGTACTGGCCAAAGTGAGGTCCTCTGTACTGTGACTTGTGATTGTTGGAGCATCTTGCAGTGACGGAAGAGAAATGAGTTGGACAGAAGTCTGTCCAGCTGTCAGGCTTCAATACAGATGAGTTACTAATAGTTTGGAAATGAAGACACATGGGAGGATATGAAATTGTCACTAAGTCAAAAGAAAACCCGAAATCCCTGAGGACGTATACGCTTCCCTCTAGGAAAACATACATCTAAAATCTTGGGGTTTTTTTTGCTTTTTTTGTTTTTGTTTTTTTTTAAAAAGTGAATATGTGTGAAATTTTTTCACCCTTACTATCCCATTTCAAGAATTGTGATGACATTGTGAAACGGGGTATTACCAAGCTAGCATCACTTTCAAATCGCTGAAACAAATGTGTTTGCTTTAGCGAACTCACCTTGCCCTCTGGCAGATTTTGCTTGGTTTCTTTTAGGGAAATAAGATTTTGGGATTCAACACTACACTGAATCACTTGTCCGGACAGATAGATTTTGCAGCGCTGGAGAAAGAAAAAAACGATTCTCATTTCCAGGTGACGCCAACAGTTTTTTTTTTTTTTTTAATTCAACAAGAGGCCATGAATGGCTTCTGCAGACGTAAAGGTCATATCACTCCCTCAGCATGTGAGAGGCTGATGTTAGCTTAAAAGTTGAGGTAAAAATGAAGGAAAAGTCAAAAGCAAATATAGAGAATTTCCCCATAAGCGAAGCATTGCATAACAACACTTTGACAGTGATGCCTTGTCCTAAATCCCCTGGTGGTATATGAAACTTTGGCTAGTTAGGTTTGTAAATCAAAGCCTGACTGACAGACTCTAATGATATTGAGCAAAGTGCCATGTCTGCAAAACGGTGGATATGACGTGCACACATAGTGACAGGACTGCATTTATGAATATAGAACAGAATGAATAAAAATGCAAGAACACATTCAGAAACCTTCACTGAAGATGTGGTTTGATGTTAGACCAGGTCCCTGCATAAAGAAGAATTTATAGACTTTCTGCTTTTGTTATTATGTGAAGGGAGAATTGCTCTTTAGAAAAAGTATAGAAACATTCACACACACCTGAAGTCTCATAAAAACGCGGCCATTTCTTCATGGCATTATTGCAGAACGGGACACACGAGACTTTAATACACCCAACATATAAGTGCACACACCGAAAGCATACTGACATACTAGAAGTTCTCACACACACTCATTCACCTTATTGGCTTTCACTAAGTCAGCCAGGAAGATCATCTAGTGTGTCTGGTGTCCCTCTCTGTTCAGGGATTTACTGTCCCTCTCTGAGGAACCGTTAGGTAATGCCGTTTCACTGCCCAGAAATCCTGTGATTCTTAAGAACACAACCACACCAAGTGCAGAAAAAACTATCAGGAGCACCTGCTGTTTCCATGAACCTGGCTGACCACATGAACCAGGGCGAAACCCCTGATCCCTCACTCAAATCACCCAATAAATTGCCGTGTGCCATGACGGATTTTGACAGGCGGAAAGAGGGTTTTTGAGCCTTGAGACAGTTTAGACACAGATTGTTAGAAGTCATGTGTAATTTAATATAACAGTCACCGAAACTGCCAAGTGCAATAAATAAAATGGGATTTGTGTTGGTGACATTTCTCAAGACATTCAGGAGATGTCATATGAGGTGCAAAGGGCTAGGCATTTGAGAATGTGTACCATTATTTTTACTATTCTGTTTGTAAGTAATATTTAACAGTAAACTAGCAGCATGGCATGCAGTAGGCTTGTAGCTGAAGCAAAGAAGATATTTATTGTGTCGTATCGCCTTTATGTCTCTGTAGTAGTTTTTTAGAAGCCTGGACTATTATTTTAACAGCTAGTTTTTTCAAACATTGCATGACACATAATTTTGAACTTTTTGCAACAATGATTGTTCAGGATACTGCCAAGATGTAGCAGCTGCCCGTTCAGCATGATTGGTTAGTATATACTTTTGTACCATGAATACTGGTGCAAAATAGGCACAAAATATGCATACTCTGTCAAGATAAGTGTAGGAGTATAAGCCATTTGGTCCTTGTACAGCCAAAATTAGAGCAGTGTTTGTATTCTTGGCACAGAGTAACACATTTCCAGTGGGTGGATCCAGCTGGACTCCACCATATTTGCCCCTTGACTCTGATCCTTGGTTAGTTTGCCACATAGTGTGAGAGTCAGCACCTTCAAGTCATTGCTCTCTGCTGGATACTGTTAGATTGCACCATCTGGGTTAGTGTTGAGCCACTACCCCAAGGAAAGGAGTTAGTATCAGCTGCAATGCAGGTGTTTAACCAGACTGTCGTGGTGAAGAGGAAACTTATCCAAACGGCAAAGATCTTGATTTACCATTCGGTCTATATTTCAACCCTCACCTGTGGTCTTGAGCTCTGGGTAGTGACCAAAAGAATGAGGTTGTTGATATAGGCATCTGAAATTGGCTTCTTCCGTAGCATGGTCAGGCTCAGCCTTAGAGGTAGGGTGTGTAGCTCAGACACATGGAGAGACATCGAAGGAGAGTTATTGGTCCTTTGCATCAAATGGTGCCTATTTGAGGTGGTTGGTGCATCTGATTAGGATGCCTTCTGGGTGCCATTCTTTGAAGGCTTTTCTGACATGTTCAACTTGGGGGAAACTCCGGAGTAGACCCAGAACTTATGGAGGGACTACATATCTCATCTGGCCTGGGAACTGAAAAATGTTGCTTGCAAGAGGGACATCTGGACTCCCCTACATAACCTACTGCCACTGTGATGCGACCTGGGATAAATGAAAGAAAATGAATAGATAAAATCTGTCTCGTAATGAACGGCTGACAATTGATTAAAAAAATAAATAGCTTTTTTTAATCAGCTGTCTTCATCCATACATCTATTTTCTTCCTGGGAGACAGCAGACGAAGCAGATCATTACAGAGGTCCCTCTCCCTAGCGATGGTTTCCAGTTCTTCTGGGGCCATCCCCGAGGAATTACAAGGACAGATGAGATATATAATCCCTTCAAACAAGCTTTGAGTCGACCCCGTGGTCTCTTCTGAGGCGGATGTGCTTGGAAAACCTCAGAAGGAAGTCTCCCAGGGAGGATCTGAATACGATGTCAAAACCACCTCAGCTGGCTCTTTTTGACGTGAAGGAGCACTACTTCAAGTTCCCTCTGGATGTCCGAACTTCTCACCCTGTCTCTAAAGCTGAGCCTAGCCACCCTACAAAGAAAGCTCATTTCGACCACTTTAATCCATGTATCACATTTTTTCTGTCATTACCTAGAACCCATGACCACAGATGAGATTTGAAACGGAGATGGACCAACTGTCTTCATCAGGTCAAAACTATAAGCATCCTTTACCCAATAAGGCTCAGCTGTGCTTTGTGTTTGGTGCTAATGTTTGCAGATGTTAATATGCCAGTAAGTTCAACCGAGGTTATGAAGATTGTAAAAATTCTGAGAAACATCTGTATGTTATGCAAAATGCTGCCATTTCGTGTATGTTAATATCCTGATGTTAAAATTAAACTTAAAGAACCATTGTGTCTCAATAGGGCCCCAAAGTGCAGTTATTGTTACTGTAAACTTACAGGAACATGCAGTATAATCTTCAAGAAAAAAATGCCTGTTGCGTGTAATGGTAAATTCTGATTAGAAATAAATGATCTGTATCGTCCTCCTTTAGGATTGTATTATTATATTATAATCTGATTCAGTTGTATGGTATGTATGCTACAAATATTTCAAAAATATGTCAGTCACTGGCAGATTTATGCAACAGGAATATTCTTTTTTCCTATATCTGTCTGAAATTACAGTGAGATAAAACTGTATTTTTATTTTTTATTTTTTTTTACATGAGATTACTGTAACATCATAATCTCTTACTTCCTACCCCTGGTTTCCTATGACATCCTGACAGGGTAATAAGTTCTGCACTTTGTTTTCATAGGTGTGAGCAGTTACTGCTCAATATACTGTGTTAATGGCCTTGCCGGCCGGTGTCTCTCCAGTTTCGAGTTTAATGAAATAATGATGACGGATGGTAGAATTAGTAACCAGAAATCTGACAGCTGAGGGGGGCAATTGTGAGGACGAGTCACCACCTCGGTTTCTGTACCTGTCCATCTTTTCTTTCTTTATCCGAGCCATGCTGGAAGGTTAAGTAAATTTAGGATCAGAAAAAGCTCAAAAGCCAGATATGATCTAAACTTGAGCAGTTCACTCAAACTTATTTGTGTACACAATAACTGTATTTGTGTTTGCATGGATGTAGTTTTGAATCTGAGTTCTTCTCAAAAGATATTCTTGGGGCATATTATTGCAACTGTGACTAACATCAATTCCACCTATTTAAATCTGCCCACCATCTACATGTTAACATGCCTATGTAGTGTGTTTCATTGGCTGGAAGACACATCATGAGCAAAATAAGCATGCAACACCATGGCAAGTTGCAGTTACCATTGGAAAAACATGGATTTTGGCAGCCAGATTTCATTAAGCACAAAACTAGGAGACCAATTCAATCAACTTGAAGGGTGGGCCTTCCTATATGAGTATTCTTCTTGAGAACTGGTGTCTGGCTGAAAATGTATGGCTGAATTACATCAATAATACAACTTGGCATTGTGTAGTGTAGAATAGTTTTTCCGTGTTTAAGCACAGCTGCTGTGGTGTGCTCGAGGTGCAGCAAGTAGTGGAAGGGTAGTTAGAGTTTTTGGCAGGGATCTGAATATTCTGAAGGATGCAGACCTAAACCTTTTTAAGACAGGAAGAGATTATTTTCATGGTAAAAAAAAAACACTTCTAATTATGTAATTTTGAGTCACAGAGTTGAGCTTTTAGGGGTTTAATCTATAACTTTAGAGGGACTTGAATGTTACACACGTATATAAACACTGTGTTCATTTTTACATTTCAGTTGCACATTTTTTACTGGCTTCATAAACATTATATTTTCCAGAAACACAGATTCTAATAAAATAAACAAAGCCTTGGATACAAGACCAGACTCACTTCAACACACAGCATATGTGAGGTATTTTCTGCATCACTGTATCCATGGAAACTATTGTGTTCGCTTTTGCTGGAAAAAATCATAAGCTTCATCAATTTGATAGTCATTAAAACCAGAGGTTTAACCCACATAGAAAGTTGAAGGAGAAAAAAAAGTCCATGTGGCACGCAGAGCAGCTGTGCTGCTGGAAACCTTAGCATAAAACAAGTCTGTTTATCAGCTGCACACTGTGCTTTCAGATCTTCTTCGTTCTCTCAGATTGGAAAATTTTCTGAGTTAGAGCTTCATATACATGCAAGAATTGTACTTTATGGCAAAATGCGAAGCTGTTTCTTTTAGTCTGCATATATATTTCCTGTGAATATAAAAATGAAGTGTATGCTCTTATAGATTGCTGAACTAGATCTACTTTTTCATTGCAATTGAAATTATGGATTGCTGGTACAGCATCATTTAATCATTTTTTTGCAATGAATTGAAACTGCAATATCTGACTTGACTTTATACTATACCAAAAATACAGTACACTGCCATAACATTGTTCAATCATTAGTCGCAATGACTTGAAACTGCAGTATCTGACTTTACTTTATACTATACCAAAAAAGAGCAATAATAGCAGACCAGAGAGGCTGATTAGAAAAGTCCTTCCAAATAAGTTGCTGAAATTTGGCATTAGTGGAATGGAAAAAGTTGTAGTCATGGAAGTGATTTCAAATTTTACAACCTCACAGCAGAGTTTCATGAGTACTATCTGTTCTGGCTTTTTGTCCATGTGTAAACACAGTTATAACTGACTAAAAATTGACTTTCTGGAAAAGTCCCTCCAGCATTGAGATTTTCATAAATTCTATTTGCAGAGTTGAGCTGTAGACAGGGAAAACTGAAACTTTTGGCAACGATGACACGGACACTTATGTGATTCAATCTTATTAGTCAATGCATATTCTTCCCTGATTCATTACGCCCCTGCCAAATGGCTCTACACCTGATCACTCAACTGTCTGCTTCCTGTTCACTCTATAACATACATGTCCAGTGTGCTTTAATGGTAATGGATTACGCCTTTGAGTTAGTGTGGGTAGAGATTGTTTCTGAAACAACTGAAACACTTGCCTGGACAGAGATCATTTATTTATTTTCAAAAGTCTTTTAAGATGAGATGTATTTGTGTGAATGTAGCGTTAGTTTCAGATCATGTTGTTACAGTTTATTTTGAGCCAGAACACATAATCCCATCTCAGAAATAAAGAGACCTGAAATACAAAGAAGAGAGCTTGGTTAGAGTCTTGAGCGAGAGTTATGCTAATACTTAATAAATTTGCTGTAGTGTGAAATCAAAGAATTCATAAAATGTTGTTGTTAGTCAGTTCAACTGGGCTGTTTTCATGCATCATCACATATATTACTTTCTCCTTTTAAATTAGACAGTTCTAGGTCGCCTATTGTCTGTAACTACTTAGTGGTGGCTTTCTCTTGGCTCCTCACGGCTACCTATCATGCACTTATGGAAATGTCACCCTGTGACATAAGATTCTGATTAGAACCGACTCAGCTCATGTGGAAAACAGATGGTGAATTGACTGAAGAGACGACTTTAAAGCAGCCCGTTGTAAAGTCACGATCGAAGTTCTTTTCAGCTGGTGCAACATGCTGCAGCTTCCCATCCTCTGTTATGACCCTGTAAAGGAATACACAGATCAAAAATCAACAGTATAATTTAAATTATTGATCCTGCATGCCTCAAGGCACCTAGTTAGATAATCTATTGCAGGGTTAATGCATAATCCCAGATCTGTACAACTGCTGACATGCAATCATTTACTCTGGCCATACGCCTGTCTGTCTGTTCTGTATATCCCTGTGTGTATAATATGTACAATCATCTGCGCTGGCCTTTACACTCTAAGTCAAGTGAAGGATTCGTCTCTCAAACAGCTTCCTGGCTCAACATTTGGAAAGCAGACTGTTATTGATCTATGATGGAATGAAGCACTGCCACATGATCTGGATTTATTCTTCATGTATTCCTAGAAGAAAACTGAAGAAAGCTTTTGACGTATTTAAACCCAATATGGTCTGCTTCTGCAGATGGTTAAATGTTTCTTGCAAATAGCTCAGTTTGGGATCAGCAGCGAGCATGGTGTGTTTTTTTTTTTTTTACTTTGGAAAGACAACAAAAGGTCTGTGAAAACAAGCTCTTGTTTTCAGGTGTGGGTTAAGTTGCAAGTATGTTAAATGAGCATCCAAAGAGGCTTGGAAAGTCAAGTTTGGATGCATGATGAAGAGTGATGTTATTCTGTTTCTTTATTTATCTTCTGGGACCATGACTCATCCCAATTTAAAATGTGGCCGCTCAAAACAGATAGAAACTTTTAGTAGTATTTGTGTGACACAAAGCATGCCTCGACTTTATGTGATGATTTTAACCCATTCATCCCAGTGTTCCAAGGTCAGATTCACAACAGCAGGATCAGTTGGAGTGTTTTTGAAAAAGCAGTATGTCTTCAGCCCTACAGTGATGGGAAGTCCAACCGACACTGCTCCTATTTCTTCACCTATCTTTTTGTAGCTTTTTCTTTGTTTACCACTAAAATTGTCTACTGTGACATTTGTCATTACTGAACAGTTTCAAAATATACCGTGCCACAGATGTCGGCTCTTGTTGCCCACTTGTCATTGGCCTGACCAGAGCAGCATTTAAAAGGGCCGGAGGACTGAGAGCCAGTGTCCAAATCTGTCTGTCCGATGATGGATCTCAGCATTTTTGGGGGATTATTATAATTACTTTCTGTCTGCCATCACTCTCTCTTTTCAGCAAATCAGGATTAATGTAGAAAAGTCCATGTTTACTGTTAAACATGAATAAACACAAAATATAGGCTTTTCAACAAAGTTTTTTGGTGGAATTTTAGGTATTATAAATTTTGACCCCATGATTTTCATCAAATGTACTCTGCAGTACATTGGTTCAAGACATTAATTGTCTCCTTGATTATTAATAATTAGTATCAACCCTTAACAAAGCAAATTGGTTGACCCAGTTCTTTTTAGCCTCGTCTGTCAGGAAAAACTGTTTCATATAAAGCAGTTGTTGGCAGACAGTTATGAGACAAGAGTCAAGCTAAGCTAATGAGCTATCAGGTTTGCTAACTGGCTATGAGCAGGCTTGTTAGCTTTGATAAAGGGCTACAGTGGGAAAAAATGCCAGAGGAGACGGAATAAAAGATTTTAAAGAATATGATATTAATTTCCAGTAGCTGTTGGAACTGACTAGCACAAGCTCATCCAGTCAGCAAGTTTACATTTAACTCGCCCAGTATAGTCGCAAGTCATCAGTACCTCACCAAAATTCTTGAACCAAACCTATCGTCAAACTCAGAGTAGTTTTGTCCTTCCACTTTCTAGTTTCACCAGGACCTGAGCCTGAATATCGGTGCTTTTATTGTCATTGCACAAGTAAAAGAAAATTGAAGTCTTTATTGACAACACAGTATACCATAGTACAAAGTGAAACAAATAGTCAGTGTTATGTATCGGGCATGTTTTAGAAAATAGTGATAGATGAAATTTGATGATGTATTAGTTCACTTTTGAATGGGAAAATTATCAGAACTCACACAAAAAAGAGGACTTGGCAGCTCCGAGAGAATCTGCTAGTCATGGAAGCTCTTAGTATTTTGTCCACCGGCTATACATTCTGGTGTATACATGGTACATAGTCCGACCTGTGTGTGTTTTTCTCTATGTTTATATGAACCACATGGCATCTGTCAAGTGTCGGCTCCTCCCACCTCAGACACATGTGAGCAGAAGGAAAAACCACAGAAAACCCCAGAAACTTGGCAGTAGAAACTGGGTCACCACCTTCACAGGCTGGCTTGTTTGGGAAACACACACAAACACAACACAACACGTTGAGTGAAAATGTGAAAACGTGACTTGGACTCATACTGAAAAAAAATATACAAGATAATTGAAACAACCTGATTTTTAGGTTTTTAAAATCTGTTTTTATTGAAATAATAACTGAGAAATGGTTTTATTGGGTCGAGAGGTAATCACTCCTCTCACTCATCTCCGTACTTTTCTTTTCCAGTCTTCTCCTTCTCCCTTCTATTTGTATATTTAGCTGTCTTTCTCATAATCTTCGTCTTCCAATTTGATTCCTGTGGTTTCTCCAGCAGCGTAGGGTCTATCCAGCAGTCTATTTCTCAGATAAGCTATTTCAGGGTCTTCCAACATTGTGTGGGTCTACAAACCCCATTAGGCCAGAGATGACAATATAATCTACTTTAACAGACCCAGCTGAGGAATTAGAGATGGTCTTTTTGCCTTGTTAAAACCCAAGATATTGAATGAGGCATTCAGAGGCACAAAAAAAACAACCCACAAAGCCCTGCATGTTTGATGTTGAGGCCAGTCATTATTATAAAAATGGATAAGATGCAACAAAATAGTAGACACATTGGAAGCACATTCCTGCTGCAATAGTGGTGACCTGCCAAAGCAGCCAATGGAGTTGGCACCTTTCAGGCTGCAGCCAGCATTTACAAGCACGTGTCTGGTGTTTATTAACCACCAGACATTTTTCTTGGCAGGATTGAAGGGCCCTATGAAACAGTATGTGGACCCATTGGATAGTGAAACGCACCATTGAAATAAATTCAAATGGAAATCTTGCATTTAGTGGGGAACTCATCTCAGCAGGAGGCCTCACCTTCTCAGTGTTGGTGCAGCCACTGTATTCCACCACATTTTTGTGGATAATAATCCTCTGTCAGGCTTTATTTGGACTGTGCCCAGTCGAGTTGGGAGGAGAACAGAATAGAAAACAGAAGAGAGAAAATGTCAGAGGGAGAAACCACAGAGAGGTGAGAGGAGATGTGACAGGAAAGGTGAGAAGAGCAGGGAGAGAGGAAAGGGAGATACAAAGAGGAAGTGTGAAAATCCAGCCATTTCCTCCATGTCCATCATCGACCGATTCATCGGTTGAACCCTGACCTGACCTCATGCACACACGAACACTTCAATCATTGTCACATTCAGTACTTTGCACAGAGAGTGTGCAAATCTGACATAACAAGGAAGTAGCATTTCATCAAGTGATCCAACTGTTAGGTCTGTCATTAAAGCTGTTTTTTTTATTGTTCCTGATGTGCGAAAATCACTGAACAGGTAGCAGCAGCAGTCAGTGGGTTGTAAATGAAAACCATCCTCTGAACTACATTTCTTTTACGTAACTAAGCATTGTTGTCACTTTGTCAGTCTATATCATATGGTGCATGGTACAAGAGGCACTGATTAATCACAGAATGATTGAAATTAAAATTCAATATACAGTATCTACATATTCACTTAAAATCACAGTGCCTTGAAATGTGTAAATACTGTATACTGAATTTTAATTTCATTTAGGATTCTATGGATTTTAAAATTAGAACAGTTTTTATAGTATATATATATATATATATATATATGCATATATATGCTGTGTATATGCAATATATGAATAGGGAGGCGTAGCTCCGTGGGTAGAGTGACTGTCTGGGACCCAGGAGGCTGGGGTTTGATTCCAGGTATGAGTGAGTGATGCATAGGGTGGCATAGCTCAGGTGTGAGTGAGATATGCATATGGAGGCATTGCTCTGTGGGAAGAGTGGCTGTCTGGCACCGAGGAGACTGGGGTCCGATTCCAGGTGTGAGCAAGTGAGTGATGCATAGGGTGGCATAGCTCAGGTGTCAGTGAGACATGCATAGGGAGGCATAGCCCAGTGGGAAGAGTGGCTGTCTGGCACCCAGGAGGGTGGGGTTCGATTCCAGGTGTGTGTGTGAGTGATGCGTAGGATGGCATAACTCAAGTGTTAGAGAGACATGCATAGGGAGGCATAGCTCAGTGGGAAGAGTGGAGGTCTGGCACGCAGGTGGCTGGGGTTCGATTCCAGGAGTGAGTGAGTGAGGCATGCATAGGGAGTATAGCTGAGTGAGGTATGCATAGGGAGTATAGCTCAGTGGGTAGAGAGGAGGTCTGGCATCCAGGAGGCTGGGGTTTGATTCCAGGAGTGAGTGAGGCATGCATAGGGAGTATAGCGGAGGGAGGTATGAATAGGGAGTATCTCCCAGTGGGTAGAGAGGAGGTCTGGCACGCAGGTGGCTCAGGTTTGATTCCAGGTGTGAGTGAGGCATGCATAGGGAGTATAGCTGAGTGAGGGAGGTATGCATAGGGAGTATCGCTCAGTGGGGAGAGAGGAGGTCTGGCACGCAGGTGGCTGGGGTTCGATTCCAGGAGTGAGTGAGGCATGCACAGGGAGTATAGCTGAGTGCGTGAGGCATGCACAGGGAGTATAACTTAGTTGGCAGAGTGGAGGTCTGGCACCCAGGAGGCTGGGGTTCGATTCCAGGTGGGAGTGAGTGAGGCACGCATAGGGAGTATAGCTGAGTGAGGTATGCATAGGGAGTATAGCTCAGTGGGAAGAGAGGAGGTCTGGCATGCAGGTGGCTGGGGTTCGATTCCAGGTGTGAGTGAGTGAGGTATGCATAGGGAGTATAGCTCAGTGGGCAGAGAGGAGGTCTGGCATCCAGGAGGCCTGGGTTCGATTCCAGGTGTGAGTGAAGCATGGAAAGGGAGTATTGCTGAGTGAGTGAGGGAGGAATGCATTGGGAGTATAGCTCAGTGGGTAGAGAGGAGGTCTGGCACGCAGGTGGCTCGGGCTCGATTCCAGGTGTGAGTGAGGTATGCATAGGGATTATAGCTGAGTGAGTGGGGTATGCAAAGGGAGTATAGCTCAGTGGGTGGAGAGGAGGTCTGGCACACAGGAGGCTGGGGTTCGATTCCAGGTGGGAGTGAGTGAGGCACGCATAGGGAATATAGGTGAGTGAGGTATGCATAGGGAGTATAGCTCAGTGGGAAGAGAGGAGGTCTGGCATGCAGGTGGCTGGGGTTCGATTCCAGGTGTGAGTGAGTGAGGCACGCATAGGGAGTATAGCTCAGTGGGTAGAGTGGAGGTCTGGCACCCAGGAGGCTGGGGTTCGATTCCAGGTGTGAGTGAGTGAGACATGCATAGGGAGGCATAGCTCAGTGGGTAGTGTGGCTGTCTGGCACCCAGTAACATGTGTAACTTTAAGCTTTGATTTATAAAAATTTCCATCACCTGTACAGTCATTATGAATTGGGAAATTAGAAATAGAGACTAAAACAGTTTTTGCACCAACCTTTAAACATATTTTTTCTGTTGTAATGTTGGACATTCGCTTTTGGATTCAGTCTCAAGAGGCCGTTCCAGTTTCTGATTTGGTTTTATTTCTCAACCATTAAGTGTTGGTAATGTGTACTGCAAGCTCCTGTTGTAGCAATGTTCTGCTACGGGGCCACTATGTGCCTTTTTCCCACATGTAAACGTGCCGCATCTGAAAAATGAGATGCTTCTTGATTTCAAGCTGGACCAATATGGTGGCTTGGTCGCAAACTTTATCTTTTATTATGAAAACAAAGCATTTCTGAGAGCATTTGAGGCAAGTAATAAGCTGTACAGTAGCTGAATTTGTCTTCGTTTTAGTTCACTGATGGCTAGTTTAGACGTTTGATGAAAATTTCGTAATGCATCAGACCTCTGCATGCCACATTGAATTTGCATCAAGTAGAATTCGAGCCTACTCTATGCAAAGGAGTTGCGGCCCGCTCCAGGGAGATGCACCGAATCACAGTTCAAAACGCACTGCAAACGGACCAGCATGCGGCGTGAGACTTTTCACGTGGACAGTGAATGAGATGCGGGAAATCGCCGGATCTAGTGGACACTTACCTTTACATTTGTTACAATCGAAAGGTCGATAGTTTAGCAAGAGAGCTAAGTTAACCACCAGCACCTACCCGATAAACAGAAAACAGGCCAACTCCATGCCACTCAGCATCCCCAGCCCTTCAGTGCTCATCAGTGAATGAAAGACAACCACAGATTCACTCTTGTCTTGGAACAAACTTTGTTCACTTGGCTTATTTGCTGCTCACAGTCTGGCACCCAGTCGCAGTCTTATTCATCATTACAGCTTTCAGAATCAAAACAACAAGAACAACCTCCAAGCAGGTGTTCTTTCCTTTGAATTATCCATTTTCATGACTTTGCTAACACTTTCCTGCATGCAAATGTCCCTTTGTCACTATTTTGCAGAACCTGCTACATTCTAGGCTTAGAACGACCCAAGATGATTGTGATTAGTTTAAAGCCAGAGTCATTTTTTACCCCCAATAGCTGAATGATAATGAGGTGCAGTCGGAGCGTTCTGCAGTGCTGACACAGCAAGACCCAACATCATCTGTACACCATTATTGACTAATGGACTGGTGGCTACACACCCTCTGCCCAAATGTTGCAGGCCAGAAATGCTCCAAACACAGCAAAAAAGGAATAGACAAAGAACATTTAGGCAGGGACCTCTATTATCTATACTTTCTTTCTTAGGAAAATCCTGCATTTAATATATTTAATCTTTTCTAATTTTATTTTGATGTCCATACTCTGCAACAGTCAAGGGTATAATTATTTTTGACTTTGTGAATAAACTCACATTTTGATAGTTTATATAAAGAAAGTAGTATTGTACAGCTCGATTTTCAGAGTATATACTTAACTTTTAATTTTAATGTTACTATCCTGCCTTTTTGTTCTTTTATGTTGTTGTATGTAAGCCGCTGAACACAATTTCTTTCGGGATTCATTATCTATCTATCCATCTATCTATCTATCTATCTATCTATCTATCTATCTATCTATCTATCTATCTATCTATCTATCTATCTATCTATCTATCTATCACCTCCTGTAGTAGTTAAAGTAAGTGAATGATATTCACTCTCAGTTCGAAAAGACAGCTGTTAACTTAAAAGTATCTATTAATTAAGATATGTGTCCATTCAGACATTGCAACACAATGAACTAATATTAACCATTAAAACCAGCAGTGCACTTTTCTCTCATTTTGTCCACATAGTGAGAGCTTTTTTGGAGTTGTCGCTGGAAAAATGTGATGATGAGCTGGGCTTTATACTCAGCTGCAGCAGCAGGTCGATGGTCCTGTACAGTGTGAGAGGAGAAGTTGTAGATTCTGATTGTACAAGAAGGCTGAAGCTGAATGATACACCGTTATGTACCAAATGGTTCTAGATGAAAACACTTGTCATTATATCTCTATTCACCGTACAGCTCTTATATTGAGTCAGTGCAGTGCCAGTAGTCTCATTAAGTGAAGATAAGACTATACAGATAACACACTATAGAATATGAACACTCAAATATGGGAAGATATATGTTGTTTTCTATGGGATGGATGGATGGATGGATGGATGGATGGATGGATGGATGGATGGATAGATGTGAATTTAATTGAGTTTTGGATCCTGATATTTGATAACTGATTTGTTTGAGGTCAGTCTTTTAATGCTATATGTAAATGAATAACTAATACTGTAAGACAAGCAGCTTTCAGTGACTTTAATTTAGTAGAATTAGCTGTCAGAGTAATAAGTTTGGAGACTCCTGCTTGTTAAGCCTTTTAATGGGGGAAAAATGTCAGAAACCACAGAAAGAAAAACAGACCAACAGACACAAGATGTGTGCCTATAAAAAGGACTGTAGTAAATTTATGGTATAGACAGGCAAGTACAGTGAATTTGTTATATTTAGGACTGGGCCCATTTGCAAGAACCATTTCATTTTTAAACTTATTCCTCCCATGACTTTGACCCTTGTCTAACCGCCAACAAGAAAAAAAGCCCTGCTCTCCCACCTGAACCCTGTAACACAGCATAATACTATAACATGGATTATTGTTAAGTGCCTTGCCCAAGGGCAGCTTGATGATATTTCCTGCAGGAGCGGAGAGCGTTAGTCATTCACCTATCCTTTTCTCAAATTTTCCATTTCTTCAAACAAGCCAGCTTCTCTTAAATCTACAAGCTTAGTCAGTATTCGCAGTGGAAGATTTGACTGCTTTAAACATACTGATGGTTTTGTACGTCTCCAGTCATTGAATTGTAGTCTGCTGATGGTCTTGAGGTTCAAGCAGACACTTATTTCCTCTCAAAGAGTTCCAGAAGCCCCATGAAAACCTCTTCCCCTTTGCACAGTGCCCTTTGGAGGTCCCCATTGTAGCTGATTTAAATGTGCCCTCTGCCTGTTTTCGATTTTTTTTTACTGCATCTGGTTCCCATCCGACTTCCTGAGGTTTAGATTAAACCATCTTGAGTTTCCAGCTGCTGGAGAGCCCGTTCCAGTGACTGTAACCCTGAATGGATGAACCAGAGAAAAAGGAAGGGAGAAAGGGAGCATGATGGACAGATTTGGGGGTATTCTGGAAGCAAAAGCGAGATACATAAAGAGAGAAGCAACCGCAAAGTGAGGTAGCCGAAGTCTTTCCATGCCCCATGTGTGAAGTCAACTACGGTCAGTTCACAATAAGGTGATTGGCGGGACACAACAGCAGAAGTGTCTATTACTACAGTGAAAGATGCCCGAGTCTCAAACGCTGAACTTTAAACTAGTTTAATAGTTTATACAAAGAATGCTTATGTTACCCATATATAAACCTGAATTTTCATTGTTCAGTCCAAATTCTGATTTAGATTACATTTGATTCACCTATCCATCCATTCTCTATACATCGCTTTATCCTGACTAGGGTCACGTGGGGGGGGGTGGAGCCTTTCCCAGCTGACTCGGGCGAAGGAAGGGGACACCCTGGACAGGTCGCCAGTCTGTCACAGGGCTACACATACTACAGACAAACAATCACACTCGCATTCACACCTACGGGCAATTTAGACTAATCAATTAACCTCAGCATATTTTTGGACTGTGGGAGGAAGCCGGAGTACCCGGAGAAAACCCACGCATGCACAGGGAGAACATGCAAACTCCATGCAGAAAGATCCCAGGCCCAGCCCGGAATTTGAACCAGGGATCTTCTTGCTGCAAGGCAAGGTGAAGTGCTAACCGCTACTTCACTGTGCAGCCCTTGATTCACCTAGAGTCCTTTAAATAATCAGTTTTTGATACCCACCTCTATGGTTCACAATTCACACACAATGTAAAACATATTCAAGATTCAAGATATTTTAATTTTCCATTTGTGTGCAAACAGACAGTCTAGACACAATGGAATTCTTGTGCAGGACTCTCTTGGAGTCAAGCGAAAAAAAAAACATCAATCAAAATAGGAAGTACAAACATTCCCATAACAAAACCCTGTACAAGAGTAAACAGTATTTCACATATTATGCTTTGTTTCCACACCATGTTGTGTTTATTGTATGATGTCTGATCTGATGACACCAGGCTTTATGCCTGAGCTGCCCTTAACTCTGTATGTTGGTTAT
Organism: Acanthochromis polyacanthus; assembly: GCF_021347895.1. NCBI lineage: Eukaryota > Metazoa > Chordata > Actinopteri > Pomacentridae > Acanthochromis > Acanthochromis polyacanthus. Next base: position 10,860,257 of record NC_067122.1, on the reverse strand, counting down.
TTGTGCTGCAAGACGCATTGACATCCACAGTAGTGATGTGACGCAGGTGCACAGTATATGTCTGGAGGAACACACTAAGATGAACATAAATATGTTGCACAAATAAATTAAACTGAAAAACACATGCAGGTTGCAGAGTCATTGCAGATTCAGATGTTACATCTGGCTTTTGTGTCTTTTTTTATAGTGTGACTGTTGCAGCTATGCTACTGACATCTAGTGGAATCAGATAGTAAGTTTATATTTACAGCTGATGGATACAAACTACATCCACTACACAGTTTGAGTAATCAGATGAATTTATTGTTCTTGCTCTAGTCTTAGTAACAGTCAGTACTACTCATATTAGGCAAAAGACCATAAGATTCTTTGGGTACGCTGTATGTACGCTAAAGAATCATTTCAATATTGTGATGCTCAGATGCTTCTTCATACCTGCTGCAGCTATAAACTTGTCCTTGTATGGAGTTAATTACACCTTTTAGTGTTTGTTTTCATTTTCCTAACAAGAAGCTGCCTGTGAGACCTTACTTTTAGAAGCTAAAACAAAGTAATCAACATTAGAGATAAGACACGAATGTCACCTTTCCACAGTTTATTTCCTTTTAAAATAATTCATACAAATGCATACAGTCACAAACATATCTTTGTCATGTTGTCAGTTTTGACCAAAAATAATGATATTTACTGTAGAATATAGAATATGTACTGTATACTGTATATTGCTACGCCTACTACTTTACCATAAAGGGAACCAAGGTAGGCAACAGTGGACTGTGTGTTACTACCAGGGATGGAATTTCAAGGAGCACCTCGACACTTTAAAAGCTAGTCCGATGTTTTTTTACGTGTGGCACCCATCGGTTTTAAGGAGGAATGCTTACAGTTTATATTCGGAAAAACTGGCAAAGAGTTCCCCCCTCCCACAAAATGACAGGCAATCTGGTGAGGAAAGATTAAAGTTTCCAGCACTAATTTCAGGATTTTTGGGCTCTAGCCTGACAGTACCTTCTGTGCTAGACGCCCCGCTCAGATTCCAGCCAGTGAGAGCTCCACACTGACCTGGGCGGTAAGATGCTCACCAGTGGCTAGTGAAATTTCCATCCCTGATTGCTACGCTTACTACCTCACCATGAAGAAGACCAGGTAGGCGACAGTAAACTGTTTTTACTACTCAGCTGCTGGTAGAAGGGGATCCAGAAAGCACCGTCACTCAGCCTACTACCACATGAACTGGAATCTGTAATAAATATTCCAGAGAGAAAAAGAGTTTTGGACATTTTGCCATCGACACGACAATATCAGCATCTAGTTTACATTGTGGGAATGTAACCAGTGTAAGTAAGGATTACCAGCTGAATTTGGTAATCTAAGTTTGAAATCGAGTTCAAAGTGTCTGTAATTGTCAGAAAATGTTGTGTATTTAGATGGCAGTCTTTGTAATGATGCCTTGTGGAGATTATTAGCCATTACCCCTCCTCCCAGTGCTGCTTTTTTAGACACAGATACAACCAAGTCACATTGACACAGGCAGGCAGAACACCATATGTACACATAGACACAGAGGCCACAGAGGGTGGCTAAACGGTATACTCAGAAAGAACCCATCTTGAAATGTTTAAAGGGATACTAGTTTGGAGAAATCGGTACGTTCTGACATGCTGTTGTGAAATGTTTAATTCATTGTGCATATATGCAAAACATCTCTGAAGTTTTCTTACAACCTTAAGGTCTTTTCTGTTTGTTTTCACAAGCAGGTTGTTCCTCTTTTAGAAAGTGATCAAACTGACAAGCTGTGCAGTCTGATTTGGATGCAGATTGAAAGTATGAAAATTTGGTTTGACCTGAATTCAAACACACGACTGTTCCTCTGTCAGGAACCATTAACCTCCCATAACTGGATGTGACATCTGTACAGGCAAGTTCAGAACTTCAATCAGGAAATAAATTGGAGTTGTTGCAACTCTGTTAGATGATTGGACTTGTCTATAGCTGGAAGGGCAACCTCAGTAAAATACTGATTTAGCAGCATGAAGCAACACAGTGATTCATCAAACTGTTAATGCTCCATGACCTGCACAATCACTGTGTGCAATACAGGAAGTACTGGATCATTAGACAGAAAGAAGACATGATAAAATCTTTTTTACAAGAATGTTTCTCAAGATATAGGCCTTTATGGACTCTCAGTGCATCACCTTGTTAATTTATAAATTAAAATAGCGACAAGGAATGAAGTCGTCCCTGCCAAGCATACCATTTCACCACCTCTCTACAGCCTTTTCTCCCTCAACCCCTTCGATTTGGGTCAGACATTTACACAAGTCCCAAGAGCAAAATCACATGCCCCTTAAACATAACCAACAAAAGCAAACATTAGAACAACTTTAGCTCTTGTTAAAGTTCTTTTTCTAATGTACCGGGACACGAAAAGGCAAGCAGGTAGAAAAACAAAAGCACTAAGTGGCATAAAATGGATGTGTAAAAAAAAAAATAAAAAAAAAAACTTTAAAAAATAATAATACCAACCGCGGAAACTTAAGTTCCTGAGATGGTGTGCAAAAAGCTGCCTCTTTTTTGGGGGGCCTGCTAATTTAGGGACAAATTTTAAAAAAAAACAGATATTGTACTCTCAAACCAGTTTGGCGACAGAGATCACCTTTGTTTTAGTTAAGACTGGAATACAAATATCAGTATCTTGTTGCTGCAAGTCTAAAAACTGTACACAGACAGGTTACATTCATTTCATAACCTACTAACTTTGCTTGTACATCAAACTAAGGAAAGGACACAGAAAAGAGAGAAAGACATGAAACCCGCCCCTCTAACTTTGGACACACTACAGTCTAAGACAGCAGAATTTGATTCAGTGTTTTTCTTCCCAAATCAACACATAGTTTGTTTTTTTTACTTCTGGCAGAGAGTGTGAAGATCAGCCTTTGATCAGAAGATCAACTTCTGGTTGAGGCAGAGCACAACTGTCTTGCTCTTTGATGAGAGCCTCCAAACAGCTATCCACTCCTCTTTCTCATCATCATCTTCGTCTTCCTCCTCTGCGGAGGGAGAACTTGCTGTTGGGAACCAATCGCCAGAGAGCTGTGAATCGATTCTTATTGGGATCTCAACCGGTCAATCTGACACTGAACCTGTCTGATAACAACATGTCACTGGGGAACTTATCGCTATGACACCGGTTGCCGCGCCAACCTCCTCCAGTCTCCAGACAACACGGTCAAGCGTGTGTTGCATGTGTGTGTGTGTGCGTGGCTACAGTTGGTCGTTTGGATGCTGCTCTCTGTCGCCCTCTGGTGGCTTCACTGTGTTTTGTCCGGGAGACGGTGCGTGAGGAGGGTGTGTGACGGCGGGCGGGAGGGTGTGCGTGATCGGCACGGCGCTCGGCACTATGCCTTCGACGGGCGGAGGGAGGCCGCCGGCTGGCAAGTTCACCACTCCCGGGGGATACCTGGAGAGAAAGGACGGAGAGATTACAGACCAAGTCAAAAAAAGAAGGAATTGCATAACAACAGAGAGTCAAAAAACATAAAAAGTTTAATTTTACCAGAGCCTGGGATCAACATCATCATCAAAAACATCCCAGAATTTTTGTCATGCGACTGTTCATGTTGGTTGCAGCTGAGTCAATAATAGCTTCACGGTTTCACTAACATGCGTGGAATTTTTTTGCTTTTTACAGAATCTTGTCAGTGCAGATTATTTTTGACAAATCTTTCAGTAAGACATGTAGATTAACAACCCAGTCTCACATCAAATTGTGACATAGTCACGTTTGTCCACGATGCAAAACGTTACAATCTCACAATTTGGCCCTGAAAATTGTGAGATGCTCACGTTTTTTCCCCCAATTCTTTTGTATTGGTCTGACGAAGGGTCATGTGACTGCTTGCTGCAGGCTTCTCAAAATGAAAACATGGCGGCTATTCCTTTTATTTTCCGTGGAAAATGCATTATTTTAAGATAGTTTGGACAGAAAAAAACATTTTGAAGACATTTTTAGTGAGAAATATATATAATACTTTCACATTATCCATTCAGTTATTGGAAATGATCTGTGGTTTGGTTTGTTTTTACGCTGAATTTCACTTCACGGCATTAAATTGTGACAGTGTCACATTTTGTGCGTTATGTTGGTTGATTAGGACGCTGCCAAAAACGAAAACAAGCGGTGTGTTTATTTTTGTATTGTTGCATTGTGTAATTTTTTGAGTTGTTAAATCATTTATGTAACTCTTGGTGATTACTGCTAGTTACTGAGATGTCTTCCCCGGCCTTTCATCAGTTGACGCGCTTCGCTCCCTTGTTAACAAGTTGCATTTCAATGATCCACAAGTCTCTCGTTGTCAATGCAAACAACCGTATTTATTTCCATGAACGTGCTTTTACCGCAATCATTTGTTGAGCTCATCCATACACCAGTCAGCGCACAGCGATCTAAAAACTTTATTCCTGCCCACAACAAGATCCCCCTGTCTTTCTTTAGCCCGTGGAAGCGTCCATAGCAACCACCATAGCAACGGTGGGAAACGTAACAGTTCCACTCCAAGACGTGAAAGATTCATCGTAATAACAAACCAAAGATCATACACAAGAACTGAACGAATATTGTGAAATTAAAATGTATATATTTTTGGTGTCGCTGTAATGCCTGAGGCTTTGCTGCTGTCCGCTTTCTGACCGTGGTCGGCAAAATACAGGGGAGAACTACGTGCAGAACCTGCTGCACCTTTCTTCTTCGGTGGTGTCTGTGTAAAACAATGTCCAACATGCAAACAGCACACCTAGCGCCATGAAGCACAAAATGCAGGTGTAAATCAATGACATCTTACAATTACAATGTCCTGTCTTTTAACTAATAAAGACACATATATAAAGAACTTTACATCAGTTTGTTTGTTTTATTAAGATCCCCTATTAGCTTTTGCAAAGCAGCAGCTATTCTTCCTGGAGTCTTCATAATTTCATTTGTGACAACACCAAAAAGCAACATGTACACAAAATACATACAAATCAAATTACAAAATACATAAACAATACATACAAAAATACACGTATACAATACAAATAACATACATATACTAAACCTGTCCTAACCAAAAGCATACAACACATAATACTCCCACCTTGAATTATAAAAATAAAATGTTCTTCTTCAAAGATATCATGACCTAATAGTAATAATTAAAGAATAATCTACCTCAGAAACCAACCATAACATAAATCACATAAACAGTGACATTACAGTCACTACATTTAAGTTTAAGATTTAATTTAATGAATTATTGTATTTTACAAATTTCTATTCCCAAGCAACCCACTAAATTAATAACTAAAATGTTGTGCTACGTAATGCTCTTTTAGTTTTATTTTAAAGTTTTCAATATTCCCCGTTTTTGAGAAAATCCGGATGTTATCGCTCGCTCCCGACAAAAGCATCAGTTTTTTAAAATATTTTGGATTTCGATTAATTAGACAATGAACAAATTGACGTAATTTCCTGGTGGGTGTGTTTATGCAGCCTATTAAATACTTTTTTCCCCATGAAATAAAGTACAATCCATACATCATGGTCCGGTGTTCATTGTTTGTTTTGTTCACTGACATAGTGCAATAAAGTTTTGTTTTTAAACCATCCAGTACCGTAATGAATATTGAATGAATATGGCATCTCGTTTACATCTCTAATTAAGGAGCAAGAAATTTACTGACATTGATTTATGATTCAAGACAAGCAGAGGACACATTGTGTGCCCCTTTAATGTCCAAAAGGCCAATTAAGGTCAAAATCTCACAAATACTTTGACCAATTTGGACCAACCTGCACATGCTTGATATTGGGTCCTAAAGCAATACTGGTGTGCGTTTTCAGACCACCAGGACTTACAACGGCAAAATAGGAGCAAAGAAGACAATGGAACAGGGGCCTTTGTTAAAATGAATGAGAAACAGTGTGAGAACATCAATCAAAGTGCACCAAAGTGCATAAAGTCATAGAACAGGGTGTGCTGAATGCTCTGGGAGCAAGTCTGCAGTGAAAACACCTTTTATGGGGTCAAGGGTCACTAAATCTGAAGACTTCAAATGAAGGAGACATTTTGTGCAACATATTAAGTATCATAAAAGTCATTCCCAGTGGAATTCAAGTCTGATATTGTGTGGGCCTGTTCAGAGCAGTCACATGAAGCACTGTATCTGTTTACAAGGGTCTAGCCCAACGGGAACCTGCTTTTTTCAGCAGTGAGGCCTGCTAGTAGTGATGAAGCCTGAGGCCTTCAAACATGTAAAAAACATTCCTGCTCGGTCATTTTTGGGTCTAGTGACACCAAATCGGACACACTCCTACTAGACCACCCCCTGACCTTGCATATTTTTTTTCAGAGTTAGCTCAAAAGGGGCCCGAGCACGGCCCTGTTTCTTACTCTACGGTTAACCCTTTAATGTCCAAATGCTTCAAAACGGGCTAAAAAGGTCAAAGTCTCACACATTCCTTAACCAATTTGGACCAAACTGCACAGGTTCTAGATATAGAGGCTAATGTGAACGCTCATGCACGTTTCAGACCTCCAGGGGCCCTGAAGAAGGAATGAGGGCCAAAAAAAAACAAAGTGCATTTTTTCAGTTCTCTATACTTCTATCCATGGTTGTGCTGTTTTCATGGAGGCACACAACTTTATATTGCAGTAAAAACAATGAGCCCAGGGGGATTTAAAATACGACTGGAGCAACTAGAAACTACTTCAGGGAGTTAATGACACACCAGCATAGCAACACAACTACAGCAACAACAAATACCACAACATCTACAGAAAAAAATATCATTACTGCTCTCCTCATTATTACAAAATATACAGACTCTTTATATATGAGGAACCATAAACACGCTAAAGACACAATAAAGTAGCCAAAAAAAAGGTAATGAATAAAGTTTCACACAAACAGACATAAGTTTTGTGTGTGTGGGCAAAGTGTTCTTTTCAGAGTCAGTCAGCGCAGCACAGTGAGGTGCACCAAAGAAAATGAATGATAAAATGATGACTAAATGCTGAGATGTTATGATGAATAAAACAAAGATTTTTCAGTGATGGAATATTCTTTTCCACTTGTACAATGACTGCAAGGAAATTGTGCTGCAACCAAACAGCAAACTCTTTGAATGAACAATAAAGGCAACATGGAAATGCAGAAAATTACAGTTTGTCAAATGTCTGCTTGAAGCTGCTTCAAAAACGAGTTAATCTCTATGGATCCCTGCGTTAAAATGTCCAAGTTTACAGCAGTCTTTTTTGCTCCTATTTTGCTGTTGTAGGTCCTGGTGGTCTGAAACCGTACACCAGTATTTGTTTAGGACCCAATATCAAGCATGTGCAGGCTGGTCCAAATCGGTCAAAGAATCTGTGAGATTTTGACCTTAATTGGCCTTTTGGACATTAAAGGGACACACTTCAAAACTTCAACATGGTACCATCTGGCCCCCTGTTGACCTAGGAAGCTGATATTGTGTATACAGACTCACAGGGGGCCCTAGTACTTGTGGTTAAAATTTCGTCCCGTTCGGGTAAAAAATGAGGGTGAGGGTCTAATTCCACTGGCAGAAGGCTCTCAGGGTCAATGAGTCTAACAAGACCTGATTTTCCAACATGAACACTTGGTCAGATTTTTCTACTGGGACCCTGGGGCTGATCTTTTACTATGTTATACTAGGCTATATTTGGAGCTGAACTGTGGTGGTTTGGTGTCTCTATGACCTTCCTGTGACCCCTGGCGCAGGGTCAAAATGTCACATTTTTGGACATTGAAGCCCCATAAATTAGTAATTTTTGCATCAAATGAGCTGAAACTTTTAGGGGTGATTTAGGTGACCTTGGTGAACAATTGATTTGAAGCACAAGTCTCTAGGTCGTTCCTGGAGCTACTTCCGGTTTGGGAGGGGCTAGGAAAACAGTTCCAGTGGATTTAGATTTTAGATGTTTCAGAGGTACCAGATCCCAGGTTTCAGCTCTCTGAGTGTAACAGAAGTGAAATGAGAGCAAAAGAGGGACAACTATTGAAAAACATGTTTTTTTTGCCCCTCATTCCTTCTTCAGGGCCCCTGGAGGTCTGAAACGTGCATGAGCATTCACATTAGCCTCTATATCTAGAACCTGTGCAGTTTGGTCCAAATTGATTAAGGAATGTGTGAGATTTTGACCTTTTTAGCCCGTTTTGAAGCATTTGGACATTAAAGGGTTAACCGTAGAGTCAGAAACAGGGACGTGCTCGGGCCCCTTTTGAGCTAACTCTCTGAAAAAAATATGCAAGGTCAGGGGGTGGTCTAGTAGGAGTGTGTCCGATTTGGTGTCACTAGACCCAAAAATGACCGAGCAGGAATGATTTTTACATGTTTGAAGGCCTCAGGCTTCATCACTACTAGTAGGCCTCACTGCTGAAAAAAGCAGGTTCCCATGGGCCTAGACCCTTGAAAACAGATACAGTGCTTCATGTGACTGCTCTGAATAGTCCCACACAATATCAGACTTGAATTCCACTGGGAATGACTTTTATGATACTTGATATGTTGCACAAAATGTCTCCTTCATTTGAAGTCTTCAGATTTAGTGATCCTTGACCCCTTCAAAGGTGTTTTCACTGCAGACTTGCTCCCAGAGCATTCAGCACACCCTGTCCTATGACTTTATGCTCTTTGGTGCACTTTGATGTTCTCACACTGTTTCTCATTCATTTTAACAAAGGCCCCTGTTCCATTGTCTTCTTTGCTCCTATTTTGCCGTTGTAAGTCCTGGTGGTCTGAAAACGTACACCAGCATTGCTTTAGGACCCAATATCAAGCATGTGTAGGTTGGTCCAAATTGGTCAAAGAATCTGTGAGATTTTGACCTTAATTGGCCTTTTGGACATTAAAGGGGCACACAGTGTGTCCTCTGCTTGTCTTGAATCATAAATCAACGTCAGTAAATTTCTTGCTCCTTAATTAGAGATGTAAACGAGATGCCATATTCATTCAATATTCATTACGGTACTGGATGGTTTAAAAAACAAAACTTTATTGCACTATGTCAGTGAACAAAACAAACAATGAACACCGGACCATGATGTATGGATTGTACTTTATTTCATGGGGAAAAAAGTATTTAATAGACTGCATAAACACACCCACCAGGAAATTACGTCAATTTGTTCATTGTCTAATTAATCGAAATCCAAAATATTTTTTAAAAAAAATGATGCTTTTGTCGGGAGCGAGCGATAACATCCGGATTTTCTCAAAAATGTGGAATATTGAAAACTTTAAAATTAAACTAAAAGAGCATTATGTAGCACAAAATTTTAGTTATTAGTTTAGTGGGTTGCTTGGGAATAGAAATTTGTAAAATACAATCATTCATTAAATTAAATCTTAAACTTAAATGTAGTGACTGTAATGTCACTGTTTATGTGATTTATGTTATGGTTGGTTTCTGAGGTAGATTATTCTTTAATTATTACTATTAGGTCATGATATCTTTGAAGAAGAACATTTTATTTTTATAATTCAAGGTGGGAGTATTATGTGTTGTATGCTTTTGGTTAGGACAGGTTTAGTATATGTATGTTATTTGTATTGTATACGTGTATTTTTGTATGTATTGTTTATGTATTTTGTAATTTGATTTGTATGTATTTTGTGTACATGTTGCTTTTTGGTGTTGTCACAAATGAAATTATGAAGACTCCAGGAAGAACAGCTGCTGCTTTGCAAAAGCTGATAGGGGATCTTAATAAAACAAACAAACAAACAAACAAACTGATGTAAAGTTCTTTATATATGTGTCTTTATTAGTTAAAAGACAGGACATTGTAATTGTAAGATGTCATTGATTTACACCTGCATTTTGTGCTTCATGGCGCTAGGTGTGCTGTTTGCATGTTGGACATTGTTTTACACAGACACCACCGAAGAAGAAAGGTGCAGCAGGTTCTGCACGTAGTTCTCCCCTGTATTTTGCCGACCACGGTCAGAAAGCGGACAGCAGCAAAGCCTCAGGCATTACAGCGACACCAAAAATATATACATTTTAATTTCACAATATTCGTTCAGTTCTTGTGTATGATCTCTGGTTTGTTATGACGATGAATCTTTCACGTCTTGGAGTGGAACTGTTACGTTTCCCACCGTTGCTATGGTGGTTGCTATGGACGCTTCCACGGGCTAAAGAAAGACAGGGGGATCTTGTTGTGGGCAGGAATAAAGTTTTTAGATCGCTGTGCGCTGACTGGTGTATGGATGAGCTCAACAAATGATTGCGGTAAAAGCACGTTCATGGAAATAAATACGGTTGTTTGCATTGACAACGAGCGACTTGTGGATCATTGAAATGCAACTTGTTAACAAGGGAGCGAAGCGCGTCAACTGATGAAAGGCCGGGGAAGACATCTCAGTAACTAGCAGTAATCACCAAGAGTTACATAAATGATTTAACAACTCAAAAAATTACACAATGCAACAATACAAAAATAAACACACCGCTTGTTTTCGTTTTTAGCAGCGTCCTAATCAACCAACATAACGTACAAAATGTGACACTGTCACAATTTAATGCCGTGAAGTGAAATTCAGCGTAAAAACAAACCAAACCACAGATCATTTCCAATAACTGAATGGATAATGTGAAAGTATTATATATATTTCTCGCTAAAAATGTCATCAAAATGTTTTTTTCTGTCCAAACTATCTTAAAATAATGCATTTTCCACGGAAAATAAAAGGAATAGCCGCCATGTTTTCATTTTGAGAAGCCTGCAGCAAGCAGTCACGTGACCCTTCGTCAGACCAATACAAAAGAATTGGGGGAAAAAACGTGAGCATCTCACAATTTTCAGGGCCAAATTGTGAGATTGTAACGTTTTGCATTGTGGACAAACGTGACTATGTCACAATTTGATGTGAGACTGGGTTGAGATTAAAGTGATTTTGTTGAAATATCCAGCTTTTAAGCTTAATTTACCAACAGAACTGCACATCACAGATGAGTAGTTCAAGGACCATTTAAAAGTTTCTTTTAATTTTTGCATTTTCTGGCTCTAAAAAATGGTATAGTTTTCACAATTTTTAACTTGACTTTCATAGGGTTCAGAGGATTCAAATTATTAAAGCTGATCTAATTACAGGATTTAATCCCTTATTAATCCCTAGTAGTATCTCGCCATGGCAGAAGCTCTAGTTTTATTTGATTATGTTGTGAGATGTTCCTGCCACCACTTAAATACAGAAAAGGAAATGTATTTTCATTTCTCGTGCTTACATTAAATATTTTAATATTCAAGAGCGCCATTATTTTCAAGAGAAGCTTACATGTTGCTCTTAGTGATCAGCAGAATACACTGCAAGGGTCACTAAATGGTTTATCCGCAGAAACCACTTAGATTCTTATAAGCAGAAATGAAGATATTGAAATCTTTGTGTGTTATATTTCAATAACATGAGTAGGCAGGAATTTTTTCTTCCTCTGTTTTGGAGTGGCAGAAATCGCAGAGTTCTCGAAACTTGGTAAATTCAAATTAAAACTACTCGTAGGGCGATATACAAATAAAAAATTGTCGAGAGACTCGTATTTTTTATATTGCCAAACATTGCTTTGTATGATATGTTAGGGGAGAGCAGTGTTTGGACACAAGCTCCAAGCTGTGAACCTCTGAGGTGAACAGTGCTGCTATTTTGGTCTTCGATACACCCTGCAAACATTCCTCAGTACCTCAGAATGTGTTGTTGTGTTTGGTTCGTCATTTACTGTCATTGTGTGGCTGAATTCCTCATGCCATGTAGAGACACTGTCTACCCTTCAGTGTAATTATAGACTGTTGTGCTACCTCTCTTATCATGTGCAGTCACTGCTGTCATCACATCTGTGAGCACTGAGACACTGTAAATCCCGCAGGGCAACAACACACTCCGGATATCACAAGCCACAATTGAAAACAAACCACTAACATCTCCAGTCACTTGCAGCTGTTTACCTCTCACACTTAAAATGTTGATTCTGTAAGACAGTAGGTCCATATTTGGTTATTTAAATTTAAAAATTGCGATGTTATTAGTTACCTATAAGCCCCGTTGAGCTCAGGGTGGACGGTAGCTGGGTCAACTCCTGCCCAGTGGTTGTTCTGGGTGAGGAACTCTTTGTTCACGCAGTTCTTCAGACTATCTGGGATACGACCTAAAAACAAGGAGCAGAAGGACAAAACAATCTAATATAAAATTCACATATCCTATGTTTCATCTTAGATGACCTTTTTGATGTAACAATCCTCATTTCTTTGGGCTTGGCACTAAAGATGCACTGGCTTCTGTATCCCCCAGTGGCAAAAGAACAAGAAAGACAAAAATAATCATCAGCTGCCACAGTAACGAAACTTACATTATTAGTCTTGTGTTCTACAAGCCACTCAGGGGAACTAGTTAGTGGTACTGCACTACATTTTAAAGCAGGTGTGATTTATTTTTTACCACACTGACCCATTTTCTGCAGAGACGCAGAAGCTGGACTTGATTAAACAGGCCATTGGTAATCGGACAGGGCCACTAGGGAACCCACAAGAATGGGAAAGAGGGAAATAATAATAAAACAGAAAAGGGAGGAAGGTTGTTGGATAAAGGGCTGTGAAATACTTTAGAATTTCTTCTCGGGAAAAAGAAAAAGAACAATGATTCATGCTCAACTGTAGGAGAACTAAAAATATCTCTCATTTTTGACTTGGGTTGACATTTTCCAGCAGGGGTCATGTTTTCTGTCAATGCACAAGTGTTTCTGTGACTGCGCACACACTACCTGTCACTGCCCTTCGGATCTCCCTGGCTGCCTCCTCTCGCATCTCCAGTGAAGCCTGTTCACTGTACCAGGCGGCATGCGGTGTGCAAATCAGGTTGGGAGCGTCCTTCAGCGGACCCTGACTGAAACTGACACATATTCAGACAGTACAGTTGGTCAAAGCTGCAACAAATGATTTTACTTGTCACTCTGTGGTATTCTATAAAAGGTCAGAAACAGTGCACCTTCATAATTGACAAAATCCAGAAGTGACTTTTAAAAAGCGTATATGGTTTTCCAAGTGACTTAATTGTTTAATCAGAAAAAATTATTGTATTTCTGTTTTTGAGAAGACTGAATAGTGATGAATAACACCATAATCATTATGTTGATCTACAGTAACATTAATATACGAAAAGGCCTTTGGAGATTTAACTATGCGCACTTAACATTTGCGTATGTGCCAAACAGTGAGTGTGTTACCTGAAGGGTTCTGTCTCATGAACATCAAGAGCAGCGCCACGTATCCTCCCCTCCTTCAGAGCCTGAGCCAAGGCCTTCTCATCCACCAGACCCCCCCTGGCTGTGTTCACCAGGAAAGCCCCCTGACGCATCTTTAACACACAAGTACACACAATTGATTTACTATAACTTTAGGCAGGTTAAAATGTTTAAATTGGTGCAATTTAGCCAGACGAAACTGAATATAACAATAGGCCATTTTCTACTGCAGGAACTTGTTCCCAATGTGAGTGTGCTTGTTAGTCTCTATATGTAGCCTTGTGCTGGACTGGTGACCTGTCCAGAATGTCCCCTGCCTCAGTCAGCTGGGATAGGTTAGATTAAGCGGTGTATAGATAATGGATGAATGGATGGGATTTGTTCCCATTGCAAGAACCTTCCAGAGCCATTTCCAGGGGAGAAAAAAGTACCTACTCTGGAGAAAGCACTTCTAGAAAAACTGCTGTATAAGTTTTGACATTAATTGGTCAATGAGGACAACAAGCACCATATTTCTTGCCTAATGATGTCCCTGTTGAGTAGCAATCTTCTCCCCTCGAACATCGCCATCTTCAGCATAAAACTTACCAAAACCACAAATACAACAAATCCTCTTATTATTTTTCCTGCATGCTCATAGAACTATCTGGTAACTATTATTTGTTGTTGTTTTGGTGCATTTAGAGTTAAAGTAATGGTCAAAGCTGTTGGATGCCACACCATGGTGGAAACAGAAAGGACTAAAGGGCTGATTATGAGACCTATTAAGGCCAGTATATAGTTTCCACATAACTGACGCAGACTTTGAAAGCAGACGTTAGCATCATGGTTCTGTTCATATTACAATGGGTACATGTCAGTCTACTATATAAATAGCTGCATTCATTGCACCCTTCATATTGAACACAATATGACACACTCCTCATGACAAGTATTTGTTTCAGGCAAGATTGCTATTGTGGGACATGTGCAGTTGAGGTTCTTGCAGTGTATACATTCAGATTTTAGGCTGCATGTAGACGCCGACATAGGTCTTCCACACAAAGCCTCACTTGGCTTAAGTGGATGATTAAATATTTGCGTACCTTCACTACGGGTCGAACAATATGGGGTCTTTTTGCAAGTGCAGTTCTTATTATTTATTTTCTGATATTTGAAACTGATGAATCAGATAGAATCTTTCAACAGCATGTAATGGCAGAGAACCTGCCATTCATAACTAGGCTTCTTCATTAATAAGGTGACTGTAACTGAATATGTAAAATGGAAACAGAAATGCGTAAATTAGGACGCTGTGCTCTGTTTATGTGGGATCGACTGATGAGTTTCTCTCTTTGCTGTTCTCTATTTTCTTAACCTTTCATCCTTCAGTCACTTTTATTGCCCACTATGGTCCAGATCTTAAAGCTTTATTAATTATTGTTTTCAAGACTCTTTTTCAAGGTGACTTGTGGCTGCCTTCTAACTTAACTGTTAGCATAGCCTTAACATGGTGAGAGGAGCTAATTTCCTGGCTTGTGTTTGTCGTTCAGTTTTTGCTTGAGAGACAATTCTGAGACCACAGAGTGACAACAGACAGAGAGAGGTGGCTGCATCAGACTTGAAGTAGCACATGTAATTTATCAATGATCATTAAATAAAAGTACTGATGTCAGTAATTGGAAAAATGCCAAATATCGGCCTCAATAATAGGTCACGCCAATTATCAGTCTATCCCTAGCTTTTACACATACGAGAACTCGGAAAGTGTGAATTGGCCTTAAATGTTTAAACAACTCTGCAGCTTGAATTCTAAAGAAATAACTTTTGTTAAAAAAAAAAAAAAGATCTTTAATCCTTTGGGTTGAAGAAGAGCCAGCTTCAGTGGATATTCCTTCAGTGTGTGTCATAACATGCAGTGCACAGAGTTCAGAACCTCATTAATCTGAATGTTGGTGGTGGGTTCCCTGGGTATCTGCCTCTTTAATATTTATGGCTATGGGATGTAGTATTTGGTGTAGAGATAAATAAATCATGTACGTGCGTGTGCGTTCTTGTTTATGAGTGTGTGTTTGCAGGATGCTGTTCCGTTTTACCTGTTTGATGGTGAAGTCGTTGATCAGGTGGTGGTTGTGTTCATTGAGGCTACAGTGCAGAGAGACACAGTCAGAGTGGAAAAGCAGATCCTGAGGAGGAAAAGAGATGGAAGTGACAATAAATCCTGATATCCTACTGCTGCAGGGTCCTCACAACTGCAGCTACTTTATGGTGGAGCTGTGGGGCTAACTAAGAAGAAGATCAGCTGTAAGGATCGGTTTTGCTTTCAGTATTTTTATTTAATTCCAATTTTACATTTACTGTTGCGAGCACAAGAGGGCGTCCCTCCTTTTCTACACAAGGAAGTCACAGCAGCACGCCGACAAATTTACATTTGTCATGGTGTCAGAAAAGAGAAAACGAGACAATGTATTTTTTTTTCAGTAAAAAGAAGATTTAGTCTGAATCCGTTTAAATGCTATACTCGTGATGTCTTCTTATTGGCTAAAATCTGAGTAGGAGTGTGGGTCTTGAGGAGACTGTCAGATTTCACAGTCTTGTGACAAATGTGTTGCAGATATTTGTGTTACGTGCAGAGCAGCTAAATAAAAACGGTCAGCTTCCCTTTGTGAAGCAGGTGTATTTTGTGATAAATGTGTCTCAGGAGCAAAAGCACCAGTCAGTCAGTCACAGACTTAAAACCCAAAGCCTGTTAGTAACACACAGTCCATTGCAATTTCTCACTACATTGAGCCCTTGAATCATTTTAAAAGGAAATCAGCTGTTGAAATTGATTAGCTTTCACTTCTTTCACAGCCTCGGCTCCATGTCCAACCCGGTCTCACGGGGATTCGTGAAACTGTCACGTAAGTTGGCTGCCATGTCATGTCTGTTAGCTGTGCATAGAGTCAAGGAAAATGATCTACAGGCTGGACGTTATGGGTAGAAGACACAATTTGAGGGCTGCTGGGGAGTTTAAATAAATGTTCCATTTAACACACAGTGCTGGAAATAGTTGTAAAGGGCCCGATGTGTCACAGGCAAAATGCTCTGTCCCATACCCCAGCTTGTGTGTTACCTGTAGTGTGTTGACCCTTTGTAATCCCAGGGATCTTTCAACACCATCAGCCAAGTAAGGGTCATAGAAAATCACATTGAAGCCGAAGGCCTTGGCTCGCAGGGCAACAGCCTGGCCCACCCGACCTAAAAACACATGAATACCCGCAGGCACAGAGTCACACACACATCAATACACAAGCAGGAGCATTTAGACAAGTTCCACACACATGAATACATTTGAATGTAATTTAAAAAGAAAACACAGTAGTTACCATTTTTGTGCATCTAATATCCCCCTTTTCACTTTCGACTTACATGCGTTTTCTCATTATTACTGAAAAAATAAAACCTCTCAGACTGTACAGGGAAGAGATTTGCATTCGGCTTCTGGTTAATCCTCTTATATTTTATTGGCAGTAACTCCTTGGGAAGCCAATTTAGCTGAGCTAAGGACAAAACTTCCCAAATTAGAAATGGAAAAGAGAGAAATGCTTAACGATTAGAAATTTGACAAATTTCCTCAGCAGCGACCTAATCGATCGTGTAACATTTCTGACCTAATGACTGAACATTATTCCTGCATTTTCGCTTGGTTTTTAGCGTGTAGCACTGCACATACACTACTAACATTGTCTCAGTTTTGAGAGATAAAATCCTGTTTGTGTTGTTGCTTACCGAGCCCTATGAGTCCCAGGGTCTCGCCTCTGATCCTTGCCGCTCCTGACGCCACCTCTCGAATCTGCTCCACGCTCTGAACCCGTGTTCCCTCCCGCAGAGCCTGACACGAACACCATTTATTTAATACATGCAAATATGAAACTGACAACAAAATACATAGCACTGTAGCATGATCCAGGTGTATTTCATTATGTCAGGACTTTGCACTTAATGACCTACATCCTTTTGTGAATCATGACTATAAAATAAGACTAAATAATGATTTGAGGAACAAATCATTTTACTGTACCTTCTACACTTTACATCAACGTCTTTCAAATACAGCAACATTCTAAAGAAAATGAAACGTTTCAATTTTGCTGATGTGCCAGTAGACAATGGTTAGTGACTGTCGAGACTAAAATTGTGATGACCGAAGGCATACCTCTAACCAATACGTTTAGAATTAGTTTATGTAAATCCAATTCATTTCGGTGTCTTTTATCAGCCACACGAGGCCACAAACCTGGTGCAGCCAGGTGATGCGTCGGTACAAGGTGAGGATGTGACACAGCGTCGAGTCTGCCGTCTCCTCCACCGAGGCTGCCGGCATATTACATACAGCTATGCCTGTTGGACCAGAGAGCAGATAAGGATTAGTAATAGCTTTTGGGGGGCGTTTGGGGAGAGAGAGATGAAGTTTGGTGAAAGCTATTTTGGTGGAGAGGTGCAGGCTGAAGGTGTGGTGTCAGCAGTCTTCTCTACAAAGCACAAAACTACTTTACACTTTCAAATGGCAGAGCCTCTTGGTGGAGGGAGATAGGAGAAGTTAGCGAAGCTTGGGCTGTTGCAGGAAAATGATGAGTGTTAAAAAAAGCTTCAATGAGTTCACTTTTTCTGCAGATAATGCCGAGTTCTGGTAAACATGGCAGCACCCATTGGTAGTTAGGAAAATGTTTGATTAACTAGTAGGGAAAATAATGATGAAATAATGATAATGAAACTGCTGTTTCTTAGCTGCTAGTGCCTCTGTTGCATTTAGGATAAACTAAACTTAAATGAAACTTACATTATTTTATTACATTGTAATATGAGTAGTATCAGTCATTAAGCAAATGCAAATAAATAAGAAATAATAAATTAATTGTAACAATTTTTTAATATATAAGAAATCTTGGCTTTCTTTGCGTTAGTCGGCTCAATAAAACCTAAACTTTATTCAGAGATAACGGGTATCATGATGGTGGTCATTAAGTTTCTCTGTTAACCAGAGTATTTTTAATCAGGTTCTTTGCATGCTACCAGAAAAGTGTGTGCTCAATGAATCATTTAATTCTTCTATGGCACAAAATGATCCTATCTGAGGTGCCTACTTCAGTCAAGAGGAGCCGCTTGTTCTAATGGAGAGCTGTGAAGGACATAAAAATGTATTCTAGCAAAAAGCACTAAAAGAGAAGAAAACTGGTAGAAAATCACTCTCAATGCAGCTGCTTATTAGGGAATGTGGTGGAGTTATGTGACGATCGCCGTACATTTATCTGTCTGTCTTACTCAAAATAGATTTGGATGAAACTTGCAGGAAAGGTCAGAAATGACACAAGGACCACATGATTAGATTTTGGCAGTGATGCAGCTTATAGTCTGTATTCGCAGATTTGTTAAAGATTTGTGTATCATTGCGAGATAGCGGCACAGCGTCACTGTAACTATGACAACAAGTGAACACTACATCAGCGATCACATGTAAGATCAGATGATAAGGCTGCAGCGGTGGATTTGTAGTAAGATCACATGATTGTGATCTTACTACAAATCCTACTACAGCCTTATCATGACTTATCAACCGGAAATCATACAAGGAACAGTTGATTAAATTGTGAGGTTGTTTCTGAGTCCCAGCAGTTCTCGCCGCTCTTTACATATTTAGGTCATGTGATTTGGTATCCGTACATAACATACACGTGCATAACACATGCCTGGGCTCAGCGCAAAGTAAATTTTGTTAAAGATTTTATCTATCGGAAATGATACAAAGACTGATCAGCCTTGGCGGAGTATTGTGCTCTCTGAGTGCTTTTCTTATTTTTTATGCGACAGCTGCACATTAGAGCTCAATACTTAATACATATGAAGATATCCTCAAAAAGTGTTCTTGGTCTGACGCTCTCCCATAATGAAGGGCATTTTATTGATTATTATCTGTGAAAAAATCCCAACAGACTCATTTTCCAGTCTGTGTTCTATTAGCTGCAGTACCAGCAATGTAAAACCAACCTGGAAGCAAACCGAACAAACATAAAAACATATTTATGCATTTTTTGCATCACCAACTGAATGCATGCAGGTTTCCAAGGCAACATGACGCGTACAGTTTGCGGCACTGAAATTGCGCAACCTTAATCAGTGGCAATACAAACATACGGCTCAGTGGGTTCACATGTATAATGTGTTTCCTGAGCTGAGACTCTGTATTGCTCAGAAAAAGAATGGTCAGGACAATAATTTATGTAAACCCCAAACTCTGAGCAGAACCCCCTCTGGAGCAGGTTGGAAGTTGCCATGGAGATCTAACAGGTTAGAAGTCGAAACGAACTCAACAGACCTCGCTAACCTATTTGTCTCGCTTTGGAGTACACCCGTCTGCTTCAACTTTTGCAGAAACACAGTGCAGTAAAATTGGTGTAGGTCAGTTATTTCCATGAAATGATTAAATCTTTGCCGGTAATAAATGTGGTCTTAATGTCAACTCATAAACCGTTTAGCAGCGCAGAGTTGCTGGTACATATTTTTTCTTCCTGTGTGTTTATGTACGAGTGTGAGCTTGCATGTTAGTACCGAGTTCTCCTGCAGATTTAATGTCAATGTTGTCGTATCCGCTGCCGATGCGGACGATGATACGCAGAGCTTTAAACTTCTCCAGGTCTTCTCTCATCAGGGTGATGGTGTGGTACATCAGAGCCCCTACAGCTTCGTTCAGGACCTGGAAAGAAATTCCTTATATGAAAACACGAGTGCGTCTAAGTCCATTTGAGTGTATACGACACATACTGCGTGAACCCAGAGTAAATGTCAAGTAATCAGCATGTGTTTCTGCTGTTTTGTGCCAAGTTAAAGCTTTGCAGTAAGCGTCTGCAGCCACAGTTCACTGAGTTCACAGTTATAGGCTTTTTCATTATCTTGATTAAGGTCTTTTTTTCTAAAGGTGCTGTTATGCTGTCTTTCGGTCCTGTTTTGGAATCACTAAATTTCCTCAAAGTCAAATATTACAGTTTGCAGAGATTATCATATAGTACAGGTATATCTCTCTCTGTGTAAAGTGCTTTCACATAGCCGTCACCTTTTAATTGGCCCTCAGTTAATCGTCTGATCTTTTCCTAACGATGCCAGCCCTCTGCTTCATGTGCGTGAGAGAGCATGAAAATGACATGCGGTTCAATTACAGTAAAGAAGCCCTTTTAATTACACAATGAGGTGGCTGCTTACTAGAGAGCCAGAGAGAGAGCTGGAGAGAGATAGCGAGCGAGGGAGAGCCATCTGTTTCTCCCACACTGTGGCCTACTGAGCGCGCTCACTGAGAGAGTGCGCCTGGCAGACACCCAGAACAAGACGTAACCCTGCCAGACATACAAACCCATTTACAATCCATAGTGACTGTGGCAAGATCCAAGCCTGACCCACATTTTAAATTTGCTCTTTGTAGTCTTTTTGCTCTTCTTCAATTCTTTTTCTACATCTTTTTTTTTATTTCCGTGCCCCTTTGTGCATTTTTTTACAGCTAGTGTATAAGGTTTGCATATCGCCAGTGTTTCAATCTTTATTTCACTGCAGACTCTTTTTGCTGGAAATCTGCAGAGCTCATATTGAGTTCAGGCAATGCTGGTAGACATGGATTCTTAATTGCAAAATTGTCACACCCACTGCTATAATTGCAGTCGCTATAATTAAATAGGCTAAATTAGCTTTTTTTTATTGTGTTTTGCAATTAGATATTTTCAGTCAAAATCCAAATGAAGACAATTTTTTTTCCAATTCACTTGGTCATAATGATGGAAGAAAGAATGCAGTCTGAACATGGTATTAATTGTAATTATTCTAGATCAAACATGAAACATTCTTCGATATACAGTATTAAAACTAGTTGTGTCCATGTTAGTGTGCTCTCATTTGTACTGAAAGGTCTCAGTTGTATTATATACTATAGTCAGTTAAAGTGATATTTTATATAATTTTTGTAGGGTTTATATGAACAGCAAAACAATCAACATCATCTAGAAACAGCAGACTAACTTGGCTGTGTGTAGCTCTCAACAGTGCTTGTGTTGTGCTGTTTTTAAAAAAATCACAGTTAAAATGATTTATTAAACTGTAGATACTAGATTATGTGTATTTATCATTCATTTAGGCTAATAAGGATGGCAGGTACCAAGTGATTGGTTTAAAAGTAGGTACTATTTACTTTACTTAATATTTGTCGCATCCCAAATTTCTGACTGGATGTTTTAAAATCTAAAATGTACTTTCTTCTTGGTACCAACTCTTTTTCAGTTACTGAATCCAATCTTGTGTTGTGCATTTAAGTAGAGTACATTTGCAGTAATCAGCTGATTAATCCATTAGTATCTACAAATAGTGAAAAAAAAAAAAAAATCGGTTGATTGTTTTTGTCATTTTTTAAGCAAAATGACGCCTTATTGTGGTTCTGGACTGTTGACTGGACAAACAAATCAAACTGATTTATGTCACTTTGTGTCCCTGGGAAATTCAAATGAACATTTTCTGACATTTCATAGACAAAGACTAATTAGGAGATCAGTTAATGAAAGCAATAATTAGTTTCAGACTTAACATGGGGCTTGTTTGGATCTGGGATTGGCTAACACCAAACACCACCAGGCTGACTTGTCAGTTGGGGCAAACACATCCCGAAATACACCCCAAAGAGGTGAGTGGGAGATTTTTCTAACCGACAAATCAATATTTGTGTTATGTTCCTCTACATTCATTGCTTTTTAAAGAGTTTGACTGAAATATAATGTTATTACTGAACTATCCTTTGAAGAAACCACCTGTTTCTGCATTGGTTCTACATTTAAATGTATGGAGGTGACACAATTTTCTGGGCTCAACACTTGCGGTAAAGCATTTCTTCCAACTTCAAACTAGATATTTACACATTCACAAAAACAAGCATAATCTCAAGATATAACGACAGTATGACACTTGTGTACTACATTAAGTGTGTTACCTTCTCGTGGATCTCCTGTGTGGACTGAGCGTCACAGAAGGCCACGGTTGCTACATCTTTCAGGATGGGCATCTCTACAGTGCAGTCGCGCCCGTCCAGCAGCGCCACCAGGGGGCGTGGGTGCATGGGCCCGTTCATTATGGGTGGCCTGATGCCTAAAGACCGAAAAAAGAGGAACAAATTTGAGAAAAGTGGTCAGAAAACAGAAAGCAGATGGACAGAAAATAGTTTTCATTGTCAGAAGCAGTGTGGAATCAGCATCTCTTATTCGTGTGATGAAACACCCAAAAGAGGAAGGAAAAATTAGGACTCTTGTTTTAGAAGAAAGATCCCTTTTTTTTTTTAATGATCAGACCTTAAAATGTGCATTAATTTGCTTGATCACGTCCAGCAGGACTTAAACAAATCTATTCTTATCAGTTGCTGGCCACTTTTTATCACATATAATCTCAAGCTGAAAACATGCGGTTGCTCCCAGGCACACACGAGGCCCTGCTTCATCTGCATCCCATAATATTCCTGCTCTGGACTGATGCAGTTGCTATGGGAACTGTGGCGATATGGAGGGGGGAGAAAAAAAAAAGATTTTCCCGGAGCAGCTGTCTGTTTGCTGCAGAGCTAATTCCTGTTGTGTGAGGTCATGTTTCACAGCTGTTTTTCTCCTCATAACTTTAAAATATGTTATTGTTTCAGTTGAATTATCACTGACTTTTTGATTACATTCTCTGACTCTATGAAACAGGCAGTAATTAGGAAGATGGATGAGGCAGGTAGTGTGAGTAGGCTGGCAGAAAATAGAGAGTAATTTTTTTTAAAAAAAGAGAGATTTGCAATCGAAAAATTGCCCTCAAACGCTACTGTCTGTAGAAAAAAAAGACAGCCTGATAATGAGGAGTATCCTTTTGCATTTTATCCTGTTCACAGTATTTTAATTAAGCTGTCATATATTCATGGAGAATGTAAATGCTTGCCCCCACGGGCTGCTGAGAGGGACTCTTGGGAGCCTCTTGGAAGAAATGGAGCGATCCAGACCAGAAAGCAACTGAGCATGCAGCCTGAAGCTCTAGATTATATTTCACTTGTCATTTTGGAGTGTTTTTTGGTCAAAATTGAGTCCCTATTTTTAAATTTGGGTACATTATCCTTCTTGCCATACCTTTACACACGTTAGTTCATCAAATCTGTACGTATCCATATGTAGATTCGTCACGCCTGGTATGTTGTTTCTGTGAGACATTTATTACTATTATTACATCTTATTTTTCAGCTCTTGTTGTACTTTTTGTAATTCTTGTCCTGCTTCCTTCTGCATTCCTCATCTATATCCAGCTTCTGTAATGTGAATGTGATCTTATATGCCAGAAAATTGCATATGAAGACATGAAAGCGTCACTAAAATCAGTAGTGCATTCAGTAGACAGGTAGTTAATGAGTGCAGTTCGTGTGGGGTAGAGATGTGTGTCAAGCAGACAGACAGCCAGCCGCTGAAATCTGACTGAGCTCCTCCTGCAACCTTTCCACGGGATATTCTATGAAATCACCTATTCAGATTAAACCGTTGCCCTGAGACTGCTGCAAGGCTTTACAGGAGCCTAAGTGGCATTTAACTAGGCAGATGTGCCAGATGACCCGACCTGTGGGCTTTTGTTCAGGTTTGACAAGAACAGCAGTCGATGACGGCTGTGTTTATTAGTTTGCCTTGAATATTCGCTTCAACTGCAATCTTCCTGCATCTCTCAGCTTCTCTCGCCGCATCTGAAGGATTAATCATTCCACATCACTGGCTGCCATACTGACTGAGACCCACGATGACTTAGAGACAGTCAGATGTCGTTTTAGTGGAAGATCTCGGGCAGTGTTCTTTGACATCTTAAGCTTTGACAGCCTTCTAAAAACACAGCCGATGAAGTAAGTGCAGAGTTCTGCCTGTTTCTGCTGATGCCCACTCTACCCATCACTCATTCCTGACTTTTTCCCCCATCTGAGATGTGCAGGCTGACATTTCCAATAAGCAGCTTCCTCTGTCATTTCATTCAAAAATATTCCTGCTGAAACTTTACAGGCTCAGTTGGGATGCACAGTTGACCTTCCCCCCGTTCGAGCCTGTTTTCCATTTGCATGGGCTGACATTGTGAGAAAGAGGCAAAATCAATAAACCGGTCATTTGAAAATTCTGCATTCAAGGGTCTATACGATACTCTGAATGCCAAGGATCCTTGAGAACCATGCTTGTGGACAGAAGCTTGGCAGCTATGATCCCACAAATTAGTTTGGAAAATCTGAGAAAACTAGCACTTTCCTCTCAGCAGCTATCATTAAGAGGCCCTCAAGTGGAATAAATATAAGGAAAAGTCACTGCTGGACTCATCTTACACATCTTAATTGCCGATGTTTAATGCTTTACAGTCGTGTTTTTTTTTTTTTTTTAAATGGCACATTGCAATTTACAGATGTGCTTGCACTAGCTTCATCTACTGGATCTTTGTGTCAGTTAGCAGGTTTATCTTTGGATGTGAGAGAAAAAAAGTGTGAAAATGGTGTATGTACGATTTAGAATGATGGGAATGCAACGAGATTTTCATTTTGTGGTTGCATTCTGCTGTTTTTCCGCAATCAGTTTATTTCTTCCTGCATGACTGTTTCAATTGGAGATGCCACTGCTCTTTGATATGGAGTGACATCTAAGCCTGGCATTTAGCTTAGACGTTTTAATTACTCAAGCTCCGTCGGTTCTCTGATGTGACATATCGCATCACCTACATTTGGCTAGATGCTAGCCACTGTTTTTGTGCTTTTTATTCCTTCCATCTGCTCCACTGCAGCACCGCTCTGACAAGAAGGTGAGAACTGTGTTGTACTGGGCAGCTCCCAGGAGTGAGTAAGTGTATGAATATTATGAATAAGACGCAGGGGGACAGTAAAAGAAACATGCAGTAAATCTACTAGGACACTTTCTTATGTGAAATGCTGCTGCAGACAGTAAATTGGGCATCAGGCTTGAACTGCAGTCCCATTAGCTTTCTCTGGTTGTTGACTGAGACTGTGTGCATGCTTGGGGAAATAATATATGCAGCGATTACATGCATTTCAGGTTCATGTTTCAGTGTGCAACAGCGTTCAGGGTAGAGCTGTGATGGAAAATAAGCATTCAGAATCCACTTGGAGAGCGCAAATGAGTGTGCATAATACAGTGAAGCACGAATAATTGAAAGCACTTTTCAAATTTTGAGAATTTGAAAAAGGAGCATGTTTTTTTCCTCTTTCTGTTTGAAATAACAGTTATTTTTAAACTTGCATGCCCATATTTCCTCTTGAATGTCAGATTACACACAGATCCATTTTACTGTGGCCATAGTATTGGGATGTGCTTAACCACATGTTGGCTCAACAAGATTCGAGCTCACATTACAATCTTAGAAACTCATCTGAAAATACTTGCAGGAAGTGTTAAGTGCATGACAAAAATCCTGATTTCTTCCCAATTCTTGCTTACGGCATGTTGTGTTGCTGACAACTTGTCTCATTTAAATTGTGCTCTATGAAGATAAAAGCATTTCCTGGCTGCTCTCACTGACGAAAACAAAATTGAAGGGTAATAGATTGCACTTCTGCAGCACTCAGAAGCTCCACTGAAGCAAGTAACAACTTAGCTCAGTCCATCACTCAATTTCTGTATTGTCTCTTTATCTGCGTTGTCAGATTACGGCATGAAACCTGATCTGATGAAGCAGCCTCGCATCGCGGGAAGACCAATAAGGTGAAACTCAAATCCAGCTCACAATGCCTTATGTGGCCTATAAAACATTAGCTTTCCATAATAGGATTTGCCTGGAGGCCTCTGCATTTAAACATCAATATAAAAATCCATGATGCATAGCTGAGAAATTGAAATTCAACAACAGCAAAAAAGAGTCTTCAACGCTGCCTCCACGGTGCAGTTTTTTTTTCTTTTTTTGGCCGACACACGACTAATCTTTTACAAGATTTCATTTGAGTAGAAACACTTGGGAGCACAGTGTGATTCAAGTCGGGGGTGTGTAATTAAACAGACGCGATTTTCACTTCTTCACTTCGCTTCACAGATCTCGTCATTCTAGTCGGTCGTGCAGCCGAGTGGCGTTTTTTTTGGAAAGTGGCAGAGATTCCAGACATTTCTCCGGCTCACACTTGGTCGGACTGAGGGAGGAAATAGCTCTCATTCCAGCACCATGAATGACCTTGGGAGGACCGGCACTACTGACGGCTGAGTAGTACTATGTGATAAAAATGCTGCTCTATTCGCTGTCTCTCCCCCGCACACGCGCAAAACCACGGCGCTATACTGTAAATATTAATCCGCTCTCTCTTTGATTTCAACAGATACCCATTATTCCTTGGGTCTCTTTCATTAGATGTATTTTCTCGCTTTCCACTCGCATTAAACACTCATTAAATCCTTTATTATATTAAATAATTGCCCACTCTTTTCTCTCTCTCCACTCAAACTCTAAACCCTCATCTATTTCTTCTCTCTCATTATATTAAATACTGTCTCTCTCTACCCCCCATAGCCCTGGGGTTGGGTGACTGCTCCGAGCTCTCACTCTGCAAACAGGCCTCTCCACAGCCAACGGGGTCACAGCTTCAGCTCTGCTCGTGCTTTCCATCCAGCATTACTCTGCTGCAGCTGTACTGTAGTTTGGGATCTCTACAGGCATTTTGAGGCAATGCAGTAGAAATGTTTGCAAGCAATAAATATGAAAGTTTTGTTCATTGTTGGCTAAGACAAAAAAAACAGGAACCATCTGTACAGTAAGTAGGGGTTGCGTCAAATGACATCCCGGATATGAAAATTGCATCACTCGCAAATTTTTTTAACCAGACCAAACTGATGTTAATGTCGTCTGACTGACATTTAGAGATGGAAAAAAACCTTCTGCCAATGACTGCTGGGACTGCAGAGCGAGAGCCGGTGGGAAAGCCCTGCAGCCTGCCTGTATCCAGCTGTCATTGACCAGCCCACCAGAACAGCTGGATTTTTGTCCCCAAGGAAGGAGGCAGTGTTTTCAGGCTGTCAGTCAACAAAGACGGTGACAAAGATCAGCCATTTTCATGCGTTTCAAAACGTGCAGGTCACCGGGACTTCTGCCAGCCTCGATAGAGAGCGATCTGCTACAACAAGCTGGAAGGGTCTGGTATGAGCCACAGCAGCGTCAACACACGTTCTTAGAAGAACATTTCCAGAGCATTTGCGGGTTCACTTAAGTGTAATAAACTTGTGGAGCTGACATAATTAGGTGACTAATGAAGTCAGCTCAGCATTGATTAATCCACTTTTTTTCTGTTTTTGGATAAACTTTTGATAGACTTACTTAGTTCCAGCTTGACAGTTTTGAAAAATCAATTTTTATGTCAATGAAAATTCATATATTTGTATTTTTCAGTAATTGGACAAAACAAGACATCATCTTGGGTATAATTTTTCACATTTTTCTGACACTTCATGGATCAACTATGAGTGATGAAAACAGAGCTAAAATGATGATCTGTTCCTCAAGTTGTTACTTAATGCAGTAATTCAGGCTATTTGTTGCACAAATATCCAGAATTTCTTAATTGTGAAATACGAGGGTTTGGTACTTTTGTTATTGTCCATTGAAAATTTGGGGGTTTTGCACTCAGCCAGCCAAAACAAGACATCTTAAGAAATCACTGTTGGCTATTTTCTATTTTTCTGACCTCATTGTTCACCAAAGAATCGAGCAAACAATTATCTACAGCTTTCTCACCACTCACTTGCCAGTTTATAGCACATAGACCTTTCAGATTATATTCCGATCAAAGCAAGCACTCATTCTACTTCATTTGAGCCCATTCAAACGGCAGTTCAAAACATTTTCAGTTGTTGCCAAATATACCCACACAACTGGCAGCTGTTTTTGAACATTTTCTCCACTCTTTAATAAGGTCAGACGGCTTAGATTAAATCTCTTTTCAGTTCCTTTCCGTCTGAAATGAAAGTGAGCCCCGACAGATGACACGTTCACATTTCAGCTGCGCAGTTTGTGTTCGAGGGAGAGAAAGGGGAAGGGAAGAAAAGCGAGGAGAGCGTCGCTGTCTGCACCTGTGATTAGTCAGCCGCCTGCGACTGTAGGAACCCACCATCAAGCCACTGATTTATAACGTCGCCGGCTCTCGTGGCATGCAGCAACATGGCGTGGTTTAAAAGCCCCTATATCCTCCTCTTTCACCCCCTCAGTGTTGATCTCGCCATCCCTTCATCTATTGTTGCCTCACTTTCAGATCTCCGTCTCTCATTTCAGTCTCACTTCCCCAGGCTTTCTTTATCTCCCTTGCCATTTCCTTTTTTTTCTACCCCCCATCCCGTCCATCTCTTTTTCACATCATCGCTACATTTATGGGCTTTAGAACGCCTGAATATCCAGGTAGAAAGCATTCAGGGAGATTGACGCTCCTGCGCTCTTGTTTTCCTCCTTTCCTCTGTCTACCCACACTTCACTTCCCAGGGAGGAAAGAAGAGAAGACATCTCCCCACCACCACCGGTCTTCCCCCCTCTGTTTCATACACTCTGCCCCACCCAGATATACAGAAATACAGGTGCACACTCAGCACACCAATCCACGCTGGTTGACGTGACTAATATGCAGTGATATATGAGACATACAAGTGCTTACACCTAGAAATGATTGCCATGCAGGTTTCACACTCACACACAAGCTCTTCATTTGCAGGTACAGTGTCAGCGAGGCAGTACAGGTTTGTCAGCTTTTGTTTCCATTATAGAAGACACCAGCAGCAAAACAGATAAGGAGATACAAAAACAATCGGCTGCAGCTTGGTTATAGAAGTCAATTCAGAGTTTCCCAGCTACAATTGGGGCTGAGCAGCTGGTGTACACTTAAAGATTTCTAAATGTATAGACATAGAAGGCAAATGGAGAGTAGTTATGGTTTAACAGGACAATTTTCTGCCTTATTGTCAAAATACTGCATAGGTTAAGCTCAGTAGATCCATAAAGCTACACACCAGATGATTGCGGAAAAGAAATACAATACTGCAGCTTTTCCACAGGATTTGAAAGCATATAAATTCTGTTTGAAAAGACATATTCTCTTCATGGCTTTTCATTGTGAAATACATGTTTTTCTACCTGTAGGTGACATTCATGCTATGATTCATGTCACCACCGCACTCTACTGATTTGCAGGTTGTCGTACATATAAAACGGTTAAGAAGTACCAGCTGAAACAATACTCACACGACAGGAAGTACTACGTTTAAAAACAGGCTGTAACGGCTTTTTTTTTATGACCGCCAGCCTGTTTTATTGGATTAACTGTTAATATGCAGAGAGAGAGAGAGAGAGAGAGAAAAGTCACAATCACTTTGAAGTTTCAATTGGATTGGGGTCAGTTTGGGTACTCTGGAGTAAATGTGCACTCATAATGGATTATTAAAGCTATGAGGCATTTATTGTGTTTAGATTAAGGGTTCCCACACTGCAGTTCAGGGGCCCACAGGGGGTCTTTGAGAGGTTTCAAGGGTATTCCCTGGAAAAAAATATTAAATTGTATTTACTTGTTCCGGTTGTTAGACTTGGCATATCTGTCAATATGGCTTTGATGAAAACTGGAGGTGCTGAGTTTACTGGGGAATTTTAAAATGATGATCACAGAAGGAAACCGAGCATTTTAGTGAAGACATTAGACATAAATTTGATGTGCAGCTGAATCGACAATTCATCTGCAGGCTTTAAACAGACTCACCTGACTCTGTTGACATATAAATTAATCACAACAAAACATGGGGTCAGGTAATTAGTGCTTTGTATTAAGTCCTCATCGTTAAATTACACCCTACCTACTAAATGCTGTTTTGGGATGTGGCTTGGTAAACCTGTTAATTTCGTCTTACACCTGTCTAGTCTGCCATGCTTTTCAATCACATTTGGTAAAAAATAACCACCTGCTTATTGTCATATCTGACAGACTTTCAGTACTGGCTGATCGATCTCGCCCTTTTAGCTAAAGCCTTTTCTTATATGCATTATACATAATTGGCCAATGCTTTCAATGGCTGCTAATTCCACAGTCTTCTTGCTTTCTAAGTGCTAGAAATTATACCTGCCTCTTTGCAGTATAAAATTCAGCATATGTGTTTTTTTAATATATATATACAAATGTGTAAAGTATGCAGTGATAATAGAGTCACTGTTTAACATTCCATCTGGGATCTGTAGTGACTTGTAATCTAGTGGTACATTCAAGCATCATTGGGTTTCTCTAAGCTGATAACACGTCAACACTTGAGCAGGTTTTCTTGATTTTGTCCTTTGACATTATACAGTGTCTCCATTGAACCTCCTGATGGGAAACTGCCTGGAGCAATTAAGCACAATCAACGCGGCTCTTCACCTTGTAATTAGTCTTTAATACGTTTTCTATCAAATACACCAAACAAATTAGTCTTTGCATAATAAATGAGATTACAGTTTTAGTCTTTTATCCGGAAAATCTGGGGTTTTTTTTACACAGCGATGGAGAGATGACTGACATCTGTCTGCTGCTGATTCAGGCCTTCGTAATCAGATCAAACATGACCCCGCACACAGATCAGAGGACCTCAGCCTTCTGAAACGTGAATCAGTGCATCTATCAATCACCAGGAGCTGATTTTACAGCGGGCCGTCAAACGATCCTCGCCATGTGCCAAAAATAAACCCAACAACCAGATCAGTGTCACGATCGCTGACCGGCAGAGAATTGCGCACGAGCATCTTAAAAGGACGAACCCCTCCGAACCATAATTCACGGTCGTTATTCCCGTGACCTTGGAGTCTTGAGCTGCTCGGGCGGATATGGAGAAGATCTCTCCCAAAGTGAGGGGGGTAAAGAGAAAAGAAAGGGGGGGAAACAGAAAGATCAGAGCTGCAACTTTAATCTTTGATGTCATCAAGAGACACAGCCTGCAGCCTGTTGATGACATCACATGATACAACCCCTGGTTTCTTTTGGGGGGAAACGGCTCTACGAAACTACATTTACGTGACCACTGATAATCCAGCTGTGCGGTGGATGATCATTTACACTCACACCCTCCGTCTTCCTCCTCCTCTTGTTCCACACCCGACACCCCCTCTCCTCACCCATCCCTCCCCCTCTGTCTTATTCCCAGGAGCCCTACCTTTATCCCATTTTCTAGAACAGTCTCTTCCAGCCCCCATCACAAGGTGCACCCATCACCTGTGCGTGAATACGGCTGAGTGCATGCATGTTTATACTTGAATATGTGTGTCACTCCACTTCCATTTATATGTGTGTGTGTGTGTGTGTGTGTGTGTGTGTGTGTGTGTGTGTGTGTGTGTGTCTACGTGCATGTGAATTGTGTGTGTGCGCGTGCTTCGGTGAAGGCAACCGCTCTCCATAAAAGAATCACAATGAAAGGGAAATATGTGTCATGTCCTTGCTAGCCCTCGAAGGAGAGAGAGATCTATTTCTGTCGCCACAAATGGAGGTGTTCAAGCAGCCTTCAATAGCAGAGATTTGCCTCTTCACACACACACACACACACACACACACATAGACACACACATAGACAGCTTTGGAGAAAAGGCTAGCCGCTCTTGTGTGACGAGAGAGGCTGAGCGATACAAAAAAAGATAATAGAGTGAGAGAGAATTAAGAAGAGAAGGAGTAGGAGGGGACGGAAAAAGGGAGAGGAAGAGAGAGGAAGGGGGAGGGGAGAAGGAAGGCAGAATAATGTACACTGAGTTCACAAATATTGGCACACACACACACAAACACAGATAGACACGCAGTTCCCACATAAAAGCAGAGTGCTAGTTGTTTACCTAGAGGCATGCCTTTGTTGAGGAGATGAGAGCTTCCCATGGTGTGTTCCCCAGCCGGCCAGCACACAACACAAACCTACAGTCTTCACACAGCAGACATGAACAGGAATCCAGTCAGCATATGGCGGCTGTGGCCAGCTACCTCGCTTCCCTTAGTCCTTCTCCCAGCCCCTTAGTGACAAGCATACACATGTGCTCCCCCTCTTTTCTCTCCCTCTCTCTCTCTCTCTCTCTCTCTCTCTCTCTCTCTCTCTCTCTCTCTCTCCCCTCCCTTCCGTCCCCTTCGCTCGGCTGCTCTCTCTATCTGTCTTACCCCTCCCTCCTTCCCTCCCTGCTGTCTCTAGCTACCTCCCTCCCCTTACTTTCTCACTGTCTATTACAAAAAAATCTCCCTGTCAAGCCAAAAAAACAACAAAAAACATCATGCACACACAGAATGCAAGGACCGCTTCGTTTGTATGAGAGTGTCGGGGCAGGACAGTGTTAAAGAGATGGTGGGTGAACACAGAGTGAGTGTGTGCTGAGAGTGTGAGAAAGAAAGCAGGAATGGGGAGGAGCGAACGCCGGCCAAAATTCATCTTTTGTTTCCTGAAAGACTACAGGGGGGAAAAAAGAAGAGTTATGCAATTACAAGGCTGCAGCGAAAAGAGGAAAAACTGGTTCTTGGTAGTATTTGGAAAAGTGCACCGAAGTCAAAAACTTTATTGTAGTAGCGAACATGATGTTGTAACAGTTTGTGTTTTAACAAACAATGACAAAGCCAGATTTTTTTTTAAGTCCAAGAGCTTTGTTTGTTGAGATCATCCAGATGTGAATGAATTTAACTTAGTTGTGGGCATTTAAATTCATATTTAGGTACTAATTCATATTTTGATTTTAAACATTTCCAACTCTTACAGTTTTTTTTTCATTTTAAACATCCAGTTTTTACCACTAATGTCATGCATGAATACAGATGTACTTTTTTCACTTAAAATAAGTTGGTGAACCTCACCCATCAACATTTTGTTATTTAACATCTGCTTCTGATCATATTCTAGACTGATATAAATCTAACTTTGTAGCACTTTTTGATATTACAGTGAAAAGCACACAAAACCATTATTAATATTTATATTAGTTTTTTTGTTTGTTTTTCTTTTTGATCCTGATCTGATCCAAGTCATTTGATATTTAATACATGCTGACACCTGATTTTCCGAGATCATGCAGACTTCAGGCAGGCTAGTTGTAGTACCGGATTGCACCAACAGGTGGAGCCTCTTACTGTTTTATCCTGTTACAATTTCCTTGTTGGCAAAGACAGAGGTTTTTTTGCTAATAAGCTAGTAAAAGTCACTAGGCCTGTCAAAAAGAGCAATGAGCAAGTGTTGAATTCATACAGGATTAAGAGTCTCTGCATTCCAGTAGACCATCTGACGGCTATTTTCAAGATCTTTACTCACATTTCTGTGTGACAACAGATACAAACAAAAGACCGACCACATGTTTATGGTTTAAGCCAATATCAATCAGATAAAAATTGCTGTGATCGGCCCTGATTTTGTGATTGAACTTGAGACATTCTTAATGATTATTATTATTATTATTATTACAAGACAAGTGATAAAAACTGTTGCTGTTAATGCTCAATATAATTTGCGAAGTCTTTCAGTGTTTAAACAGATGAAAAAGAAATCCTTAGGTGCAAACATTCAAAACACTGTTCTGAGTACTTAATCTTTAAATACATTAAGTATTGTGTCTATAATATGTGAGCCATTATTTAAATCATAGCTTTTTTTTTTTTTTACATAATCTCACTAAAATTGCTGTGGTTGTGGCTTTTATGTTCATTTTCAACAGATATAATTTTCTCATTTCTAATCTCATTATGTTTTATAACTGTATAGTAAAGCATTCTGTTAACTGTAGAACATCAACATTGCAGTACTAACAGTAGAAGACAGGATGCTCTTATCTGGGATGTGTCATGTGCTTTATTGCTGTATTGCCATACAATAGTACTTTTGTTGTGGATGTAAATATCCAGTCAAACGAATGCGTCTTTAATCAGACAGTCTTTTTCCTGTGCTGTAGTATGCAATCTGTAATCATTTGCCTCTCAAACGTTCCATCTGTGCTTTCATCTGGTTAGAACCTAAATACCTGCTCGGGCTCTCTCTGTTGCTGCAGTGGGGAGGTTCTCTCATCTACACATGGCCACTTGATAATCACAGTGATATAAGCAGCCTCAGACACCCCCCCTAACTGCCAGGGCCTAACCTAGTTTAACAGCAATGATGGTTACATCACATCCTCACTATTGGTAAATGTCACAGACAGCCAGTGGGCGAGTTGTTCAAATTCAAAAAGAGGCAGAGGGTCAGGGAAACTGTTGTTTTCAACACTGATGGTGGGCTGACGCTGGACCTTTGTTGTATCTTAATCAGCCCTGCCTTTTCCCGCGTCATTCCTGTCATTCACTGCTGGCTCCTTTTCTGAACGGAATGAAAATAAGTACTGTGCACTGCTTTGTGTTTTTTTTTTCTTTTTTTACTTTACAGGTGAACACATCCAGACATAGGAACCATAGCTCGGGGCCTCTGCTCTTTCTGTGATTAAATAATCCAACTAGAATTTTTCAGCCACTCCTCTCCAATAAGTGGGTTTGTCACCATATCTTACCTCACTCACATTGGAGTCTGATTATGCTATAGTCAAAAGTGAGCAAGGGTACACACACACCACCAAAACCACTAACAGGTGAAGTGGAATGGTGCTCATCTCGTTACGGTGCTATGTTCTGCTAGGAAACCTTGGTATTCATGTGGATATCACTTTGACATGTGCCACCCACCAAAACGTTGTTGTGGACCAACCACACCCCTAGTAACTCCCTAACGGCAGCAGCCTCCCCCACAGGACAGTGTGCTCCACCATGCTGCAAAAACTGGTCAGGAAATGGCTCAAGAAACACAACAAGAGCCTGAGGTGTTTACCCATTTCCCAAATTCCCCAGCGCTCAATCCAATCAAGCATCTGTGGGATGTACTGGAACAAGCCCAATTTATGCAGGCCAAACAGCAACCCTTAGGGTGCAAAGGATTCGCTGACAAAGCACCAGTGTGAGACACCACAGAACACCCCAGAGATCTCGTGTCCATCCTCCAATGAGCTGTTTTGACGTCACAAGGTGGATGATATCAGGCAGGTGGTTTCAATGTCGGGACTGAATAATGAGAGAGTTTACATGTGGCATGTTTTGCCCTCCCAAATGTGAATTGGTGTATTAATTTAATGGTGTCATAGTGGGACAGGTAATGATATATATGCAGTCTAACAGTACAATTACGTACCATTTCTGACCAGTTGTCAGTATACTGTAAATTATAATTTAGGAAGCTCATTTGGCCCACCTTAATTGTGTTCACAAACAAGAACAAACCTGATCCCTGACACTATTTCTAGATGCATATATATAATGCCCAGCTAGCACTGAACAGTGGAAAAGTGTGACATTTTAGATCTGTATCTGAGCAGCAGTGGAATGGTGAAGTGGTAAAACCTTGAATGCTTGTTATCTAAAGCTTGACATGAAATCACCTTTTGAATTGCAGCTAAGAATGGCAGCTGCTGTGAATAGACCAGAAAGTCTCCCTGGCATTTATAGACTATATATAAAAAATGATCATATTTTCTGATTTGAAGAGTGAGGCTAATGTAGAAGTGACTTAGAGCTGCATTCCTTCTAATTACCATTAGGGGGCGGCTCCTCTTGGTTCCAAAAGGAAGTACAATTGTTTAGAAGCCTGACCCTATTTCTTACTTGATTCATTTCTTCATTAAATATTTTCCCAATGAGTTTATGGTCTCAATTGCTAATTTAATATGTACTTGAATGCAGCATGGGGTTTATTTTGGAAGTTTTGGTCCCGTTTAAGGTAAAATAAATGGTAATGCAGGGTATGGCTCATTTGAGATTGTCAAGTGACTACTGTATGGTCACTACCTTAAAAGTAGTCCACAAACTAATGAGTGATGTGACAGCAGCTGCAAAATCTTTTCTAGCTGTGTTTTAAAACATATTTTGTTCTTCTGTTTCTTACCTCAGCACTATGAACAGTCTAAATTTGTGTGTGATCATATTCAAGGCAAGGAAAAGTCTCTGGAGCATAAATTATGTTCGAATCACAACAGCTACTTTCATAATTTGTTAAGGGATTAGGAGATTTGTGAGAGGTAATGCACTGAGTTTTGCTCCACACTGAAGAAGATAACACTTGCTGTTTGAACAAGAAGCACTCAAGCATTGTAATGTGTTGCAGTAATAACCATGATCTGTTTAAAATAAGCCAGTTCAGTGGCTAAACTGATTAACTTCTTATATCACAATTATCTGTATGAACCTTCACTCATCACCACACCACACGTGAATACTGTTCAGCATCTTAAAGCATTACTTATAACAATACCAGTTGTGTGCTTCAGTTCTCAGACCAAATTCAAACTGACAAGCTAGGGTCAACTTTGTGAGAAGCTACAGATACATTTATCTTGTTGTCAAGGCCGATGGCAACTTCCCAGCAACTACCTCATACAAGCAAGAGACAAATATTCCCAGGGATGTAGGAGAAGCAGATTCGGTGCTTCTAAACAAGGACGGAGACAAGAGAAGACAGCACAGGGATACGATATCTGGACTGCTGGAGCTCCATAGGGAACAAGGGAAACGGGGTATAGAGTGATCGGAGGGAGGAAGAACAAGTGCTCCTTAGAATAAAGAAGCAAGTAATGATTGATCGACTATTTAAGGGCACTTAAGACGCAAAACGTTGAAACTGAAAGGGGAGAGGAGAGAGAAATGAAAAGCACAGGATTGGAAAATTTTAACACCCAAAATTGTGTTTATTTAATTTCACACTTGAGTCTTTCACGTGTTTGAACACAGTAGTGATATTCACAAGCGTTTTGTGTAAGGCTGGGTATTAAGCAGTCACACCCTTCCCTCTCCTTATCAATCCATACTCTCTGTTTCCTCCTCGTTTCTTTCTAATTTCTCTCCTGCTTCACTCCCTCTACCTCTCCTTACCCATCTGCCTTCATCTCCCCTCTGTCTGCCTCTCCCCTCCTTCTCCTCTCACCTCCTGCTCTCCTATCTGATCTGATCATCTCGCTTTCTGTTTTCTTTCCCTCTCGATCTCATTCACACTCCATCACCCCCACCCCACCTGCTACCCCACCTTCCCACCCACCCCATTCCCGCATCTCTTTCACTCTCTTTTTCCATCTCGGGCTTTCTCACCATACATCTCCACCCTCCCACTCCTTCTTTTTCTCTCTGTAGTCACTGCAGCGTGTCTAATGGTTCAGCTCCTTCTCAGCAGATCCACCACGCGGAGGCCAGGCGAGCAGCAGCCCGGGCTAACGCCTCCCCAACCGCTGGCCTTATCTAGACTGACAGCCAACTAGACCTAGAGCTATCGTGAACACACACTCCCACGAATAATTACCAGCATGCACGCCGGCACATGCACAAAGATACAAGCACATTACATGCACAGTCACCCAGGCAGTTGCGTGAAGAACGAATGTACCGACACAGATAGACGAAATGCAAAATAATGCTGCTGCACCCAAGCGTGTACACACATACAGAAAAAGCAAATGCGCGAGGCGCTGGAAGGTGTTCACACACAACTAAACGCACACGTACTGTAGCTACAGACACACACTACCCATCACAAGGGCAGCAAACATGCAGATGCAGGCACAGACAAACACACAAATTGGATTTATGGATACTGACAGTGAGCTGCGGAACAATGTGGATGGCTTTACAGAGGAGAGAGCAGATACTGCAGAAAACTAGCAATCTAATCTACTGTAAGCGGAGGTGGGTACCGCAGGCATGAAGAATCTAACGTGTGGAGCAGATAG
This sequence comes from Acanthochromis polyacanthus, assembly GCF_021347895.1. Taxonomy (NCBI): domain Eukaryota; kingdom Metazoa; phylum Chordata; class Actinopteri; family Pomacentridae; genus Acanthochromis; species Acanthochromis polyacanthus. The sequence continues at coordinate 10,822,212 of NC_067122.1, read as the reverse complement.
AGGTGAGGGAGGGAGGAAGGAAGATAGAATAGGAGGAACCAACAGGAGGGATGGAGAGAGAGGATCAGATTGCTGGAAAAGAAATGAGAAAGGAGAGAGGAAGGTGGATGATGAAAGGATATATGAAGTATACAAAGGAAAGTTAATATCAATGACAGATGTTGAGAATTGGCCACCTACATTGTGACTACCCCTCTTTCTTGCCTTGCTTTCAAAGAATAAAGGCAAAAAATTGAAAGACCTTAGTAAAATGCAACAGTGCAAGATCTGATAAGTTTTTATTTTATGTCTGTGGTCAAGATGAGTAAATCACAGCCAGGAGAGATTGACATCACCCACATCAATAGAAAAGAAGCTAATCTAAAACCTTTAAAGGTGCTATATGTGATGTCGCTAGTGTTCCAGTATCTCAGACCAAAACAAACTGTTGTGTTTTCCACTCCGCTATACTTCCTTCACTTTCATTTACTGCCAGAAAAGATCCTGTACATGAGAGTCAACAAAAAATAATCCAGTCAGAACCATTAGCCCACGCTAGCGTTGTAAAACACATTGAATGGACGTATGTTCAGTTACCTGCCTTTCATGAGCTCCACTTCAGGTGTATCTGTTTCCACATGTTCAGACCAACTGGTGCACAGATTGTTTCAGCGCGTAGACAAACCGGAATAGACCAATATGTGGAAACAGACACACGTGGACTAGAGCTGAACAGACACAAGTTCAGAAGGAAAAGCAAAAGCAAAAGAAGAGCCACAAAATACCAGTTATAAATTATACTATAAGAGGTAAATACATGCAATCAAAAAAAAAAATACTTGAGCAACTGAATGCTCTGGCATGCACTTTCCCTTTTACATTGCAGTGTGGAAAGTCACTCTGAATGTGTTTATACACTTGGAGAGAAACTCAGGTGTATTAATATGCAAATGTGGCCAAATTGGCTATGAAAACAGAACAGCAAAGCTCAAAGGGAGTGTAGCCATTATTACTCCACTATATCTTTACATTGCAGATAGTTGTTTAATGTTAAATGTAGTGATAAAATCCTGCATAGTCTACCTTTAAACATACTATCAACGATGATTCAGGGGTCGGATTTATGTCGAGTGTTTTTTACTTCAACAGAATTACATGATTTCCCTGAAACAAAGAAAGATTTATATTACTAGTAAAGGTCCAAATAATATTTCCTATCCATTGCTAGTCTATGAAGTGGTGGGAAATGCCCATCTGTTATATTTCTAGTGCAATAAAAGCAAAGAAATGTCCCACCACAACCCAGGAATATATTAAACAACCTTGATTTGACTTTATGGGTGTTTCCCTTTCCTGTAAGCTGTTTTTTTGTGCAGACAAAAGGGCTGCAAACTTGCAAAGCAAAGCCTAACGTCTTTGCTAAAGGGAGTGGTTTTCTTTGACAGAAAACTCTGCCTTTCCAGCTTAAAAAGCCGAGTTTGAAATCTAGACTTTTCTTCTGTTACATGTCTATGCCACCATTTAAACACTTTTACATAATGCCTGCCTCGCGACTTATTTGTCCGTTCTGTGTCTGTTTTGACCATTAAAGCATTGTATAGCGGTTTAGAAGAGCAAAGAAAAAAATGCAATTACGAACCTGTGAATGTGCATATTATGGGCTTTTTTTAATCGACAGCCATCGTGTTTCTTTTGATTAATTAATCACCTGTTTCATACCTAATATATAAAGTTTCAGAAAGCTGCAAGGAAGAATCACTGCATGTAATATGAATCTTAGATGAACTAAACTTTTGACAGCATCTAATCATCATACATAATGAACTACCTATAAGTGTAGTCATCAAAAGGTACCGAGCTCCATTCTAAAGCCTTTTAAATGCGCAGTCGACAAAGTCTGTAAAATGAGAAATGTCAACAATAACTTTTCAGATCCGTCACACAAATTATAGCCCATTGCTGTTGTTTTTATGAAATCACTGTGAATTTAGAAAAGGGCACAAAAAAGCTCCTTCACAACACAATTTCCACAAAAAGGAAATTTTCCATCTTGCATTTTTCATGAAATTGTTACTTAAAAAACATTGATGATCACAATTAAAGACTAATCACTTGTTTTTTTTGATGAATTTCAGCAACATGCCAACCCCCTCTGGGCAAAATCTGTCTTTAAAGAAGCAGTGATATCCATTTCTCTGGAAATTTCTTCACGAATAAACAAAAATCCTTCTGTGGCACACAAATCAAAATAAACATTTTCATATATTCATACAGTCACACACAAGCAAGCTCTCATACTGTAACTACACGCACACACAGAGTTTTTTCTCCCTTATTTGGCTTGGCACAGAGTTATCTCCTCAGAACCTAAACACAGCACAAAGCCAAGCTGTAAGCGCAGCCGCTGCTATCACATAAACCCACACATTCACACGCAAATTACACACAGGAAGTACTCGATACAGGGCCAAAAATACATCACAAACCTTGCATCACCTTCCTCTCTGTGTGTCCACTGCTCCACTTTGTTCCAAAGCTGGGTAGGGGCGTGGGGGGTGTGGCATGCAGCAGATAATGGGCCAATTGTGAGTGATTACAGTTAGTGCCAGCCAATCAGCACAGCCTGGCACTGGCCCGCAGCCAATAGCAATATGTTCACTGCAGCTGGGGGGAGGGCGCTCGCACTCACACAGGAAAAGAAATGTGGCCATGATATGAAACTGTGTAGGAGAGATTTAGTTGGTGTAGTTGTGGATTGGGAGCTGTGTTAAAAAACATCTCGTATGATTAAAGTATGGAAAAAATAAGATGCTCCATCACAGAGGTCAATCAATAATTGACTTTTAGTTTCATCACATGTTCTCTTCACAAGTTTCACATTTTATTTTAGATGGTTTAAGGAATCAAGGAATTTTTAAGTCTAGTGACCTCATTTTTACAAATGTCAAGCCATTTTTCCTCCCCAAACTTTATATTTCTGATATTGAGCATGTATTTATTAACTTTTTTCTCTCTTGTAAATTCTAAGTAATGTTTGGTGCTTTATGTAAACAGGATGTGAAAACCTATATTTCTGTCTTTTGTGAAAATGCAACAAGATTTGAATGTGAGTTATACCTGTGCACTAAACTGGGGATACAAATAAATTTTTTCTTACCATCAGCTAATCTGATGAGTCATTTTTCAACTGTTTAAAATACATACACAATTTCCCAGACCCAGATGCAGCATCTTAACTATGTGGTTAATGAATCAATTCATTTTAATGTAAAGTTTTTACTTCTGTTGTTCATAAGCTAAACCTTACCTCTGTGACTATATCTATATATCTATATCTATATCTATATATCTATATCTATATCTATATATATATATATATATATGAATATTTTTAAAACTGGGTGTACAATTGCTTGTTTTCTTGTCATCGCATGAAGTGCTGAGTACACCAGGGTGCTGCTCCTAAATTTAAATTTAATTTTCAATTTATCCAGTTGTGCACAGACAGTTTTTGAGAGGTGAGAAATTCTTGATCGCAGATTTATTATACACTTTTGTCAGTAACGAGACACAGACAGTCCTGTGACCAGTGACTATGAAAGTCCACCTTAAAATGCAGCTTTATTTGAAAGGCAAGATGCCACAGATGACAAGAGAAAGAAGAGAACAGGCTACTGGGTGCTGGCATTCACTTGAATGCCCAAAACTCCAATAGTTGTTGTCTAAGAAATTGTTTCAGGCCACATGGCATGACAGACAATCAGTCATATGATGCTCTAGATGGATAATAACATTCCACGAGCAGCATCAATAGCCTCATTAACTCTTTGTGTTACTGACTTGTGATTTCTGGTCTATAATTCCACTCCTGATCTGCACTTTATCTGTTCCATTATTGTACGTTCGTAGTTGTTTCATGACGTCCATTCTGTTGTAGAGTTGTCTATTTATATGACATACTGGGGAGGGTCTTGAGTAAATTTATTATTGATGTTAACCTTTCCTTTTTGTTTAATGTTACCTACTTATTTTGAACAATTTTGTCATTGTAAATGCAGGGTTATCTTCATATACAAACTGTAAATCTAAAATTTTTGAGACTGTGGTTTTAGCCCATTCATATCCCTGGATTCCACCAATTCCGTGTAAATAACTTTTAAGATATATTCCTCCTTTTACTATATGTATTAAAGTTGTAATTTGTAGTATGTATGTGAGGGTATACTGATTAGTTAGTTACCACTTTCTGTTAAAGATTTGCACAATCATTGCGAATATATATACTAATAATATACTATTATTGGGAGTGTGAGGTAATCTTTTTTTGAAACTTTGGGGCACCTGTCTTATTAAACTGATGTGTAAAGTAAACAGTAAATATTTATTCCAGTATGTTATAAAGAATGGATATGATTCAATGAAATACTACATGCTGTGTTTATATTTTTGTTCAGTATAGATATTAAAGGCATGCAACAGAACCCCCACTACGTACACACAGTCAATGCTGACACCGTCCCAGCAGATGGCGGTAGTGAGCACCGAGGCCATTCTGAGCTGATAGAAAAAAAACACAAACAACCACAAGAAAACCACAAAACCAAGATGGCGGTGCAAGAGACTGCATCTCAACTGTCCATGGCTCTCAAAGTCCAAGAATATCCCACCCTGAAGGTAAACAATGACAGGAACTGATGTATATCGATAGCATAGCGCTTCTGCTGTCCCCAAAATACGCAATGCAATTTGGAAAATGTGACTTGGCAGTTCATTAGATAGCGAGGGGGAGCGAACTTAACGGGGAGGCTAACGTTAGCTGAGCTTGCCTAGCCAGGTAGCTAGCATCCACGAACTACCTGTTTTTGCAAAGCGATAGAAAAGACTGAGTAAGTCGTTAAAAAGCATGAGCTGGTGGCAAGTTAGCAGACTGTTTGCTGCGTTTGTTTATTTTTGTTGAAAGTTTTGAGGGCGTTAACGGTCCCAAAGCTCTTAGCTGAAGTTTAAGCCTGCTCGTTTGAACAGGATGGTCCTTGTCAGATTTTTCAGCTGACGCTAGCTAACTACACATAACTTTACATTTATTCAAGGTTCAACGGCGCTGACAGCAAATTGATTGACGTTTGTGAACGTGTACAGATTTAACGGCTGTGTTGGTAAGTGTAGGTGAAAAGAGGAAATATTCGTGTAAAGGATGTTACATACGTGGTGACTGGTGTTATCACTGGCAGAGCATGAGACAACATGGTTGCTGGTCCCTTCGGCAGACAGCCACGGCGTCAAAGGAATAACATGCAGACGTGATTGGCCTGCTAACGTTAGCTAGGTCGCTGTGGTGGAAACCAGCATTAGCCATGTGTATCGTCGCAAAAGACGAACATCCTGCCCGGTACGTAACGTCGAGCATGCAAATTGTGGCCGTTTGGGAGCGAGATGGGTTGAAATAGTTGGGGGAAGAGCCCGTAGCAACACACTCTGAGGCAGAGAAGCGGTCCTGCGAGTTAGCGCAGTGTCATCAGATTGCTGCTGCCTCTCTGCACTTCAAAATGGCCAGTGAGAGAAATCACAGGCTGCTGCCGCACACACGCACTGTTCCTCCATTCCACATAACGTTGCTGCGACACCACTGCTAAAAGACGAGCTGAAACAAGTCCGGGCTGCTTCCTGTGTTCAGCCGCCTCACACAGCGAGATAGCGTCGTCGTGTAAAGCACGGCTGTGAGTACCAAGGCATGGACAGCTTTTGTGTAGAAACTAATGGCATAACGTTGCCATGATGAATAGAAGTAGGCATTTCGTGTGGCCAGCGATGTTAAGATGTCTCTGTGTGCAGAATGCATTGCCGTGGATTGGGGATGTGTCTGTCTTTGCTTGGATGCTGCAGTAAGATGATGGGCACCATTTTAAGACAGGAGTGATGGTTATAATTGGCATCAAATGGGGATCTACATTTGGAGGAGAGCAGGGTTGATTACATTTGGAGCTATATTGAGCAAAATTATAATTTCACAGTGTTGCCTGACACAGACACAGAGGAAGCCTCTAATCCGTATTACCAAATATTTACATGATGTGTTGTGTATTATGTCCTTGTGGGTATCTGATCAGTGCATTCTTTGTAGAAATAGTAATCCTAAAATATATGTAATTACTCATTTACATAAAAGGTGTTGGATTTGTGAACTTGTTGGGTGTTAATCTAAATGCTGGACGTACAGGCCCTTCACAGTCTAATGACATTGTAATGTTTCATATTTTAAAAAAGGGTCTGTATTCAAGGAGAGTCAGAATGATCATAGAGGCTTACTATTCATTACTTGAGCCATGCAGTGATGAATGTTAATATTCTGATTATCATGAGAGAATAATGTTCACTGTTTGGAGTGAGCCTGTCAGGGTCTCTTGCAGTTATCCACCTCTTAATAAATCATGAAAGACAAAACCATTATGCTCGTGCGGTGTCAGCCTAGTCGTGTCTGAAACTGTTCATGGCTAATTTACATGTCCACTGTCAAGTAAATCAAGGTCATGTAGAAAAGGGTAGTATGTCCAATTACTATAATATATGTAAGCTGTAGGAGCCAGTCATAGTCAAAAGTGGAATATTTCAGTTTTCTAATAATGCCCATTTTTGTAATAGATTGGTTCTCATTAAATTGTAGCCAATGTTTTTTGCACATGCCACGCCCCCTCACCTGTTTTCCAATGTGGGTCATGTAGATGATGTTGTGGTGTGTGTATTTTTATATAATGTGAACAGCATATATCATGATGTAGTGAATGTTCTTGACATTCATTGAAAAGCTCTTAATTGATAATATACCATTTGAATGTCCTTAGCTTCTTTTCACCTTGATTGCAGTATTTCCTGAAAGGACCAAGATCTGAGAAATATTGGCTAGTTTGGCATAGATGGAGAAACAGAATCTTCACAATTAGAGATGGAGCAGTCCAATATATCCATGATGTTATTAGTACACGTAAAATCAATTTGTAAATGCAGATATACATTCAGTGTTATCTAAAGCAGTCTTTCCTGCTGTGGTTTTTGTCCCATGAGGCATGTATATTTCCACACAGCTTTTAAATACAAATGGGAGCTCAGTTATATCCTCTATAATTCATTTGGTAATCTGTGGCACAGAGCAATCATTGTTCGCTGGACAAAACATGTCCATAGCAAATTCTGATCTTGACGTACCGTCAAGGGGAAAAATTGCTTGACAAGCTGACATAAAGACAATGCCTTTCCCGTCTTTTCCCAATCATTGGCTATGCACATTCCTGGGCAGAATATACCCGTTTCTGCCAACAGCAGACTCAAGAATGCTTACGAGTGCATACTGATCTGTTATGTGGCACGGTTAAATCTCTGAGACATATCATCCCATTTTGGGCTTCAGTTTAGTGTAGGATTTCCCAAATTCCAGCAAGATTTGTTCTGCCATGTTCGCACATTTACATAATTTTCCTCTTCAGTCTTAGTGATCTGTGAAATCAAACTGACTCTAACCTGAAAGAAAAAGAATCTTTCGATGGATCAAAGCTCACTCCTCTTGTCTATTTAGGCAATATTTTAGACAAGGAACCACAAGAAGGTTAGAGATGCTGTGCTGTTGCTGTTTCAAGCTGTGTTTTCATTATTTTTTACGCATTTGAATGTGAGAAAAGCACATATTCGCTACATGCCACTGTGTGTTTACTGGTACGGGCCACATTCTTTATTCTACTATTTTTTTGTTTAGTCCTCTTTGTGGTCTGATTGAGGTTCTTGCTCATTACTGTTCTCAAATGAATAAGCAGAGATCAATATATATATATATATATATATATATATATATATATACTACAATCAGTACAGTTGATATGTGGAAGGAAACCATGTTTTGGCCCAGATTGGTGAAAAGTCAGAGAAGGTTATAAGTCTTAGAAAGTTAGTTGTTTGATAAACTTTAAAGGGTATAAAAAAATCAGTGTGACTGTCTTTTTCTAGGCCAATGCTGAAATATGCACCACTAATTAGAGTTGGTCACAGATATATGAGAAGCTATTTAAACTATAGATTGTTAGGATTATGTGTATAATGTTGCTGCAAGCTGATACAGTATAAATTAAGTCTGTATTAGAGGGATGCATCATATAATACCAGGTGAAATTAAAAGAAGTGGTGTTCTGATGCTGAATAGATAGCAGCAGCAGCAGCAAGGAAGACTGGATGGCAGAACGCATAAGTTACAACTTTGTTATTTAAACAACCTCCTATCCTCATCAGTTCAAGGTCAGTTTCATATTGCCGAGCTGTGATGCCAGTCTGGAAAATTGTACCAAGCTGTGTACTTGCCCTTTGCAACTGTAAACCTCTATGTCTAGTGCCTCATGGTAAATGTCTTATGGGCTTGTCTTTATAGGTGCCATACGAGACTCTGAACAAACGTTTCAGAGCAGCTCAGAAGAACATCGACAGGGAGACGAGTCACGTCACGATGGTGGTTGCAGAGCTGGAGAAGACGCTGAGCAGTTTTCCAGTGGTCGACTCTGTGGTCTCACTGCTGGATGGAGTGGTTGAGAAACTCAGCGCCCTGAAGAGGAAGGTTAGGGATGTAGATATACAAGCACACCTTCACTTTTTTTCCATGCTTGAGTATGTAAAACCACATGCAGTCATAGGTAACTGTAATTATTGAGTCCTTCCAGGCTGGGAAGGGATTGGAATATGAAGCTTATTAAAATTAATTTTCCAAACTTAAATGCAAAACAAAGGTGCCTCAATCTTTTTCTATTTCCGTTCACTTACAAGCGACAACAACAAAATAGATCTTTACAACTACTTTGTTATTATGAGTGGACAGATATCCTTTAAGCAAACACAGCTTTTCACATTTTCTGTTTGACCCCAGCAGAGTAAAGCTCTGTTGCCTCTGCCTCTGCCTCTCTGTGGTTGCTTATCTTGTGTTCCAATAAAGCTGAGCACACAATAGAGGCTTTGTCAGTGTCATATCTCTTCATTTATGTTTTAGGAGAACTGTTTTTGTGCAAAATGGAGTTTACAGAGATAATAAGAGGCAACAAAACATTGGCTTAACATTGCTGGCAAGTGCAGCTATGTCAGCTTTGTTTGTTGAAAGTTTTAGTGTTTTTAGCTCTGTTTCCTCTGTTGTTGCTACACTTAAAGGTCAGTGTTTTCACATTTTTGGAGGCTGTGTTTGAAGTCTGTCCTTGGATAGAGATAAAACAGTTTGCAGAAGGCCAAAGAAATCATCATGTTACATTAAACAGCTCTGAGGAAGACTTCATTTATGAATAGATAAAATAGACTTTACATTTAAGAAAGCCTTGCACTCACCCAATCCTCTGTGTATAAAAAAGCAAATACTGGTGTTGGCCCTGGTGTCTGCCTTTTCCAACACAAGATCTTACTGACCTGTAGCTGAACTTGACTGTTGTCCAAGGTTCTGCTTTTGTTTCCACTGTGATCCCCCTGGTTCAGAGACAACTTCTGGGAATTAAATGCATGCACCTTTAGTAAGTGGTACTAAATGAAAGTGGATAAGGAATAACAAACTGTACGTCTGTGTAGAAATACCAGTGTTGTTTGAGAAGAGGGGCCAGTAAGTTAACTATAGGGGAGCCGATCAACACATTGGCACCAACAAGGCTCCTTTACTGGCAAACTTTGTACTTTCGTGGTCAACTCGAGTAAAATTCATCCTCAGGTCTGTTTCATTGTCAACACAGACACTCTTTATTTGACACTGAAAACCTGCATCCCCTCTGAGGCTGTTGGTTCAGCAAAATTTTAGTCAGTCTTGTCACTTACACATCTGATATTGACCAATTTGTAAAATATTGAAGAGCAACAGAATAAACTACATATGGGTCATTGTGCTAGTGTATCAGGATATAGCAGTATTTCATCTACAAATAAAATCTCACTTCAGCCAGAGCCAAGTATTAAAAGCCATATTGCTCGCTCCTGTTAACAAAAGCCCTTCACTGTGACTGTGGTTTCTTTATAATGGTAAACCTGTGGCCTTGGTGGATTGGGTTTGTCTGCCAGGGAATGCTGCCTGGCTGGTTTCTGTACAAGCTTTTTCTAAAATTACACAAAATAAGCAATCGAAGCACACTTGTGTGCTTTTTTTCCCACCATATGCCAACATGTTGTTCAGGAGAACAAACGTCATGATTGTGTTCAAAGCTAAGGCACACTGCACTGATTTTGCAGGGGGTGTGGGAACCTTTCCCTACAGTGAAAAGTTTTCCAAAAGCCAAAAATACAATCTGTGCAAGTGAACAAAGCAGAATGAACTAGGGAACCTATGTTTCACAAAGCAATGTAATTTTGCTTATAAATGATTTACCGTAATCTGAAACAGCAGGGTGCAAAGAACAGTGAACCTGGGAGATAATTATGTGCTAAAAGACCACAGTTTCCTTTCTCATATTACACATTTTCTGGCATAAATGGATCATGTTGCAGTGGGAATATAATTCTAAATTTGTGTGATCACTGGCCTTTATGTTTGTGATATGCTGCTTATTTCTGTCTCGTAACAGGTTATCTGTGGAACGGTAAACAGCTGACCAGACTTAAATGGTTTTAGAGGTTATACATTTCTTTGGCGTTCAGGACTTGTTTTTATTTTAACACCAGCTGAGTTACATGTCAGAAGCATATTTAGCTTAGTTAGTTACTGCTTAGGTAACTTTCTCAGAACAAGTTACAAGAAATGTAAAAAGCTGAGTAGTCTCAGTTTCTCTGATTTCACAATAAATGACAAATTTATATATTGAAAGCTGTTGAACACCTGTTTTGCATTCTGTGCATTCAACTGTTTTTGTAATTATCTTGATTGTACTTGGTTATACGTCCTGCAGGCGGCTGAGTCCATTCAAGCAGAAGACGAGAGTGCCAAGCTGTGCAAGCGGCGCATCGAACATTTGAAGGAGCACAGCAGCGACCAGCCAGCTTCAGTCAATCTGTGGAAGAAAAAACGCATGGACCGCATGATGGTGGAGCATCTGCTGCGATGTGGCTACTACAACACAGCCGTTAAACTGGCCAGACAGAGCGGTATAGAGGTAACTGTCTATTTTTGAAAGTCTTGTGTTGTTATAAGGTCGTTGTGAGAATGTAAAAGTTCTTAGAGTTCATATAAAAAGTGTACATAAATACCCAGTACTCTATAGCTATACCTTACATCTTCTCTTTTGTCTCTAGTTTTGTTATTTTTTTCTCATTCCCTATTACTTGCTTTTAGGATCTAGTGAACATTGAGATGTTCCTCACAGCTAAGGAGGTGGAGGAGTCTCTGGAGAGACAGGAGACGGCCACTTGCCTGGCCTGGTGCCACGACAATAAGTCCCGCCTCCGCAAGATGAAGGTAGTGCATTTGCAAAGGTCAAAATTTAGCCTTGTGAATCCAAAAGGTTTAAATTGGGGCCTGACAAAAACTTTAAAGCCATGTAAAAGAAAGTAGATTAATGTCAACAATATTAATAATGTTAAACCAGCTAAAATTTTGTTATCAAAGTTGTCAAAAAAAATCTCTCTGTGACACGACCATATGGGATTTTATATGCTAAAAGACATGTAAAATCATATAATATATAGCACAGATTCACAACATATGTCATCTCACAGAACTTAGTATAGACCATTTATGAATTGATATTGTCCGTACGTAATAAAAATAAGCAGTTAGTGCCATAGCTGAGCATTTCGATCATGCAGAAACACAGCTTTAGACTTTATGGGTTTCATAATCTGTCCCATCAGCTTATGAGGTGGGACTTCATGTATCATTACTATTCCACAGAACTGATTTCTGATTCTAACGCATCGGCTGAATTAGCCCAGTACAACTTACAGCTTCCCATTATGTAGTGTGGAGTAGGCTCACGGTTTTTGTAGGCCCTGCTGTTACTACTTTTTGTGTGAATTAGGACAGCCAAGCAGTGACACATCCAACACTGTTGTTCCAGACCTTTAATAAGTGGGTTTCCCATTCATCCATCCATTTTCTGCTTTTTATTCTAGTCCAGGTCGTGTATAATGATTAATTGAAGATATTAGTAATTGTTGCCATTTACTGCTGTGATGAAAAGTGATTAAAAAATTAGATGCAGTCCACTTGGTAAGTCATTTGGGCCCTGTTGTTGTTACTGCTTTTCATTGATATATGTGATATGAAAAAGAGCCATAAGTTTAACTTGGTGACCCATGCAGGGACCCTGTTATTGATCAGTTCATACATATGTCAACTCCTACTAAACAAGGATCAACATTTAAACAAAACAGTGCTTTGTTTTGTCCAAAACAGCCCTATTAAGGTCCAGTTACTCTCCCTGGGGTTTTGCTAAAGGTGGCAGCAAGTTAAAGTGTTGATCCCAAGATTATCCAATTAAACCGCAAAGAATTCAAACTTGTGCAGTCATAGTAATGGTCCTAGTTAGTTAACTTTATTGTATTAATGGGACGGTAGAAGTTGTATTAAATTGATCTGTTTTCTGCCTGCTCTGTCATAGGGCCAAGTATGGTTAAAAATGAATTGTGAATGTTTTGCAGCACTTAAATTAGTTTAAACTTTTGTCTCCTCCTTTGGCAGAGTTGTCTTGAGTTCAGTCTGAGAATCCAGGAGTTCATCGAGCTCATTCGACAAAACAAACGCATGGATGCAGTCCGGTACTTGACATGAATCACAGCACACACACATAACTGCTTCAGCTTATACTTTTGGATACATTTTCACAGTTATGGAAACATTATACACACCAGTTCTCTGCATTTCCATATTTGCAACATGGCACGTCCTGACTTTGTGTGTGTTTGACAGACATGCTAGAAAGCACTTCAGCCAAGCTGAAGGTGGACAGCTGGATGAGGTTCGGCAGGTGATGGGCATGCTGGCCTTCCCATCAGACACACACATCTCCCCATACAAGGTAACACAAATGCTCTTTTCTTGTGGGAATGTGTACATGGATAAAAAAAGTTATTTGTTCACACACCTGTCACCTACATACGGCACAAATAATATTGTACAACTGTGTAGCAACCAATAATGTAATAATTGTAGCCATTGTAAATGTAATAAAGCCAATAATGTAATAACTTATTTCCAAGAAAATGTAGTCCTGTTTATGTATTATTATGTTATCTGCTGGAGGTATTACATTTTCAGAGCATTTTTTTAATGCTAGGCCTTTGACACATTAACTTATCACATTATTGACTCGGAAACTTTATTCCATTTATAATGGCCAACATTATTACGTTATTGACAGGTATTACGTTAATTGTTGCTGCACACCTTTTTAACCTTTTTCAAGAAGTTTACTAAAAGCCTCCCACACTGGAATGGCTGTAAGCACTTAGGACAGAGCTGTTAAGAGACCACCCTAACTTATCATTTCATTCAGAGGAGCTGTGTCTGCATTATGCATTCATGATGAAGTACATGCCTGTGCAGACGGTGTATAAATCATAAACTTGACAAATGGTTTAACGTCAGCCTTTGTTATTAGAAATATGCTGCTGAAATACTTGTAGTGTGCTATATGAAGAGACCACTAGAGGGCCTCTGTTGTCTTTTGCTAAAATAAAACCCTCTTTGTTCAGACTTGTCCTTGGGTCTCTGCTTTCAGTAACAGTGTTATTTTTAATTTTCATTCCCACTCAGAAGAGCTCTGAGTTGTACCATGGCACCATGATAGCAGTGCTTTATCTCAGAAAGCATTTGGCTTCATCTGCTTGGAAGGAGGACAGAGTAAGCAGACTACTGTTAAAACATTTTTGCCAGCAACATGTGCCAGTGTGACAGAAGCATAACTGAGAACTTCTGCCAGTGTGTTTGCAAGACGGTGCATTTACAGCTTGCATTATTATCATAGTTGTTTCCTCAATACTGAAATCATAATCACAGAAGCTTTCCTCTACATGATGCTAGTATGAAAATGCAAAGCTCCATAATAATAAAATCAGACTGAGTAACAATTTTTGCCACCATTGGTTGGAGATGAATACGAAGAATTGAAATGCCATTGTAACTTCATTCAAAGCGTCTGTGGACATTAGAATTGTAAAATGTATTTGTGCTGAAAACAGTCTGGCCTGCAGCTGTGTTTGGGAAGCAAAGAGCTGTTAATCAGTATGATCAAAACTAACATTTGTGAAAATGATGTTAACATGTGAATGGACAGATACACCAGAGCTGGTACTCTAAACACAAAGCTATGATTTATAATCACTTTAAATTTGAAGTGGAGGCCAAAATTGAGTTGTTGTTTTTTTTTAGTATTTTTTTAATCATTACAGTTATACTTGTGTGACATGTTTGTCTGTGTGGTGAAGCTCATGCTGGGGGGGTGGGGGGTTAATTTCCCACAGAGTACACACACCAAATCTTAGAGTATCACATGATGCATTAAAATGCTGACTTTATTTGTGACGGTTGCAGTGATGTTGAGCAGGAACATGACTTGCAATTTCAATGTATCAACATCATATTAGAGACAGGCTGTTAGTCTTCATATGCCACATTCCATCATATCTTTAATATGGCAAATCTGCTTTGTTGCTTTTCTGAGCACACACCATTTATTGCATGTCTGTTCATCCAGGAAGAAGGATACCTTCTCAGTTACTCTCTACTTGTTAAAGTTTCTTTCATATTGCATTTATTCAAAGGTTTTTTTGAGGCAGTTTTTCTTTTTATCCAAATTGCCAAATTGAGGTTTAGAGGATGCATTAGGCTGCAAAGACTGTAGCCCCTTGAGGCAAATTTGTTTTGTTGGGTTACCTACATACAATTTAGTTGACTTGGGAAAAGTGACTATATAAAAACTTTACCTTTTGTCTTTTGTTCTTTCTGTTCCATTAGGATCTTCTGGATCTAGCTCGTTGGAAGATACTGATCCAACAGTTCCGATATGATAATTACAGACTGCATCAGCTGGGAAACAACTCCGTCTTTACTATCACCCTACAGGCTGGTCTGTCTGCCATCAAGACACCGTATCCTTTGATTCCAATATTTAATTATTCATCCCTTGTGATTTTTAACTTCTTAAACTCTCTAAGACTACAGATTCTGGAATATTTTATTGTGAATAAAGAAAAACGCTGAAAACACTTGTTTTAAACTAAAGACAAAATGAAAGAAATAATCTTTTGCTCCTTTTTTGGTGTGTACCTTGTGGCTAGCAATGATTTGATGATGGTTGTATCACACAAAACATGTTTTCTTACGTCACATCTCTGGTCATTGCTGTCTAATTGCAGGCTCAGATCACAGCAGTTGTAAAATCCTAACAAATTTCAAAATGGGGTTGCAGCAAGCACGTAATGACAAACTTTGGATATTCTTGTTTCTAATCTCAGACATAGAGACAAGGTTTAAAAATAGCGGTGTGTTAGACTACAGGATATTTTTAGGATTATTGTGACCCAGGGAGCAGTGAGCCACTGCTTGTGATATCACCGTACAGACAGGTGTAACAAGTTGCTGTAACATTAACAACACTTTGCAGTGAAGGAAGAAGACAAAAGCAGAAAGTTTAATGAGGAGCCTGGATAAGCAAATGGTTGGTGAGATGTGACCAATACAGGCTATCTATTCTTCAGTCAGTAATGGAAGTGAAGTTTTAACTGTCACTTTCATTATCTGTAGCTAACATTAGTGTCAGTGTTAGAATGTTAAGCACTGACTGGAAACAGTGACCGCTGCTCTGAGCAATAGCTTAATAATGGGAATCATCAGAATTCTAACTCGTGAATATCAAGTGTTTATTATTACTGGTGCTGCAAGTGCAGAAAGTTTAAGGCTGGATCTGTAAACCCTTCACATTACCCAAAAATTTGGGCTGAACATCAGTTCAGACAAAGGTCCCAGGCCGGATTTTTCCTCCAGTTGTCGGAAGGGGTGAAACTCCCCAACACTTCTTTAGTCTGAGCCTGACATTAGGATGGTGTCTTCTGAGACACTCTCTTGCAGTGAAAAATATGTTCCCTAGAGTACATTGTGATCCTTAATGCCCATGTCCATTCCAGTCAGTGCTACAAGGAGGACGGTACCTCTAAAAACCCAGACTGCCCAGTGTGCAGTAAATCTCTTAACAAGTTGGCCCAGCCTCTACCAATGGCCCACTGTGCCAATTCCAGACTAGTCTGTAAGATCTCTGGGGAGGTCATGAATGAAAACAACCCTCCCATGATGCTGCCTAATGGATACGTCTATGGCTACAATGTAAGTACACTGGGACATGCCAAGAATACTTTGGACTGTGTAAAGCTGTTAATGTGAAATCCCTTCAACCGTCTGAAAACTATGCCGTTTCTGAGTGTTTATTTTTCCCTTGTCACATAAAGTCACCTTTAAAGAAATAGAACAGCCTTGACTAGAAGTAGAGACAACTCAAAAATACCTTCCATGCAGTGTGACAGTTACTCTTTAATAAACCATAAAAATACAGAAAAGGCATAAGTTTTATTTTTTCAACTGAACATGTAAAACAGTATTCCAGATGCCTGCAGATGTTACTAACCCTTGGAATGCATAGTGGTTCCTCAAGCTATAGATCTTTTACTACTTACATTTTTAAATTTGTTTCTATGCGTGTCTTCTATCTGCACTGTAGCATGTAGTCCAGCCCAGTTTAGTCAAAAAGTTCCCCAAATTTTTGTCATGTTTTCAGTCCGGCTAAGGAGCAGAAGATGTTCTGTTTTTACACAATCTGAGGGAAACGGTTCATTTTGGCAAATTTTTAATGGGATGTGTGGAATAAATCATTTATCAGATTAAACTGAAAGTCACACAGGATAGTTTGGGGACTGTTGGAAAGTTAAAAAGCTGATAGTTTTCTGCTTTCAGTTTCTGACTTTGATAAATGCTGTTTTTTTGTTGTTGTTTTTAAACATCATGCCTCTTAAAACCTGCTGGGGGTTCATGGCGTCGAAATGCAGAATTGACACAAGTCAAAAAACTGTAATGTTTGATTTACTATTGCCTCCCTGTTATCTCTTCCAGTCCCTTCTGTCCATTCGCCAAGATGACAAAGTGGTGTGTCCTAGAACCAAAGAAGTCTTCAACTTCTCTCAGGCGGAGAAGGTCTATATCATGTGATCACTCAGGTGATACAGCTGAGTGTTGACGAGATCAAATATGGGCCGTTGTCCATCACTTGTGACCTGGCCTACTCAGAGCCACCTGTGGAGCTGTGATCCAGTGCCCCTCCACCCCCCACAGACATACCCGAGATGCCCTTCAACCCTCCCTGCCCCTCTTCCCAATAAATGCTCAGCCTCCCCAGTATCCCCTTTCCATTTGATCTCAGAAACTGGGCTCGTCTCCTTTCAGACTCTGTTTTAGATGTGGCTAGAAGTCATTTGATCTGATCCATTCAAGCACATGGACTATCAACATTGTCATTATCTTACAGGCCTTCACTCTGAAGAGTAGACACTAGAGAAAAGGACTGATGGGGTGAAAAACTGCTAGGTAGATGTTTGATTTTACTACAACAAAATAAATAAAACCAACTTGTTGAGGTTACTTTGACTTTTTTCCTTTTACTAGTGATGTTCCTTTGTTACTTCAATAACAAGTGGCAGAGATGTATTTACTCGCTGCATTAACCAGATTAACACAAGATTTGGGTGTTTTTCTAAACAAACATGGCTGCCTGTTCACATTTCACAATGTGGTGCATGCTGTTGACATCCTTTGTCTTCTAGCCGTGTTTTTGTGGGGGAAATTTGTTAAATGCTTCCTTTAAACTGCCTAACTTCTGAATTTTATCCTTCCCTTGACTGAAATTGGAGTCTAGTTTGGGGTGCAATAGTCTCCTTTTCAAATGTAAATATTAGATAGGAAGTGATCATCCTCATTTATGCATTCAGGAGTTTTAGGGACAAGTTATGGCAAGGAAGATTAACCTTCTGTGAAGATTGCTGTGTAAACTGAACAAGTTTTTTTTCTCGGGTGTTACAAATCAGATAAAGCCTGCAGTATCCTCAAGTTAACTGGTTTAGTATAATTTTTCATTTCTGAAAAATGTTATGATTTCACAATTGGTGATATTGGTTATGGGTTTTTTTTGTTGTTGTTTTTTTTAAACCATAATGAAATTTACACTATTCAAACAGGACAACCATCTCTCTTTTCTTTCCTCCAAATGAACAAACTGTCTTCCTTTGTTGTGAGATTTGGTCTTAACTTCATCTCAGTCAATGCTTGATATTTATTTAGTTTATAAAGGAAACCCTGGGTGATTTTTGTCAATTCAAAATTGCACATAATTTTAATTTCATTTTTTTCATTTCCCAATGAAGAATGCGATAAAGGGAAAGACTGTGCTTATAGTTTTTCAGTCTTGTACTCTGCCTATGCTAAAGCTGCTTGCAGCACTAATACTACAGGGTTTACCAAGCATCAAAGTACACCAGCTTCACCATCATATCATTTAGTTCCAGGCACATGCCTACTTTTGTTTAAGACATGGTTAAAACCTCCACGGCAGTGTTTATTTACCAGTCTCGCCTTTCCTAACAAAGTCAGAAGGAAATTGTTGTGGTCATCTGAAAACGTGGTTCATTTGAGCATCCTTTATGACTTTCAAACTTACTGTAGATGATGGTATGTAATGTGAATAAACAAAGCAGTAATTTTGACTTCATTGTCAACGAACGCACAACGAACTCTGAAATATAACCCTGAACCCCCATTGAACGCAATCCAAAAATGCAGATTTCTGTTGAACATGATCAGTTTTGTGGTCAATCGTTTCTTCCATCTGGTGTTTATCAACAAACTAAGTCGCCTCATTTGTGTCCATCAATGATTTTGAACTGTATCTGTGCAGACACAGACTGTCCTGTGTGTTTGTGTTGGTAGAATAGAAATAGGGATTGTTTCATGAGCAATATGTCTCATAAAGATTTCAGCGAACTTTGATTTCGGTGTTTCTTTCTTTGCAATGTCTGCTTTGCTCTGTGGGCTCTAAAGTCAGCATTACCATAAGGTGTGGTAGGTGTGGCTCTGCTGACATGGAAATTCAACTAAGTGATGTGTGTTTCACCTGAAACTCTGGTTCTATAGTCCTGGAGGTCAGCATTCAGTTTGGGGCTGTTTCTTTGGTCCAGCAATGAAAAGCATGCATACAGCTGGTTGTGTTCTGTATGATTGGTCATTCACCTGCAAAGTGGATTTTACGGCAGTAAAGAAACAGAAGATCGAACTGGGCAAATCTGATTAGGCAGCACAATTGACTCTGATCTTACACTGCTCTAACCAAAACTTTAAAAAGCACCTTTGTAATCAGACACTTCTGTTATGTCACAATATGGTGACCATAAATCAGCCACTTACAAAGTGAGTTATAGAAATGGGCAACTTTTAAGATTAGATTCATTTCCTCTTTAATTTCCTCTTTAATTTGTAAATGTAAAAATACTGAAAACTCCATAAGAGAGTAGGTTTTCAGAACTCAAGATAACAACTTTAGTTTGCGCGTCTTGGTTTACCAACACTAAAAATACCCAACGATATCCACATTGCAGTAACAGAGAAGACAGCAACTACTAACATTTTTCACTCAAAATTTCATCAACAAATTATTTTTTTCAACCTGGCACATGATTTTTGTTTTAGCAATTAATGAGAATCAAGGTAATTTAAAACACTAAAGCAAGTGGTGTCATGTTTTGCAAAAAAAATAAAAAATTCTTAAATTAGAAATCTGTATTGAAACATTTAACCTAATTCAGAAATCATATGTATGGTTTATAGATTCTTGCGCTCTGCCATGCTTCTAGTAGTTAGGATTTCTTGTCAGATGTACTAATACCTGCAAATGTACTGCAATGATTTAGCTTTTAGGAAAGTAAAGGTAGTACCAGAGACACTGGCCCTGATTTTACGCATCACATATGCTGCAATATTTAAACCTAAGGAACGATTCTAACCTCACTTAGTCTGAGTAGAGCATTTTAGTGATGGTAGATATTTGAGAACTGCAATAATGAATATACTAGACATCAACTAATTTGACAGTTGATTAATTTGTTTCAGTATTTTTTTATTGTAAAAAGCCAAATTTCGCTTCTTCCAGATTCTTAAATATATGTAATTATTAGTTTATTTCCTCCTTTGTGACGGTAAGCTAAACGTCTTTGGGTTGAGGACATTTGTCATCTTGGACTTACTTGACTTGGACTGATTTTTTTCACAATTTTCTTACATTCTAAAGACCAAACAACAAGATAATAATTGAGAATAAAAATGATTAGGTTCAAGTCAGTCGCGCATATTTTAGATTTCATATTTAGAATGCTAGGATTTATCAGAGCAATGAGATTTTATTTTGATGTTGAGCATCGACATGCAATAAGTGGGACAAAAGCTGTCCTCCCCAAAGGCAGAGCGTCAAAAACGCTACACTAAAGCAGTTTTGAGTAATTTATTTTATAATCATTGCGGTATTTTGATCATGTAATTTCATACGTTTTAATCAAATTATCGACTATCCTTATTCCTACAAATGACAGAATCATTCACAGCCTATGTTGAGAAAAAAGGACCTCACGAGGCGGGGCGACCTTCCGCTGCTGTTTCGTCACAGCTCGTGCTATAAAAACAGCCGCCTTCCTCCTCCTCCGCCATCTTGAGATCAGCGCATTGTTGAACTCGTCTGGAGATCAGCTCGTCTTTATTACAAAATGAGTGACCAGCTTTGCAAACTTTTCGTCGGTGGACTCAACGTGGACACCGACGACGATGGTCTGCGCAAGCATTTTGAGCAGTACGGTACGCTCACCGACTGCGTTGTCGTCGTGAATAAGCAGCTGCAGCGATCCCGCTGCTTCGGCTTTGTAACCTACTCCACACCAGAGGAGGCCGACGCTGCAATGGCGGCTAGGCCGCACACCGTCGACGGCAATGCGGTCGAGGTAAAGCGAGCCGTGGCCAGAGAAGACGCTAACAAGCCCGAAGCCCTCGCTAAGGTGAAGAAAATCTTCGTTGGCGGCCTGAAAGACGACATTGAAGAGGAACATCTGACTGAATACTTCTCCCAATATGGTCAAATCGAGAAGGCCGAAGTCATCTCGGAGAAGGAGACCGGAAAGAAACGGGGCTTCGGCTTTGTGTACTTCACCGACCACGACGCAGCCGACAAGGCGGTTGTGGTCAAATTCCACACAGTCAATGGACACAAGGTTGAGGTAAAGAAAGCTCTGACCAAGCAAGAGATGCAGGCAGCCAACAGAACCGGTATGGCGCCGAGGGGAAGGCCTGGTAGAGGCATAAGGGGAAGTCAAAATGGCTACGGCAGGGATTATGGCGGAAACTACAACTACGGAAATGGCGGAGGCTACAACTGTGGCGGATACGGAGGGTACGGCGGACCCTATGGGGGCTATGACCAGGGAAGCGGCTATGGCGGTGGAAACGGCTACAACGAGTTTGGCAGCTATGGCCAGCACTCTTCTGCCTACGGCCCCATGAAAGGGCCTTTCGGCGGCCAGAGGAGCGGTGCTCCCTACACCAGAGGCGGCGGCGGCGGTGGCTACCCGAGGGGGGGCTACGGCGGCGGCGGCTACTAGATGAGACTGCAACACGGAAAGCAACCAACCCACCCCTTGCCACAAGTTACCCCCAGCCAGGATTTGGACGCCAAAACTCAAAGTCAATAACGGGGCGTTTGCCGTGCAATCCTACCATGGCAGAGATACGGACAGAGACCCCCTTATCATAATGAAGACCGCAAAAACCCAAACAGGTAGGAAGGTCACTTCCCAGAACACCTGATAATAACGAGCAACAGTTGTTGCCGTTCGACTAGGACACATTAACGAAGAATAACACAGCGATTTCTTTTTTTTATGTAACCACGCCACTGGCGTGTAGTTGTCGTTTAGAGTTGGGATTATTTTTTATTTGCGTTCAGTCGTTGTTTTGAAATTTCGATGTAGGATTGTTTTGCTTACAAGTTCTGATTATTTTAATATTTGCATTTTAAGGAGTTAGATTCGACTTTGTTTTCTGGAGTAAATTTAGTGTGATTTCATTGTATGAGGATGAGAAAGCATGTTATGTGGTTTTCATAGCTATGTCATTCTGATATTAATTTGTATAATTACTTATTTGGGTCATTCAGCAAGGCGGGAACGTGATACTGCAGGATCCAGTTTCCTTGTTTCCTTCCCCATTACTGTATTCAAATTCCTCACGCATAGTAATAGTTTCAATCTAAATATTGTTCATTTTCACTACCTGTAGCAATATCTAATGTATATTGTATACTTTCATGTCTGCAGAACAAAACCTACTGTTAAAACACTTTGGTATGCTTATGTATGTTCATTTTAAATAAAACATTATACCACTTAGCTTAGTTATTTTACTTATTTAACCAGGCTTCCTCAAGTTCATCCACAGGTTTATAAGTCATCATCTTGTTCTTTAGTTACATGGCATCACTCCCACAGTTTATTCCCTTACTCAGGTGGGTGAAACACAGAATGGTTGTAGTCTACCCACAGCCAATGCATGTAGGCTTTGTAGGGTGTGACCTTTTGTTTTAAAAGTTGTTTTTTAGATATTGCTAATATGACTTAACATTTTTCTTTTACATTTTTGAATACATATCTATATGTCGACATGAGGGCTCTGATATTTATCTTTGATTATTCCTACATTTAGGTGTTCTTACTCGTATTCCAGTAGGCTATCCCAGCCAAAATAGCCGTAGCAGTTTGTTTGTAGGCTACATCAGGACCCTGTTGATTACCTGGGGTCGATTGTGATAGGAGTCTGAAATATCTCTTTAGGATATCCACATCCAGCAAACTAGGTATGTAAATCAACCTGTCTTCACTCTGTGTTGGTCAACAATGTATGGAATATCTTTGAGATGGTACACAAGTGTGCCATTATTTAATCTTAACTTAAAGCTCAATATAGCTAAACATTATATAGCTAATTTAAAATAAAAATGGGTGGGGTGTTAATTAATTTGATCTGTGATAAATTTAAGTGGGTGCAAGGGGACCCATATTTTGTTCCACAATTTAATAAAAATAATGGAACAAATAGATTGGTGTCTCCTCCAGAGAAGTCATGCTTGGTCCAGTCTTTCACTGTGTTTTTCTCCCATCTCCTCCAGGTTGCTACGGTAACCTGGGCACCAGGACATCACCCCGAAAACGCTGGGGTGTGTGTCTCCACGCTGACTGGGGACCGGAGAGTGGTTGTGCCTTCTCCCCCTCAGGTGAAGTCAGTTTTCACAAAGGATTCCCCAGTATGGTCAAAAGCACTTACGAGTCAAACGTGGTTGTCATTCAAATGTTTTATGAAGATATGTTTGGTTGCCGGATTGTGGGAACTTTGATGACACAGTATTGTACTTAATTCTTCCCATTCATTAATATGATCTTTTCAATCAATACACTTGTCGGAGGTTTCCAGCCTTCTTGGCCTCATGACCCCTCTATGCAGTCTTTCCTTTTGTAGGTTATTTGTCCTGTCCTTGTGTTGGACTCGGGGATTGATTTCGGTACTAGTTGTGGTGGTTCAAATCCTTCTGAGTGATGCAGGAACCTGAGATGAGCTACACATTACGGTTTCATCCCAAGTCCACAGTCTCAGACTTTCAGCATCCTTTTGCATCAACAGTGACCAAATAGAAGATGAGTCTTGATATTGGAAACCACTGACTAGGTGTCCAGGAGAGTAAATTTGAATTTTGGTACTGTGGGTTTCAAAGTACAGTGTTCTTGTTATTAAAGGTCTACAGAGATTTTCAATTCCATGAATGTGTACATTTACTCAAAATATTTTCTTTGAGCAGGGAAAACCAGTCCTGAATATTTAACTGTTTGAACTGTTTTACATGGGCATTATAAAAAGGTTTTGAAGACTTCATCTACACTTAAGTTGCGATTGACATACTTTTATCTGCAGTCTTTAAAAATACAGACAGTGCTCCTACATGCTGCTTATATTGGAAGTATGTTATTCATTTACCTGCCAGTAAAGGTGCCATATGGTCTGCTTGCACACTGGGTCTATTCAGTAAGTACCAAAGAAATGACAGCAGTTCAGTATCTGCATTTTGACCCTGCAGCTTAATGCAGTCTGTTAATAATTCATTGACTTTTGAAAGGCTGCGGAGTGAACAGACCAACCAGCAAATGGTGGTGTAGATTTGTCTTCACAGCATGTTTGTACAAATTGGGCTTAACATTTTACGCAATTGGGTCATTTAATGCATCTTAAATTTGCATCATGTTCTGGTGCAAGAACAAATTCTGCAGTGTTTTTTTTTTTTTGTTTGTTTTTCAGTAACATTTGCAGGGATTTGGCTGCAAGACAATCAGGAGGCAACAACAGGCCAGTAAGCAGCATGTTGGAGGCAAATTTGAGTTTTTGTCTTTAAATATGTTGTTAATGAGGTCTTTATGCATCTTAGTTAGTGGGCTTTATTCTACTGACTTGTACCACTAATTGAACAGCATTAATCAGTGCTTAAATTGTGCTCAACCAAGCCATAACAGACTGTCAGTTAAAAGAAAAAAACACAGGAGTGCTTTATGGATAAGTAATTCCAAGCCTGATGTTTTACCTATAGTATATAAAATCACAAAATCAAATTTTAATACAATGGTTATGCCTTACCAATAATTTGCAATTTCATATAACAGGAAAAAGCACAGTACTAGAACTCAACCCTGTCTGAGGTACTGTGACACTGTTGGTCCGGTGTGGCATAAATTGGTGTGATAAATGTTAGTAATGCATGTGATGAGTGTAAATTTTATTGTTCTCTTGTTACCTTTTATAGGATAATGTTTGCGTGATGGTCTCTGATCACCCCGTAGGAGAAGGAAACCTCTCTTATGCTGGACGTGCTTTTTATGAATCCACAATAAATTTATATATTTTTATATACCAAGAGAGTTGTTATGTTACTTTTTTGTATTGAACGTTTGGTCGCATGCCTGACCTGGTAATACGTCTCACAAAGAGTTGGGAAGAAAGTTGTCAACTGGTCATGCTGATTATTTTCATTCTGTCAGAGGTTTGCAATTGTCCATAGGCTTGTCTTTTTTTGCAGCCAGGCTAGAATTGTATAAACCCTGCTTGGAGTACATTTTGAGGCCTTTCAGTGCTTTAACTATTAAGTGCTGGTACATGCAACAAGCTTGGCTGAGCTTTGGTAATATCATGGTTTTTGCCTTTTTTGGTGACTGCAAAGGATTTGTAAATATTCCTGAAGGCCTAAATTTCATGTTTTCTGAATCTCAATCTGCAAATCTCACACCTGAAGGTCTGAAATTCATTTGGTAAACATGTATAGTAAGTATTTTAAATTGTGCACAGTTAATATCCATGTTAAGTCTTCTTCCTTGTGTTTGTTATAAAACTGCTGCATAATTAGGCATATGACAGCTGCTTGCAGTTCTGTGTAATATTCTGGAAACACCTGGAGGGTATGATGAGCCTTTAAACATATATAACAAGTGTAATGGCATCTTGGACACAAACAAAAATTCAGTTGGACTAGACTCAAAGTATTCACTCAATTGAAATCTACATATGCTGAATTTGGGAGAACTGCCTTTTTCTGCTGCATACACCTAGAACATTTTACAACAAATGTCAAAATACAAATGTAAGTATGCCTGTTTTAAAATGTTAATTTTGCAACTTCTCTGTTTCATAGTACTCTGGGACATTATTGAAAATGGGGTCATGGCCTCAGTGATTTCCTGAGATTTCTATATAGATAGGTTAAATGAATAACTAATTCATCTTGACTAGTAAGATTGACAAAAATGGCAGATGTATTTTAAGGAACAATACTGGCAAAACTCGGGATTTCTCATATGTATCAGATTCTCGTTTGAGATATCAACAATTAAATTGCAACTAGGATCTTAGTTTCTGATACCCCAAAAGAAAATCCTGTAGGATGTTTTCACTTGGAATCATAACTAGAAAATAAGTTGAAATGGGGAAAAAATCTTACGTAGAAATCATTTTTCAGTTAAAAGGGCTTGACTAACGAGGGCGCATAACGTCATATTGTGGGCCAAACTTTAAACAAACAAAAATACAGGTCAGACACTACAGAGTATCTTCTGAGTTTGTAGAATTTGTATTCCCAATGTAGCACATTGAAAATAAGGAGCTCAGTGTTGCTTTGTGTTAATTATAAACCACAAAATGCCTCATCTTTCTTGATACGGCCTTGTTAAACAAAAAAAACAAAAACTGTTCAGAAGTGGCTAATGGGAGCTGCTGCAGTTCATAGTGACTAAAACATGTCATGTTGCAACACAATGTGCTGTAGTCCCGTAGGCTAGTTTTTTTTTTTTTTCAACAGCCTAAAGGGAGGGAACTGAGATTTATTATGAAATACTAACCAAAACCACCGAGACAGACATTTTCTCAGCCATTCTAGAAATCCCCTCATTCTTAAAGTAAAAGAAATGAATGTCACAGCTTATGTTGTGTTTATTTGTAGTTGCTCCCATATTTTCTTTCTTTATTGGTTCACAACCGGTAAGACCAGTTATCTGTGTTTAATGTAAGGAATAGTGAAGGTGTTAAAGCACCGTGAAACTGTGTTTCTGGACATAGATACCTGGAAATAGATGTTTTAATCCAATCATTTCATCAGTTTGTTGATTACTAGCCGTCACATCATACACTGGTGGTCCGGATTTTCCCCAAATGTGTTATATTGTATGGAAAACTGACGTCTAGTGTAATTATGAGAAGCTAGGTGTAGTGAAATGCTACATTTTAATTCGCCTTTTCATTGATCACCTGATGGCTGTTGTGTTCAAGTAGTCATCTAATCAAAATATCAATCTAATCAAATAGGTCGTGTGATATAAGACAATGAAATTAAATGGGCCACAGCTTTCGGTGCTTTGAATTGTATTAGAACAAAACGAACGATTACAAAGGTCGAAAATCACGCTTTCCCTCGCTTATTCGGGAATTGAAATTACGATTTTCGACACGAAGTGAAGGCAGCATGCTGTGATTGGCTGGGTTGCGCTTGTGGGGGGTGCATTTTTTCAAGCTGACCAATCAGCGAGGGCAACGTCTTACGAAGGCGAACGAGTCAAACGGCCCGCCCTGACGTCGTTCATTGAAGAAGAAGAGGGACGGTCTCAGCGCACCATCCTCACGAGAAATTCAATCATGACGGCTAAACTTTGCAAGCTTTTTGTCGGGGGACTGAACGTGGAGACCACGGAAGATGGCCTCCGCAAGTATTTCGAACAGTTCGGGGCGCTCAGCGACTGCGTGGTGGTGATGAACCAGCAACTCGGCCGGTCCCGCTGCTTCGGCTTCATCACCTACTCGACGCCGGAGGAGGCCGACGCAGCAATGGCGGCTAAGCCACATGTCGTCGAAGGCAACAGCGTGGAACTGAAGAGGGCCATAGCACGAGAAGACGCCAATAACCCGGACATCCTCGCCAACGTCAAGAAAATTTTCGTCGGCGGCGTCAAAGACCATATCGAGGCAGACAATCTGACCGAGTATTTCTCCCAGTTCGGCGTGGTGGAGAAGGCCGAGATCATCTCTGACAAGCAGACCGGCAGGAAGAGAGGCTTCGGCTTTGTCTTCTTCGAGGACACCGACTCCGCCACAAAAGCAGTGCTGACCAAATACCACACCATCAACGGGAACAAGGTGGAGGTGAAGAAAGCTCTGACCAAGCAGGAGATGTCCACCGGTGGCCGGGGAGGAAGAGGTCGAGGGAGAGGGATGCAGAACTATGGCGGCGGAAGAGTAGGCGGCGGCTACGGAGGTGGCTACGGCGGCAGTTACGGAGGCGGCTACGGCTATGGCGGGGGTTACAACGGTGGTGGAGGAGGCTACGGTGGCTACGGTGGGGGATACGACGACTACGACAACCAGATGGGGGGAGGCTACAGCAACGGTGACTTTGGGGACGGCTATGGACAGCAACACTCTAATTATGGAGCCGTGAAGGGGGGCAACTATTCCTATAGGAGCCCGGCTCCTTACAGCAGAGGCGGCGGAGGCTACGGCAGGGGTGGCGGCAGCGGCGGCTTCAGCGGAGGTTATTAGTGGCACCTCCAAATTATCTTCATGGGGAAATTTCTGATTGAAACGAACTTGAATTCATACACACTCACTCACACACACACACTTTACACAAGCCCAGGTGCGGGGTCTTTTGTTGAGTTAAAGGGAGCAGTGCCCATCACCCACACGGAATGAATGAGACTGTCCCCTGGATCCCAGCTGCCCCCACCCGGACCCCATCTGTCCTTATTCCACACATTATGGACTTTACTACTAGGAGTTGTGAATTATTGAACTGTATTTTGTTATGTTGGGGGGAAGACTTGTTTTGAACCATTTGTAAAGCCGTAAACCATGTCAGTCACTGCTTTTCAACTCAGAATTGAGTTTGTTTGTCTTGCAAACCAGCCAGATGTGTCTGTTATTTTTGCATCATGAACTCAGGGTTTTAAGTGAAGTTGATGGCAGTGTCGGGCAGCATGGGACTCGATTGCTTGAGTTTCTTGATCTTAAAAAAAGAAAACATTTTCGTGACAAAGTATTTTTTAGAGAAATGTCACGAAGTGTTTTTGGTAACTGTAAATTCGTTTTTTCCACTTTCCCGTCCCATTGCATATATTTTTTTGTTTAGATTAAAACTGTTTGAAATTCATGTGTTCAGTTCACCCCTATGTTTTATTCTGCTTTTATTAAAGTTTTTAATGTTTTGAAAATCTATCTAATCTCGCAGTCTTAATTCAAATTTTACACTTTCAGCAGGTCCCGCATTTTTAGCTTTTTGAATTATCAAAGTATCTGTAACCTCTTTCAGTTCCCAAAGCCACCACCAGGGGGGAGTGTTGCCTATAGATGCCAGCGTTTCCAGTCCATCGGCCATTTTATACTGGTAGTTGTAATTTGGGGCTTGATCAAGATCATTATCTGCATCACCAGAAGCACTTATTTATGATCTTTAAGACTAATTTAAGTGAGAGCCAATGCAGAATGACAAATGTTTTCTAAGTGAATGTGTGCAGAAGAACAGTTTTCAAGGGTATATCATGATGATTAATAACTTCATACTGCACTGAATGAGTCCTTTCTCTTCTTTGAAGGCTCCGTTCTTTTTCATTGCATCTGGTGAAGTGGGTTCCTAAGATTGCAACACTTGAACACGTTTTTCCTGAACTCCTGGTTTTGTTTGCCTTCATAATGCTACACACATACAGCCAGTGTTAGGTTAAAAAAATGCCATTAAATTTACCAAATTTGTCAGGAATCTAAGTACTTTCTAATTGGCAAGCTAATGGTGCTTTGTACCGGTCATGAATGTAATGATGGTCTCTAACACTGTAATAATAAAAGGGATGGATTTTATGTGAACATGATTGAGATTTTCTGGGGAGAAGTAGCTGTACTGGCAGAGAGGAAGAAAAAGGGTGAGCTCTTACTTTTTCCTTCTTTTGTGGGCATAAACACATCTAAAGGTTGGATTATTAAATAAAGCATTTTTTGAAGTGAAACTGATCGGCAGTATAGTGGATTTATTTATGTATTATTTTGTAGCACAATTTGAATTGAGTGTTATTTGCATTTTAACAATGTAATTAAAGGTGTTGTAAACAAGAAATAAAAAATGGCAGGTAAAATTGACAAAAGAACTTGAAATTATTAAAATAACAAATACATAGCAGTTTAATCCATGAATGAAACTCTTGATTTAAATTAAGTTTAAAAATTTCATGTTTCATTTTGGCAATATTTTACAAACTTCACTTGCTTGAACCTAAAACTCTCAGTGCTTTGAAGTTTTTTTTTTTTTTACCTAATTAGCTAAAGTGGCAGTTGATCATGAACCTTGGCCCCTCTCTGGCTTCCTGTGTCTATTAGGACTGTAAAGAACAACAACAAAAGAATAAATAAAACACTTCACATTAGAATTAATTGCTGAAACCTATTTCTTTGCTGCTCCAAGATCCGTCATTTAGCACACTCTGCACAATCTGGGTATTGTTTGCCATCAAATTACCCACAACCAGCACAGTATAGCTGAAATTATCCTTATTTCAAATCACAGATTCATTAAAACCAACTTTATAGTAGGAAAATTTACAAAGAGTACAAACTATGTATGGTTGCTGCACGATAATACATTTTTACACAATTTTGCTTTGTATGAAATTATGACAGTAAAGCTCTCTTAATTGTTCTACAAGACATACAAGCAAAATAAGCCAATATATATATATATATATATATATATATATATATATATATATATATGAAACGATCCACATTTGAACGACATGTAAAACAATATAAATTATCTTCAGCTAGTATGATTTGCATCCTTTGATTGTGTTCTGATCTGCATCACATTCAGACTTTAAATCCCTGAAAGAGGCGTTGTCTTAAGCATCATCAGAATGAAACTAACGAATGTTCCTGTCATTGTAAATGCAGTTGTGTTTAATCTTATTCATCCTAAACTAGCTAACTGGAAAATGTTATGTTTAATGTTAGACTTGAAACTGTTCTTTGATTAGTCAATTTACAGATAATTAATCTAAACTATTTAGATAACGTAAATGCATCATTTTGGCCTTCAGGAATCCACGACTGTAACGTCTTGACTATATCCAGCATTTATGTATTTATTTTTGTGGAATTAAATAACTGATTAATCTAGTAACTAATCAGGTGATTGTTTGAAATTTTAAAAAATGCAACCATAATCCATTTACAACTTAAAATCAAATTTATCATGTTAGTACCAGAAAAAATATAGATCAGTGTTATGTCTCATGATCATGCTGATAAAAAAAAAATAAATAAAAGCAAATAAAAAAAGACTAAAAAGTGAGTAATTGTGTACAGGAATGTGGAATGTGATGAAATGAGCTGTACCATTTCTGTCTGTCTTGCTTGCTTTAATTGAATATTTTTCATCTTGAACTTATTGCTGTAGCTTGTTGAGGAGGGGAGATGGTTTGTGTCATGGTGTTAGATTGTTTATTTGTATCTAACTTGAAAAATGTAGTGGAGACAACTGCTAAAACTATCCATGTAGATTCTCAGTCAACCAGATCATGATAAGTGCTGTTTTTCCCCCCATTTTGCATGATAAAGACATTTTGTCACATCCAAGAGGCTTCTTCAGGTCTAACTGACAAATGGAGAGTTCCAGAAATATATTCCATCACCCACTCCAACATGAGCTGAAGGTTATCTGATCCTTACAGCACCAGACTGAGACTGTCTCCATCAAAGTGGCAAAGAAAAGAAACTTCTGGTGGTATGTCTGACCACTCCTCTTGACAGAATTGGCACCATTAAACTACTTCTTTTTTTTCAGCTCAGTCCACAGGTTTGCGATGGGGAAACCAGTTTAAAACCTTAAATCTAGCCTGATTTATCGATTTGTTTACCACCTTTTGTGTGTGTTTGAGCTTATTGTCTTTTGGAACACCCTACAGCTTCCAACATCCATCTCTGACTGATAATTTTAGGTTTCCCCAAAGAATATGGAGGCAGTCCTTCTTTTTATTATTTGATTCACTTTGTGTAAAGTGTCAGTTACACTGGCATCAGAGTGATGTGTTGCATCTACTCTCAGGTGTACACTGCTTTGGATAAAAATGTCTGCTAAATGAAATTGTATTAGGATAGTGTATAGCGTGGGATATAATGAGCACACAGACATATTGTTTCCCAAAGCAAACACTTTAAAATTTCTTGATTTAGTTAAATTTAGGATTGTGCAGCAACTAACTCCCTAATAGCATACAACTGTTGAGCAATAAAACTGCAGGTTTTGAATTAAGAAGACATTTTCATTGTAAAAAGTCATTTGTTCGTAGCTCCATGAAGAGTAGAGTGTCTATCAGTATATGGGGTGCAACTCTAAAGATAAATCAGAAAGAATACATTAAATGATTCCTTGAAAAATATGGAAATGTGGAAAAGTAATTGTGCTCTGGAGTTTTTAAAGACAAACGTATAAGGCTTGATGCAAACAGGAAGCAGTGGGAGAAGAAATGTGGAGATATATAGGAGGTATTGCATCCTATTCGTTTTTAGACGTTAGTTTAGGTTTTGTTTATAGTATTGTGCATTTATTTTCTCTTTTGCATTAAAAAAAAAAGATGCCCCCTGAGAGGTGAGATCTCATCAAGAATAAATAAAGAAATGTAGCTGCTTTCTACTGCAGCTACTAGAACTGTTAAAATGTTTCATATGTTAAAAAAAAAAGGCATAACAAATATATTTTTGAAGTGGGTCCCTTATACCAGAGTGTACAAGTGCCGGTGCCGCTTCCACACTACGCGGTGGTTCATCCGGTAATAGACGATCTGTGGCCGCTCAGCGCTCATGCCCGCCGTGGTGTCTGACTCCGGGAGGATGGACGGTGTGTCGTTGGGGTGAGTTGGCTCAGCACTGGGGATTATTTAGTAAAGCTGTGATTCACGCTGCTTCTGCATCTGTTGGATAACATTTTAGCCCACATGATCCACCGGCCATAAACCCAACACGAGCAGCCCAATAGCTCTTTTCCTCTCGCACGAACTCAAGCTAGCCGTGTTGACTGGATAGCTTCGTTACGTTAGCTAGCATCGCCGCTCAGCTGATGCACTTAAGTTGCTAACCAAAGTTAACATGTCGACATTTGGGCACCTGTCGTGGGGTTGTTGCTTTCTCATGGTGAACCGAATGTGGACTGGCTCGTAGCAATCCTAAAAACATGTTTGTATTCACGTCGTTTGAGCAGTGATTTATGGCAGTTAACGGTAGCTATCATCAGCTTATGTTAGCAATGAAGTTAAATGGTTAGCAATGCTAGGAGCTAGCCTGCCTGCCAGGTTGACGCACAGTAAACTCAAAACAAACACTATTCCCTGTTAAAACCGCCTTTTGTTGTTGGCCACAAAGCTTCCTGTGACCTAATGGACTGTATAATGTATATTAAGCAGTTGACAGACTTGTGATGTCGTGTCTTGCGTTACCATCTAGTGTGTTTGAGGAGCTGCATCATTATTCCTTCATCTATCAAGGTGTGGGTCATTGTGAGAGTTGAGATAAGACACAGAACAGTAGACGCACAGTGAAGACAGCCAAGCACTTTCTAACTAACTGGAAGACTTGAAACCAAGCTGATGCCCTGTTATCGGTGCTGCTTTTACCTTTGCACGACTCACAATTGGTTACAAGTTGAATTTAAAGCCTTATTTCCTGATATATAAACCCCACTAAAAGGTCTGATTTCCACATTACCAAACAGGGTAGCAGTCATTTTTCTTTGTAAACCTGTCTGAGTGAGCCTGAGAAAATAAAGCTGGTTGTATTAGTTTTATTTTGGTGTCATTTAATCCCCATCAAAGACCAAAACTGCATGTAAACGTGGACAAATTTACCACAACAAAGTAGCCTCTAATAAATGCACAAATCACCTCTGCTTGAGACGTGTTTGGGGAAAAATTGCACTACCCTGCTGCGAATGAAATTAGTTAGCATTTTAAAAGCAATAAACCCGTATATATTGATTGTGTCTTATGTGGTAATTCTCCATCACGTTTTAAATTAAGCTCTTCTTCAATAGATTGCATTAGACATTTCCCCCAAATCGTTCAGCTTTATCTTTAACTCTTGCAGAAAGAATGACACAGAACGAATAGGGAACAGTACTGAGATTGACCCGTCGCTGATTTGGATCACCTCATGGGATTTGTCGACCTGAAGAAAAAATATGTACTATCTCCTGCCTTATCCTTTAAGTCCACATGACTTGAGAATATGATTAATGGATATGGGTCAGGGAATGCTTTCATACAGTTATCTTGGAAACAACAAGCATCCTCAAATTGTCATGCTTGAATGGTTATTTAGTGCATTTAGAGCATAAAATATAGGGCATGCATTAGTTTAATGGAATAGGTTTACATATAATGGACTTTAGAAGTGGAGAATAGGGGCTTATTCTTATATCATGGTACATGCAATTTTATATATTTACACGTTGTGTCTATTCTATTCTCTCTACAAGTAAGGTTTAAAATCACGCTTTTGCCAGTCTGTTGAGGACACTGATTGCAGCATCTTCCTAATATAATAAGATATCAGTGGCATGGGTACAATTTAAACTGTGTTTTAGAATAGCACACTGTTACCAAATATCTATTTTCCAATTTTATATTCAATATTTAATCCAGTAATCAAAATTTGTCCAGGTGTTTAATTCTTTAAAAAAAAAAAGCTGTATTAGTTAATGCATCATTCATTCTAGATGATGGAGTGCCTTTTGTGCAGCATCTAAGTTTCATGACCAGCAAAGCAGATTACCATGAAGAACTGAGGATTATTAAAGGAGGATCATGCATCATGCAAGCATTCAAAAATAGCAAGCACTGGCAGGCAGTGAACTTTGCCAAAAATCATCCCCTCGTGTCTTGCAGTTTTTTGAATCATGATAATAAACTTGATCTAAAAAATGTGGAGTGAATAGTACAATCTGTTCATGAATTTGTGTGTTTAAAGAGCTCAGTGTGTTTCTTTTATATAGATTTGGTTGTGGAGGCTTAATTATGCTCCGCATGTCCCATCCTCTTTTACAAAGCCCCAGGAGTAAACCATGAAGTAGCCTGTCTAACTGGTGGGTCACCATCTATCTCCATTGATCCAGACACTGCCTCTCATGTCTTCCCAGTCTGGTGGCCACACCGGCCTCACCGCATCCAAACTGCACCACAGAATCAGAGGAGGACACCGTGAATGGAGGGATGCACACCTTCAACCAGACGCACATGAGGAAGGCGTTTCAGCTGATGAACGACCTGAGAAGGTGTGTTGTTGCTGCTGCTGCCAGCGTTGTTTGTTCACATACAGAGATTTAACTGTAGCCTGCATTTGTTATTTTTTTTTGTTTTGTGTTTTGAGAGTAAAGAGGCTTTAGTGAGCTTTCTAAGTCAGAAATAATGTATTAACACATATTCAGCTTTGTCAGTGCAGCAGTGAATTGCTTCTGTCTAAACTGGAACACTTTCATTTTTAAAAAGGAAAGTTCACCCTAAAAAAAATAAAAGTAACACGGTCACAAACAGATACTGGCAGTCCACTTTGATTTGATGGTGATGTGATTTTTTTTCCCCCTACCCTGTTATATGACTGACACGATGGCTCTAACATCTTTCAGTTCTGTCAACATGGTTCAATTTTGTTTTGTTTTTTGGTTCAGTTCTTGCAGCACCTAGCAGAGCCTTTAGACAAGGTGAACCACCATCACGTTAAGTCTCATAAATTAAACTATCTGTCACACTCTGTCCTCCAGTAAAAAGATGCTGTGTGACGTCCAGCTGGTGGCAGGGAGCGTGGAAGTGCCAGCTCACAGGGTGGTCTTAGCATCCTGTAGCCCCTACTTCTGTGCCATGTTCACAGGTACACACACGTGCACACTGTTGTTTGTTCGGCATTGTAGCTGATGTGAGTGTCTGCTGTTATGTTTAGCTGTTTTCTTTGTGTGCAGGTGATATGAGCGAGAGCAAAGCCTATCAGGTGGAGATCAGAGAAGTGGACGGTCAGACCCTGAGAAAACTGGTTGACTACATTTACACAGCTGAGATCGAGGTCACAGAAGACAATGTCCAGGTGAGTGTGTGTTACAGTGTTTTTGAGTGTTTTCCTATATTTGCTTGATTTTTTTCTTCCGTTGTTGTGGCTTTTATCTCGTCTTCAAACCTGGTTTTGCTTGAAATATTAACAATAAACCTACAGTTCTATTAAATTGTTTAATTCATGCATGAGAGTGAGAATGCATTTTCTTTCTAGATACCAGTTGCTGTAAAACTACCCTCTGTGGTCCTAAAAGCAACCAGCAGTGGCTACTTTTAAATCTTATTCTATTAATAAGAGTAATGAAAAATAGATGTTAGCTATTCCTCTCCTCTGTTGTGGGTTTAAGGTTGAAGAAGTCAACATGTAGCTGCATTTCAAACACCAACTCAATTCATTTGTCACACATTTTTCCTTTTATACAGTTTGGATAATTAAATCAAAGCAGTGCTGCTGCCTCCAGCAAAAAGAAAGCTGCATTAGTCAGAACTTCCTTGTTATTCAGATGGAAAGTTTTCTTGTAACAGCTGCCTTTGACCTTTTTCTTTGCGCGGACGTTTGTTTTTTTTGTCCAGCAGTTTATGCAAACGTCTGGTAATAAAAGTGGGGTTCATACGAGTAAAGTGGCCTTTAGTCTTTAAGAATTTCAGAGTAGTTCTATGAGCTGTGTGCAGTTATAAAACTTTAAGCCCCTTTTGCCAAACCACTAATTCAGAATGCACATGTTTTGAACTTTTGCTCTAAAATCTAGTAGCTACCATTGTATAGTTAACTTTTTGATTTACAAACTGCCACAAAAATCCAGTTTGTGATGGTGCCTATCCTTTCTTTGCAAATTTCAAGACAGACTTCTACATTGAACTATTAAATCCTTTTTTGTTGGCTTAAAACTGTATATCTGACACTGATAGAGGAACAACATGAACAGGCTTGTTTTTGATAAAATAGTGATTTTGTTATTTACTTGAAATGTTTTTTCAGGTATCAGTGTTTTACCGATCACAATATAGTAACATAAATTCTTGGTTATTGTCTGTAAGGGTAAGTGCTGCACACGACTGCATGCTCAATAAGGGAAGTTGCTCTTGAAAGCCTGGTCACTTGAAGTCTTTGGTTTTTCCTTCAAATTCAGAGCAAACCCATTTGAAGAGCAGATGTTTACTACAGAGGATGTCAGAGGAGGTATTGGTTGTGAGGAGTGTTTTGCTGTGAAAGTGCAGGACTGAGGCCTTGTTTATCTCTACAGCATTAACTCTTGGTGGATGCATGACTCTGCTCACAGCTCAGCTTGATCCAGCTGAAGGCAGAATACTTCCTCTGATTATTAGCACAGGAAGTGTGCATGGAGAGAGGCAGGAAATCCTCCCACAGTTACCAACGTGCCTGCCTGATTGGCTCACTTGGGAGTGTGAAATTTGTGTTTTCACTGTTATATTCGGTAAAATATGACTTTTTCTTTCAATTTCTTCAAACTCAGTGTTTCCTTTGTATAATGTGTGTTGTTTGTCCTGCTTGCAGTCCTTTGTGTGCGTGTGTTAGCGTGTCACAGCTGCTGTAAACGGTGTGTCAGTGGGCCTGATGCTCCCTTTTAGAAGACACAAGGTTTCATGGCAGCTGTGCACAGGAAACAGAGGAGACGGTAACAATACTGACTCAGAGGATGAGTGAGTGTGCAGATGGACAGAGAGGCACAGCGGCACACACAGATCGTCTCCCTGACCTAGTTAAGCTAATGTGTAGCGATGCTTCAAACCGTAGGTTTGTCTATTAGCATCATGCTTTCCACAGTGTGCTGACTAACTGCCGGCCGACACGGACAGACCAGTTTTCCAACCACTTATACAACTGAGAGCTGTGTTGTGCAGCAATAAAAAATTAACCTGGCCCAACAGTTGCTGCAGTGTAACATCGTGAGATGCAGTTGATGCCACTGCACATTCCTGATGCATTTGTTTGTAATGTAAACACTGTATATGTTAACTTTGTGATCATTATGATGTAATTATTAGCTCTGTGATAACTTCCTAGAAATCTAAAATAATGTCTAAGTGTTTTACAAACTGGTGTTTGGTGTTTACGTGTCTGTTACTGTAATGTGTGTCACCAGTACTTGAGCCGCTTTGCCGCACTGTTG
Organism: Acanthochromis polyacanthus; assembly: GCF_021347895.1. Classification (NCBI taxonomy): domain Eukaryota; kingdom Metazoa; phylum Chordata; class Actinopteri; family Pomacentridae; genus Acanthochromis; species Acanthochromis polyacanthus. The sequence continues at coordinate 10,784,449 of NC_067122.1, read as the reverse complement.
TGTATATCTAAATAACTGCTTAGGGTGTCTGTAAGGCAGCACAATAGAGAAAAGGTGTGGTAGTTCACTTATATTTAAAAAAAAAAACAAGTAGCTTTATGAAGATATGTTGATGTAATGTGGTGACATTTTAGAAATGGCTGTTGCAAATTATAGGACCAAATAGATTTAAATTTGAGGTATATCCCCTTTGTTACAATGACCAGTGTAACACAAAATATATATTGTTGTATAATATTGTTGATATTCTATGTCTTTATGTATACAATGTACGATTCTAAGTGGACTTGATGTACTACATCTGTTGACTTACTGTCACCTCAGGTCTTGTCTGATTTAAAGTGCCATCCTGGAAATCTTTCAAGTTTTGACCTAAGAAAATGCAGTAGTAGCTGCCTGTCTACACTGTAGAAATCGAAGTCATATACACTGATTTGTTTTGCCTGAAAACTGCTTATTTTGTTTACAGTTGGCCATTTATTGACTTTTGACTTATTTATTTGACTTTTCTATTGCCCATGGTGTCAGACATTGTCAGAAAACAATAACAGTTTCATAATCCCGCCGGCCCGCTGATAGAATGACTGGGTTACAGCTGGATCGGCTGCAGATTTTCATGTTTAGCTTGCTGAATTAACTCACAGCCAACGTCTGGGCAGATTAGTTGAGTAGCTTGTGAGTTAAACTAAACGACAGACCAGCAAGGTTGATGCAGCTTTGAGTTGTTTGCTCAGAGACTGGTTGTACCCGTAAACAACTCACTGACTTCCTTATAACCAGATATTTCTAAATCTTTGGCTGTAAGTGAGCAACAACTGCTCTCTGCCGTGTTATTTTTAAAACGCATGCTTGCAAGCTCCTTTCGTTTCTCTAATAAAATCCGTTTTGCTTTTCTGTCAGGTTCTGCTTCCGGCTGCCAGTCTCCTCCAGCTGATGGATGTTCGTCAGGTTTGTTGTGAATTCCTGCAGTCTCAGCTTCACCCCACCAACTGCCTGGGCATCCGAGCCTTCGCAGACCTGCACACATGCACACAGCTTCTCAACCAGGCCCACGCATATGCTGGTAAGCCTTTTGCTGTTGGCATCACAAATCATGCCTGCCAACGTGTACGTGCATGTGTGGCAGGTTGTGCTGCTTTTATGTAACACTTTTGCCTGCTTTGAAAATGCTGAAACCTCTGGAAAACTGCTACATATCCAGGGAGGGTATTCCATGTTGAAAATGACAGCACAGATGTCTTTTGAGAAAAAAGCAAAACAGTGTTAGCATTTGAGGTTTGTCCGATATGGTGTGCATTTATATATCATGTTAGCTGAATGATTTAATGTGTGCCGTGAGTAACTCTGCATGTTTGTGTCTCTCAGAGCAGCATTTCACTGAGGTGGTGCAGGGTGAGGAGTTTCTGGGCCTTTCTCTGCAGCAGGTGTGCAGCCTCATCTCCAGTGACAAACTCACTGTCTCCACTGAGGAAAAGGTCAGACAGCACCGTGGACACAAATACTTATAGATTCTTAAAAAAGGCAGATTCTGTCTCCCCTTATGAGTGATAAAATGTGAAAGACTTGAATTTCTATGGGATTTCTCATCTATGCAAAATAGCAGACATAGTGTGAAAGGGACAGGATTAGGATATTGGTGTCCCTTCCCATACTTACTGTATATGATGGGTTGAAGCTGGCAGCAGACATATTCTAGAGGATGGCACATTGGACTGTGGTTAGCCAGTCAACAGGAAGGCTTTGACAGAACAGCTGTGTGTCATCCTGCTGTCAGAGCGGCAGCAGTCAAGGTGTCGGCTGGTTCAGTCAGACAGATACCTTGACACTGTCATCTTCCACATGAGTTATCAAACAGACTGCATTCAGTAACTGTTGAGTTATTTTCTGTATTTTATTGGTGTTAAATCAAGTTTGTAAATTAACTACTTAGGACAAGTCAGTTTTGTTGAAAAATAAAATGGGAAAACTGCCTGGTATTTTATTTTGAGAGCTTCCACACATGATTAAAATACAGTTGCTTTCTATTTCTACCCTTAAAGTCACATCATATTCATAGAAATGGAATAGTGGTGTAATCACTTGAACACTGGAATAAATACACTTTTTCTGCCAGTGCTACTTTTTCAAATGACTAGAAGAGCACTTAAAGAGGGTAGTCCTCCACCTGGGGGAATTCCATATCTTGCATTGTAAAGAAAGTGATCCAGTAATCCTGCTTACACACAAACAAAAGACACTGAAAACATACCTCTGCCCCTACAAGAAATAATTCCCTACATCTTGCTGCAGACCTGCAGTGCCAAGCTCAGCATAAATAAAGCATATTAAAATTGGATGACAGTGACAGTCATGGTAGTGTCTGTCTCCTTTTTAATCCAAAAAAATCCTGATTCAAAAGCCATGATTTTATCTGAACCGTTAAGTTTGTGAATTACCTGAAATTACCCCTGAATTAGTTGATTTTCTATATGCATGTGGTGCTTCTGTAAACTCTCGCTAAAGCCATTGTGTTAATATTGATGTTGGACTTTATTTGGATGTAACCATGAAAGATGGTGGCTTTGCAGCTGGTGCCACTGGTTTGTAGATTTATGCAGTTTTTTTCACCAAGTGAAACACACTACTTTCAATTTGACCTTACAACAAGGAAGTGAGCAGGATTTTCTCTCTTTGTTGTGGTATGGCTAAATTTCAGCAATACATGACAGAATTACTTCTGATTGTTCCCTTTAAACTGAAGCACTGCATCATATTACAAGATATGTGTCTCTCATCAGTCTGAAACGGATCCAGCTTTTGTGTCATGTTGATAGTAGGGCTGGACCCGAATATCGAGAATATCCGAATATTCATTCGCTACGGCAGTATCCGGATATTAATTTTGGTATCCAGATATTTGCCAGATGGAACAAATATTCAGCGTTACTGTCTTCTCTCCACCTTCGGCCCACATCGGCTCATATCGGCTCATCCCGTCGTGTGATCACATAAACATACACACATATGTCTATGATATATACACATATGTGTATGTGATCACCCCCTCCTCCCCCCAGACAAAAATAGGAATATTCAGAGCTCATCTCTTCCCTTCGCCTTCAGCTCATCTTGGCTCATCCATTTCTGTTTAACACCACCCGAATGGCCAGGTTGCTGCCGACTCTGACGTCACGCTTCACTTCGTTGCATGAACACAAAACAAGATGCCGAGGACCTCCGCTGTTTGGGAATTCTTCAGTTTAACTGAAGACAAAACGAAGGCAGAGTGCAAAGTTTGTGTCTGGGAGACCAGACGAGTGGATCCAAATATTCGGGCCGTCTCCGCCACCCCGTCGGACGTTACAGGCAGAACGAATATTCGGATATTCGTCTTTAATAGGGCCCGAATATCCGGAGACCAGAAACCACTATTCGGGCCAGCCCTACAGTAATTGATAGAGGGTTTCCAGTTTTAGTTTCATCAGTGAGTTTCAACACTGAAAGAAGAAAAGGTCTGGATGGGAACTGAGTAACGATCGTCTTGCCTTCAACCATCGTTGATGTCCTTTGTGCTCCACGGGGGGGGACACTCAGTCCCTCACTTGCTCCAGTCGAGCTGCTCCACAGGCCATTCAGAGATGATCAAGTGTGAATGTGTGCAGATCAATGAATATGGAACATTAGATTACTGTTTTGAGCGGCCTTCACCCTTTGTTATGTTGATTGCTGCTGGGAGTAATCGATATTGTTATTTCTCTATGAAAGAACACAGTATCTACAGCTCAAGCACTGCAGTTCTCACAAAAGCTAAAGCTAAGCTAGGAGACTCGCACCAGTAATCTTTCAGGTGAAGTGCTCATCAGATTGTCAAACAGTGTCTGAAACCCTCTCATCCCACACATTTCTGATGCCCAACAGCTTCCCAAAAATGCCAATCACGCCCACTTCACATAGCTTTTGACCAGGTGTTGTGATGTGATAATACTCTGCTTGTGTAAATACATTTTCCTCTCAGTTTTGGCCTTTGATTGCAAAAAAATCTGGGTTTTTCACACCAAAGAAGTGTGAAGTGAAGTGCTGACAAAGACAAGTCGCTGTGTTTTGAAGAGCAGTTAAGACAAAGAAAATAATTTCAAACAAGGAATGTGACTACAGTACATTTGTTAAAAAAAAAAATCAGTCTTCTTTTGCCTTTGTCTCATCATCTGAGTCTCTATGTTAACTCATTGTGCTCTCTTCTTTGCTGCTGTCTGACTCTTATTTTCATTTCTCTCCCAGGTGTTTGAAGCAATGATATCTTGGATCAAACACGATCAGCCGGCTCGCCTGGAGTACATGCCCAAATTAATGGAGCATGTCAGACTTCCACTACTGTCCAGAGATTACCTGGTGCAGGTAAAAGACATTTTCTGCTGTGCTCTGCAAAAAAAATCAGCTTTAAACTTTATTTATTTAGCGTTGCCTGCTGCGTCGTTAAATGAATAAAAACGTAACCTGATATGAAATCTCTGACCACCAAACATTCGCGTCAGTCAGGTTTCTCATTCTTCTAAATCATTCGATATTGTGGTAAATCAGGCCTCAAGATATTCCACTAGTTCTCCAAGAGCCTTTTCGTTTAGAAGAATCTTCTTTAATGAGTGGAAACCAAATCGAGATCTAACTAAGTCCAGGTGCTGCTACATCCACACATAAAGTTGACCAAAATGCTTTAGTTGCTTCATGATGTATTTTGGTCCTTTTAAAGAAGTACAATATCTAACCATCATTTCATTGGACTATAATGCCTGAAACTAACAGTATTGTAGTTCAGAATTTACTGGAGTGAATTGGGTAGATATTGTAATAATTCACTGCTTTCTTTTTGAATGTACAGTACATTAGTCAGTTCTTGGGCTCACTGCCCATTATTACTGCTATTACATTCACTTTAGTAACTGGGTTGCAGGAAGCTTTTTCCACTTGGCTGCTTTCTTTAATGTCGTGCAATCAAGAAACGTGTTTTCCATAATCAGAGGAGGGGATTAGAAGAGAACGGATTTATTTTTCCCAGCTAGATTTCTCCAGAGAAGGCGGATTTTTTGCCATTCATGCAGAAAACCGGATTTCTAATTAGCTTTTTACAAGTACACATGTGTATAACAATAGATTGTAAACAAGCATGATAACAGCAGATTGGCTGGATGAAAGCAGAGATCATTACATGGAGCAATGCATCCTTGTATTTAAAATCAGTTTATCCCCAGAGGCCTAATAACCTGCTGACTCAAGTACATGATAGAGCCCTGTTTCTTTGTGCAGTAAATGAAGGTGAAATATGCTGCCTGTTTCAGATTGTTGAGGAAGAAGCTTTGATAAAGAACAACAACACCTGCAAAGATTTTCTCATAGAAGCCATGAAGTATCACCTGCTGCCGGCTGACCAGCGACACCTCATCAAGAACGACAGGACACGACCACGAACTCCTATCAGCATCCCGAAGGTTTACAAACAAACATACATGATGCTCGATGAGACACATGGAACTTGTAGTCCTTACTAAAACAATCACATGTGTGCACCTTATGCTAAGCTACTGTATTACTCCACTAAGGAACGCAGCAGTTATGTGATGATCAGCGCATGTTTGTCCTTCGGTTTGTTTCTGTCTTTCTGTGCGCAACATTATTAAAAACCTGGACTAAAGCATTTGGATGAAATTTTCAGGGACGGTCAAAAATGATACAAGGTCCAACCAATTAGATTTTGGTAGTGATGAAGCTTATAGTCTGGATCCACGGATTTGTTAAAGATTTCTGTATCATTGCGAGATAGCGGCACGGTGTCACTGTAACTATGAGAACAAGTGAGAACAGCTGCTTGCTGATGATCACATGATTGATCGTACTACAAATCCACCACTGTGGACTTATTGAGACTTATCCATTGGAAATAATACCAGAAACAATTGATTAAACTGTGGGGGTGTTTCAAAGTCTCATCAATTCCCGCCGCCTGCTGCATATTTCGGTCATGTGATTCAGTATCCGTACATAACGTACACATGCGGAACACATGCCCGTGCTCAGCATAACGACATTTTGTTTGTGAGTACATCTATATTAAATGGCCACATTCTATGGCGCCATGATTTCTGCCACCAATTTTTCAAGATTTCAGCCGTCTGAAGTGATACGACGACTGAGCAGCCTTGACGGAGTAGTCTCTGAGTGCTTTTCTTACTGTGATCAGTCTAACTCTGACTCTGTTCATGTGCAGGTGATGATTGTGGTGGGTGGTCAGGCTCCCAAGGCCATCCGCAGTGTGGAGTGTTACGACTTCCAGGAAGATCGCTGGTACCAAGTAGCAGACTTGCCCTCAAGACGCTGCCGAGCAGGTTAGTTAGTGTTTCAGTGCATAGTATCTACAGGGCTCCACAGGGACTTTTGTACTTGTGTGGCCAGCTTTCTCATTTAGTCACACCAACCACCTTGTCACAGGCAGAACATATCCTTTGCTGAACATCTTGTTTTCAATAGATGCTACAATTTACCAACGCCTCACATTGCAGACTCACTGCTGTATCTAGCTGCTGCTTGGTAGCTGCAGTGCTCTGACAGGTTTGAGACCAAAATTATTTTGAAATGAGGTAAACCAGGGAGTTGTACTGTCAGATTTGTCCCAGATGAAACCGAATAATTTTTTTCTACATGCACGCTTTTCGATATGCAGCGCATGTGTGTGTGCTCCACTTTTCACATGAAGATTGCATTTTTAAGCATAAAGACCACAGTACACTGAAATTAAAAATGCATTACTTTCCACCACTGTGGTTAACACAGAAGCTGTCTGTGCCGCTTAAAGCGACACTAATACAGCTTAATGATCATCATTTACTCGCTCAATGCAACCACTTGAAATTTTAACTCCCACATTCTCATGAAGAGATTGCAAATGCGACCATTTTGTTTGCATTCTGGAGCCCTGATCTATCTGATAAACAATGACAAACAACCTCTGCACTCTGACTGTTGGCTGTGTAATGACACAATAAGAGAAATACGCAAAATAATGAATAGAATCTCAGGATCTCAGAGCTGAATGAACACGTCAGCTGACAGCATCTTAATAAAATGTAACATTACAAACTTCACACGTTCCTATTTGATATGAATATGTTAAAAAAAAAAAATAACCATACAGTAACCTTTAGCAAAAATCACAGAACATAAAATGTGGAAAGAATCTGTAATTCTACAGTAAAACAAAATTTTTGGTTGGTTTCATGAAATCGGTGCCAATGAGACAACATGTAAGCAATTAGTTTTTAATGGGCTTACACCTTCAAAGCCGTTTTTACCTTAAGCATCCAAAAATTGAAATGCATTTCCAAATATAAGTCAATTTCAGTACATTTTCACCAGCCACGACATGCTCAGATTGCTTCTGTTTCGTTCCCCAGGTGTGGTTTCTATGGGAGGCAGAGTGTATGCAGTCGGAGGCTTCAACAGTTCACTGCGGGAGCGAACGGTGGACGTGTACGATGGACTCAGAGACCAGTGGAGCGCAGTGGCCAGCATGCAGGAGAGGCGCAGCACACTGGGAGCTGCTGTGTTGGGGGATTTACTGTATGCTGTGGGAGGCTTTAACGGAAGCATAGGTACACAACACGCACCCATGCTAGTAGTTATTAGCAGGAGGTTATTGTTTGTGTCTGCTGTCGAGTAACATGCACACAACAGATTTGAGGTCTCGTGAAACTGTGACAAAAGAAAAGAAAATACTAATTTTTGGAGGATTGCAGTCATGCAGTTGCTGCTCATGGTGAAAATATGTTTTGCAATTCTGGATATTGTGTGGGACTGTAAAGCTAAAGCAAAACTTGAGAGAAGGAACGATTCGACTCTGCAGTTTAAAGTTACGCTTGGTACTATCCAGGCTGAAAAAGCTTTGTATTGAGATGGCTTGTTGAAAGTCTGCAGTTTATGGCTATTACTTAGATATAAATTTAACAAGGTCTGAATGTGTTTAGCTTTCACACCCTTCCTTAACTTTCCAGATTTAATTATTAACCCACAGTGATGCACACTACACTAGTTCCCATCCAGGCCAAGACAAGTATTTTCAGATTTTTAAAAAAAATGCCTAAAATTTTTTGAAAGGAGTTTTTCCCATCAGACTTTGCATCAATATTTGACTCTTCTTCAGCTGCACTGTACCACCAGTGTGAGCAGGTATAATTGCTTATAGTAGCACAACGGCAGTGTTAAACTGAGGAGGCGATGGAGCCGTTTTCTTTTCTTGAGCTGCATCCACATTCAGGGATTTTTGTTTGGAATTGTCTAACGTTTGCGTTGCCCTGCTCTGGCGTTTCCAAAATTGAAACCGTTTGGAAACACTGCTGACTAGTTTTTAGTTTGACAACCTTGTGATTTAGCTTCAGTCTGAATGGCCAGAAACTGAGACTTTTTTAAACAATGACACCAGCGTTTGCTTCCTGTTCGGGTCTTATCAGTGTCCTTCACTGATTTGTGACTCCATGACTCACAAAATGTTTTTTCTGCCGCCATCACCGCCTTATACTTTCAGTATCCATATGACTTTGTTTTTGGTCTAAGCCAGGAGTGTCAAACTCATTTTAGTTCAGAGGCCACATACATCCCAATGTGATCTCAAGTGGGCCGGACCAGTAAAACCTTAGCATAATGACCTATGAATAACGACAACTCCACATTTTTCCCTTGTTTTAGTGCAAGAAAGTACATTCTGAAAATGTTCACATTTAAGAAATTATCTTTCTACAAAACATCCTGAACAAACTGAAATTTCTTGAGAAAAATAAGTGGCACTGGCACCGAATGATAAAATATTTTACTTGATCAAAATGATGAAAGTCAGAGAGCAAAAGATTTAAAAAAACAACAAAAAACATACAAAATATTACAAAAATGAGACACAAAACGATAAAAACGAAAAACAATAAATGAGACAAACGACATGAAAAAAGAGACAAAAAATTAGACAAAGTAGTTACAAAGCAACAAATAATGGACAAACAACAAAAACAAGACAAAAATGAAAAAAGCGTGAAACAAAATGACAAAAACAATCCACAAAACAATGATTATGGCAAAACACAAAATGGCAAAATTTAGACAAAAAACACAAGTGAAACAAAAAGAGCACAAAATGACACTAATGTTGAACAAATGTCAAAGACAAAACATTACAAAATGAGACACAAAAGAACAATGAACAATCTAGTATTTTACTATAAGATCAAAGCAACTTGTCTTGGTTGAGAAATTGTTTTTACATGTTTACAATTTGCAGTTAATGTCTTTTCTGTAATTTTTACGCTTTACAAAGTCATCTGCAGGCTGTATGTTTGACACCTCTGGTCTCAGCAAATAAATTTCTTGTCCTATTTTTCACCATAGTATGATCTCCATAGAAGTTCAGTCCCTGCTCATTGTACAGGAAAAGTTGTGTGATCTGCGCCTTCAGGCATTTGTATGGACAGAGAATTTTTGAGGCCTTTGGATATTTTTCTGGAATGATCTGTTCCTCTTCAGTTTTTTTTTTTAAAAAAAAAACTGCTTTCCACACAAACCATCGTTTTGCAAAATATGTCCTAACACATGAGGATGTAAACATGACCAGCCTATATCAATGATACGTCAAATACCAGACCAGCAGATATTTTCATTTTGTTGTTTCTATGGGCTTCAAACTGCAGATTCAGATGTAGAGACAACATCGAGTTCAGGCACATGATCATTACACAAAGTACCAGTGGGCATTCACGACATTGACATTTAACATCATCGCTTTCCAAACTCTCCATATCCACACGGAAACACACATACTCACACTGTCTGTGTTTGGATGAGAAGCTCAGAGGTGGAGGAAAATGTTCATTTTGCAAAATATCTGTAGAGAGAGCTTGTTTTTGTTTCAAAATGGCATTCAAAAACAAAAATGTATTAGTGTAGATGTAACCTTAAAAGGCCTTTCTGCTGGATGGAAAAACACCCACAGATTGATGCACAAGCACACTCAGTAACCATTTACTGCTGTTCACCTTTTTGTTTGCCTTCCTGCTCGTTTTTCTGTTTTATGTCTACGTTTCAGCCGGTGTCATCTCTGTCCCTTCATCTCTCTGCATATCTGCTACAGGTTTGTCCACAGTAGAGACGTTCAATCATAAAACCAATGAGTGGATATACGTGGCCTCCATGAACACACGACGCAGCAGTGTGGGTGTAGGGGTGGTGGATGGTAAGAACAAAGCGTGTGTTGCCATTCCAATGAAAGCGCAAAAGCGAAATATCACTAATTTTTAACGACTGTGTGTTTGCCTGCAGGTAAGCTGTACGCGGTAGGAGGCTATGACGGAGCTTCACGTCAGTGTCTCAGCACCGTGGAAGAGTACGACCCGGTGTCTGATCAGTGGTGTTATGTAGCTGACATGAGCACACGGCGGAGTGGAGCAGGTAAACGCAACAAACACACACTGTAGCCTGCCCTACCGACACACAAAATGTACTGAGGGAGCAGCAGTGGTGGACACATTTACACACTAGAGATGATCACTTTAAGTATTACGTTTTCTAATAATGGTACAATAATGGCTTAAGTCAGGGGTGTCAAACACGCGGCCCACAGGCCAACACTGGCCCTCCAGAGGGTCCAATTTGGCCCTCAAAGTGTAAAAATTACAGAGACGACATAGCTGCAGATTGTAAATTAGTAAAACTATAAATTTAAAATAATTTTTAGACCATGACAAGTTTTTTTTTATCATCAAATAAAATACTAGATTGTTCATTGTTCTTTCGTCATTTTTTGCGCCTCATTTTTATCATATTGTTGTTTTGTTTCTCGTTTTTGTTATTTTGTGTCTTTTTTTGTCTCGCTTGTGTCGCCCATTTTTTGTCACTTTGGGTCTAATTTTTGTAATATTTTGACTTGTTTTTGTTGTTTTTTGTCTGACTTTTGGCGTTTTGATGATAAAGTAAAATACAGCATTCAGTTCCAGATACCTGTGACTAAATGTTGTTCCTTTATAGTTGTAATGTGTAAATGATAAACTGAGACATAATATTGTTGAAATTTCACTTATTTTTCTTTAAAAAGTTCAGGTTGTTCATGATGTTTTGTAAAAAAAAAAAAAAGACAATTCCTTTAAATGTAAACATTTTCAGAATGTACCTTTTTTGCACTGAAACAAAGGAGAAAATTGGGATTGTGGTTATTTTTAGGTTATTATGCTCTGATTTAACTGATCCGGCGTATTTGAGCTCAAACTGGGCTGAATGTGGCCCCTGTACTAAAATGAGTTTGACACCCCTGCCTTAAGCCAACATTATCACATGATGCCGTGCTGCAGTTGAAACAATACTGAGCTCTTGCTGCCAATTACATATGAAGCAGCAGCGCCCTCTGGTGGACTCTGAGCACTGCTGAACAAAACTAAACAATTTAAGGCAACACTTCATTCTCATGTCATTTTTTCCTCCATAAACTGTTTAAATCAATGATTGGACCGTGGAAAACACAAATCTTAACTGACTGAGGGGTGGATTCACAATCACTTCTATTCCCTCACTGAACAGATAAATATCCCAGAAGTTTAGTTGAATTGACGTAGTACTGTGATGATTAAGTATTCCCTTCATTTTTTGATCAGCACATTTTAATCCATTACACTCAACATGAACCGTGTTTCAACAAAACAAAGAAGTCGATGAATTAGTCCATCAGTAGACTGTTATGGTATTTGTATTAAATCTTCTAACGCCTAATATTTTGGAGTTTTGGCCAGATAAAATAAGTAATTTCAATATACTGTCTTTGTCTTTCACAAATCATAGCGGACAACTTGCAGTTAAACAATAAAATGTAACCAGCAGATTTGGTGATCACGTAAATAGTGATTAGCTGCTCCCGAAAGACAACTCTGCAGCATTTTTATGTGTTCTTCTTGTCCAGGTGTGGGTGTGTTGGGCGGTCAGCTGTATGCAGCAGGTGGACATGACGGTCCTCTGGTGAGGAAGAGCGTCGAGGTGTACGACCCACAGACCAACAGCTGGAGACTGGTGTGCGACATGAACATGTGTCGACGAAACGCAGGTCAGACAAAGAACACACACACAGCAGAGAGCTCAGTTAAGTGTAGTTGCTGTTTATGTTAAGTGCAGAGGGTCCTCGGTTTGCGATGTCATCGACCTACGGCATTTGGTCGTTATGTCGGAACTGGTTATGTGGAACTAGTTGATGAGCGGATGAATACAACGCTATTAGACGGATTTGTTTGCGTTCCGGTTGTACACCACCTTGGACTGAGCTACATTCTCTAACTTTTCGCCCATTTATCGGAGTTTGAAATCTGATTCATGAAAACCAAGACGGACATAAAATAAATGACAAAAAGAGTTGTTAAATGTGTTCTACTCTCCTCTCAAGGTGTCTGTGCCATTAACGGGCTGCTGTATGTGATCGGAGGAGACGATGGGTCCTGCAACCTTTCCTCTGTAGAATTTTATAACCCAGCCACAGACAAGTGGAGCCTCATTCCCACCAACATGAGCAACGGACGCAGCTATGCTGGTAGGTCTCAGCATAAACTATCTACTCATGTTATAGATAGATAACAATGAATGAAAGAGCATGTAACTGATGTGCCAATTGTGCTGGTCAAACAGATAGCATAGGGTGCCTACAATGTTGGTAAAGCTGTTTTCTCTCACTGATGGTCGTTTCCCACTCCTGCAGGAGTAGCAGTGATTGACAAGCCGCTATGACCAGAAGCTTCACACAGCATCAACTCTGAGTCAGCAGCCAGTTGCACAGAGACTCATCCTGACATCTGAAGCTCAACAGGCAAATGGAGAAGTAACGCCTATAATAGATATTATCCAGAATGAAGAGACGCCCTCAATCCTCAGCTAACACAGTCACAAATCAATCTTGATTTTTGTGTGTGTGTTTTGGGGGCTTTACCCACAACCTAAAGTTGTTGCTGTCTCCAAGCCATTTCCTTTAGAGCTCTGTGACATCCTGACTTTTAAGGACACTGTTGCACTAGATAGGAAGCAACGGCTTCAGGATTGTGTTCTTATACAAACTTCTGAGGAGAAGTTTCCAAACGCCAAGCACATACCGAGCAGCTGCATCAGCTGTCATGAGACTCACTCAGATGTGGACGTTGGAAAGACTCGCTGCCAGGAAGGAAGTGATATCGATGCGCCAAATGGATGAAGTGCTTTCGAAGCTCAGTGGTATAATAGCATTTACATGTTGGACTGTATCAGACTCCGAGAACTGAATACTTTGAAACACCAGCTGACAAAACGTCGACTGGCTGCACAAAATGCGCTGCTTCAGACGGACTGGCTGCTTACAGCATTAAGGACGTCGCTGCAATAATCTGCACGTTGCAACGCTGGCCTGTGACTGGCTGTTGCAAGAGCTATATTCATAAACCTGGAATTGCGGGTGCGCAGTGGGAGCCATTTAAAAAAAAAAAAAAGACTTGCCCCTGTTCTTAGAATACAAAAAATGCTTGTGGCAACTATTTTATCAGCTTGAATGAGAGAAATGAATCGCGCTGTGTGACTCTTGTGCCGACCATCAGCAGGTCCAGCAGTCGGACTAAATGAAAAACGAGTTGCTGCGTGGTTACGTCTCAGTTGCCAGGAAGTATCGGTTCTCATCTCAAAGGCCATTATCTAAAAGGAGCTGCAAGATATGATAAAGAATGTACAAAACATCCCTTATGCAAATGAAGTGTCATATTTAATATTTTTGAGTTTTCAAAGGGGCTGAGCACCACTGCTGTGGCTTCAGGCTCCGAGCCAGTTGATCTGAAGTGATGGGACTTGATTCAGCACACTACTGATGCACTGATCATTTGCACTGACTGCTGCAGACCGGCAGGCTGGCTGTCTGACTCACCGATTGGCCGGCTTGACGTCTGCCCGTCTTTCTGACTGACCAACGAACTGGATCGCCGACCTGCTGTTGGACAGACGGCTGCTCTGCTGTCTGTCTGTTACTGATCACACTCATGGGAGCTTTTAAACTCACCATTTAAAAGCCAACAATCATCAGAAATTGTAAACGAAAAATGTGCCAGTTACGATGATCAGAACCAGAACAATGCTGGAGATGTTTTTATCGCTTAGTAACAAACTGAAATAATGAATTGTCTCTCCTCATTGTCTTACGGAGTATATCAAAATGCACTGTAAAAGTTCAATTGTAAAATTATGTAAAAGATGCAGGTTTAAGATTTTTATTTATTGTTTTGGTTCAGTTGATCACATAGCATTTACTAATAACGAAGTCATTTTGTCAGCCTGATAATGTTGCATTCGTGCCCTCATCACATCCATTTAGATGACGGTGGGTATATTTTAGATGTAGTTATTAGTTCACTGAATGGTGCCATCGCTTTGAAGAATATAGATTTATCGAAGCTGTTTTATACAAGGTTTTATTTTAATTTTTTTTGGGCCAACCTTCGATTTCTGTCTGTGATCTTCCAAAAATCAGTTACTTGACGGAATTGGAAGTACATGAAATGCTAATAAGATTGTACTGTTGCTAGTCATTAGTCTCATCCAGACTTGCAGGTTTATGAGTGAATGTTTCATGTTAGTTTCAGTTCTTATGATTCAAGACTTGGAGCGACTTGAAATATGCTTCAGATGCTGTAAGTGATCACTGTGAACATTCCAGTTTTTTGAGAGAATCAGCAGATAGCACCAGTTTGGGAGTATTTGAAGCACAAAATTAAAGTTGGAACTTTTTAATAAGGTAACACTGCACACTAGATCCAGAAATAATGTCACACTTTTCACTTTAGCAGCAAAGAATGGATCACAAACTGAGAATAAGACTCTTGAATAGCACGAGTGGAGATAATTTAATGCACTTAGGCAAATAAGAGGTGGTTTCAGGCACACATGAGGACATTGAAGCCTCTCATCAGCACCTGAACCCACCACCGAATAGGATTTTTCCTCACAATCAAAACTGTCATCACTACTTTTTTTAAAATACAAACTCCACACAGTTCACTGGCATCTGTCTCAAGCTAATTCAGGTCATATTTACTTGACGATGTTCAGAAAATAATGGAAACTAATGAAAAAAACATTTTTCAATCTATAAGCGTTGTGATTCTACAGACCATAATCGATAGTAACTTAATACTATATGCAGTTTGATGGACTAAAATGTAAAACAACACTTGTGTGGTTGATGTTTAGAGTTAATTCTGATGTATTTCATCTTACAGAGCATTTAGTCATGTTGATGATGGTCAGAATCTCCACAGCAGCTACTAAATGGGCTTTGAAGTGAGAATCTTTGTGGTAGCTGAAATTTCCTAATAATGTTCTTACTGAGTGCAGATGTTCTATTTTTAATATAAACTGTGGATGTTGTGAACCAACCGGTTGACTTTGAGTTCATTAATCGACATGTTCATGTGACTTGATGTTTGGACTTTCTGAGGCTGGGTCACTGTATTTACAAGTGATTTGTAAAACTTTAACACAAAAACTAAGCAGGGTTACTTAGCAAAAAAAACAACTCAAAACTGACTTTTTTTAGTGCCTGAAAGGATAAAAGTATGCATTTAGTTTTTATTTGTTTAATTGCTACATAGAAGAACATAAACTGGCATTTTTCTTCGAAGTACATGTTATTCAACTGAATACTTTGATGTGTGTAATTTAACAAAACAGGGAAAATGTGCCAACTATGACTTTAAAAAACAATTTCCCATTTTTTAAAATTCCTTAATACACATTTGTTTCCAATAATACATTTCTGTAAGATAATTATGTTTTTGCTGATTTAAATACAGTAAGAAAATGTCAAAGAACAAAGTATCGTTTGTAAAAACATTTTTTTTAATGTAGACATTGTTCTATGATTTTAGTAGCTTCCTGTAATGCACTTGATTTTTCTTTCAAATAACAGCAAATGTATGTAAAATAATATTTTTGCTGATTTGAATACAGTACAAAATAGACTATTTTTTACAATGTAGTTGAAAGTGCAAAAAAATATGTTGGTTTCTCTTTTCATGAAGAAAATTTGGAACCATAGATAGTCAAAGTCTTAAAAATTTGGATTAAACGGCATGAAACCAGTTGTTTCAGTGAAACTTTAATCTGTATCAGGGGCAGTGGCGGCTCATCCGTGGGGGCACAGGCAGGCAGTGGCCCCCCCTGTGATCTGATTGGCCACCCCGTGTGCCCCCCCCCCCCACCCCCCATAATTTTCGTTGGAAATTTACATCTGATATTCCGATTTCCGATGCTCCTGAACGCAACTTCGTTGTCCGACTGCACCTGAATGACGTTAGTTTGATCTTTTGATTGTATTTAGTTTGGATTTGAAGAAGCTGTCTGATACATCGCCGACCCATTAGACCGGATCGCTCCAAAAAGTGGACCGGACTGGAGTTGAGGAAAACGTGGACCGGATGGCTCCAAAAAGTGGACCGGACTGGAGTTGAGGAAAACGTGGACCGGATGGCTCCAAAAAGTGGACCGGACTGGAGTTGAGGAAAACGTGGACCGGATGGCTCCAAAAAGTGGACCGGACTGGAGTTGAGGAAAACGTGGACCTAATGCTCCAAAAAGTGAACCGGACTGGAGTTGAGGAAAACGTGGCCCGGATCGGAGGAAAAAGCGGACCGGACTGGAGTTGAGGACAACGTGGACCGGATTGCTCCAAAAAGCGGACCGGACTGGAGTTGAGGAAAACGTGGACCGGATCGCTCCAAAAAGCGGACCGGACTGGAGTTGAGGAAAACCTGGACCGGATCGCTCCAAAAAGCGGACCGGACTGGAGTTGAGGAAAACCTGGACCGGATCAGACCAAAAAGTGGACTAAACTATGACGTTTTTGTCACATTTTGGACGACATACTAAACTATGACATTTTTGTCACATTTTGGACGACATACTAAACTATGACGTTTTTGTCAGTTTTTGGACGGCATACTAAACTATGACGTTCTTGTCACATTGTGGACGACATACTAAACTATGACATTGTTAGAGTTGAATTTGTAAATACATTTATCATAATCGAGCCTTAGAGCATTAACTGTGTGTGCATAGTATTTTACATGGTTATTTTTATTTAGAATACCACTCACTCACTTCAATCTGCACACATCTCTCCCCTCTCTCTCTCTCTCTCCCTCCCTAGTCTCCACATCCCAGTATATTTCCACTCTTTCAGCTTAGCACACCCCCTTGTGTAACTCGAGCTCTTATGCTATGTTTTCATTTCTGCTTGTGTATAAAATAAACTTCGTATGGGAGCAGTCTTTGTAGCTCGCACTAACGTGTCTTGTTACACTGTGCTGTGTTACCCTTGCAAGTAAAAGTTACAGTCTCCGTGTCTTTCTGGTTCGGTGAATATCTTCTTATGTTATGTGGGAGCTCTCAGCGGAGCTTCTCTCTGACATATAACTTGGTCCTTCGAGCCGGATCCGAGGATTCCTTCCCGACGTCGAGGAGAGCCGACACCGAAGTCTGTCGACAGCGATCGTCGCCAAGCAGCGAGATCTGAAAATCCTGGGACGTGAATTCGTGGCCAGGTCGGTGAAAAGAAAAGCGGTCCCTCGGCGCTGGGTGTGAATCCAAGGATCCGATCCAGGAAGTGACACCGATCAGAACCACGGGTGAGAAAGAGATTCCGCTAGCATGATAAAAGAGATTCCGCCGGCAAGGTGTACACAGGTGTGAGTGTGAAGAGATTCCGCCGTAATGGCATGATAAAATAGATTCCGCCGACATGAGGAAAGAGATTCCGTCGGCAAGGTGTACACGGTGTGAATGTGAAGAGTGATTGAGAAATTCAAGCACATTATAAGGTCTAGAATACCTTGCTGAATTTCTGATTTATTATTTTCCTTGTTGTTGACGACGTACTGGTGACAAGGGGATTAAGGGCGAGCTAGACTCATAAAAACTAACACCGCTGCAGCTCATCTGCAGTAGAAGGATGTGTTAGTGTCCTCCCGTTGTCTCGTGCCAGAGAACTCAACACCAAGCAGCTTTAATGGACGGGAAAAAAAACAAACTCTATCCCATGACAGTGCGGACCTGCAAACCAGAGTAATAGAGCTAAACACCCAAATTACTACAACTTTTGTGGTTCATGAAACAGCCTCCTGGGTGGTGTGTAAAAACCACACCCTCCACACATTTGGATGGAAAAGAAACCTGATCATTAATTTGTTTGTCTATAGAGGATTACCCAGAATTTGACAAAAAAAAAACCTGCCCAGTCATCTCTGGTCCAACAGCCCTACAGATGTAGGACTGATAAAACATTTTCCACCTGTTGAAGTACAAGCAGCCACTCCATATCGACCACAGATTCCTCAATATCCTCTGAAGCAATCAGCGATAGAAGGTATCAGACCTGTTATTGCAGATGTGGAAAAATCAGGGATTATTGTGAATACGGAAAAGTGCGTTTGTAATACACCCATTTTCCCTGTTTAAAAGGCACATACAGGAACATGGGGGATGGTACGAGACATGAGAGCAGTGAATGATGCTGTACAAGACACTACGCCTGATGTTCCAAACCCACATACATTATTAAATGAAGTGACCCCAGATAAAAAGTGGTTTTCAGTTATGGATTTAAGTAATACTTTCTTCTCTACACTACTACACCCTACCTCACAGACTGGTTCAGTTTGCCTTTAAAGGTGCACAGTGCACCTATATATAATTACTACAAGGCTTTACAGAAAGCCTCCATGTATACACTCAGGATCTCAGGTGCTCAATGGCAAATTTTCAAATTCCAGAACACAGCCAAATTTTGTTTTATGTTGATGACTTTCTTGTGACTGCAGACACTCAGGAACACTGTAAACAGACAACGATGGCAGTGTTACGACACTCACATGGAACAGGTCATAAGGTTTTGCTAAACTAACTTCAGTTATGGGCTCCACAAGTAGTATATCTAGGCTTTCAGAACTACTTTCAGAAACATGGGAAAGCTCTGCTTCCTGACAGAAAAAATGCAATCCAAAATGCTCCAAAGCCGCGAACAAAACAACAAATGATGTCCTTTTCCGACTTTTGTAATTTCTGCAGATCTTGGATTCCAGATTATGCAGTGTTATCTCAGCCACTGCAAGATTTAATATATGGCAAGGACATGTCATTAACAGATGAAATTACTTGGACTGAATATGCTGAGAAGGCTTTTAAAAATCTAATATTAGCCCTGAAAACTGATGTTGTTTTGGCTCTACCTGACTATAACAAACCGTCTGACCTGTTTGAGTGACGACAGTGAATGAAGAAACTAAACCACGACCTGATATTTTTGTTCTACCACAGCCTGGTTTTATTGATATTTTTTGTGGACGGTTTTGCTTCGAACGATGTTCGAGATAATCATTGTGAGGGCTGTGCAATAACAACGGCAACTACAGTCTTAAAAGCTAACTAAACCTGCCGGCGTGTATTGAAAGTATTTTCTTAGTTTTTTGGAGACCCATTTTGAAACTCCAAAACACTGTTCTATATGGAATAAGCACAAATAAAATCCATTTCTCGTAATAGCATTTCTCTCAAGACACAAGAATCATAGTGCAGGACAGCATTATTATTACTGAGAGTGAATATATATATATCTGCTTTGTCAAAATCATTTTTCAGAGAGAGTAATTCACATTCATAGAACACAGTGTGCCAAATAATTCAGTTCTAGCCTTTTACACATGTATAATCAAACACCAAAAGCTGAACCAGTAAATAACAAGTAAGAAAAGGAAACACTTCTGCACCAGAGAGGCTCTGATCTGTTCCAGCAATCAGCAGTGAAACATACGGTTGGCACATAACTGCACGAATTTACAAAAACAAAGGGACGGTTGGCGAAACGTCTAGAACTAGTAGCAGAAATTTCCTTTTCTTGCTTTTGATACTTTACCTTTTGATGCACTACATGGGTCAAAAGTGACCCAGTCCAGTGGAAAATGGGTATCCTGACCCCCACTGTGCACCCAAGGGTTAAAGGAATATTGTACAGATGTCATGTCCTGTGATGCCGAAATATTTGTCTGATGCTTAAAGTTGAAATCTGCTGAATATTAACACATTTTAAAGCAGTACATGCTTAGCTAATAGATAACCTGCCTCACATTTATCTACAAGTGGTTGAAAGCTGTAGAGACAAAAACCTTTAAGAGATGGTTGTCGAAGGCTACATTAGATCTGTTATTAGGAGGGTTTCACCATACTGCGTTTTTCTTTTCTTTCTGCATTACAGTATTGCGGATGGTATTATAATCCATAGGAGCATTTTCACACTGTGTGAGTGCAAAGCTCATCAAACGGATGACTCCACTATAACACTGAGTGACCTTGCCGACTCTGGTGCAAAACAAGCCTCATTCAGCACACAATGTTTTGAAAACAATAGAATTGGGAATCTTAGCAGATGCGTATCTGAACAAACTTCTTGGCTCAAGCACGGAGCAGTTCTCACAAACAACCTCTATCACATTGAAAACAAACCCATCCTCTAGTGAGTCATGGTCTCACCCATGTCTCAACAGGAGGGATGGTACACATGATGCAGGGACAGTTCTTCGCTGTAGATTCTTCTGACTTTGCCAAGGAATACTGTACACAATCCATATGGACTTTATTGAACTAACAGCATCAAAAGGACTAATATATTGTTTAGTGATTATAGATGCGTTTTCAAAATGGGTTGAAATATACCCAACCGAAGATAACACAGCCATAACTGTAGCAAAAGCACTCTGCAACCATTACTTTCCAATTTATGGTATTCCCGCCATGATTAGATCAGGTAATGGTACACATTTGTAAATGCAATTATGACACATTGCTCACACTGAGGAACCACTGTGCACATCATCCACAAAGTGCTGACCTTGTACGAACGGACCGAACGGCACAATAAAAAACAGGCTAGCCAAAACTATGGAAGAAACTAAAAGGCCTTGGCCAGATTGTTTATCCTTGGTTAAACTGTGGATGAGAATTAAGCCCACGGGAGACAAAGCAATAACACCATTTGAGATAGTGCATGGGAGACCTTTCCCACTTCCATAAAACAACAATCCACTGAATCTTAGTGAGCAGATTAGATGGCACATACACTGAAAATGAGAGAAGTTCAGAGTTCAAATAATCTGCCAGAGTGTTCTTCTCCTTTGTCCAGACAGAAGCTCCAGCCTGGAGACTGGGTCCTGATCAGTCCTGAGAGGGAAGAATCGGAGGTCGCCTCGGTGGGAAGGGCCGTATCAAATACTGCTGACGACACCCACGGCAGTAAAAATTGCTGAACGGCCTTCGTGGATCCACCAATCGCACTGTAAGCTGATACAACTGGAAGCAGAGCCAATTCAACCGACGGGGTAGCGGTGGAAGTCCGATACAAAGGGGTCAGTAGCACAATAGGGTGCTGACATCTCAATCCGGTGAAGAACCCACCTGATCCGCGCCCAACTTTAAAGTGGCTCTCTGGCGACTTCTGCTAGTCGCAGGAGTGACTTTGTCACTTCTGTGGCTTTCCTTCTTCTTCCTTCCCCCTACAGGAACTCACAGGACTAAAAGAACCCATGAACACTCCATGGCAGCGACTTGGGAACCGAACCTCTGGTATAAAGCTATGAATTTTACAGCACGACAGAATAAAGTTACTAACGCACTAATTGACATAACTGATCAACTAGAAAACGATCCTGAACTTGAGGCTATCAAGCAAATGACACTCCAGAACAGAATAGCTTTAGACCTTCTTTTAGTAGCACAAGGAGGAGGTTGTGAAGTTGTTAATGACCATTGTTGTACATACATCCCTGATCACAAAGGCAATTACACCCTAATCAGACAGAAATTGGATGAGATTAAAATAGACATTTTAAGCAACCAAGACAAAGGTATTCTTTCAGGCTGGGATTTTACCTCTTGGTTTACATCTGTAATTATAAGTGTATGTATTTTGTTACTATTTTGCATTTTTGCTACATGCATTTTACCATGTTTGAGATCCATGATTTTTAAAATGATAACCATTTCTGTTGTTGTGTATGCTGCACTCGAAATGGAAGAACCACAATATGACTCCAATGATGAGAATGATGATGTTGAAGTGTAGTTTAATGACGTGACAGCAGAAAATGTTTTACAAGATGTTGCTAACTGATCTTCACATTTTTTGATCATGATAAACAGGAGGGAATGTTAGAGTTGAATTTGTAAAAACATTTATCATAATCGAGCCTTAGAGCATTAACTGTGTGTGCATAGTATTTTACATGATTATTTTTATTTAGAATACCACTCACTCACTTCAATCTGCACACATCTCTCCCCTCTCTCTCTCTCCCTCCCGAGTCTCCACATCCCAGTATATTTCCACTCTTTCAGCTTAGCACACCCCCTTGTGTAACTCGAGCTCTTATGCTATGTTTTCATTTCTGCTTGTGTATAAAATAAACTTCGTATGGGAGCAGTCTTTGTAGCTCGCACTAACGTGTCTTGTTACACTGTGCTGTGTTACCCTTGCAAGTAAAAGTTACAGTCTCCGTGTCTTTCTGGTTCGGTGAATATCTTCTTATGTTATGTGGGAGCTCTCAGCGGAGCTTCTCTCTGACAGACATTTTTGTCACATTTTGGACGACATACTAAACTATGATGTTTTTGTCACATTTTTCACGACATACTAAACTATGACGTTTTTCTCATTTTTTGGACGACATTCTAAACTATGACGCTTTTGTCATTTTTTGGACGACATACTAAACTATGACGTTTCTGTCACATTTTGGACGACATACTAAACTATGACGTTTTTGTCAGTTTTTGGATGACATACTATACTATGACGCTTTTTCTCTCATTTTGGACAACCTCCACCAAGGATATTGACATTCCCATGGAACATTGTATTCACATACATTTTATGTACGATCTAGAAATTGAAGTCTTGTATTGTAGTGAACAATTTTATTCCATTCTTAATGAATGAACAGGAAGAGAGGATAACAGGAAACCCATGAAGTAAAGGATCATGAGCTGGAATCGAACCTGCGCCTCTGACACATTTCTGTTTACAAAGCACCTTGTTAAGCAGTTGAGCTATCTGGACACCTTGTTCCAGTTCGTTGGACGATGTTTTTGTCACATTCTGGACCACATAGTAAACGATGACATTTTTGTCACATTTTGGACAACACACTAAACTATGACGTTTTTGTCACATTTTGGACCACATAGTAAACTATGACATTTTTGTCACATTTTGGACGACACACTAAACTATGACGTTTTTGTCACATTTTGGACGACACACTAAACTATGACGTTTTTGTCACATT
Source organism: Acanthochromis polyacanthus (assembly GCF_021347895.1). Lineage (NCBI taxonomy): Eukaryota > Metazoa > Chordata > Actinopteri > Pomacentridae > Acanthochromis > Acanthochromis polyacanthus. The sequence continues at coordinate 10,761,068 of NC_067122.1, read as the reverse complement.
TTGGACGACACACTAAACTATGACGTTTTTGTCACATTTTGGACGACATACTAAACTATGACGTTTTTGTCACATTTTGGACGACATACTATACTAAGACGTTTTTGTCACATTTTGGACAACACACTAAACTATGACGTTTTTGTCACATTTTGGATGACATACTAAACTATGACGTTTTTGTCACATTTTGGACAACACACTAAACTATGGCGTTTTTGTCACATTTTGGACGACATACCATACTATGACGTTTTTGTCACATTTTGGACAACACACTAAAGTATGACGTTTTTGTCACATTTTGGATGACACACTAAACTATGATGTTTTTGTCACTTTTTGGACGACATACTAAACTATGACGTTTTTGTCACATTTTGGATGACATACTAAACTATGACGTTTTTGTCACATTTTGGACAACATACTATACTAAGACGTTTTTGTCACATTTTGGACAACACACTAAACTATGACGTTTTTGTCACATTTTGGATGACATACTAAAGTATGACGTTTTTGTCACATTTTGGACAACACACTAAACTATGGCGTTTTTGTCACATTTTGGACGACATACCATACTATGACGTTTTTGTCACATTTTGGACAACACACTAAAGTATGACGTTTTTGTCACATTTTGGATGACACACTAAACTATGATGTTTTTGTCACTTTTTGGACGACATACTAAACTATGACGTTTTTGTCACATTTTGGACAACACACTAAACTATGACGTTTTTGTCACATTTTGGACAACATACTATACTATGACGTTTTTGTCACATTTTGGACAACACACTAAACTATGATGTTTTTGTCACTTTTTGGACGACATACTAAACTATGACGTTTTTGTCACATTTTGGACAACACACTAAACTATGACGTTTTTGTCACATTTTGGACAACATACTATACTATGACGTTTTTGTCACATTTTGGATGACACACTAAACTATGACGTTTTGTCACATTTTGGACAACACACTAAACTATGACGTTTTTGTCACATTTTGGACGACATACCATACTATGTGGTCCAGAATGTGACAAAAACATCGTCCAACGAACTGGAACAAGGTGTCCAAATAGCTCAACTGCTTAACAAGGTGCTTTGTAAACAGAATTGTGTCAGAGGCGCAGGTTCGATTCCAGCTCATGATCCTTTACTTCATGGGTTTCCTGTTATCCTCTCTTCCTGTTGATTCATTAAGAATGGAATAAAATTGTTCACTACAATACAAGACTTCAATTTCTCGATCGTACATAAAATGTATATGAATACAATGTTCCATGGGAATGTCAATATCCTTGGTGGAGATTGTCCAAAATGAGAGAAAAAGCGTCATAATTTAGTATGTCATCCAAAAACTGACAAAAACGTCATAGTTTAGTATGTCGTCCAAAAAGTGACAAAAACATCATAGTTTAGTGTGTCGTCCAAAATGTGACAAAAATGTCATAGTTTAGTATGTCATCCAAAATGTGACAAAAATGTCATAGTTTACTATGTGGTCCAGAATGTGACAAAAACATCGTCCAACGAACTGGAACAAGGTGTCCAGATAGCTCAACTGCTTAACAAGGTGCTTTGTAAACAGAATTTTTGTCACATTTTGGACCACATACTAAACTATGACATTTTTGTCACATTTTGGACGACACACTAAACTATGATGTTTTTGTCACTTTTTGGACGACATACTAAACTATGACGTTTTTGTCACATTTTGGACCACATACTAAACTATGACATTTTTGTCACATTTTGGACGACACACTAAACTATGACGTTTTTGTCACATTTTGGACAACATACTATACTATGACGTTTTTGTCACATTTTGGACAACACACTAAACTATGGCGTTTTTGTCACATTTTGGATGACATACTAAACTATGACGTTTTTGTCACATTTTGGACGACATACCATCATACTATGACGTTTTTGTCACATTTTGGATGACATACTAAACTATGACGTTTTTGTCACATTTTGGACGACATACTATACTATGACGTTTTTGTCACATTTTGGACAACACACTAAACTATGACGTTTTTGTCACATTTTGGATGACACACTAAACTATGATGTTTTTGTCACATTTTGGATGACATACTAAACTATGACATTTTTTCTCTCATTTTGGACAACCTCCGCCAAGGATATTGACATTCCCATAGAACATTGTATTCACATACATTTTATGTACAATCTCGAAATTGAAGTATTGTATTGTAATGAACAATTTTATTCCATTCTTAATTCATCAACAGGAAGAGAGGATAACAGGAAACCCATGAAGTAAAGGATCAGGAGCTGGAATTGAAACTGCGCCTCTGACACAGCTCCGTTTACGAATCACCTTCTTAACCAGTTGAGCTATCTGGACACCTTGTTCCAAATTGTTGGACAACGTTTTTGTCACATTCTGGACCACATAGTAAACTATGACATTTTTGTCACATTTTGGACGGCATACTAAACTATGACGTTTCTGTCACATTTTGGACCACAAAGTAAACTATGACATTTTTGTCACATTTTGGACGACACACTAAACTATGATGTTTTTGTCACTTTTTGGACGACATACTAAACTATGACGTTTTTGTCACTTTTTGGACGACATACTAAACTATGACGTTTTTGTCACATTTTGGACGACATACTAAACTATGATGTTTTTGTCACTTTTTGGACGACATACTAAACTATGACGTTTTTGTCACATTTTGGATGACATACTAAACTATGACGTTTTTGTCACATTTTGGACGACATACTAAACTATGACGTTTTTGTCACATTTTGGACAACATACTATACTATGACGTTTTTGTCACATTTTGGACAACACACTAAACTATGACGTTTTTGTCACATTTTGGATGACATACTAAACTATGACGTTTTTGTCACATTTTGGACGACATACTAAACTATGACGTTTTTGTCACATTTTGGACAACACACTAAACTATGACGTTTTTGTCACATTTTGGACAACACACTAAACTATGACGTTTTTGTCACATTTTGGACGACATACTAAACTATGATGTTTTTGTCACTTTTTGGACGACATACTAAACTATGACGTTTTTGTCACATTTTGGATGACATACTAAACTATGACGTTTTTGTCACATTTTGGACGACATACTAAACTATGACGTTTTTGTCACATTTTGGACAACATACTATACTATGACGTTTTTGTCACATTTTGGACAACACACTAAACTATGACGTTTTTGTCACATTTTGGATGACATACTAAACTATGACGTTTTTGTCACATTTTGGACGACATACTAAACTATGACGTTTTTGTCACATTTTGGACAACACACTAAACTATGACGTTTTTGTCACATTTTGGACAACACACTAAACTATGACGTTTTTGTCACATTTTGGATGACACACTAAACTATGATGTTTTTGTCACATTTTGGATGACATACTAAACTATGACGTTTTTGTCACATTTTGGACGACATACTATACTATGACGTTTTTGTCACATTTTGGATGACATACTAAACTATGACGTTTTTGTCACATTTTGGACAACACACTAAACTATGACGTTTTTGTCACATTTTGGATGACATACTAAACTATGATGTTTTTGTCACATTTTGGATGACATACGAAACTATGACATTTTTGCTCTCATTTTGGACAACCTCCGCCAAGGATATTGACATTCCCATGGAACATTGTATTCACATACATTTTATGTACAATCTCGAAATTGAAGTATTGTATTGTAATGAACAATTTTATTCCATTCTTAATTCATCAACAGGAAGAGAGGATAACAGGAAACCCATGAAGTAAAGGATCAGGAGCTGGAATTGAACCTGCGCCTCTGACACAGTTCCGTTTACGAATCACCTTCTTAACCAGTTGAGCTATCTGGACACTTTGTTCCAATTTGTTGGACGACGTTTTTGTCACATTCTGGACCACATAGTAAACTATGACATTTTTGTCACATTTTGGACGACATACTAAACTATGACGTTTTTGTCACTTTTTGGATGACATACTAAACTATGACGTTTTTGTCACATTTTGGACCACATACTAAACTATGACATTTTTGTCACATTTTGGACGACACACTAAACTATGATGTTTTTGTCACTTTTTGGACGACATACTAAACTATGACGTTTTTGTCACTTTTTGGACGACATACTAAACTATGACGTTTTTGTCACATTTTGGACCACATACTAAACTATGACATTTTTGTCACATTTTGGACGACACACTAAACTATGACGTTTTTGTCACATTTTGGACAACATACTATACTATGACGTTTTTGTCACATTTTGGACAACACACTAAACTATGGCGTTTTTGTCACATTTTGGATGACATACTAAACTATGACGTTTTTGTCACATTTTGGACGACATACCATACTATGACGTTTTTGTCACATTTTGGACAACACACTAAACTATGACGTTTTTGTCACATTTTGGATGACACACTAAACTATGATGTTTTTGTCACATTTTGGATGACATACTAAACTATGATGTTTTTGTCACATTTTGGACAACATACTATACTATGACGTTTTTGTCACATTTTGGACAACACACTAAACTATGACGTTTTTGTCACATTTTGGATGACACACTAAACTATGACGTTTTTGTCACATTTTGGATGACACATTAAACTATGATGTTTTTGTCACATTTTGGATGACATACTAAACTATGACATTTTTTCTCTCATTTTGGACAACCTCCGCCAAGGATATTGACATTCCCATGGAACATTGTATTCACATACATTTTATGTACAATCTTGAAATTGAAGTATTGTATTGTAATGAACAATTTTATTCCATTCTTAATTCATCAACAGGAAGAGAGGATAACAGGAAACCCATGAAGTAAAGGATCAGGAGCTGGAATTGAAACTGCACCTCTGACACAGCTCCGTTTACGAATCACCTTCTTAACCAGTTGAGCTATCTGGACACCTTGTTCCAATTTGTTGGACGACGTTTTTGTCACATTCTGGATCACATAGTAAACTATGACATTTTTGTCACATTTTGGACGGCATACTAAACTATGACGTTTCTGTCACATTTTGGACCACATAGTAAACTATGACATTTTTGTCACATTTTGGACGACACACTAAACTATGATGTTTTTGTCACTTTTTGGACGACATACTAAACTATGACGTTTTTGTCACTTTTTGGACGACATACTAAACTATGACGTTTTTGTCACATTTTGGACGACATACTAAACTATGACGTTTTTGTCACATTTTGGACGACATACTATACTATGACGTTTTTGTCACATTTTGGATGACATACTAAACTATGACGTTTTTGTCACATTTTGGACGACATACTAAACTATGACGTTTTTGTCACATTTTGGACAACACACTAAACTATGATGTTTTTGTCACATTTTGGACAACACACTAAACTATGACGTTTTTGTCACATTTTGGACAACACACTAAACTATGACGTTTTTGTCACATTTTGGATGACACACTAAACTATGATGTTTTTGTCACATTTTGGATGACATACTAAACTATGACGTTTTTGTCACATTTTGGACAACACACTAAACTATGACGTTTTTGTCACATTTTGGACAACATACTATACTATGATGTTTTTGTCACATTTTGGACGACATACTAAACTATGACGTTTTTGTCATTTTTTGGATGACATACTAAACTATGACGTTTTTGTCACATTTTGGACCACATACTAAACTATGACATTTTTGTCACATTTTGGACGACACACTAAACTATGATGTTTTTGTCACTTTTTGGACGACATACTAAACTATGACGTTTTTGTCACTTTTTGGACGACATACTAAACTATGACGTTTTTGTCACTTTTTGGACGACATACTAAACTATGACGTTTTTGTCACATTTTGGACGACACACTAAACTATGACGTTTTTGTCACTTTTTGGACGACACACTAAACTATGACGTTTTTGTCACTTTTTGGACGACATACTAAACTATGACGTTTTTGTCACTTTTTGGACGACATACTAAACTATGACGTTTTTGTCACTTTTTGGACGACATACTAAACTATGACGTTTTTGTCACATTTTGGACGACATAATTAACTATGACATTTCTGTCACATTTTGGACGACATACTAAACTATGACGTTTTTGTCAGTTTTTGGATGACATACTAAATTATGACGCTTTTTCTCTCATTTTGGACAACCTCCACCAAGGATATTGACATTCCCATGGAACATTGTATTCACATACATTTTATGTACGATCTAGAAATTGAAGTCTTGTATTGTAGTGAACAATTTTATTCCATTCTTAATGAATCAACAGGAAGAGAGGATAACTGGAAACCCATGAAGTAAAGGATCATGAGCTGGAATCGAACCTGCGCCTCTGACACAATTCTGTTTACAAAGCACCTTGTTAAGCAGTTGAGCTATCTGGACACCTTGTTCCAGTTCGTTGGACGATGTTTTTGTCACATTCTGGACCACACACTAAACTATGACGTTTTTGTCACATTTTGGACAACACACTAAACTATGACGTTTTTGTCACATTTTGGACGACACACTAAACTATGACGTTTTTGTCACATTTTGGATGACATACTGAACTATGACATTTTTTCTCTCATTTTGGACAACCTCCGCCAAGGATATTGACATTCCCATGGAACATTGTATTCACATACAATTTAGAAATTGAAGTATTGTATTGTAATGAACAGTTTTATTCCATTCTTAATTAATCAACAGGAAGAGAGGATAACAGGAAACCCATGAAGTAAAGGATCAGGAGCTGGAATTGAACCTGCGCCTCTGACACAGTTCCGTTTACAAATCACCTTCTTAACCAGTTGAGCTATCTGGACACTTTGTTCCAATTTGTTGGACGACGTTTTTGTCACATTCTGGACCACATAGTAAACTATGACATTTTTGTCACATTTTGGACGACACACTAAACTATGACGTTTTTGTCTACTCTTTATATATGTCTATGACTGAGCTGCTCAGGTGTTCCTGATAACTCCAAGCAGCCACCTGGACAGCCAATAGGAACACAGCTTACTGGAAGTGCAGAGGGCTGGGCTTGTGAAGTAAATTTAGTTTAAAGTTGAAGCAGAAACTTAACAAAGAAAGTTGAAAACCACCTTCTGATACCTGAAATCTCTGAGTTTTCACACAAAGAACGCCTGAACATGTCAAACTGGTTCCATAGTAGAACCATCACTGTAAAAACTTCATAGTATGGTGTGTTGCTCATAAAAACATTACAACCCAGCTGTGTAGGGTCGCCGAGGAGTGACACAAAAATAGGACAAACGCTGGTTTCCAGGGGGTTGAAAGAGTAAGTTTACAACAACACAACATGTGAGCAGAAAAATCACAAAGTCTGTCTTTAGTTCAGCTGCAAATACTAGTTGTTCTCTTTTTTTATTGACCAAACTTTTCAGGAAGTAGATGAAGAATAATTAAAACTCTCATGTAGAAGTCCAACTTATTTTGGATCCTTGTAGAGAGTTTAATCTTTGAGTTTGTAAAGCTGTTGAGTTTTTAGAGTCACATGGATTGTTTTCATATTTAATAACTGAGTCCTGAAATACAGCATTTGTGGATTTCTGTCATTTAGTCCGGACTAAACAAATAACAGCACCATAAATCCCAAATGTCATTATGAGGAGTCTGGATTGAGGTTTCTCACTTGATAATGATCAAAACATGAAACTTAGTTTTTTTTAAAAGAAATATTCCACCTTAAATCTTTGAATGTTGACCTAAAGGGTTGGTTTCAGGAAATATTCCACCTACAAGGTCCTCACGCATCGACCTTAAAGGAACATTCCACCAAAAATCCCTGGACATGCACCTAAAATGTTGGTTTTACCAAGTCGTCCATCCAAAATCCTCAAAGAGACCTGAAACGGAAACCTCCACTAGGGCAGTATGTGTAGCAGCGACAGCAGAAAGAGATCCTCTCTCGGTGGAAGAACCGCATCCGAGTGGCAGCTCCCTTTCTGCTCTTACCTTACTCACTAAACTCAAGTGCCATGGAGGACTTGAGTAGTCGACTAACAACACCAACATTTGCTCCAAATAGATAAAACAGATACAGAAATAGTCCTGAAATAATCCCACGTGTTTGTATTATTCTGTCCTCCTCACCTGAATTTAACAGTTTCAATGTTTGAATCTAGTTTAATGATTTAATTTTATAATTTATAATTTTAGCAACATTTTCAGATGGATTTTAAATTATTTTGTTGCATTTAAAAATGTTCACTGTGTTTTTTGAATACACTTCTTGGCACTGTGGTGTTTCTAGTAACATTAATGATGCCTGTGTTAGATTTGACACATACAGTATCAGAAATGTAATGCTGCAAATGTCATTTATCTCACATCTTTTTTTTTATACCATGCTTTCTGTGAAATGATCTTTAACAGTAGTAATTTTTTTTGAAACTTTATTCATACAGGACAATTTTGAAATGTTTAAAAAATGCTTTGTAACACTGAATTTTAAAAAATTTAAACAGATTAAAGTGGAGCCGTCTTTAAGCCTGTCATACTGTTGTCCACTAGAGGGCGCTAGTGATTAACTGTCAGGTTTAATTGCTTAGTTGGAAGGTGAGAATAAAAGGACTCCGCATTGTAGAGCTTTTTCAAAATTAGAAACAAAACACAGCTGAAATCTCCTGCCCAAAGGCTGTTTTTTTTTTATCATTACAAAATTTTAAAATTGTGCTCATCTCTGGAAAACAGCCAAACTTCAGTGGCAAGGACCAACATTAGTTTACATTTGTACCAGAACTATTAGCAAGAACATGTGCTTGCTAATATGACTGCGATTGTACTAAATGTACAGAATTACTCTTCACGTAATTGTAAGTGGTGCTTCAGCGGTATGTTTGATCTTCAGAGCAAATTGTACTGACTTCATATAGTAGTTTTATCTGCCAAAAAAAATCATAAATTACAAAGTGATCATGTTTGTGAACACTTTATCTAAAAAAAATAGTAACTGAAGCTGCCCAATAAATGTAGTGGGGTAAGTATAACGTAGCATAAAATGTTGTACTTTTGTAAAATACTTTGTGACTCTCCACCCTGACAAACAGCGGCTGTAAGTACAGTCACGTCTTTCTGAATTAAGTATGACTTTGTAGGAGCACTTGTCTTGCTCAGTACACATCGGTATTTATTGAGCTGCTTACATGTTAAACTACTATATCCTAAAATAAACGTTTCTAATATTTTGTTCCTTTTTTGGTGACACAGTATGGGTAGAACAGTGAATAAGTGGAGTAATACTTATTTGAGCTCCAGTTTTACCATTTTTTTTCCTCAAATTTAATTTATACAGGGAAAGTGGACAGAACACAACCAGTTTATAGTTTTCTTCTGTTTATTTGACTCAGAAAGCAGGAGAGGTTGTGTGACAAGCTTGTAAATTTTATTTTCACGTGTAAATGTTTGTTACTGATTGTATTTTCTCAGCCTTTTTAGTGAATGAAGAAACAACAGAAAAAGCATTCGCAAAGTAAGAAAACATTTATAGATACATCATATTGATGTGGTAAAACACCGCGTCACATGTAGATCGAATGGAGGAAGCAGGAAGGAGCAGTTTATAACCTGCCCCTCCTGAAATCCTCTCTGGTTAAAGGAATTTGTAGCAAAAGTCTGTTTCAAAGATGTCACTTTTTTTTTTTGCGGTCAGATTGTTCACTGCACAGTTTGCGATTAAAAGAAAAACTAAAGATTTGGCGAATTTCTAACTGTACAGTCACAAATCTGAGCTCTCCGAAAGCAGTAAGATGATTCTTTCTTTTAAATTAAACAGCTTTAGAGACTTCTTAAAATTTAAATCTCCTTACAGATTGTAAAAATATATCTCTTACGTTGTCTGCTACTGTTTTGACCAAAAAACGGATCATCTCTAAATCATTTTCAGGAGGAGGGCTGACCCAAGAGACATCTTTGACGACGACCTCTGCTGTGAATTCCAGCTGCGTAAAACAACCATGCACGTCGGAGGGGCGAGTGTGAGATGAAGGATACTGTACACTGACAAAGACAGAACACATTTACAGTTTAGAACGTGTGAACCACATGTGAATTTTACCACTCAGGCACAATGAAAAACAACGAAAAGAACACACCGTTTGTTCACTTGAAATCTTGTAACTGAGGTGCCAAACAAACCAACTCTTCACCTTGTCAGACTCAAAAAAAAAAAAAAAGTAAAAGCTAAAGTAAAAGCCCTTCAGAGATTGACGATGGATTGTTTCCACTTTTTGAAGGATGATAAAAACCGGAATGTTTTCTCATATGATACATCTGTCATTGGCTTTTTCAATCCTCGCTAACATTCCCAAATGTACTGATATTTTGGTTTTCAGCGGTGCCAACGTGATGCAGTGGTAAAAACACACCGTCTGAGCAGAGTGTGTGTGACAACATGTGGAAAACGAAACAAAACGCATTGTACCTCAAATGATCCAAACCATCATCACCCATGACCTGATACTTTAGAAAAACTCCACGCAAACTTTTATTATTGCTGCTTCTTCATGGCACAAATAATGGAAACAATACATCATGTTTTTACACTATTATGTTCTCGTTTGCCATGCAAGCGCACTACAGTACTGCTTCTATATTAGCTTATATTACACAGAGCGATAAAATAATTCATAAAACAGAGCAGGTTCATGTGTGACTTATCCACACACAGTGCCAGACTAACGTCTACGGCTGGTTTTACAGTTAGTGAGTAGATACAAAAGGATTATTGTTGTTGTTGTTATCACACAAAATAATGGTTATGATAGTATTAGCAATATTTATAATAAAAAAAACACATTCTCAGGGCATCACAAATGTAATGAACCAAAGGGGGCCAAACGTAATGTTTGAAATAATTTAAACATTTCTGACATTCATTCCTTCGGGTGTTTCTTATGTACAGTATATATTTATATTTGTATAGAAGTAGTGCTTCATTTCTAGAAATACAAATGAAAAAAACTCAAAAGGGCTGCATTCAGTGAATGCTGTGCAAATAACATTTTTTTTTTACATCAAACCTCTAACTGACAAACGCACACCACACCCCCCCTCATATCCCCCACAAACACGCAATCTCAAAAACTCATTCAAAGGTTCAGTTTCAAACCGTGACATCTGCTGTCCACTTACAGAATAAAGACTGCAGTCAGCTTTGATTCAGGCAGAGAAATGTACACCACCTGTGTCTATCTGCCTAAAACAAACATTACACAAGTAACCAGCCTCTTTACCAGCCAAGATTAATCGATAAAACGCCACTTGACAAACAGCCGGTTTACAAACTTAGCAGCTAAAGCCAAAATTCAGGGACTGTTGGACATTTCTTTATCTCACTGTGACACTTCGAATTCTGTCTGATACAAGCAGGACAACATGGCCTCAAAGAAGAATAAAGAGGTCAAGCTCGTTGGCATTCTCCTCCTCCTGTCCTCATTTGACCTGCCAGCAGGAAATCAAACTTCACTGGAACTGCAGATTTGACCGAGAAGGACTCCTGCTTCACTTTAGAACAACTTCCCTCTGACGTCATGCTAACATACGAATGAGACCTTCGACACTGACGGAGTTGCTTCACTCCATTTGAAGTCAGTGCTGGCAGTGTTGGCACCTCACAGACATCGTCAGACCCTAACCAACAACCACCGACGACCAGCCAACATGCTTTTATCGACTCTGAGATGAAGAAGCAACGTGGACCAGATACTGGCTCGTCTCTTCAGAATTTATCACCCATTGTCCCTCAGAACCCGTCACGTCTTCACGTAGCACAACGAACAGGAAACGACTGAGAAACAAGGAGGAAAGTCAGCAAGTACAGAATTTTCCACATAATTTCTGCAATAATCGTGTCCATCCACGTCAACAGCTCTTAATCTGAGTCGGGCCGTTTTCTGTGAGCATCTTTTGTCTAATGCTGCCTTCAAGTGCCATTAAAATCAAAACCATATGACCTAAAAACTCACATCCGAGCGCACGACAACTAAACCAGGAATCATTTTGCTAGGGATAAAAACACCACTGTATGCCAACTGATGCACATCTTCCTGGACAAAAAAAACCCAAAATGCAAACAAAAAGTAGAAGAAAACCCTAAAGAATAGAAATGAATGAAAAGGAAAACTGTAACCGGTCTTAATCAGAGTTACTACAATTGTTTTTTCCCCCATTTTTCTCTTGGAATCGAACAGTTACTTTTTCATTCAAGAAAACACACAAACAAATGAGCATACACCTTTGTTGTAAAAAAAAAAGAAAAGAAAAAAGAATACACTCACAAACTTGTTTTTAAACTCTGTAAATGCATTTTAAAATCAGTCAGAAGGTGAAGCATCCAGGATGTGAGGATGGTAAATTATTATGACTGTTAATATTGTTATTAAAATAACAACAGGGGAGAAAAGGTTGAAACAAAAGTGGGAACCCTGACACAGTGTGCGGCGTCCCAAATGAAGAAGTGTCTTAACTGAAGAGCGTCTAAAATGCCAGTCCTCGAGCTGTCCGATAAGAATATTCAGCAACACGAAGAACACAGATCGACAACAGAAGAGTTCCTGAAATAAAAAAGTCAGAACGCGTTTTTGTTTCCCCACCAGAAAACGAGGAAATACACGAGACACGAGTGCAAAGTCTTAAGTCAAGTTGGTGAGACGATGATGAGGACAAACAGTGATGAGTCCTTTTCCTCCACGTTTTTAAACTGCTGCCGTGCTTTAGATGATATGTAGTCAGACTGAGGCAGCAAGTGTCAGCCATGAGCCGTTTTAAGTTTAACCAGTGCTGCTGCTGCATTCATGTCATGGGGAAAAAATCAGTAAAATTGCAGGTTTATAACGTCACATTTACAGCAAACTTGGGGATTAATAAGGACCCTTATTTGGTAGCTGTAGACATTCTAAGATTAGTTGTAGTCACATACAGTTAATTGAGATTTACTTAAATTAATTTCGAGCCGAAATGCTTAAAAATGTCAACTTTTTTTTAGTTTGCTTTGTACCGAATAGTTTGCCTGTTTGTTCCCATCGACTTGCAGACATTTGGCAAATTAGATTGACTTAAAAATTCCCTCATTTTCATTATGTTGCTGCTGTTTTAGTCAAAGCTGACTAATTCCTCACCTTTTTTTTGTAGTCCTTGAGTGTTTGGTTACAAACTGAATGTTGTTTACAAACCGTGTCAGTCCAACTGTTTGACCAGTCACTGATAGTTTAACAGCTTTTACTCCACTTGTGACTGAATCGGTTTGAGAACTACAACCCAAGAGTCAAAACTTTACATTGGTTCTTGTAGTGAAATTGCAGGTGAAGTCTAGAAGCCCCAAACATGTTACTGGAGACTCTTCTTCACTGGTGAAGATTTCCAACTGCAATACTACAGTGTGAACAAAGAGGCTATATCGTGGTATCTACGTGGTAATTTTAATGAATGCATCCAAAGCCTAGACTTTGTTTCCCCGTGACCTGACTGCAGCACCGCATGAGGAGGTCATGAAGGTGTGAAGTCTTGTAATGTGCATGTTGTTGGCTGGAGTGATCCTGGGAGTGGCCTCGCTGCAGTGATGATGTGTGGTGACAGCAGGTATCTGATGAGGGTCTAGATGGATTTGGAGGAATCCTGTTTGCTGATGAGGACTTCCAGGAGCCGGAGTTTGGCCTTGATCCTTTTGTACTCTCGGTACTCCTCTAGCATCGGAACCCGATCCTCCTTCTGAACATTTCTATAGCAGAGCAGAGAGAGGGGAGGGTTACAGGATATTTCCATGTCCTGCTGCCTGCTTTGTCTTCAGACGCTAAAGCTGTGTGTCTGAGCTGGAAACTAGACAAAAAGTTTGGTTTTTAAAGTCTTGGTTGAGCTCTCTCTGCTTTTGTAGACTGTATGTGAACCTCTCTGTGTTGGAGTTTAGTTTCCCTGCTGTGTTCATGTTTGTTTGAGAGATCAAGCCGTTTACTGATCACCTTCAGCCATATCAGAGCTGTGCTGATGAAAACTGAACCAATGCCAGCACTTCTTGTTTCATATTAAAAGCCAGTATATGCTTTTATTGTCAAAAAGTTAGAGGAAATCTTTTGGTTAATGTCAGTATGAGCGATGCTATTTCAATAAAAGCAGGTTTATTCAAGCAGATATGTGCATATCTAGCTTTATTTGATCAACAGATCCTTTTTGCATATTGCAGCGATACACAGTATAAACGGCTGCGGTTTGTGACCAGCATACCTAAATGCTGTTAGTTAGCAGTGCAGCGCCGTGAAAAGCACTCGCACTGTACCAGCACTGCTCAACTGCTGGCAGCCATCCATGGCATAGCTTGGCTCGATTATAGCCACCCTCTGTGGAAAAACTCTTCGATTTCATTTCCATGCCCTACTCAAGTACCTGCCACTCGCAGCCTGTGAGACTGTGATAAAAGTGTTCATCATCTCTTTCCAGACTCAGACAATCCAATCCAACAGACACAAGACATCTGTTGGACAGACTGGCGTCAGACTTGTGGTTTTTACCTGCCATGTTTCTGACAGCTCCTGCCTGAACACCTTTTCACATCGTACAAGTTATCAAAGATCAACATGTTTGGTTGAGGTTTAACATGTATTTTAACATGTTAGGATTTTAAATCACCATTTCCTTTAATCTGAAATGAAGACCATCTCCACAGACATTTGCATTGTGTAGTTTGGTCCCAGACTTGAGTTGGTGATTTTCCAAAACATTTCACCACTTTTTATTAACTTCTTCTTCACTGATGCCCCAAACTTTAACCTACTCTACTGTAGAAAGCGTATGTCCAGCTGCTGATTGTCAAACATCAGTTTAACAGAGCTCATCTCGTTCTCACAGGAGTTACTCCATGACAGTGATCCATTAAATACGTTACTCTGCTGCTGATTTTACAATAGGATTAAAAGCCTTAGAATGTATTTCATAATGTAAGGCAATCCAGAGTGATTTATATAAAACATAAAGGCCATGATGATATAACAGAAAAAAACTGTAATATAAAAGGACACTTATGAATGTGAAACAGTTCCTGTTTTACTCAGCTTTGTTTTGTGGCAGCTGGTTAATCTAGAGACATGAACAGCCAAGGCTTCTAGTTCTTTACATTTTGATTATATTCTGTATTCTTCTGACACTATTGGAGGTGCTGTAACTCATTTATAAAACCACTTGAGAACACTGCCAAGGTGTGTTCTGGATCTCTGTTTTTAGCTGTATTATTGTATTGGACCGATTCGAATAACTCTGTGCTTGTAATGAAATTATTATTGTTTCCTAGTAACACTGCTGGACTTTGTACACCATCAGCTAAAACACTGTGGGTGTCTCTCCCACTTACCTTCCATTATGCTGGTAGAAATCTTCCTCAAACTCTCGGATGGTCTTCCTCAGTTTCTTCTTCTCTGCTCTGGCCTTCCACAGCTGTTCCAGCAGCTCTGGCCTGGAGGATGATGAGATAAATAAGAACATTGCTACACAAACTGCCTTATTTTAATATCATATTGGAGTCTTGTAGACTTCAGATGCTTTAAAATTACTTCAATTCTGAGCGTACAAATACTTAAAATAGACTTTTTTTCTCAACAGGGATTATTTGGACTGAGATGCATGAAAGAAGGCTTGAGTCTAGACAGAAGAGGAGGCGTGAACTGTGGCGGCGTGAGGGATCAGCGGTCAGGATCATGTCAAAGTAAGAGACCTGGATGTAGAAACTGAGCTGATCAGAGGTGTGTGTGTGTGCTAATTCCAGGTATGTGCTGAGTGACACATTGAGCAGATTAGAACCAGCAGATGAACCCTGGGTTTTCTGTGTCATGCCTTATTCCTGCTTATGTATGCACAGTCAGCAAAGTGACTGCTTTTCTTCCCCAGGGTCATTAATTAAGCCAGAATAGAAACATTTGCAAAAGGTAGATAATTCATCACAGTTATAGTTTTAATGTTTCCGTTCTTTTCTTTCATGCGTATGCTGACCGTGCTAATCAAATATTTTTCTCGGATCTGAAACAAACCATACTGCCTGCAAACGCCAAACTAAAACATTTTGCTGTGACCCTTGCGAGGCTGTGTACGATTGTGGTAGAACAGCTGTTGCCATCAGTTTTCCAGAGTTATGACACTGCTGCAGGGCTGCAACTAATGATTATCGATTAATAATTTAAAGGTGGAATCTGGTATTCTGGAGACATATAGCTAGTTAGCATACTTGGATTCTTAGCATGTGTCAGATTTACCATCCTTGTTCCCGCTGCCCACCTGTTGCCCTCCCCCAGGTCATGCTTTTTAGAATACACAGACTGTGCGGTGTTTTTAGTAATAACAAGACACAATAAGGCTCTCTGAACCTGTAGAAAGCCAGAAAAACTGAAATATGCTTTGACGGCACTTCAGGATTTGCAGATGTTTAATATTAATACTTTCTCTAAAAACGCCTTTGAAAGTTCATCAATGAAACTGTCAGCAGATTCTAATTTTTTCCACATTAATTGAACATTTAATATTTGAGAATATTAAATGGTTATCTGCCATTTTGTTCGATATCTTCTGAGTACAATTAAATTCTTAACACCTGATTATAAAAGCGAGAGAACAAATTTCCTTTCCTGCGTGTAGCATGAAGACATTACAAAGTAGGCCTTCATTTAGTAACTTCATTTAAGACTTGAGAGATTTAGTAGTCAGTGAATGTCTGCTCACGGCCCACTAGCTGTCCCTATACACTGCTGCTTCTGTAAATGAGAAACAAACAGTAATATTCTAAGCGCACATGCTAACTATCCAGACTCTTTCCCCTTTAACTACGGCTGCCCTGCTCTTTGTGTGTTGTGCTCTTACATGGACGAGGCGTTCGAGCTGGACAGCCGCAGGTCCAGCGCCAGCCTTCCTGAACCCTCCTCCACCTTCTCTCTCATTGGACAGTCGCTCTGTCTGTCAGGCTGGTTCTGGCTGCTCACAGGTCCATCGGTCAGGCTCATGGGGTCGACGGCCATGATGACCTCAGGGCTCTGCATCTCGCCGCCGCTGCTCTCTCCCTCCTCCTCCTCCTCCTCTTCATCCTCATCCTCATTTTGCTCATCCTCCCTCTCTTCTTCTTCTCCTCCTCCGCCACCTTTCCGCTCCTCCTCCTCCTCCTCTTTGATCTCCT
Organism: Acanthochromis polyacanthus; assembly: GCF_021347895.1. Classification (NCBI taxonomy): domain Eukaryota; kingdom Metazoa; phylum Chordata; class Actinopteri; family Pomacentridae; genus Acanthochromis; species Acanthochromis polyacanthus. Next base: position 10,743,757 of record NC_067122.1, on the reverse strand, counting down.
CCCAGAAATGAGCAGTTTCACCCTCGATGATTGGCTGTAGGGTTTGACTCCGCCTTTTACTAGAGGGGGATACCTAGGGGAAAGAGAAGGGAGGTCAGTAAATCTTATCCATCTACTGTTTATATATTTACATGTCTACCAAAGACAACAGACGTGTGTGAGTGTGTAGTTGACTTACTGTAATGGGTGTGATGCTGACTCTGGTGAGCATTTGTTTGACCAGTCTGTAGCGATCGTAGAGAGGCTTCACCACCAGACGCTCCTCTCTGGTCACCTGGACGTAGGCAGACACACAGGCGTGGTTAAAAAATGTGTACACAGGTGTCTTTGGGCAGCTTTAACAAATCTTAGCAGGATTTAGGATGTTGGTTAACTCACTGGTCGACCATGGAGGCCTTCGTAGTGCAGGAGGTTCTTTTGAAGTACTGTTTTCTCACAAGACAGCTGCTCCTTGGTCATCTTCTACAGAGAAAGAAAGACGGTTAATAATGCAAAAGGGATATAACATTGAATTAATCGCATACAAGTGGCCCACACTCCCTGTTTGGGAATCAATGAGCTGAAAAATGACAATTTGAGACGTAATTTCATGTCAAAATGCTTGACGCCAAAAAGCTGTTTATGTTCCCAGGTGTAGTAGAAATCCTGCTTAAGCAGAACAGATGGAGCAGTGGTGCACTTTAAAATGAATACAACGCCAATTTTTCTCTTTTCTTTCAGCAATTTCTGCTGTTTACCAGCTCTACCCTTTGTGCTTTTCATATTTTTACTCATGCATTTACTGTGTGATGTTTAATTCTAACTGCTATTGATGCATTCTCAAAAATCCTGTAAAGTACAGTAAAATACATGTGTTAACTGTAAAGTTATCTCTTGCAATGTGCTAAAGCTATAAATATTTAATATATTTTAACATCAAACATTCTGCATTCTTTGAATATTCTTGAAGATTCATCTTCATCTTAAACACATAAATTAATCCAGTTAACCGTGATTTAACCGAGCTCATCGTGTAAAACACATCTGAACATTCCTGTGGCTTTTTTTTATTCATTAGCAGAGTGGCAACATGGACAATTTAGATGGTAGCCCAGTTTAGAGGTCTAATGCATTCATTTGTCACTTATCTGTTATGTGATCTAATGCTGGTTAAGGAGCAGTGAACTGTGCTCCACAACTCTGTATTGCACTTCATTAACTAAACCACATAGAGGCTGAAAAATGTGGTCACTATGACCCAGTAACTCGACTATACATTATTTAACAATATTCAGTTTAATTTAGAAATACTTCCATGTTTCCTTTGATGTGTGTCATGATTCAGGCTGGGAAATATCTGCTCCTCACCTTGATGTCATCAGGCCAGCCGTCCTCCTGCCTCTTCCCTTTGACCCTGCGCTGGATCAGCTCCAGTGTTTCCTCCCTGGTGGGACGTGGACCTTTGACCTCCACGGCTGCATCATAAGTGCTCTGATCCAGCGTTGAGCCGAAGCTTTTGGGCAAAGTGTTGCTGCGAGGACGAGTTTGAGGGCCGAGCTCACTCTCAGCACGATGTTTGGCATCTGGGGAAGAAGGAATACATTGATGAGGAGAGAAAAAACAGGTAAAAAAGGAGGGCAGACATGAGTTTGTGGGGACAGAAGGGGTAAAGTATAAATGAAGGGTGAAAACTGAGATAAAAACACACATTACACATCTTTCACTGGATAACCAGACATGCAGGATTTTATTAGATGGCAGCCATGGTTAAGGTGAGCCAATTCAAAATAAGGAGAAAGCATGCTGGGACAACACACCCTGAATAAAAACATGACACCACACCAAGTAAAAACCCAAATATAGAGAGCAATAACCTTTTCCTGAATATTTTGATAACACTGACTAAATTATTATAAAAATGAAGTCCCTGGGTCAGCCTGACCTCCCACTGTTTCCCTTAAAATTATAGTAGTTCTAGATGTCACTGCAAAACATTAAAATCACACTCTTACTTTTTGTATATGTAAGATTTTGTTTCAGTTCAAAATTTTTTGCTAAAAGATACATATAGATAAATACTTTGACATATCAGTCCATACCTAAACATGTCTAATTCTAAACATGTTTTATTTTGAAATGGAAACCCCAACTACACCACTACTACATCACGACACTCTTGGAAAAAGGCATCTCTCCATTAAATATCCCGTGACAACATGCTGTTTCAGGAGGAAATGCACCAAAACAAGGAAGCAAGATGCTCTCACAAAGCCGCCTCATAGTGACTGTCAGTAGTGTTTGCAATGTCTACTTACTGAGGGGTTTGTACTTACTGAGGTGAAACGGTCTAGAGCTCAGGCCTGAGTAGGGGTGGAGCGGGGGGGTGAGTGTGTGATGGGGAGGTGAGCAGATAGAGGAGGAGGAGTAGGAGGAAGGGGAGGAGGGAGCATGGTGGCGTCTGTGTGAATGGAGCAAAGCCTGGTGCCTCAGCGTGCTTCTGGGTAAAAGGTGGTGCTGGCGTCCTGGTTGGCCGATCAATCAATCAAACGGTCGATGTGCGATCAGGGGAGGAAGGAGGAAAGTGGAGAGCGGGTGCTCGCGTTATTTTTTTTTTTCAGTTTTGATTTGAAACAGAGAGAAATGTTTCGGCCACTGTGTTCTCCAAAAAGGAGAGCTGTCGCCTCGCAAAAAGGAGGTGGACGAGCTGCCTGGGGTTCGTTCAGCACGGTGAAACAATTGAGAGGGGCAGAGACACGTCAAGGTGTAGACCAGGATTGCTGTATGATAGATGTGTCACATATCATCTGAATGAGTGTTTACGCTTGCTTGCTGACAGTCAACACCAGCGTATCAATAAAAAGTTTCTGCAAACCTAATTTTAGTCTTAATTCTACTTTTTCACTGCTTCACCTTACTGAACTCAACCTGCAGGTCATGAATGTGGGTTCACAAGGACGCACCAGCACATTGGAGGGTGGGAGCCACGCATGTGAGAGCCACGTCAACCCCGAACATGTGCATGTCTGCTTATGTTTGTTAGACCAGCATACATGCGATGTTGTTACAGAGGTCAAAGGTTAGGTGTGGGGAAGCTCAAACTGTCCAGCACTCTAACCCCGACCGACACACACACACACACACACACACACACACCAAAGCATGTTCACGGGAGAACGAACGAGCAGCTCTACCTTTAATCTGCCTGCGGATCTTGGTCAGGTCAGTCATCCATTTGAGGACTTTGGGGTTAGCTGCCTTGTCTCCATGCGAGGGCTGAAAGACGAGGAGAGGAGAGAAACCACGGAGCAAGAGTTGGTATTTCAGACAAAAGGTCAAAGCAATACAAAACAGAATTTACAACGGCAATTTAGCCACTGATGTTATTGCTTGGAAAGACTTCCACAAAGCTTTAAAAAGATCTGTGATTGCCTTCAGCAGTGTGCAGGCAATCTGCCATAAATCAAACTTAACGTCACCTTGGAGGTTTACAACTATGTCGAATTTCAAAGGTTGTTAGAAGCTGCTAGTGTTTGTTACTAATGTCAGAACAAAGCTGATTTTTATTGCCTGTTATCACAAAAACTACCAAACCTCCTGTGAACTGATGGTAGCTGAAACTGCCTCATCAAAGCCTTAATGATTAAGTAAAGAAAATTTGTTGCTCCTTGTTTTTTCTTCAGCTACACTGTGTCACCGAGCAGACTATATTCCTCGGGACTACAATGCACAAAATTAATTCATGTTTCGGATCTTCATTATTCACACATAGGTTTTGACTTTCAGAAAGTCTTATAAGCCTTCATCAGATTAATAACTCTATGAAGAGAAAAACAAAGCAGAGAAAGAAAGAAAGAAAGAGAATAGGAGAAAAATTGACTACAAGCTATTTTTATTCGATTTATTACAGAGAGTGGACTTTACTTTTTTTTTTAAAAGAACAGTTTAGCTATTGGTCAACCACTTTGACTGCTCAGTAATAGTATAATAAATTCTACATTCTACGCATCTGTTTTTACCTTATAGTTCCTCTCTTTCTCAAACTGCTCTTCAAACTGTTTGATTTTCTTTTTCAGATGCTGAAGCTTCTTGGTGAGTTGGTGGGTCACTGAATCTCCTCTCATTGCTTCTTTGGAGCCAAATGACGCTCGCCTCGGCCTGAGGATACACAAGTAAGAACAAACTGCCAAAAACACTCGATATAATCCACACATTTCTGCTCTAACACAGACCAAAGAGAATGACTGGAGGTGTGATTACAAATGTTAACACCTTAAACAGAACCTCACAGTGAGCGAGCTCGCCCTGGGTGTCGGTGCTTCGCCGTACCTCTGTGCTTTGGTGGGTGAGGTGGCGTCCAGGTCCTGCTGGAGGAATCGTTGGGCGCCATGCGCTCCAAAATCGAGAAAGCGTCGTGCCAGGAGGTGAGGGTGGGAGCGGGAGGAGGAGGGAGAGTCGTCCTGCACTCCCTCCCCCTCTTCCTCCTCACCATCCTCCTCCAAGGGTAGCGGGGGGAGAGGGACCATGCGACCAGCCAGGGGGGAGAGCTGCGCCTCTCCACCGTCGTTGTCGTCCTGCCAGGATTTGTAAGCTGGGACGGGGTCTGGAGAGATCAGAAAAGAAATAAAGAGAGGAGTCAGAGCAAGTTAAGAGGTCAGGAAAGAAGGGAGAGAGAAGACTAATTTAATCCCTTGCTAACAAGCGTATTATATATTTGATAAGTGCTGTACATTTGAAGACGCATACATGATACATTCAACAACAAATTCAATTCTTCTTCGGTACCTTGCTGACTCACGCTAAGCCTGATTAACGGTGGACTGACTGTCAGCACTATGCTAACAAGCTGAGTCGAAGGTGGAAAAAAAAAAAGGAGGAGAGCGTGTAGGAGGGGTCATGACAATAATGAGACAGGGGTGAGTCAGAGAGAGACAGAGTAAAAAGTGTAATCAGAGAGGAAAGGTGTCCTGATCAATCTGTCCAGTGACCCTGCAGCAGGAGGGAAGAGTAAAGATGAAAGGAAAAACAGTCCGCCAGCACCTTATTAAATCTGATGGAGGGAAGAGTGTTTCACATGCAGGGATTTATTCATGACCGGTATCACAAAAGCACATTTTAAAATGTGAGAATATTTGAATTTAGCTTCCTGTACCGTGTCCACGCCAGGAAAACAACCACCGCAAAAAAATCAATGAGACGGGATGAAAGGAGGGCTGGGTAGGCTGGTGGATGAGTGGGTACACATGAAGCTACTTACCTTGGCCTTCCTTTTGCAGATGCATACATGAGAAGTCTATGGGAGGGAGGTGGAGATGGGAGGGGGGTGACGCTGTTTGGATGGAAGGAGGAAGAGGAAGAGAGATAGCAGAGAAGACGAACAGTGAGGTCAGTCATTCTTAACAAGTTCACCACCTCACCAGCATTCATTCGGTATCTGTGCCTGGTGGGTTTAATTGTAAACAAAAGGGCTTTTTTAAATCAGTCACACTGGATATTTCACAGAAACACGGGGAAATGAAGGAGAATGACAGCTCATAAAAGTTTAACAAACCGAGCAGCAGTGCAGCAGAGATCTTTAAGAAACATTAAAAAATGGATGGGATGCACAGTCACGAATTTCAATTTTTCGAAATTTAATTTAGAAGGTTTTTTCTAAATTAAACAGAGAACCTTTAAGCCTCTACACACCCACAGATGACAGGTTTTAGAGCTATTTAACCGGCCATAATTACAGCACCAAACTGGGAGAAAACAGCTATTACTGTTCAGAAAGTTCTTTGAACTTAGTGCATTTTGAAGACCCATAAATAAATATATTTATCACATTTTTTCTTTTTGTCTCCCACCAGATGGGTATGTTCTTCTGTGCATTTTATGATTGGCTGAAACCATATTTCTCAAAATTATATTTATATGAATGCTGCACAGAAGGTGTTGGTATATTGGTGATAAAGTGGCACACACCTTCCCATTGGTTGTCAGGAAAAAGCTGGAGGTGAGGGTTGTGGCCAGAGTTCGGTTGGCATGGCGACAGGTGGTTCCTGTTGTTCTCGCTGGTGTTGGCGTTCTGATCACAACAGCATGAACTCGATTCCTGGAGGAGGAAAGAGGGATTATAGAGATTAATCATGGGGTGAAGGAATAAAGAAAACCAACAAATAACTTATGATAAATGTACAAAAGCAGAGAAAAGGTGCAGATGCAGGTCGAACGGGAGAGAAATTAATTAGAAAAGAAGAAAATGCGGAAAAACAAAGTGCATAGTGAGGTAATAATTTGCCAAATGTTTACATGGATAGAAAAATGACTCCCCTAAGCTTGTAATTAAATCAAAATGTAAAGGTTCCTTTGAAGAAAAAGTAACTTAAACACTAATATATTCCCACATTCTGCTACTTACACAGGTGATGGTGACGGTCTGCTCCATGGTGACAAGGGGCTGATTGTCCTGCCTGAAATCAGAGATCACAACCATGATGCCAGAGTTTATAAGCAGATAAACACTTCAGGACTTTCCCAGAGGACGTATGTTTTTAGCATTTTTTTGATAACTCAGTTGTTGGTTACTGTTCTGACCAGTACTGACCAATCAGACGGCTACAGCTCTATTTAGAGTCTTCATGAGAGCACGTCTGAGGAAGGTCTGAATGACAGCTGAGGAAGAGTCACACCACTAAAAATATGTTCACATCATGAATCATTTCTTGTGGGAAAAATTAACACAAGCTGCTGCTTCAACTGCAACTGAAATCAATGCTTTGTCTACGCTGCAAATTTTTCCCATTTTTAACAAATAGGTGTGAAACAGTATTTAAGTACCGGCCTTAGTGACTGTGCTGCATTGGCTGTGTTTGTCAACAGCCACAAGCAGAAGGTGTGATACTGCATGACGTGTAAAACTACAAAAGAATGCAGTGTGAATTAAAACGTGTTATGTGCAAGGGAGAGTGAGATAAAGACGTGTTTCAGATGCAGCGTAAAACAAGATCCCGCTGAGACAGCATCTCGAAGTGATTTGTAAACGTCAAGTGTCAAATGATCGGTGCACAACAACATAACTCCCTCTCGTTTTCTCGTGTTGAAGTAAAAGACTGTGGCTCTTTGTGTACTCAAACTAAACCGGCTGATGGCAGATTGAGGCAGCTGATGTTCTAATGGCTGAAAAAGAGTGAGGAGCTCACCTGGCAGTGTTAAAGTTGTTCTCATCATCACTGACAGCTTCTGCATCCAGATCCATTCCTGAGCTCTCCTCCAGGGGGTGACAGAGTCCAGGGAATTCTGGGTAAAAGCAACAGCAACAATTTACAATTAATTTTCTTGTGTTTAATGAACAGAGTTTGAAAGAAAAGTGGTAGGGCAGAGCAAGAAACATGACAGTAGGAAGCTGTTAAATTGCAAACAATTGCATCCGATACTTGGATTTTTCACTTCATCAGGGAGCATAGTTTTTCTACTTTATCCTGAATCGTAGAAGTAAGAAGATGTAACATAAAATACAGACTGCCACTCAGAAAGGTTGCACTGGAATCAATAACTTAGCCAGGAAACAATTAGTTAAGTTGTTACTAATTAAATACTAATAAAATAATAAACAAGAAAAGGACTCAGAGAGCCGGTACTCTGCCAAGGATGCTCTGTCGCTGTATGATTTCCAACGGATGAAATTTAAAAAAAATTTGTGGTCCGCAATTTGTAGTCGGATCGCAATCATGTGATTGTCAGCAGGCAACTAATGTAGTGTTCAGTTGTTGTCGTAATTACAGTGACACAGTGCTGCTATCTAACAATGATACGGAAATCCTTAACAAATCCGTGGATCCAGACTGTAAGCCACATCACTGCAAGAATCTAATCAGTCGGTCCTTGTGTAATTTCCCTGAAAATGTCGTCCAAATCCATTGGTCTGTTTTTGAGTAATGCTGCGATCGAACAGACTAACAGACGGACAAACCAACACAGATTGTCACATAACTCTGCCGTGTTCCTTGGTGGAGTCATATCTCCATTTCTTCTTTACAGCGCAAAATACAAAAATAAAGACAAGTGATGGCACCACTAAACTAATACATTTTACTGCAATAACTTGGTTTAATCATTGAAGGTTCTAAACATTAGATAAATAGACAGATAGATAGATAGATACTTTATTAATCTCCAAGAGAAATTCACAGTTCCAGAGCATGAAAGGAAAAAAACATAAAAGCATGCAAGTTACATATAAGACTATATTTCATGATATTTCATTCACTATATTTCATTAACACTGAAACTTATCTTGAACTGAACTGCACGGGTCAGAATAGAAACATTTGAGAATCTGTTGACTAGATGAGATGAAATGAGGAGCATTATGATGACTCACTGTGTGTACCTGCCAGTGTGAATGTATGATCTACTGGACATACATGTCACTCTGCTTTTATGTACAGACAGAGAATGGTGTGCATCTGTTTGGTAGTTTGGTACAGAGGTGCAGCTGTCATTCTTGGGCTCCTGGCTGATCTATTTAAAGAAACTCATCCAAATTACTGTTTAAACAAGTGACAGGTTTCTTTTCAGTCCTGGGACACATCTCAGTCCGTCTGCCATGTTGTCTGCTCCTCACCTCTCCATCTGGATGCTAAAATGGTTCTTGGGAAAAGAGCCACTGAGGCTCTGAGGGGGCAGCAGCATTGAGGGGTTTTGATTTTCACCATGACAAGCCTGACTAAAATTGTACATGGCACACTGGAAAAAAAAGACAACATGCATCCACTGTGGCTCCCCAAAGCTAAATCTGAAACATTAGCACCTTCCAGATGGTTGAGTTGAAAGATAAAAGATGGGTGTACAGGTGGCACAGCTGAGACACATTTTCTGTATGTGTTAAGCGCAAGATGTGGGACTGTGATTCAAAAACATAATTCTAACTTATCCAGATTTCTGTTGCTTTAAAGACTCGTGTCAACAATTTGTAGAGCACTTGGAGTCAGCCCTGTTTTTACACTTATCCTCTCCTGAATCCCGAAGATGTAAAGCTTGGGAGCCGATGCTGACCTCGTGTCGTTCAATCCTGACTATATGTTAATCAGAAGAATACATTGCTTGTATGTTATTGTGTATTCATTTATCTGTGTGTGTCTTAGTGTGTGTGTTTGTGGAACAGGCTTGTTGTTGTCTCTTGCTGCCCCGGTAGAATTCCAGCTATTGTAGCAACCAGAGCAGAACAAAGATAGTCTGTGCTGATAATATCAAACATTCAGCCTTGGAATGAACTGACACACTGGGACAGGAAGGAGGTTGGTTATGGGAAATATGCTGTGAGCCCACACACAAACTATGTCGTGATTTTGGGTGCATTTGTGTCATATAAATTTACTTACAGTTTTATTCATAGAGAGATCCTGTTTTTGGCAGTATTACATTAAGGTAACAAATAAGCAGTTCAAGAGATTTAATTAATGATCGTAAGCTGTTTCTTCGGGTGTATGATTGACGTCCAAACAGTGTGGTAGTTAAACATTGATAGCATGTGTTTGACGGTCACATACAGGGTGACACAAAAAAACGGGAACTTTTTAACAATCCAATAAAATTAAGAGTGATGGAAGAAAAATATTTTATTCATAGTAATTGAAACCTTAAAACATGCCATTTAAGAAACAATGATGGAATTTTCATTTGTTAAAAATTACTTCCTGTAGATGGCGTCCTCCTGTACGAATGCATTCTTAAAATCTATCTGGGGCTATCTCAAGAGTAAAATGTACACGACTCAACCAAGAACTCTGGATGAGTTAAAACAGAGAATTCAGGATGAAATTCACAGTATCCCAGCTAAGATGTTGCAGTGGTCAATGAGGAATCTCAACAGCAGATTTCAGGAATGCATTCGTACAGGAGGACGCCATCTACAGGAAGTAATTTTTAAAAAATGAAAATTCCATCATTGTTTCTTAAATGGCATGTTTTAAGGTTTCAATTACTATGAATAAAATATTTTTATTCTATCACTCTTGGTTTTATTGGATTGTTAAAAAGTTCCCGTTTTTTTGTGTCACCTTGTATATGTGTGGTATGAATGTATGAATCCACATCTCCTACTGACCTGTGTGTCTTTCTGGCTTTGTTGGATGTGCTGCTCGGTCTGATTGAGTGGGGTTTCCCCTTCTGTGTCGCAGGGACTGTCCTCGGGGTCAGTTTGTTGTTCCTCATCACCATGGCAACCCCGTTCTGCAGGCTCACTGGGACTTGCCCTGGAAAATTACATGGAAAACGTGAATAAAATAATCAAAGTATCGACATTTAATTAGCAGAAGTATAACGGTTCACTGAAATAACACCGTAATGACGTGGCTGCTATGTAGAGTTCCATATAACTGCCTATTTTAGTATGTAAAATATTCATGGTGTGCTTGTCCTCTATGTTGGCCACTCCCTGACCTTTTGTTATGTCTTAAAGGCGACTGACCACTGAACAGCTGTTCCTGTCAACATGCAGAGTTTGCTAGTTAGCATCACAGCTCTCTACGTGTTTACTGGTAACCTGACCCATCTGGCTAGGTTTGTCCCTTTGTATGTAATGTACGCTATGGCAAATATGTTTCTTAAATTCATCTGATGCCACTTTCAACCACAGAGGAATCTGTAACGGATGTCTCCACTGGCAGGTGCACCTGCAGGGGTTTTCCAAAGGTGTAAGACAAATCCACCTTATGATTCTACTAGATCCAAGTACGTTTGTTTTTTATGTATGTATGCATGTTTGTGTTGTAGTGTGCATTTGCACTCTTACCCCTGGCTGTCGTAGCTACTGAGGTCTTGGTCGATGGAGGTTTTCAGCTCAAAGAAGTGCTGCTCCACTGCAGCTCTGATGGTTCGCTGAATTATCCTGTTAGAATACAAAAAAAAAATCATCAAATGAATTTACTGTGTACTTAATGTGGGATGAAGGTTATGTTTTACTAGAAAGGACAGTTTTTCCACATGATTTGATGTGTTGGGTTTCACAGATTCGAATCAAAAATGCAAGGATTTGCTACAAAGGTGACCCCAATGGTGGGCCAGTCTTGAAATTATTGCTTTCAGAAGCTGGACCTGCAATGTTTTTTTAAGGCTAAACTTTGACAAGGTCTATAGTTACTACTACACTGTGTTTTTAGGCCATGTGTATTAGAGTGACAGTGCAGGACAGAGTGTAGCTCAACTGTAATGAGGTTAAACTGCAACAGTTCCGTTTGTCAGAGACTGCCCACACCACAGCGGAGTTAAAAGTTTACCTGAGTTTACTTAACTACTTTGGATAAGCTCCTGTGACCATGTTTTCCCTGTTTCTTCAGAATTTTTACTCCACAGAAGGAAAAATCTCACAAATGCCAACAAAAATATCCAAGTAAATCCACATAAAGTGAGCCATAACCATAAACCAAACACCACTGCTGCAGGGCATGCTTCTTTAACCTGTGGTGCATCAAGTAGATCAAAACTAAATGCCTCAAATGCTAGAGCTGTTTTGAATAGCAAAATAAAAATACTGGTGTATACCCTGCTGGAAATGATTAAATTGCTCCTGTCCTTGTAAAAATAAAATATAGCTGAAAATCCGTAATAGCTACATAGAAGATCCAACATTTAAAAATACCACGATAAAACTATATTGCCAAAGCTGCATGAATTTAACACTGCTAATAGTAGTTGTTTTGTAATACTTCTAACCAGGACAAAAACTGATAATTATACTGTTTTAAGACTTGCATCACTGCTTGTTCTGCAAATGTTCACTTGCTCTACACTGAGTCTCAACATGGCAATGTGCTCTTCAGCTCAGTTACACTGAATCAAATGAGCTTAGTGGATCGTTCACTCGTTTAATTAAGATGTTTGTTTTCAGGCTAAGGTTTAGCAGTCAGGACACACAAGTTAAACCTGCAGATGCACCACATGTGATCCTCGTCACAAAATCCTAACTGTCAACCTCAATGAATGTACCAAGAGACCTCTACTGGTCACTTAACAGACAAATGATTGGCGCTTTTAATGAAAAGTGTATCGCTGCTGAATATCTGGCTATCAAGACACACAGCTGAAAGGGTAATAATGAAATGAACATTTTATGAGACTATTAATCACCAAAATGCTCCCCCCCCCCCCATTCTGAGCTATTTAACCAGTCCTTATTAAGTCAATAACCTGATCCAGTTCTAAAAGGATTATAAATGCTTAAAGTGGAGCCAGGGAGGAGGCAGGAGAGGACGTTACGGTCTATAAAAGGTAACGGCAGCAGTCACACGCTGACCTCTTCCACACTGACATAGAACGGTTTATCCACGGGCTCTACCGCGATTTCATTTATCTGGCTTCATTTACTGGACCGCGTTTGTGTGATGATAATGTATTCCTCCCTCATTTACTCGGGCTTATTGCAGTCTGCTAGCTTTGTCACTATTCCAGCTTAGACAGCAGTAGAGGTTGCAGAGCCGGTAGGAAAAGACATTAAATGGGAAAACACCCAGCTCACTCTGACTCCTCCACACCAACTGCTCACTGGCTTCTTCTCTTCATCGAGTTTCAACCATGTTACACCTACTTTTTCCTTATTTTGCACATTTGCATTACTTTATTTGGCCTTTCATTACATGTACATTAAATATATAGTTCCCACCAAGATCATGCTGGCTGTGTCAGGTGTCCACAGCATATTCACAGATGGACAAGCTTGCGCTGGAACATAACTGTGTTTGGGTTTCTGCTATGTCCATTTAAGGCAAAAACTCATAAAGGTATTGGGCTGAGGTCAAACAAATGTGTGAGCTGTGAATCTAGAAATACACATTTGGACACAAACTGTGCGCCACATGCTCACCTTCACTAACAGCAGCCTCTGCATGAAGCTCAGCTAATAATAACCATACATCACAGACAAACAGCCACAACCAAAAACAAGCACATAAGCAGTAAAAGACGATGCGCTAGCAGTCTTTCTTATTCACACACAGTGAACAGAGGCATTCTATCTGCTGCCGTCTGCTTCCTGGTATCCAGGGGAAAGTGAAGACATGAGTCACACTCGGAGACAGCTGCCTGTCGAGGTAACCGGAGTCCTTGTATTTCTAACACATTTCTGGAAATGTGCTCCGACAATACCTCAAAACTCACCAAGTCTCCGTTTAATGAAATGCAGAGCAAACTGCAAGTGACACATTTTGTCTACAAGCTAGAAGCTGTATTTTATTTTATTTGTAGGTAACAGGTTGTGATTCTTCATGCAACGTGTGCTTCATAAAATGACTGCCACAGCAAAACAGCTGCTTCAAGCCCATTATCCACCACGCAGCATGTATCTCAAACTGACTTAATTACATTGTCTTGCTTTACTTTCATTTCTGGCATCTATCTAGCCATTTTCTTTTTGAAATGACATTTTTTTTGTTCATCCAGATGACGTGATGAATAAACACTGATTTTGTAAAAGGTAAGCCAAGAAGGCTTTTTCTGGCATGTGCTCAGTCAATTAGATGATAGCAAAGAAATATATAATCCAGAATTTTGATTAATTATACAATTATTCTAGCAAAAATGAAAAATATTGTTTCTTTCTAACTTGTGAGTATCTGCACTTATGTGACCGTAACAAAACAGTTTGCAGAGGTCACATTGCGGTTTTGGTATTTGCACTCGAGCCTTCAGGTCAGCGAACCCATGTTATTGCACAGCACCTTGGAAAATGATGTTATTCTGTTTCCACATCATGACGTTAGGAAGCAGAGGCCTGACAGTCATGTGATTGCTGAGTTCGTGTCCCTGCGGCTCTGGAAGCACCACGGCATGTAAAATGCTTTAGTTTAGCTTCATAATCAAAACACAGGGGCTGCTTTCCTCTTCTGTTCCTCTTGACCTTGTACCTGCTCTTTCACATCCTTTTTTCTCAGCACTGTCTGCATGTTGTTTTTGATTTTTTTCCGGTGCTTCGTCTGGGTTTCGAGCAGATGGTATTTTACCGTTTCCTCACACTTCAGCTAACTTGGCTTTTTTGTACATAGTTAGCAGGTTTTTTCTGTAATTACATTGTAATATTACACAAATTTGCAAGATCTAAGAAATTGATTTAAGATTTTGCACCATTAGTCACATGTAAAATGATTCATCACACCACTTTTTTGTCAGTTTAGTGATCCATTAGTATATTAGTAGTGCAAGCATTCACTTGTGAAGCTGTGATGCATATATGAGTGAGTGAACATAAAGACATGTCCATGTATGTCACTGTCGTTGTGTGGACTTACTCAGCAGAGTCAGTGGGCAGGATGGATATGGTGGAGAGGTGGGAGCTGCAGAGTCAGAGAGGGGAAAAGGACAACCTGATTAGAACATCACGTACTCTTTGACTCTCTCCCATACCGACACAAAATGACCTTGTAGGGTGTGTGTGTGTCGTGCAGCAAAAGTCAAAACAGGGAAGAAGAATGACAATAATGATGTTAAAGATGAAGTCTGTGTGCGTTAGAGAGGCAGAGTGGAAATCAAGTGCTGAGGGAGTTTTTAGTGCACTGTAGGTGAAATCAAACGAAATAAAGAAGTGTGAAAGTCAGCAAGATGAGTTTGTTTTCCCTTGTGCCAAATGACAATCCAAAAAAAATGTGCTACACAAACAAGCACACATGCAAATACACAAAGTTGTAGTCAGCGGCGCCACTCTGGGTGGGCAGATTGTTATTTAGGCTACGGAGCTCTGCTACACCCTGCTGATCAGACAGAAGGGTGTGTGCTGTGGCATATTTGTTCTTCGATGTTCCTCCACAAGCAAGGACGTGTGTGTGTGTGTGTGTGTGTCATACAACAGGGAGGTGGCTGAGATGTGTCCTGACACTGGATTCAAAAACACACTCCCTGACAGGCACGCCAGGATTTATATAACCCTCCTACACAACTCACACTTACACAAGGTCATTCACATTATGCCCAAGTGCCTGGACACCTCTCATATATACTGTGTGTGTGTGTGTGTGTGCTTGAGTGTGTGTGCGTGCTTGAGTGTGTGTGTGTGTGTGTGCGTCTCAGACGGTCAAACTCGCCTCATTAGAAAAACAACAGCTGACGTTATGCAAGCTTTTTGTGTGCATGTGTGTTCTGCCACTTTAACACAACCACACACACTTCTAATGCAGCAAGAAGTGCTCAGGTGGATCGATAAAAACTGAATTATTAATGGCAGATAGGAACCATAATGCCCTCTATCGTTTTCTTCTTCTTTTACCGTTGTTTCTCAGACTCCTTTTTTGTACCGGTCTTCATGCTCACATGCTTTTTTCCCCCCACTTGTTCTTCCTCTCATTCCATCCCTTCACACTTTATGGTAAAAATCAGTTTAATATGATCCCTGCCCTTTGCTCATCTTTATCACAAGCTCTACTTTTCTCCTTCACCACCTCCCTCGATTCTTACCCACCTTAAATGTAACAACCGTCTCACATTCCCTCTCTGACACCGTAACCTTGATCATGCATGTGCTTGATGGAAAGACAGACCAAAAAAGAAAGAAAGATGCGAGTGTTTCAGAGATCTAACAGGAAACTGCTGAAATGCAGCCAAAAGACACTAATGCCAAACAGGACTGATGGTGATGGACGAGAAGAAATGAAATGTGAAAACCGACAATCAGAATATTTTCTTTTGTTCTCTTGCCCTACCAATTTGACTGATTAAGTACTTGTATATTGTTAGATTCACTTCTTTGTGCAAGGCCAACATTTACTGTGTCTCTCCAATAAGAGTGATCATCTGGACTGAGTTTACATTAGATCCTTTGTACTGAGAATTTCTTCTCTCCTTTTTTTCTGCTCCTGCCCTTTAAACAGAAATGCACCCTGCAGGCTCCCTACAGCAGCAACTATCCCTTTGACACACTGATAACATCTGACAGCAGGCTCTCCTGCTGCGTTGTACCCTGAGGGGACGCACTGGGTGGCAGGATCTCTAACAATAGATCTTTGATAGGGTCCTTAAGGACATTACGTAATCACTATAAGCACGAAGTAGCAAAGATAATATCTCATCTTACACCCTTTCCCCCCGAGAACTTGAACACACGCTCTTTTTGGGAACTTTAGGGTTTCCATGCCCTCTTCAACCTCCCTAATGAGCAGCGGTAACATTTCTATTAGTGTTAGCTGAGCCCTGAAGTACTGTACATGGCACCTTTACTGGCCCTTAAGGGCATTTCTTTACTGACTAGGACACCATGAAGGACAAATAGGATCACTGAGCATTCCAGCTCCCTGGTGTAGTAGAAGTTGGTTTTGATTATGTGTCAAGGTGAAAAGACGCATGCCCTTTCCCTTTACTAATCAAACATAGCCGACATAGTAAACAAACACACCTGATACCACTAAAATGGAACACTATGGTACAGTATGTACTGTGAAGCACTTGAGATTTAGGCAGATAATCAAGTTGCAGGATACAGGACTAATCTCCATTTTTGCTTGTCCACAGTAGCTGCGTAATATATTATGTACAGATTCTTAACTATTGGATTACAAAGACTTAATGGGAACACACAGGATTTAAAAAAAAAAGCTCTTAATTTAAGTTGGGAAAAAAATGTGCAAAAAAAGTCTGAGTGCAAGGATGCCAGCAAAAACATGTTTAAAAAAACAGTGGAATACTACAATTAGGAAAACTGTGAAACTAACAGCAAATATCTGTGAAATAACAGTATTTTTTACTGTTTTAAAAACAGTGTACTTCTACGGTCACACATTGTAAAAGGGCAAATTATAATTTGTAGAAATACACATTTTTAATGTGGACCATTTATGCCCATTTATTATGGTTAGCTGTAAATTCATTTTTTTCTTTAAATTTTATTAGTTATCTGTAATTTAACAATGGGGATCTGTAAAATAACAAGAAGTGTTCTTTTATTTTTCACAGTGTTGTTTATTTGTTGTAAAACAGTTAAAGGAAAGAAATAATTTACTTTTTTTTTTTCACCAATATTTAAAGAGTTTGCCGCAAATTGGCCTGACCAGTGCATGGAAACGCAGCTAGTATCTCACAGCTTTGAACAAAAATCTGTTAAATGATGCATCTTTTCACAAGTTTCCCATTTAAATAAAATGCACAGCATTTTTCACTGATACTACCTTTAAAAAAAAATATATATATATATATATATATATATATATATATATATATATATATATAAACGTTGTCTATCATAGTTTAACTTCTCACTTTACTGAAGTGATGTAGAAGAGTCAGCACACTGTGACATCAATAACAGGTGCAAAACTCGAGAAACTGTTTAGTATTTCGGACCCCAGGAAGACTAGCTGGTACCATTGGCATCAGCTAATGGGGATCCTTTTAAATAAAAAAAAACAAATATTTAGTTGCCACTGACTGGCATTTAGATGCACATTAACACGAATAAACACTGTGCTCTCCAGTGATGTCAAAGTGTCCCCAAAGCATGTGTTTTAGGAATAAACTTCTGCTGCAGTCTTCAGTCTAACTTCACTAATTGCGTCAAGGAAGCATTAGTTGGCAAAGAAAGGCTTGGTGTTAAAAAGTTGTCAGATTAGGTCAGCTCCTACAGCCACTACTGCAGACAGGGATAAGAACTTGATAACATAAGTAGCCACGCATTTGGAAGCCGTTTGTTGACAGCGATGCTGCAAAAGCTGCAACAGTGACCTAATAGACAGTGACTTTGTTTCTGATAATGATACAGTAGCTAGCATACAGTTTTCTTTTTCCTAATTGCATGTAGCCAGTGACGAGTGACTGATGATGGGTGCTGCAATCTGGGTGTTAACAAACTGGAGCTGCTCCATACTGTCACCATTTTGCATTTACCTTTTAATTTAATTGCACCATAAAATTAGATTAAAACACATTATTCATTATAAAAATGCATTTTCCATTTCAATAATTGCTTTATCATCCATGTCCTGAAGGCATCTGAGGTGAGGGCGTGGCAGAGTAAAATGAATGCTTTTTTGGATCACATCAGGCTAATCTGCTGACTGCTAGTCAGATCTCTCAGCATGATCACAGCAGGAAAAATCTGTTCTGCAGCAGGACTGGAAACAGGTATGTGTCACTGAGAGCTGACTGATGCACTCCAGATTTCATTTCAAAGGAAAAACAAATTACATTAAAAAAAAACTGTTAACGCAACTCTAACATGAATCTATCCAGATTATGATGCTGACGTAACTTTACGATTCCAGTGGTCATAAGCATTTTTTTTTTTCTCTAAATTTGTTTTCAATCACTTTTAGGTACTATAAATTGACCCATAATGCTTTTATAGTAGAGAACAAAACCTGTAAAATGTTGAACACATGCACTATTTGGTTTTATGGGCAATATATTTTGGAGTGTGTGTATCGTCTTGATCACATTTGGACTGAGTCCTATTTAAACATGAGGGAAAGGCTTTCATGGACTGTGTAATTGAAACATTTATTGCCAATATATCTTTTAAAAGGTTGGGGATAATTTCAATACTCTATCCTTCAATTTGCCTTTGTACATGTTGAGAGAGTTGTGTTCCTTAAGTACCATATTTACTTTCAGTCGTGGAGAAGGAGAACCTGTTAGGCTTCATATTATCCTGTAGTCTAACATTTTATACGTGCAGCTGGGATGTGACCTTCATATATTAGGAGCTAAAGTCAATAAGACAGTTGGCTGAAGCTTGTCCTGCTTAAACACATCACAGCAAAATCTAGAAATCAGTTTCTACTCATTCTTATTTTTATCCTGGTTAATCTTTACAACAACATGCAGCAAGATCAACATTCTCTGCGTCTTCTTGCGTTCGACCAAAATAGCCAAGTCAGTTTTTGTTGTTGTGTAATAGAAGAGTCTAAACATATGGTAGTGCTGTACGCATATCACAAATACAGGGCGCGAGTATCAGTTTCATGCAGCAGTGGGTGTGAACGGCGAAGGCGAGCCATGGTGCTGTGTATCGGTGACATTGGTCCTTCAATCACCGAGTGACTGTTCAACAAATTCTATGATGAACAGTCACTCGTCGGTTGATATAAGAGGGCGCTTTGCTGCTTTAAAATAATGAAATAAAAAGACAGCAGAGGAACTGTGCATTCCCAGCACTGACGGTAAGCAGAAGAAGATTAATCAATGGCATCCTTACAATATTTACTACAATTGTTCTGATGGCTCGACAGAAGGAAGTGTGTGTGTAAGTTGGAGGTTGGCTGTGACTCCAAAGAGGTGCTGTTGTCAGCAACCCTGACTCTGCTGTGTCCTGGCTGGGAGGTAATACAGACTGCAGCGGTCTGTATGTCCTTCCAAGACACACAAACACACATTCATTAACGAGTACGAGAAGACTTATCTCACTGTCCTGTGTTGTTACTCACTTCAGACATATACTTTGCCTACTTTCTTTCTCTCACACAACCGCCTGCAGTTCATAGAAAGACTCGCTCACATAATCATGAGCATCATCTTACATCTTATAAACAGCTCCTCCTGCTGCCTCTGACATTGTAAACTTTTATGATCGGGGCCAAGAAGTGTCACAGTGGCGTACAGCAGATGTCTGCATTCAGACGAGCCAAAACTCAAACACAGACCAGGTCAAAGATTTAACATCAGTTTGTTTTTCTGCCTTGACGCTGCTCATTTATATGCCTCCATCAGATGCGTTGCATTTCGGACTATAGATGACTGATGCAGCTCTGCTTCATTCATTTTCTCCTAATTATCCCACAGCCATTTGGCCATCTGAGAATAATGATCTATTTTGTTTAGTTGACTCAACAAATCTTCCTCAGCAGTCCTCTGCGTCTTCACCCCTCCTTTAATTTGTCATTCTGCTTGCAGAGTCACAAGAAATTGAAGCGGGATTGCTAGTAGCTCCATCTGAAAATGGACTGGTTGAGTCTGTGGCACATTTAAATTTCACTAAAAGCAGACAGATTCTGATAACACATAACATTGCAATTATGTGAATAAAATTGATCATTTACATTATGAATTAAACAGTGGATTAATTTCTACAATTAGCTACTAAACTGTTTATATGATACAAATGTCCATCAGCACAAAGCAAAAACTGATGTCAAACCAAGTCTATCAACATATAGAAGACATTCTAAGGTTGCAATGCACATTTACACTGATTATCGATAAATCTAATGATTGTTTTCTCACTAAATCAATTTGTAAAATGTAAGGATATGATTAGAATTTGATAGTCTAAGTTGCTGTCTTTAAATTGTCGTTTTTCTTTCTGTTCCAGACATCAAGACATTCTTCACGGTATCAAAAATTGTATAGAAAAGCTCCAAAATTTTTACATTTGCGCAGCTGTAACTAGAGACGATTTGGCAGTTTTGCTTGAAAAAAAAAAAGGTTTTTCAATACAGTAGTAGACGAATTCCCAACACTCAGCTAGTCTATTAATCGACTGCTTCTTTCAACTTATTAAAATGGTTGTCCATTAGTTTCCTGTCCGGGAATGAATTGACTGACTGACCTCTACTCAACATTCATCATCAAAGACGCACAAATGCACATTATACCCTTTTGTCCTGGACCACTTCAGTATTTGACCAAAAACGGGAAAATAGTTTAAACTGCATTTGAAGTGATTATTAATAGCTTCTTTGCTATTCAATAATGGTAAAAACATACAGCGAATCTCAGCAGTTGTGATTTCATCCAATTACGCGCACACCTGCTCGCTAACATGTCTCAGATGGACGGCAAAGACAGATGTGATTCGATTTAACAGAAAATTCTTATTAAAAAGGACAACTGGTATTTTTTTTCCTGCCATGGAGCAAAATGCTGATACATTCTCAGTAAGCCCCCACCCCTTTTTTTTCTCTGTGGATTACATAACCGACAATCAGCTGTTAAGTAATGCCACGACCCCTTTCTCTTCACCTTCCTGACGTCTGGTTCTATTCCTACACAGGAAAACACTTCCTCTCGTGTCTCTCTCCTCTTTCATCTCTCCCTGGTAACTAAACAATCATCAGCAAACACAATACAGCCTCATTTCCCTCCATTCAGCTACGTATAATAATGAGGATTTAAATCACTCTACATGAATTCCAGTTTCCACTAATTCATTTCACCCTCCATAAGATAATGCATTCCTCGAGCTTTCATTTTCTTTAATCAGTCTCTCACATCCATCCAACTGATGAGCCTCTTTTTCTGCTGTTTATTTCCTACATCTTTCTTCCTCCAGCTCTTTTTCATTGATTCATCTACTATCTAGCTGCGTATTATTTGTTCTCCTCTCTTCATTCATCCGTCCATTAAATCAATTATTCCAGCCAGACTACAACAGTTATATAACCCTGATGTTTACCTCTGCAGCAGAATGTCACAGGCCATTCTCATTTTTCCAGCTGTCTTTTCTCTCACTGTGATTTGCCCTTTTTGTTTAGGGGTTTCTATGCCAGCGGATCCAGCCTTGTACGTGGTTCAGAGCGTGTTATCTTGTATCTCTGGTAGGCTGTATCTGTCAGTTTCTCCTCTTCTTCCCAGTGCAGTCAGCAAGCTAACCTGTAGGTTAATAAAGTCCAGTCTGGTTTTATTTTTCGAATGTCCAGCAGAGAGGCGAGCTTGACTTTCAGCCAAACTCTGCACGATTTCTGTCTTGTTCTTCTTTTTGCGTGCTAGCCACTTGACACATCTCCTGTAGGAGCAGTATCCAGCTGTGACGCTTGTTCTTTCACAACTCTCAGTTTCCCTTCCCTCCAGATTTCTCCTCTTTCAGTGTGACAGGTTTGTAGGTTATCCCAGTTGAGCACTTTGAGGAGTCAGCGTCAGCACCAGCAGGTCTAGCAGCAGAGCCAGGGTACCGCCAGGGCGCATAGTGTGGCGTCCTCTGAACCGGGGTGTGCGTTTGTGTTCTTGAATGCGTGAACGTGTGTGTGTGTGTGTGTGTGTGTGTGTGTGTGTGTGTGTGTGTGTGAGTGAGGTTGTCTCACTCTGCACTCTGACTGGAAAAGTGCTGCAGTAAACATCCAGAGCTCTGCTCAAATATATGAGCTTCTGATGTAACCAGGCAACAACCCCAGAAGGACCAATGGGACGGGAGGGGCTGAAGTTAGGAGCCAATTGTAAAGAGGCAATGACTTATGTGGGCCAATCTTGAGGCAGAAAGTGGGAGGGGGTAGGATTTTTTCTGTCCACTCAGTGGTGACTATAAACTCAGCAGTTATTACAGCCGGCCCAGTGGGCTGTGTAATGGCGTGCACGCACATGCACAAACACTCACACACACATACACAGGATGCACATTAGCACAGAAACAAAGACACACACCTGTGCCTTTTATATCGCCCTGAGTAAGTCTTTTGTAATGACAGCTTATCAAAAGCATCAATACATTTAGCAAATTACAGACCACTGAGGGACAGGAGCAGTGACAGTGATGCACAAAGAGACGACTTTAGAGACAGTGAATAAACGATTCAGGGAATGAAGGCAGGAAAAGCAAGACAGAAAAGGAACTGTGTAGTTCTAAATGTGCATTTTAATAGTTGTATGTGATGACTTTTGCACTTCATGGACTATAAATAGGCCTGATAATCACTGCTACATCAAAACACTTCCAATTAAACTCAATTAAACTAATTAGTTCCATTTTCCTACTAACGTCTCTCTGTGCCAGATAGTTTTTTTTCAAAAGGACAAGACTTTAGATTAACTTCAATCAAATCTAAGTCAGAATTACAGAGAAGACTGGACTAGCTTTTAGTAGGAGCTATTGAAGGAAGTCCAGCAAAAGAGGAATTTGATCTATCATTTGATTGTTGTTTCATGACATCTGATCGACTTAAGAAGCTTTAAAAACAAATCATGCAGTGATGTCTGGAGGTCACTCACAAAGAGACGCGATACAAACAAAGTACATTAACGGACTGCAATCACTTTACTTTAAAGACTGTTGCAACGTTTTGTTTCAACCAAGACAAGATTAAATTGTTTTATACAGATAAATAAAAAACAAGTCATATTGATATGCACATCAAGGCTTTCAGAGATGTTTAGCATTTCACAGCAGGGAAACAACAGATAGCAAATGACTGCAAACTACTTCTGTAACGCTTTTGTACTTTAGTGCTATTCAAAGTTCTTTACAATGTTGCCCAGTCAAGGTGCTTGCCATCCATTGGGAACAACAACAGGTTCAGTATATTGCCCAAGGACACTTTTGTCATGTGGATGGGCCTGGAATCGAACCGCTACACTTGTGATTAGTGGACAACTCGCTCTACCATTTCGGGCACAGCCAACACAGAAGTTGTTGAGTGTAGTTTAAGTATCCAGGTCCATGAGACACAAAAATATGTACAAAGTGAGAGCACACTGCAAATGAAAAGACTTTGTGAGTAAAAGTCAAATTTGAAAAATGAGGGAGTAAAGAAAACAAAAAAAGGATATTGGCGCTGCAAGAGTTAACAGTAACTCAATAGAAAATGAGGCTTTTGTTTTAGCAAAATTTAACGAGAAAAATGACAACACTTAGAAAATTTGTATTTTCCATTTTAAAGCTTCAGTCTGACAAAAAAAAAACCACAGCTGAAACAAGATTCAATGTGCCTGTGGTCTTTTGTCTTTGACAGATCAAACTACAAGTTGATTACAGCAGAAAAAACATTCAGTGAACGCATTACATTTATTGTAGAAGTCCCCGGCAGTGGCTCTGAATCTTAATATTGTCATGACTTTGCATAAAAAGTTGAGCCGTAAATACTAAGAGTGAGACAATTTTATTCCCAACTGAAATCTTTCTCACTTTTCTGTTCCTAAAAATTGCAAAAAGGGAGATAAAACTGTAGAGATTGTATTGTTATTAGTTCTCAGTGGGTTCAAGGCTATTCAAAAAAACCATAGGCCCCAGTTTGTCTTAAAAGTAAGGACTGGTTAATCTGGTTAAAAATTTAGTTGTGATTGGTCAGAAAGGATCCACTGAATAATTTGCTAGAAACTTGGACATTTTTTTCCTGCTGCTGCTTTTCTCTATTGTATTTAATTGTAAGCCAGTTTGAAATGTTGATCTGGATTCAGTGAATTCATGATGAGCATGTGTTCACTGTTTGACATTTTTTTTTGTAAAAAATTATTGACAGTATTATTAATGGAAAACAATGTAATTACTTTGAGCCGCTGTTACCACCCTCCCACTGCATGATGAATAACAGTGGTTCAACAACTAACTGGATATGCGAGGTGTCCTGTTTGACCGTTTTTGACACCTGCTATAGACTATGGTATGTCTTAAATTAAACTGCAATACAGCATTTTAGTATAAGCCAGTAAAATGCACTGTGAAAGTGAGTGATTTGTAGTGAGTGAGTGATTTCAAACTCCACTGAACCTGATGTCCTTAAAGCATCTTTAAAACTGAAATTCAATTTTTATTTCCCATCTGTGACCTACCTGTCCAAACTTTCACAACATTTTACTAATGTGTTAAGGAGAGAGCGGACAAGAAAGAAGAAATGTTACTCAGCTTTGCTCATGAATCATTAACAGTGCTGTGGTTTTCTGCCTGCCTGGTACTTTTGTTGATTTTGCCCCACTGTAAACTGGAAGTTGAACTTTATCTTCTGTGACTAACACAAAGCAACTACAGTGGAATGTGTTAATATAAAGAGGCTTCAGCTGCAAGTATTTTTCCTGTAGAGGATTAGAAATGCGAGTGCTCTTTAGAAAGCCAGAAAGAACAGTTGCACCAGAACTGTGGGTGAGAACTGATAGCACGGGCCGATGAGTGGTGCTATCTAGGTCAGTTAGCATATCTTATTACACTTCGTGCCCAGTTCTGGCGCCCGAGGATCGACACAATCAAGGAGTGAAGGCTGATGGTGGCATGGTATGAAGCAGAACAGGAGAGACTGAGTTATACTTGAACAGTAAACACTGATGAATCCAAAAAGAAATGTGAGTTTCAGTTTTTAAAGAAACACTGAATGATATATGCACTGTTTACATACTATACAGTATTAGGAGTTGATTGATACAGATACCAATTAATAGCAATCAAGGACACTGACAGACAAGATTTGAAAGACATTTGCAGTAAGAATGAAAACATTAGTGTCAGTTGAGAATAACACACTCTCCAAGACAAACTTCTTGAAATACATGGCATTTGTTTTCAATATGTCTACTTAAAGAGACAATTTCAACAGTCTTCCTTCAGTGCAGATAGGTAACTGTGGTGTGTAACCAGTCAGACAGAGCTGTGGTTGACCCACTGCTTAAAGGGGAACTTCGTTTTTTCAACCTGGAGTCTGTTTCCATATGTAATTTCATACATGTGAGTGATGGAGAAATGAATTTTCGACATAGCTCCAGTATTTAGCCAGGCAGGCAGCTTAGCAGCTCAGCTAGCAGCTCGGCTAGCGAAAAGTATGGGGCAGCTGGCCCCTCCGCGTCAAAGTCCGCCCTAACGTGCTGTTTGCCCACACTGACCGGCTCAGATAGTCTCAATGAGTGTCCCACAACATACTAGCGATGAGAAGTGAACAAAAACCTCCACATTACATGGCGATCACTCTTTGTTGTGGTCTGTATCCAAATCTCAGAACGCTAGAAAGCAAATCCCGTTCCGAAATCACGTGATAGCACGATTTTGCGAGCTCTCGCGACCCCAGGTTGAAAAAAACCGAAGTTCCCCTTTAAGACCACAGAAGCAGCAAAGGCTAAACAATTAATTGATTTCAAAACGGTATTTGTGATCAGCAAACCGTACAGGTTGCAAGATTTTACCAGGTCATGCTATCCTCATGTGAGACAGTCATGGAGTGTCATGCTAATGCCCATTCATGTTTCAAATCTATTTCACAGTTAATGTTGAACTGAAGCCTGATTTAAAATGACTGCATTGCAAATCCTTAACCTTGGTGGCATTAGAGACAAATCAGTCAGAACTGGTCGACTCCAATACACTCCAAGAGCAATAAGTAGACGAGACCATTTTAAAAAGGTGAATTCATCATACTTTAAACCGCTTACACCACTGAACATTGGACATTACAGAAAAGTGACCTCACCAGAAAATATTGATACATCACTTCTTGCGTGCATAAAACTACCGACAGTGGAAAAATATAATTTTAATTGGGCAAAAAAAAGTAAAACCTGGGTAATTATTGTAGTTCAACGAATTGCATTTCACCAGTAAAGTTAAAAGCAGTGTATACAATACTTTGGGCAGAACAATAAAAACTTTGATAACTTGGTCAGCCAGTGTATTAGTCTTATTTCCTTTGGTGTCAGCCGTGGAGGAAAAAAAAACTGTTTGATCCAACGATTAACTAGGTCAAAACACCAAAAGGACACAGCTGATACTTCTGCACTGACCTATTTTCAGTCCATTTATGTCCAGGTCATGCAGACCTACGTATTACACACAACATGTACTTGTCATTGATAGAGGGACAAGGGCTGCTCTGCTAAACCACAACACTGACAGAAAACCATAAAGTGAATGGGGTCACCATGTAGTGTATGATCAGCAATATAATCTGTGTCAGCACAAAGTGGGGTACAGATGGCAGAGTGCAGGTTCACATCTGCCACTTGTACAAGGAAGCAGGGAAGCCTAAGAAAGCCTGGCAAAGACTTTTAAAAGATTACATTTAATTTAATCAGAGAGCTTGCAGTTACGCTTTTTCAGAGAGAGCTAGGAAGCACCTAACACTCAAGGATCCATCAAATATTTTTTCTTCCTGTTTGTACATGAGGTTTCTTTCAGCACAGTTGGTTTTCACCAACAAACAAGGTCAAACCTGAAACTGACTCAACACTGAGCACACCGAGGAGGTAAAACTAAGCCTTCCTTTCTGCTGATTGTTTGAAGAGAACCTAAAAAATACTCAACATTCATAAGGTGAGAGATGAGAATTATGAGAGAAAATCCTCGTTTGCACTTTGAATGCAAAATACAGTGGTCAGCAACGCATGTTGTAAGTGACATTTGTGGATAAAATTCAGAGGTAAAAACGTGCACACTCATTTAAGTGTTTCCACTACACTAAAAAAAATCTATTAACAAAAGGTGTAAAAATTTGAGTGCATGGCTGCTAGAAAACAATATGTTAAAAATAGTGGAATACTACAACATTTAAAAACTGTCACAGCAGTAAAATTGGTATAATTTTATAGTCACACATTGTAAAAGAGCAAGTTACTTTGCTTTTGTTGTGTATAGTTCTGGCTTTTTTTTTTTTTTTTTTACCCCTTTGTGATTTTACTAGATATTATCTTAAAATCAAAGAGTTATTTACCATTTTCAGTCTTTAATATACGTATTTTTTGCTTTCAATAATTCAGATTTTTTGGCTAATTTAAATAAAGTAAATGGTGCAATTTTATTGGTGAACATGGTAAATGAACAAATTACCACGCAAAACAAAAATTTTACAAACAGATTTTTTTTGCAGACATTATGTACAGTTTTGGGCATGACTTTTTAAACAGTTAAAAGAACATATTTTTTTGTGATTTTGCTAGTTATCTGTAATTTAACAAAGCGAGGAGCACCTGCAGTATACAAAAAATACAGTTAAAAGGCTGTTTAATATTTATTTAATTTTTCTGAGTGAATGGTTTTGTTTTTTTTGCAGCATTTTCCTGCATGCTTTTACACTGTAGCGCTGTATATTGCATGAAATCTGAAATCTGCTAAATGACATGATAACTACTGAGACCTCGCTGTTATTAGACTCACCGTACACAGTTTGACATGCAGTAAGTGTACTTGATTGTTTTTGTTGGAATATCTAGAGGCCTTTACAACCATAAAGTGTTTTTGTGCCGATGTGTGCATCCCTTAAAAAAAAGCAAATGAACGTGACCTTTGTGTATTTGTGACCATGCACGTGCGCATTGCTGGCACAAACAGAGAGATCTCCTCAGCATGGCATGGTGCCACCCTCGGATATAAATAATTTCCACGGCCACATAAAAATAAGTGGAACAAAATCTCATAAGCGGTTTCACAGAGAGGGTCTTTAAGAGTTACAAGATTGGTTTTCCGCATCACGTCGGTCATGCTGGGCTGGTGTGATGGTTGTACTGGGGAGGAATGACAAGTAAGAATGAACGCTGAGAGATGCTCCGTCTAGGATAAAATTGAGGACAAGTGTTCTATGATGTGTTTGAATTCTATTGTCTAGGTTCACCTTTTCTCTCCTGAGGTCTGGCATTGCATTTTCACTCAGACTGCAAATCAATAAATCGTTCACAAGTAGGGACACTTTCCACTTCTCCCACCCTCTCCTTGCTCCCTCATGACCCCTCTCTGTCCTCCGATTCTCCGTGTCCTTCATTAATACTTCCCCCTCCTGCCCTTCTCCTCCTCACCGGGGCCAAACGTTCTTCCCAAGAGCCCTGTTCCTGAGGCTGCCAGGATATTTCAGAAGCCTTGTGAAAAATATTTTCCACAGAGACATAGAATATAAGCAGGGATAGACAGGGAGGGAAGGAGTGATGGGGTAAGAAGAGAGATCAGGGGAGAAATACCAGGGATTATATATAGATTGTAAATGAGCAGGGGCTGTCAGAATGTAAGGTGTGTGTGTGTGTTGCCTGTCAGAGTCTATTAAGAGAGCAGTGTAAAAGCCGCAGAGGACAGATTTCCCTGTCTGTCAAGTACCAGACAAACAACTAAGCCACAGTTAATGTTGAGTCACTAGACGAGAACTTTCTATTTCAGAGCTTTTACAACCAGTTAAATGTCAGATAATACATGACAGACAGATGAAACACAAACTACAACTCAAAATCACACAAGTATTTTAAGTAAAAACATTTAAAAAAGCACATTCCAAACTGATTTTCAATAAAAATGCTGACTATACATAACTGACAATTACACATTCTTCAAATTCTTGAAACCGTGGGTGTGAAAAATATGCAATAAACTGCAAGAATATGACATTTTCCGTATACAACAAGAGGAAGTACTATAAACATTTTTTTAACATGATCAAAGTAAAAAAAACAGTTGTTGACCTTCAGGAAATTTATCTGCAACAAATCTGATAGAAAATAGTTACATTTATAAAAAAGGTTAATGCCTTTCAAATGCAAATATTTAACACTTAGTCTTTTGGGAGGGTACAATACCCATTTTTTGCTGGTGAATTTGAATATTTCATTCTGGGCTTTATTAAATTATGAAGGTTATTTTCAGCCATTATATAAACATTTTTTATGTAACTTACAGGCTTATGAAAATCTCCTACACTGTACTTTTTCTATGGCAGAATGAAGTCAGTCCCTCAGATCATCAGATCAGCAATCCCCATATCTTATTTAAATGTGCTAAATGACTGATCATATTTGTACTGGAAGAATAGAGCTATGGACCCTATTTGTTTGTGTATCTGGAACTAAAATAAGTAGGACTCAACATAAAAATGACCATTTTAGCAATTTAACAGACATGTTCTCTAAAGCTCTACATCATTTAAATGGCGTTGCATTATGGGCTGTTGACTCTGGGGTCTAGAAATGCAGCAATAATCCCCCAGACCAGACGAGAGGCTGGACAAGGTCACAGGGATGATGGCTGCAGGCTGGCCTCAGTTAACAGAGAATTAAAAACAACCACAACAATTACAGGAGACTTAAAGCTCAATACAGTCTGGCCAGCGCCACTTAATTCAAACTATTTGCTGCATGCAACCCCTCTTTATCTTCAGTAATGAGTGCATACTTGCACAATGGCTGCTCCCTAAAAATGTCCTCTAATAAAATGCGCACAATTACTGACACATATGGAGAAATCCATTTGTGTTGACCTACAAACAAAGTATTAACTCTTAAACCACTTAGATACCAAAGATGCAGACACACATGCACAGCTGACACACACATAGCAACCTAAATCCTGCTTTTATCTATGATCTTATGTATCATAACACAGACTGCAGAAACCAGGCTCAGTGGGCTATAATCAGAAAATGGCATCCTGGCAGAATGTGAAATAAGTCAACAGTGGTATTTGTGTACACATTTGTCTGTGTTATCGCTGCAGAGACGTGCTTAATGTATATAGTGCTGGTCATGTGAGCATGTGCAGTGACAGTGTAAGAAACTGCATGTGTGGATTATGGATTACTGCATGTAATCATCTTAAAGGCCAGTAGGCCCCGACCAGCAGCCTGACCATGACATACAAACATGCAGAAACAGAGTCCACTCAGCGTTATAAGGAATCACAGTCAGCTGATGCACTGTCCTGCAATGTTTTACAACTTCATGTAACAGGTAGCAAGAAACTGGAGCAATGCAGAACAAACAAGGCTGAATGAACACAAAATTCCTGGTGTGACAGCCATGATCTAATGAATGAATACACTGAGAAAATTAATTCATTGAGCTGATGAACTGAGATCTTCATACACAGACAGTAATCGAATTTGATTACACATCTTGAGAAAAGTGCAACTTTTATGGGGGAAAAAAAACGGCACAGAAACAAAGGTGGTCAACGTAAAGAGGATGTAGACAAATTACACTTTGATGCATATACAACTGATGGAAGTCAACTAAAAACTGCACATAAAATTGTCTCATATAAAGATTAAGTGGCAATAATGCCAACAAGGTTAAATACAGCAATAAAGTTATAAAGTAGATCATAAACCACTGTCAGTACTCATTAAATTATAAACAACCTGTAAAACTAGTTTGAGTTGAGATGCATTTACTTATTTTAGATTTATTTTCACATAAATGTTAATGGTTCATTTGAGGAATACCGTTAATCCTTTAATACCTTTATTCAATTTTAACTAATCCTACTAAACGCATTGGCTGTTACGGGATCAAATCCAGCCATGAGAAAACTAATCATGCAAACTGCAAACTGGCAGCAACTTCCAGAGCAGAGAAATCACTGCAGTTCCTCAAACAACCACTCGAGGCTGGATCCAAAAGTGAGTCAGTCCCCATGGACCATCACATTAAAATGCTCACATTTACAGCAGAAATAAACACGTTTACAGCCTGGTACAAAGAACAGTTTGGTCTCTGTAGACAATGTCCCGCATCTTTTAACTGTTTTAGATTGAAGTTATAGATAATTAAGGGCGTAAATGCTTTGAGTGACCGCTGGGTACCATCACAGGACAGTCCACGGCCCAAAGACATGCATGGCTTGCCTCAGCTCCACTTCTGCTCATTTTTGGATTGTTCGTGATTTAGGAGGAGTTAGGCGTGGCCAAGATGACGATGGCCAGAGCCACTCCATGCAGCTTCAAACATTCTACAGGAAACCAACGCATGGCTGACCCTAAACAAGGAAACAATTTCCTTTGTCCTCCATTTGTGCCTCGCCACAATGACATCCTCAAGCCAGCGCCAGTATCTCACTCCATCAACATACTCTCAGACAGGGTTAAACACCAAAAAACAATTCTGACCTTCATTGTATCTGTTATCAGGGCACCAGATGTGACCCTGGAAAAGTAACCAAAACAAATCACTGTCCAAATGGGAAATGTATCTCCCAAAGAGCATGAAAACTCAGCCCTTCAAAGTAACACCAACATATGTATTGGGACAACAAAACACCACATGACCGACTCCTGACCCCTAGTTAAACAATCGGGACTACAAATCCTGCAAAGGAAGTGGGATTCACAATCCTCAGAGACAAATCAAAAGAAACTCTGGACAACATCCAACCAAACAATTTATGAACATTCCCCTAAGGAACCGCAGGATATTCATACAAATGAGACAACTATTGTCTTTCCCTGGACTCAAATTTTTGTTTATATTGTTTCAGCTGTCAATATTTAAGGCACTGAGTGAATAACCTTATAATCCTATGATCATTTAAACACTGGAAACGTATATGTTAATATAGTCAAAAACTGATGAACAGTTAAAGTTGGTCTGTTGGTGTTAAGTCTCATTTTTATCATCTAGATTACAGGAGTTCACACTTAGGGACTATAAAGTCCAAATGAAATAAAGTAATCTTTCTTCTTTTTACTGGCAGCTTATCTTCTGGTCTGTTAAATCTTAACCCATATTACTCTGTATTCATGCATTTCAGTCACCCTTGTTACACATGATAGTGTGGCATTGTATTGTACTTAGTAGTTGTCTAGTTTCTATTGATAAATGTATGCATATATTACTTTGTAATAGAAGGAATATATTTTAGTTAACTTTATTGAGGTGTGAAACTCCTGACTGTGAAACAACAAAAGCTTGACTGCAGCCACAACCACCATACTGTCAGCACTGTCATCTCCACTGTTCACTTTAGTTCACTTCTGTTCTCAGGTAGCAGTGAGAAGTACATCGTGTTATATGTGTAGGTGTCTATATGCAGTAATCTGGATGTAGTGCGCAGTAATGAACTTAAAGGAGATCAGCAGATCAGAAGAACCTGACAAGATCTCAGTGTTCCAGTTGGAGTGAATCAGGACTGAATATTTATCCTGCGTATGTGACGACCTGCACGTATGTCACATTTGCCGTCTCGTAGGTTACCAGCTGAAAAACACTGAACATAACATGTTTTAGCATGATTTGCTGAAAAGTGTAGTAAACAGAATGGCCGCTTCAATTCTTAAGATTTGTTGACCTTAAGACTGAGGAGCAGATGCATTTAAAGTGTTGTTTTCACATCAAATATTGATGTACAAAGATAAATATTGCATTTAATTTGTATTTTAACATTTATTCCAATTATAAGCACACACACACAAAGAAATGTTTGAAATGAACTGGATAAATTGTAAAACTGACAGAACTATACTCCTGATATGCTGCCAGATTGTTTACTGAGCTGTCACCACTTCTGAGACGCCTGAATGACCAAAAACACACAATGAATGAGCGAGCTGAACCAAACAAAAGCTCTGAAAATCACAGTGAGACGAGCAGCTGATAAAACAACTAAATTATCGATTGACCTGAAGTCACAATGATACCATATAACTGAAAGGTCTTGCTTTGTAAACCAGGTCTTTGTCACACATTTCACCCTATCTCAGTCTGGTTCTGAGATGAGACCAGAAAAAGTCTGAATGTATGATCTCATTTAATGATAAAGACACAGCATTCTTACCTGGATGAGGGGCTGTCGTCAGTGTGTGTGTGTTGTGGTGAGTCGGAGGCGGCCGGGCCTTCCTCTCCGTCCTGTGGCAGCTCTTCACATTCTGCCTCACACTTCTCATCATCCAACAGCTCTGTGATCTGAACACAGAAATGTAAGAAGAAACAAAAGGTTAACACTATGAAATCACGTGGAGACTATGACAACAGGTCATGCTAAGTCCTCATCTTGGACGACCGCTATTTGTTTTGGAGTTTATCTATTTACCTTAAAGGGCAATGCCACTAGGCTCTTATTGAGACATCAAAATATGAGGAAATGTTGTAGAACAGTTACTTATTACTTACTGACTGAACTTGCTGAACCCCAAAACCCACCAGCAAGTTTGAAAGGCATGTTATCTTTCAAAAATGTACCCAAAATGTACTTTCTGTGTCTGGAGGTGAACAGATCCCAAATTGAAAATAGCAGAGGGAAAAACATTTCTAGCTAGAAAGGTGTGGAAATACTCCAAGACATCACAGTTTGTTCTTTGAGAAGCCAAAACATAGATGAAGCTAATGAGATGCACAGACACACTGTTTAGCAGGCAGATAGGAACTTAAAATAAAAAAAGATTTTCTTTGAAGGACAGATGAGAGATGAGCTTTAAGAGAAGAGGGAGGGCAAGGGACAGAGGGTTTAAAGGGGGGCTTGGGACATATCATTTTCATGTTGACTTAGCAATGTACCCATGCACGATAATCATATTACGGTTTGCGCAACAAGGCGAAGTTAGCCCACCAAAGTGCACCATCTAAAGCACTTTGCTGCTTGATATGACAGGAAAACTGGACAACATTGCATGATGTTTTTCCATGATTAATATTTAGTCTGATTTAAATATGTCATGCTATGTTAATAATCATTCACATCGCAGTCGCTCTAAGAGCAGAGGAAGAGAATGAGGGAAAACAGAGTAACAAGTTTCTCCCACTGATTTTTGCAAATATAGTACCTACACTGTGAGGAGGGAAGATGAAGGAGGGAATAGGTGGTTACTGAAGCTGCAAATATCCAGTGAAATTATGCAACTAAAATAGCTTTTTCAGGAGCATTTATTTAGAGGCAGAGGTCAAGGCAGTGGAACTGAATTGAGGGAGCGAAAAAGGGAGTGATAATGGATCTGGCGGTAAAAGAGGGAAGGGGAGATGGGAAGGAGAAAAGGGTAAGAGAGGTAGATGATGAAGAGAAGGGGGAGGGAGAGTAAACATGTTGACAGAAATAACTGATCATCTTACTGAAAGCTGACAGCATGTGAACAAGACAACCAGGAATCATTCAGCTCTAGTTTATGATACACAGCTCACATTTCCGTCTCTGTCGATTTAATATCATTTGCAAACAAATGTCCTATGTGTTCTGAAATGTTGTCAGCTGACCTAACACACTAGCAACTCAATCTGTTCACAAGGTCTTTGATGCGTGTTGTTTGATGCACTGAATGTCACTTTAATCTGAACTGAGAAAACATAGGTTAAAAGGTTAAACCAGATTTGCCATCATGAGGTTTTTTTCCCCTCTGCATCATTCTGCTTGTCTTCTTCTCTATTCCCTTTCATTTGCTTCTCTCCTTCGCTCTTCTTAGCAGCAACCCCATCTGCTGCTGTCACTGCGTCGTCGCTATGGAAACACCTCTGGTCAAAACGCTCTCATTGGCTGTCGGGGAATTCTTGCATCGTCACATGTGCAGATCTCTGAGGATGACTCACAAGACTTCGCTGTATGAGTGTATGCGTGTATGTGTGTGTGTGTGTGTGTGTGTGTGTGTGTGTGTGTGTGTGTGTGTGTGTGTGTGTGTGTGTGTGTGAGTGAACGGGTAAAAGAAATCCTACTTTTAGACAGCTTCAGTCCCATTTTTTTTTATCTTTCTAATTACCACAACTTGAAGGAGCTTATGTAATTTCAATTTAGGAGTGACAATCTTTGTGTTGGTGTTCAGCTAAGCCGAGCCACACTAGGATGAGTTTACATTTTACACACATCTACAAATAAAAAGTGTGAACATCTTAGCTAAATGAATCAATGATATGGAAATATTAAAAAAAATGCTAATATTCACCACAGCGAATCATTCACCATTACACAACTCATTTGCTTAGAACCAAAAAAAAACTTGCACTATGGTGCAGTCCTGCTACAGGATCTGGAAAAATTAAGATTTGGAGCATGTGGTGATAGTAAAAGACTGAAAAAGGTACAAAAACTAGCATGTCAACATAAAGCATGTCTTTATTCACACTGATGCAGAAACTAATCTTTCCAGTGTCTGCCTCTGTTGTCTGTTGAGACAGATTTAAACTGGAGCTGGGTGATGCACAGAGACTCCTACATTTTTTTCCACAATGACTTCCTAATTCTACCTGCTCACATGGCCTAATGTTTAGTGCTGGTTGCTGCAGTTTAAAAGGCCCTTTTGTCATGTGAAGCTTGACATCAATGTGTCATATAATAAAATAACAGAAAAAATAATTGACAGACCAGGACATCTAGATATAGTTTTGACTAAATAAAACATTTAAATGTTGAATAGCTGTCTTAGTCATTCATAATTCAGTTACCTCCTAGTCTCCCTTACAGTTACTTGCCATATTTGACTTTCACTGTGGAGAACGGTGCATGTGCAGATTTTCCACTTTAATCTGCTTATGTTCCACTGTACTCACATAAATCTGAGTTCTAGAAGTAAGAAATAAGACTTCTGACTTGATAGCTATGTAGTTTGCAAGTGTAAAAATAGATGTTAGAATTAAAACGTTCTGCACCTCTATGGAAGCAGCACAACCAGGGCTAGAAACAGAGAACTCAAAATATTCTTTTGTGCAGTACAGGTAAGTAATAATGCAATAAATGTGTGTGTGAAGTTGAATTTGTTTGATTACATATTTAACAAAAAATGACACTACCTGGAATCAGTGTACATGTTTTCTTACATGCCCACATTTATAATTTGTTTTCATGCTCATCTCCAGTGCCTGCAGTTCAGCCCAGTTCACTTAAAAAGCCCCTGAATTTTTGGCACTTACCTTTTGTTTGCCCCCAGTGGCTTTGAATTTGTAGCTTTTTTAAAAAAAAAAAAAACTGATTGCAGCCAATTTTTTGATGATGTAGATGAGACACGCAAAATAAAGTAACTTAGATGAAATAACACCATTTTAAGCTTAAATTTGATTAACTTTCCCTGGCACATCTTAGGTGATTAGCTCAAACCTTCCTGTGGGAAGTTTGAAATCCTACATTTTTCACATTTTTTACAGTTTCTGGCTGTGATAAATTGTGTTATTTTCCCAAATAATTCTCCACCTCCCAGTGGGTTCAGAGGGTTAATCTTCACTGATATAGGAATACAATAATCTCAATGAAATTAAGGGACAAACAGCTGCAGATAATGTCCCTTCATTAAATTAAAGAGAACGTTGGAATAATACATCTAAAAACATCCATTTAGCAAACGGCTTCCTCCTGCCATCATCCAGATCAGTGCTCATTGACTGTGAAATTATTTCAGATTACACGGCCAGAAAAAAAAATAGCAGGAGTCTGGGACCTAAGGACCTTGACTGAAATGCTGAACTACATTATTATCATAATGTAAAATTCATTTAAAGTTATTCATCAGTAATATGAATGAAGATGAACATGACCTTGGATTATACAGCATTCAGAGCATATTCCATCAAGGCTGCTGGTCAATGATATGGAAAAACAATCCCGCATATGACTTTAAATACCAAAGTCCCCTTGTGTATACCCATTAACATGCAGAGCTGACGTAATAAACGCCTGGGCTATAGGCGTTGATCCAAATGGCATAAACAGAGTCATGAATATGATCAAGGTTGGGCTGAGTAAGTTATCAGAAAGCCTTTGAGGTGACGTAACAACATTAGAGGATAAGAGTAGTTAAGTCCCCTGTCAGGATGACCTTGCATGGTCATTCACGGGGCTGGAAATATTATAACCTTATTTAAAGAGTGTGGGAAATACTAATCATGTTAACTCACAAGTCAGACTTTCAAAACAGAAGTTGCTGTTTGTATGAAATGGGCTGTTTAGATATCAAGTGTCATGTTGTTGTGCATATTAGACGCACATGTTTATCACTGTATGGTGTGAGTGTTTGTATAAGTGGGTGCAAAGACTCGGGCAGAAAACACTCTAGAACATAAGGTCACAACCTTGGCCCTTGTTCAGAAGTCCAGTCCAAGTTTTAGGATGAAGTACAAAAGAAACAACAAGCGGCACTGACATCATTAGTTTGGCTTTTGAACTGTCCGCAGGCCAAGACCACAGAACAATGCCAACTGACTTGGACTGAACATTACAAGTCTCAAACTGTGGCCTACATCCGTGGTTTTCAAGGGTCTTTTGTATGCCCCTGTATTCTTGGTTAGACTGGTAAACAGCAATACAGTTAATATATTGCATCTACATAGAAAACATTCGCAATATTGTTTTTCAGTGTTACTGTTTGACAATGAGAAAAAAATAACAACAGACACTTTGTTCTTATTTGAAACGTTTTCAACTGTGAGGCTTTATCTCATCATGCAGAGGAGGGTAAACTGTCAAGGAGATTTTGTTCTTGGGTAAATGAGCTGCCTTGTGATTTTTCTTCTAATGATTTCAATCTTCTATGTAATGCAGTATTTTACATTTAGAGATTTTTATCCTATTTTCTGAGTGCTTTTGCAACTGCTTTCTGTTTAATGTCTTTATACAAGCAGAGTATTATTTAGATACCGCTTTGATTTTAACTTGTGAAGTCCAGTTATTTCAGTTTTGGATAAAGTAAGATATGCAGACATTTCAGAGAATATTTTTTAGGTTTTTAGTTGCCACCACAACAGCTCTGCCCCCTAGAGGCATGGACACTGGACCTAAGGTTGAGTTCTGTGGCATCAGGATGTTTGTAGGGCATCCTTTGTGACCTGTGGGTTGTTGATTTGGACCTCCATGAATCAGGCATCTTCTGGTGCATTCTGTGGAGACTCGATCTGCTTGGGGTCTGGGGAGTTTGGACACTTTGTTGTGTTCCTGGAACCGTTCCCTAGCTGGACAATGCACCCTGGCACATTGCAAGAACAGCTCAGGGAGGCCACTGCAGTCTGGGAGGGCTGTTGCCATGTGGGGATTGTGCTTTGTCTTCAACAATGTTAGGTTGGTGATGCGTTTCAAAGGAACATCCACATGGACGCCAGTCGCCAAGGTGACCCAGGAGATCATTGCATTGTAATGTGAGGATCAATGGTATTTACTTGACCTGCCTGTGGTTTGAATGTTGTAGCTGATTGGTGTCTGCTCTGTTCACTCACAGATTGGACCACACATGCGCTAGATGATTAGGAAAAAACAAACGATTATAGTTTAAGCAGTAACAGTTTTTGTAGCCAGCTATACAGCCAAGATACCCATCCATCAACCCATTATAGACGGTCATTAAAGTTTCACTAACACAACCACTCTGCCTTCATACGACACTAAATATAGTAGGTTTAAGTCCCTAATGACAGCTGATGAGAACTAATGAAGGTGAAATATATGCCTAGCAACAAAACACATTAACCGTTGAAACGCATAAACGATTACTGGATTAAACAGTAAAGCACATTACTGAGAGAGAACTATCTGCTTTTTACACAAATCATATCTAGGTACTAAGTCAGAGGCTACAGAGAAAACAGTGAAGCCTCCAGACGGAAAAGAGAGAACAAAAAAGAAAAGAAAAATTTTTGCATTCAAGTGGCATAATTTAAGTGCTGGAAAAAATATTCTACATGCACAGGTTCAAAATGTTCAATTTCATCTACCCTTGGTGCTTTCTTGCACATTCCTGCCTGTATGACTGCACTGTTTACTTCCAGCAGCACCACAAGAGAAAAGCCCTCTGGCCTAACGTTCCTGCAGTGAGTGGGCTGTGTGATCTGAGACTCATCCTTACCTCCAAATGTGTTTGCAACTGATTTACAGACATTTATATTCTCTCGGACCACTGATAAAGGCAGTCAAAGTAAATAAATCAACAGTGAAGCTGGGTATTTCTAGACATATTTTTGTGTGTTTACAGTGTACATACCCTTATAGAGATATTATAAATCTCCTCTGCTATCCAATTAAGCTCTCATCTTCCCCTTAAATAACTTCATGTACCAGTTTGAGTAGTTTATTGCTCAACAGTTTATCACTTTTGTCACAGGACCATCTAAGTGTATAAACAACACATATACAGGCTGTTCCCTGCTGCTGAACACTGTAATATTCTGTGGAATTTATATTCAACTGGTTTTGATTAATGTTCACAGTCCAGAGTTTACTTCTGCTTTCATTAAGAAACGACTTAATTAAATAGACAATACTGTCTGGCTCAATACTGTCAAATTAGTTAAGTTGCCTCCGAACCCCTTTTAAAACAGAATACATTATCTAGGCTTCTTCTAGCTTTTAAAGTTAGGATTTCTTCCGAAGTAGACATGGGATTTATTACCAAAATGTTTATTATGGCTATATTCAGATAACACATGTACAGAAATAATGTCATGCTTATGAAATTTTTGGCTGCTGGTGCATGAAAAGGAACAATATTACTACTTACAAACAGCAGTAAGCAGCATCAGAATAAAGAATTAAATTCTGAATAATGCTCTCAGTTTTCTCACAGGCTTACATAAGTGACGGATTTTAAACTAATCTTACAATTGAAACCTTAATTAATGTCTACTGTGGGGTCTTGTTCAGACAAGAGACAGAAAATTGCCACCAACATTCATGTAACAAGGAAATAAAGGAGCTCAAGAGGCACAGGCCTGCGATTCGGAGGTCAAATTAAAGCAAGTCTACAAGTCATGTATTCTCCACAGAAAAGCCAACAGTGGCCCCGGAAAACACGGTTACAGGCTTATTAAGATGGGACACTATGGACATTTTTCAGGTTCACTGTACTGGTACAGTACTGTTGCTCCACTTCTGGGGGGTATGATTCAACAGAACGTGTAGCTGTCTAAATCCACAGAAACCACAGTATAAAGAAAAAATGTGCAAAGGAATGAAAGCTGACCCTCAAACAGATCAGCCTCTGTGCTAAGCTATGCCAAAATTGTGATAGGCTATGGAAATTTTATATTCTTATCTAGCAAATGCATGTTGATTTTAGCTACTTATCCATACTCTGTACAGAAACCCTGCCCCTACAAAGCTTCAACAAACAGTGAAGCAAAACAAACACAGTCACTGCCGCCATCGCAGTAACAAGCCACAGCACAGCCTCGCTCTCACCTAAACAATAATTCCACTGACTCCCGTTTTGCCAACGAACAAGCCAAAATCCAGCTTAGCACTTCTCACTGTCAGATCTATGCCTGCCTCATTGTGTTTCAAAGTTAAGCCAAAACATGCCATGAGGCAGCTGTCTTCTTTTTTTCATTCCCTCTGTCTTTCTTGTGTTTCTCAGTTGAGCTGCTCTTCTGTCTTTTTCCTGAACTGGTTTATTTCACTTGTTCTAACGAACCTCGGTGAGGCATTTTTAACTTACTCTTAAGTCTGTAACCAGGCTTAGCTCAACGTCTCCTGTGTAAAAGCAGGTGTATGTAGGAGATAATCCCCATCATGAGGGTTTGTTCACACACACATCCATCCCCAGTGTAGTGCAGGGGCTGGAGGTGTGAGTTGCATTGTTACATCATCACCAGCTTCTTTTCTTATCCTCCTCCCCTGCCTCACCAGATCTACCTCCCTCCCTGCATTGCTTTCTTCCTCTTTTCTCGCTTCGTTCTCAACATTTCTCCCCCATCTTCCTGACTGCTTACTCTCCCCCTCCTTCTCCAAACCACCCACTTTTTTGCCCTCTGTCTTACATAAGACACATGGATCGTTGCACAGATGATATGCTTTTACAGATTTGTTTCACAGTCTCTGTCTGCTCTTTCTTGTTCTGCTCTTTCTCTCATTCCGTCTCTTGGTAATGTTATATTCTCATTCATCTGACATACCAGACAATAAAACCAAGGACAATGAGAGACGGGGTATAAAAGAAAAAACAAGAAAGATGAGAAAACTGAATGTGACAAATGAAAATGAAATTCAATGAGATGAATGGAAGAAATTTCTACCTTAGCTTATTGTTGTTCTGAGCTCAATTTCAATCTAATTAACTTTCTTTTACAAGCCAACGCTTTGGAAACCCGTTTTTCTGGAATAAATGAGGGATGTGGCAGATAATAGCACCAAGGACTTGAGATAAAGCAAGCAGAGTGTGCGGTAGTGCTTTAAGAGCACTAAAAAAGAAATGCAAACTCCATGAAAGGCAAAGTTAAAGATAAAGCCAGATGAACTAATAAAGCAATAGAGCAGGCAGCTGAAGGTTTATGAATAGGTAACCTACTGCAGAGAGTTTCAGTTTTTCTCCAGGGTGGACTTTCACAATGACAGTCTGTCCTTTTCAACATTATCTTTACAGCCTCCCTGCTGTGTTGAACAATGTATGCTCAAATGTGACAGGAATTAAAGTAGCAGCAAATGTGTGATACCAATCAAGGCTTTACTCGTATTATTGTGTTCGTGTATCTGTTATCATACAATAATACAATATAATCAGACTACTGCCAAGTTAAATGTTAGATAGGCCTTCCTTTGTATTGGCAAAACGGCAAAATGCAAGTTGAGTTTTACACAACTGAGACAAAAAATGTTGGGCATAACTTCATTATGCTAGGCTGATTCTTAAAGCTGGAGTCTGTGTCAGATTTTCAGAACACTGAAAACAATATTTACAGACCACAGATTATTTAATGCTCTGTGTACAGTATGCGTGAGAACACAGGTGTGTTTGGGAGGAGTTCTTCTAGATCCTTCGGGAAAGTATTTTGTTTACGAAAGAGGTTTCTGTTGAGTAATAGTGTGTAGAGTTCAACAACTAAAGGTCGTGAGTACACCTGAATATCAGTGTTAGTTACATTCCTATACAGGTTGTTATTGCCGGAACACACTTTAGCTCCTCAGTTGGTAGGGGATGCATTCATGTAGATTTATAGCAACAACTATCAGTGGAGTTGAAACAAAGCCGCGTGGTAATTCTGCTGGTATCCTAAACAGTTGAGCATTTATTACATCTACTGTTCTGCTGATGTTGTCAACAATAAATTAATGACTTATGAAATGAAGAACTCAAACCAAGACTGTTTGAATGATGATTGTTAGCCCAAAAAAAGTTCTCTGGAAAGAAGACAAGTGGAATAGTCATCGTGTCTTTATTATTTCCTCCCCTCTGGACTACTTTTGTTATGTTAGATAATTCATCTGTGACTTCAGAAATATCCAAACTGTACACAATGTTACTCACTTACATTGCTCATCAATCTCTGTTGAACTCATCAGCGTGGCCTTGTTTTTTTCATTATAGAAGGTTGGTGACATTTAAAAAATGTAATCTTTCACTGTTCATAGAAGGATCTGTCTGCTGTCTCTGTGTGTTGACTCAGAAAGAATTTCACCCCTGACAGTGCTAAATGCCACATTCTACTGTTTCAGTGCCATTACAGAGGACAAAGAGGAATCTGAAGGCTTATGAAACTACACTTCTTTGCTATTATGTCAGGAATGTTGACAATGAATTGCAGTGTTCATTATTTTTTTTCTATTCAAACAACCTTACAACAATGCGTAGATTGTTTTGCTTTCTCTTGTACTGTTTATGGAAACATTTTTATTTGCAAACCGTCAGTTAATTTAGAACGGCTTAAAAGACATTTATTGCCATTCAGTAGATTTATGGACTGTGATTATGTATGGATGAAAGCAAAACTTAATAAAAGACCACTTCTCTGTGGAATGTGATCAAACTATTTTTAAAAGACAGCCTTCACTATTCACATAACAAGAGAAAATGTCAACAATAAAATCAAAACCCCTTCCAAAAGCCTATTAGGAAAAATGTAAGCTATTTTTGAACTACTGGATACTGACTCACTGTATACAAGATTGAACAGAGAAAATTAAGAGGTTAGGAATAAAGGAGACAAGCCAAACCTGTTCATTGATGGAGCTGTAATCGTTGGTCGTGGAGACGTCATCGTCCTCCGAGTCAAACAGACCCTCCTGATTGTCCAGCAGCTCTGCCAGGACTCTGCTGACAGACTCCTGGTCTCGAAGGTCCTCTCCTTCTGTTGACAGACTGCAGATAGAGGACGAGAGAAGAGCTTGCTGTGTTGACTGCATCCTGCTTTTCATTAGACAATAATGCTTACTGTAACTGGATAAAGTCCCAGCTTTTTAGCTTATGCACAGTTGCAAGAAAAAGTTTGTGAACCCTTCAGAATTATCACTTTGATTACTCATAAAATGTGGACTGATCTTCATCTAAGTCACAATTATAAATAAACACAGTCTGACTACGCTGATAACACCCAAACAGTTGGACTTTTTCACCTCTTTATTAAACGTGCTGAGTAACTGTTCACAGCACAGAATGGAAAAAGTATGTCAACGTCTGTTCTAATGATTGTCAAAATCTACTTGGAGTCAATTGTTCCAAATAAGGAGATGAGATTGAAAATGTGGGTTTTAGAGGTGTTTCACCTTATAAAAAAAGAAAGACGGGTATCGCTAAAATTTAAAGGTACTTCTACTTTTACCAAAACTGCTCATCGATCCAGTACTTTAACAGTATTCTTATTGGTACTTTTGAATTGCTTTTATTTATTAGTTTTATTTTTTTAAGAGAAAAATAATGAACAAATTAAGAACAGAATTAAGATTGGTCATATGTACCGTTTAAGAATTAGAATTTACATCCACAGTAATGTTGTGTTGGGTAGGTAGG
Organism: Acanthochromis polyacanthus; assembly: GCF_021347895.1. Classification (NCBI taxonomy): domain Eukaryota; kingdom Metazoa; phylum Chordata; class Actinopteri; family Pomacentridae; genus Acanthochromis; species Acanthochromis polyacanthus. The sequence goes on along the minus strand of NC_067122.1, from coordinate 10,699,850 downwards.
TGAGTATGATCAGAGCACTGTGGACAGTGTCACAGGTTTTACTCACAAAATAAAATATTTTTCAATGTGTTTCGATAAACTATCCAGCATTATATCAGAATCAAAAGCTCCATGTTGAGCAGATAAGTAAATCTCAATACATTGGGCTGACAAAACTTGTGTAATTTTTCACTTCTGAGTGTAAAATGAATGCAGGACTTTGACAGTATTTTTACTGTGATTTTCAGTTTAGTAAAGAAAACATTTTTTTCTTCCACTAACACAAACATTTAGGCAGAGAAAAACTGAAAATAAAGTCAGAGAGTTTGTCTGCAGTCTCCAAATCACAAAATCCTGCTGCTCTGAACTCGACAGTTCAGATGATGGCCGGAATTTCAGACCGAATTCATGAACAGTCAAAGTTTTATAAAAGGTTGGAGAACACTCACTTCTTACTTACGTAACCATCAGCCTGTGCTCGTATAATTTAGTTAAGTCTGTGTGCGGGCTGCCAGCAAACATAACGAACCTGGTTTGTGAAGGATTAACCACGAGCTCAGCAGTCAAACATTTACCGTCTGCACGTGATGAACTTTTACTGAAAGTTCCGACAGAATGCTCGTGTTTCATAACGACTTGTTACTTCTGTGGCAACAAACATTTTCTGCATCAACTATAGTGAAGTTTAATCATAGTTCTACATGTTTATTTCTCCTCCATCGAAAATGAAGGCATTTCTAAAAACCTAAATGTTCATTAATCAACAATTAAATTCACAATGCTGTGCTTGGTAGAAAAGCCACACAGCACACCCACACCACACCTAATCCCTACTGTTAAGCATGGAGGAGGGAGCATCAAAGTTCTGGGCTGCATTCTTGCCTCAAGGCAGTACAATCCCGAGGAATCAATAAATTGACAAATAGTATCAGTAAATTTTCCAGTGAAATTAGGGCAGCTGTCCACGACTTGAAGCTTAGGAGAGGCTGGGTGATGCAACATGATAACAACCCAAAGCACACAAGTAATTCAAATCAGAGGGGTTGGAAAACGAGAAAATCCATGCTTTGGAAGTCAGAGTTCTGACCTCAATGCAATCGAGATACTGTGGCATGGCATTAGAAGGGCTGCTAAATAAAGACATCCAAGAAATACTGATGAATTCAAACTGATTTGTTGCGAGGAATGGTCCAAAATTCCTCCTCATCTGTGTGCAAGTTGTAAAAGCTGCTACAGAAAACATCTGATATAGACTCTGAGCACTGCACTGTATTCAACAACAGCATAAAAAGCTCAATATTTGTGCGTTATCAGTTTAGCCGGATTGGGTTTGTCTTACAGAGATGGATTGGAAAAGATTTTAAGACTAATTAGTTTGGAACACCTCATAATTTGGAATCTTTTCTTGCAATTGTACACATCTATGTGTATTCCTCAATATGCACGTGTCTGTGTGTTCTCCTACGAGGTCAAAAAATATATTTTCTTTGCATGTGGTCTGGCCATACTGTGTTTGCTGTTTTAACTGTGGTGTTAGGTCTAAGGCTTCTACAACTTCTTGTCACACTGCACTGGTCGTTGTGCAAGTCTATACTTGCGTACTTGGCAAGTCTGGACTCTAAAGTACGAACTCCTGAGAACAAGAGAACGCATCGTTAATGTGCAGTCGTAACACCGGTGTACTTGATGACATTACCACCTCGGCTCATCTACTCTGATTATTTTTACCAGGAAACATGCGGCCCTCCAGATGGTCCATTTCAACCAGCGGGACGACTTTGCAAAGGGTAAAAATTACAGAGAAGACATTAACTGTAAATTGTAAAACTGCAAAATGTAAATGATTTCTAGACCTTTACAAACAGTTTTGATCAAAAAGTAAAATACTAGATTGTTCAGTTCCAGATACCTGTGACTGAATGTTTTGTACCTGTGTAGATAAACTGTGATCTGGCAGTTGCAGTGTAAATGATCAACTAAGGCACAATACTGTTGAAATCAAACTTATTTCTCTTTTTTTCCCCTTTCTATTTCAGGGTGTTCATCATGTTTCGTAAAAAAAAAATTTAATTAAATGCGAACATTTTCAAAATGTACTTTTTTGAACTAACAGAAAGGGAAAAAGTTGGAGTTGTGGTGACTTTACTGGTGTGGCCCACTGGAGATCAAATTGGGCTATATGTGTCCCCTGGACTAAAATGAGTTTGACACCTCTGATCTTTACTGTGAAATACAACAAATGCAATCTGGTAAAATAACACAGACCTGCATCTGATATGGGTCAGTTTGAAGTAGGTGGTTTTATATCCAATGAATTGTGTACTGATAAAATGCTTTAAAACTGTAATAAAAGCTACAATAGCAGTTGTCCCACTGTACATTTTAATTCACATTCTAAGGGTCAATTCACACCATCTACTGCTTTGCAAGCACAAGTATGGCTGCAAACTATAAAAAAAGCACATAGTTAAAGTGGATCTTTAAAAGTTTTGAGGTAAAAGCATCAGGGTATACGAACATGACCTTGGCCACATCTAACTCACAGCACCGGACAGACCACATTATTTTGCAAAGTACACCGATTCTTAACCACAATTGTCAAAATACCCAAAAGAGCTAACTCACTGGAAGATGTCAGGTCCGAAGACGGCGGCCAGCGCCCCAATGTTCCAGCTCTCCCGCTGAAGTGATGCCACGCTGGATAGGAAGCGGCACAGGAAACGCAGCAGACCATAGTTCAACTGGGGAAGTTGCTGCAGCAGATACTTCAAGTTTCTGCACAGTTCTTCTTCATTGGTGTAATCTGGAGATGTTTCAGAGCAGAAAACAGGATGTCAGCATCGCAGGTATCATTATTACAAACTGCAGCACTGTTTTATGTCTGCATCTACTGGTGGGCCATCAGAATAACAGCAGGTATAACAATGTACTAATTCCACCACAGACAGTACCAAGACTTGATGGTCTCTGCAATATGGTGGAAAAATATAAGTGCATGTATCACTTCTGGTATTGGCCAAAATGAGTTGGAAAATATTGGCATGTTGGTAAAAATCCAACACTTTGCATTCCTATTATCAAGAAGGGGTCCCTTCACAGATGACCTTAAAATCTCTTAGAAGAGTGCATGAGCAAGACAAGTTCTCTGAGAGAGGTGAAATAGAGTGAAACGGGATGGCAGTTGGGAGGAAAATGTGCATAAAAGGTAATGCTAATGTGTAAAGCAGTAGTGCTATTATAAGGTATGTATAATAGAATGAAAATTAATGACATGACACAAAGAGTCCTCAAACCCCCAACACACTTCAGCTTTAATCTGTATGAAAGCAACCAGAACAACCACCATCATGACATGGGGATTAGAGCAGATTATCTTGATAAAATAGAGACAAATGAGGACAGGGCAAAGAGTCAAACAAAAAAGGAACAGAACAAATGTTAAAATGGGTGATTTTAGTTGAAGTGATTAGACACTGTCCATTAAAACATCTATAATTCCACTGCTTATTTTACTGAGACTGTGACTGTGGAGAACGCTATGAATCATATATTTAAATATTGTGATGATTTACATTACTGTGTATTTCTTGTTTTTCCAAAATTTTTAAACTTTTGTCAAATAAAAGAAAAAGGAAATGGTGAAAGATGGTGTCTAAGCAACAAAGGGACTTTAATAACACAACTTTAGATTTAGAATTTAAAATATCGTGAACAGATGAGACAGACAGTATGAAGACAAGAACTGATGAAAAGTGAACCTCAGCACTGTAGATTGAAAAAAAACAACCATGCGTTACGAAACAGTTTGTTTTAGCTAATTTCCACTTCATTTAGTGACCAGACCACTGTTCTGTGTTCACAGCTTGGGTAACCAACGTCTGCCGACATGGACACAGTCATAACAGCTTAACACAAAATCAACTTGGATGAAAGTCCAGAAATAGCAGACAATAGCGCAAGCTCTGCATGCTTTTCGAATAGTTACGGTCAGCTCTCTTTTGATACGAGGGTCATTCCATTTAAAATCAACCAACTCTGGAGAAGGTTCCCACCTGTAAAGTATGCCTATATTAGAAAATTGTTTTGGCACGGAAGGAATTACAGTTAAAAGATGAGTCTAGTATCAAATTGTAGGTAACAATTTAATCTTTCATATGTTACAACTTGTTTTAACCAACCATTTATCCACATGGTGATGTGACCTTTGAAAGCATCCAGATGTCTAGGGTACCAATGACTGTTTGTATTACTCTATGTCATAGATATTAAACTGGTGCAGTTTTGCTGTGATCTGCCCCATGATGTTGATGGTCAAACTTGGTTATAGAAAAAAATGTGCAAAACCAGATTTTGGCATCTCTGAAAAAATCATGTGGGTATCTCGTGTACTTATGAAGTTATGAGGGCTCAAACTGCTGGAAAAAAAATAACTCAAATAATCTACTCTTATGTAATTCAAGAGCCTGTACGACGAAAAATACGCACAACATGAAGGTACAATTTTACATACATTAATTGGACATACTAAAGTCATACAAAAATTCCAGTTAATTCAGAGGGGCTAAGGTTGGAGGCACTGATTGAATATTTCATGGAATTAACCATTAAATACATTTGCAGCGCTGGATTTAAGGCCGAGAGGTCCTGTCGCCCAAATGACATTTTTTGGCCACCAACATACGTCAATTTAGACATTTTTAAGAGCCAAAAATCAACTTTTAGTGGCCAAAAAAAAAAATCATTTTTTTTGGGGGGGGGGGGGGGATCTAGAGTGCCTATATAATGAATAATAATCATTATATAGGCACTCTAGAGAGATCCAGTTCCTCCTCCACGTCAACTTGTTAGCTGGAGCCGCCGAGCTATCACTGGTCGCTGGGCAAAGTGTGCTTTAAAACCCCCCACGGCCGTGAAAAGTCACCCACGAATGAGCAGCGCATTGTCCGGAGCTCCTAGCGGGCGAATGGGACGTTGACAGCCGGAACAGGTGCGGTTTGTCCCGGGCAGATGAGCGGCGAGGAGCGGCAGGTGTTAGCCGAGCAGCTAGCGGGGGATAGCTAGCCAGCCGGGGAGTCTGAGCAGTCTGTGACCGGGGAGAGCAGCTGGCAGACCCACCGAGTTAAAAATGACAGCTCCGGTGGCTTGGTGCTTTCCGTTCGCGGTGCTCAGGCTCAGTTGGTGCTGTCCACCGGATGCCGCCACCACATTCTGGGCTGGTTCTGGATCCGACGGAGTCTCGCGGACTCCCGCGAGATGTTAACATCAGCGACAATAAAGTGTTCAAATTTGAAATTAAATCGGCCCCTAACCAGCGTGTTTTTTGTCGCCAAAATCGGTTTTTAGTCGCAAATGGCGACCTGGCGACCGTCTAAATCGAGCGCTGCATTTGTGGATTATGCACATTTGCAAAACTGTTAAGCTCCACACTGGACTCTGGAAGCAAAAGAAACTGTTGAGTGCAAAGGATGCCTGCATGAACTAATGTTGAGACACAGAAACGACAAACAAACAGATTAGTTTCTGTTTTTTGATGGGATAAAAAGTGAAAGATGGTGAAGTGATTGACTGAAGAACAAAGGCAGAATGACATGAGAAAGAAAAGCAGACTCTGTCACACACCTTGGTGAAGCTGTAGTATGTGTCCTTGTATAGCCGTTGGGATAACAGGCTCAGGAAGCTCCTGCAGGAAGAGTCGGAGCAAACTGACCGCTGACGCCAGATCGGCTTCTTTCTCCAGCTCCACCTCCTCACCACTGTCATAGCGCTGACGGAGCCAGTCCACTCGCTCTGCGTTGCCATTAACCAGGAACAGTCCCTCCAAGTCCAGATGACCTGATGACGGAGAGCAGCATCAATTAACATATGGGTTAAACTACCTTTGAGAAATTCTGTATATTGACATATAATTTCTATATCCTCACATTTTAAGAGCTTGCTTTGGTTCTTAAGCAAACATCTTTGTTTTCAAATTTCACTTGTCTGTTTTCACAAAATGACTTCAGGTTAGCAAAATTGCTAAAATAACCTCAACATAGCTTTATGATTCCACCTCTAAATAAAAGACTTGGTCATAGCTGAGGCATTGCATTAACATCAGTCATAGATTTGTAAATTTCAGCTGTCTTGTTCCAGTGATAAATGGGCCATGTGTGTCAGCTTGTTCTGCACTTGGAGTACATATCAGACACGTGCAGTTTTTCTGGTTTGAGACTCCTAAGCTGTGAAGGAACAGAGTAGTCTCTACTCCATAGCAGCCACATTTTTGTGTGCTTGTCCTGGATGCATTTGTGGGTCAGCAAAAGTTGTTAATAGGTGTTGTCAAATGGAGAGGCTGAATCCATTCAAAGATGCCGCCTACTAACACAGAACCTTCAGAGAGTCTTTTAAACTGTCTGAACCTGGGCCTTTTTCCAAATAGACACAATCTAAAAACACGGAATCTGAAACCGATGGCGCACTCACATTTTCACTGTCACCTGTTATCGACATTCCTTTTATTAATCTGGTGTATAGCCAGGAATTCACCACCATATTATCAGAGTGTTAAAACAATCTAAATTACATTCATGCTTCCATTATTTACATCTCACAATACTTTCTTTATTGGGCAGGTTCTAGTGACTTCAATGGCTAGTATTCTTGCATGGAAATAAATAGTGCGATGTCTCAAATTACAAGGTCATGAAAATGATCTAAATTCTGAAAAAAGAACTGACATGAAAGGGAGGGGTACACCAATTGAGCTCTCTCAACTTTGCAATATTAATTTTAATTTACAAATGTAAAATGATCCAGATCCTGCAACAGCTTATGTAAATTCAACTTAAGAACAGAAGTACAAAGATATGTGTTTATGTACAGAAAGCATTTGCGTATGTGGAATCCTCCCTTATCGGCATAAAACAGCAGAAACATGACCGCCCGGACAGCTATCATTCCTATATGCGACAACATCACTGAGTGTTTGTGATGGATGGGACCAACAGATAACATCAGAAAGTCCTGTCAGGGCTTTGATATTATTTTTAGAATTACCATGCTTTTTTTCCCTCTGTTTTACATAACGTTCTATCAGTTTATCTTGTATCGTGTTGATGTTATGTGCTGTGTTGTCACATAAATCTGCTGCAAAAGTAATTTGTTTTCTGCATCTGTAATTACTACTGCTAAACCACCCAGTTGTGATATCTGCAAAAATAAACACCAAAGTTATATTTTGATAAATTTAGCACTTAATACTAAAGTGCTTATAATGGATACAATTATACACAGTTGTCTTTTTTTATATACGTATAGCTTAAAATTATGTCTGTTTGTAATCCCACCTGGCTCCTCTTGGGTTACTTTAGCTTTGCAAATGTTTCAAATAACAATAGGGAGAACTGACTACAGTAGGAAGTAAAGGCAATGATTGTCACATAAATGTTAGAAGGCCTTAACAAAACAGTTAACTAGTGGAGTGGCTCATCAATCCTCAAACTACCTTGCACATAAATTGGCCAATCAAGTCTAAATTTGAAAGTATTTATACCAGTTCTGAAGTGCAGTACTCAGAGTTTGGACAAAAAATGTATTGTCTTTTCTCAGGTGACCACAAAAAGTGACAGAGATAGTTGCATGAAGAAATTAAATACAAAGCTCAAGAGACTACATACTTTCTCACCTCTAATTAACGGTACTAGTACTCATATCCACATGGCATATCGATGCAGTACTTCAATGGTAGTTTTTGATTATGTTTTGTCTTTAAGAGAAAAAAAACAAGTCAAGAACAGAATGAAGATTGCTTTATTTTCTCATACGTACTGTAAATAAACTCTGTACTCAGCAACAGGATTGTTTTGAATTAATAGATATAGCAATCTTTTGAACAATATTATGAACAAATCACTTTACAGACACTAATACTGTGGTGATGGGAATGTTTATAGGAACCGCAGTCACAGTCTCAGGTTTTACTCACAAAAGAAAATATCATGTCTTGTGTTTCATTAAAGTGTCCAGCATTAGAAAGCAAATAAAAGTTTTGGTTTAAACAGATGTTCAGTAATTCAGTCAGCCTTTACTTTTTCATTGGAAGTATTTTTACTCTGTGATATTGCTAGTTTATCTAAAAAAATTACTGAAGTACTTCCTCTACCACTAGCACCAACACTTAGTTAGAGAAAGGGTGAAAATAAACCAAGACAGAGTTTGTATGAAGCCTAAATCTCCCCTGCTGCTCCGTGGGCTCTGAAATTGTATTTTTGAACGACAGTTTAGTTGATGCTCTGACCATTTTAGACTGAATTTATGAAGACAGCAACAGTTAAACAATCGATTACTTGAATTCATTAACCTGTGTTTGTATAATTAAGTTAAATCCATGTGTAGGCTGCTAAAACCAGCTACATAACATCCTTGGGTTAGAGAAGGATGAACTACAACCTACGCAGTCAAACTGTGCATTTCTCTGACTGAGTGTGTTTGTGTAACTTAGTCTGGATGTTTTGACAGGCAGCTCGTGTTTCCGCCTTTACATGCAAATGAACTTTTAAGTTTGTGGCAGCAGACATTGCCATCAACCCTAGTGAAGTGTAATTGCACTTTTGAAAGTTTGTTTCTCTCCTCCATCATCACTAAGAGCAGGGTCTCTCAGGAGCTGCAGGTGTCTGACAGACTGTTGTTCCATCCTTCACACTCTGACTCCGACAGCGAGAACCAACTTTCGGATTTGGAAAGCAAAACTGCATTTTATGGCAGTGTTATGGTGGTGAGAGAGAATGTGCAACAAAACGTTTGTACCGATAGCAAACCAGAGCTTACTGATCTGATTTAAAAAGTTTGACCTGGTGTTTCGTACCCATCTCTAGATGTCATGCTCATTGGATCACCAGTTTCAGAAGTGCACAAGAATGATCACAAAATCAGCTTCCCAACACACAAACAACCCTGACATTTGATGCACACTCATGCTTTAAGTGGGCACTACTGATTTTCCTCATTAACGCCCAATGCTGTCACATCAGAAATAATCACTAGTCTCAATGGCTATCACAGAAGAACAAATTCAAATGAAAAAGGCAAGTTAATACCTCAAGATGTTTAGGTGATAAAGTTGTGACTTGCAGATTATGAAACGACTGCCTGATACTTTAGGACTCCTGTTCACTTAGTGGTTTCTCATCCATTAATAACTCACATGACACATTCCAACTGCTTAACAGGAGCCCTGTGGGACATATCCCCCTTTTACAGCTCCACAAAATAGTCTACGTACAGAGCAGCACAGTAACACGGAGTGACTACAGAGTTTAACGGCCACAATCGGAATTACTGTGGCGAAAACTGCCTCTCTCTGATGTCTCTGATTTTGCTTATTCATCGTGATTTTATTCAAACATTCCTCAGCCCAACCCAATCCACAAATAAAACCTACCAAGGCAGCTGGTTCCTGGCCAAGCTTTGGCCTGACACGCCTGTAAATGTTTAGTTTTTGATCTTTGTCAAAATTACATTTTACCTAACAATCGCCACACCTTGGTTCTACTGAAACTTCAGGCATCGCACACACAAGCTAGGAAAGATTAAAGCTTTTTCAGTGGCTGAATAAGTTCCTGACAACCCACACCGCTCTAATTAATGCACCAACAGAGACCCAGGAGGATTAGAGACTTATTACATAACCTCATATGGTCGGACAGTGCTCGGGTCACACAAACCACCAACCTGCTTCACTCGTCACTTGAGGGGATATGAGGGGACACTTCACTTCAGTAGTTAAAAAAAATGTCCACTGACTTGACAGATTTTAAAATAAAGTGCCTTATGTCTGTTTTGTGTCTGACAGTGCTGACTGCACAATAGCAGACTGAAAAAGGAAATTACAAAAGGAAGCTTTTTCTATTGTTTAACTTGTCACTGCAGATATGTGTCTGACATCCTTTCTTGAAGTACTGATGAAGTTTTAGGACCCCAGAGCCACTTAAAATGCCTATCCAACACTTATTTTGTTTAATATGGAGATGTGCCGAATGTGTCCTGGCTGCTATTGACCTGTCTTGTGAGCTTTTTATCTGAACATTTATTCCCGATCAATCTTCAAGAGAGTGCTCTTTTTTTAGTTACTACTTTAAACCATTTATTGATTTCTCAGCATTTTCTTAAATCTGTGAGCGACATTTTTACCGTCATGTAATTGCTTCTCTCATGAGACATCAAGAACAGCAATAGTCTTTACATGTTATGTAATTTTATCTAATATCCAACCTGGAGGAATTTTATACAAGCCAGAGATACCATCACTAGCCAAAGATAAATTCTTGTGATGGCTAAGAAAAAAAAACTTTGTCAGAGGAAAATCACAGCTTTCTTCATCCCTCCCATGTTTCAGAGCAAGATGGCTCAACTGTCAAGCAGCTTTTTTTTAACGACATGACATTAAACTGAAGTTCCTGGTCTGTGAAGTTTGAAAAGAAATGTTCCAGGAAAGGATGTGGGGAAGGCTGAGGGTCAGCACTTTGGTAGGTAACTCTCTTCACTGTCTGTTCTGTTTTCACAAGTGGATTTGCAGTTGACAGAACGGTTATGTAATGAAGAAAGAAGCTGACCGTGGAGCTGCCTGTCAGTGTTTTTAGAGTTCATCACAAACTGGATCTCAACTAACAACATATTTTGGTTGTACTGTGATGACGAGCTGTCACCGAAGCTCAAAAGCAGCAGGTTTTTCATGGGACACTGAAACATCACAAACAGCCATCAGATATAACTGAACCTCCCACAGTATGCAGAACTAACATGAAGATGCAAACTACTGCACTAAGCTACTGTCAAAATAAGATAAAATGTAATACTATAATACTAATAATGCTTTTCATGTAAAGAATGTAGAGCATATTCTACATCTTCATTGAAAAGCATCAAGTTTGAATAGAAGCTATGAATTATTAGTAGTAGTAATATCAAAGCTTTAAGAACTGTACAAACAAACTTCAAAGAAACATTTTACCCGAAGAAAACTACAGACAAATATAAACTTTAACAAGTGTATGAAGAAAGAACAGGAAACCTAAATATGTGAAAGATCTGCTCTAGTCTTATTCAAAAAGAGATTTCTACAGGCCTGAGGCAACATGTAAAATTGAATCAGGAAAGATTTAGAGAGAGACTTGGAGTCCGTAGACTTCAATGATTTTTGAAGAGTAACTGCTCGTGCTTCTATTTTATACACTGAATGTATGAGGCACTTAGATCATTTTTATGGTGAAGAGGCACTTTAATCAAAGATGCCTTGTTAAAGTACAGACGTGAACACAAGTCAAATGAAAATGGTGTTTCATTCAGTATGTGACAAATTTTTGTGCATACTCGGGCACTTTCTCTTCCTGTTACAATTACAATTACAAAAGATTAGAATTCTCAGCTTACACATTTATGCAAACTCCTACTAACAAATGCACTACCGCAAGCATGTGGGATTGTGTATGAGTCAAGCAAGTATCATATAGATCTGACACATACTTGTGCACTGTTTAAAAAACTTTTAAACAAAGTTCTGTTTTAAACTGTTTGCACAAATGGGAATAAAATCAGCTATAGTTTGCTGAATGCCCTTAAAAAAAAGTGTTGTACTGAGAACTATTGAGTGTATTCATCACTCACCGTGCTCCTCAATGTAGTCAACAATGTGTTTCACCAGTGCAGGAACCTCATGGCCGCTGATTGTGTGTGTGCGTGTCACCTCCTCCAAAGGAACGCCAAAAACCCGTGTGGTGCTGGCTGAGCTCCCGCCCTCGTTGCCTGGCAACGGAGACACGCTCTTCCTCATGGCCTCCTCCTCCTCCTCACCACAACCCCGCCAAGACCTCACGTCTTCCAAAAGAAAAAGGGAAACGGAAGGAGATTAGACAAAAAGTGAGAAATACAGCTTTGGTAAAGGATGCAGCCCTGCATGAGACTTCACCTTTCATCGTCAGTCACACTCTGTACACACTGTAAACAGAGGAGGAAACACAATCATGAGGACTGAGAGAGACATGAGGAGACAACTAGAAGAGTGATTAGGAGACACTAGCAGAGTCACTACTTCTTCTGCTCAAAAGCAAACCAAATCAGCATATAAACCTCGAACACCTTGGATACACACAATGCACATTATGTATGTAAATGGTAATATATACACACCTGCTACAGACCTTGTTACACTGTTTTATGTGTGATTACATAACTATGGCATCAAATTTGGGTCAAAAGTCGCGCGCGCGCAACACTCTCTCACGCACGCGAAACACGTACCCCGCGCAAGCAGAAAAAAGTCTCCACGGGCGCAAAAAACACTCTGCGCGCGCGTGGCAATGTCTCCGCACGCGAGGAGCCTCTTACACGCGTGGAGACATTGCTACTCGTCTGTGTATGGTGCCATAATTATCCGTGGAGCTCTGATTTACGCGCACGGGGAGAAGACTTTTGACCCTTTGTGGGTGGAGACCAGTGCTCGCCACAATCTCCCTATGATTGGCTGTCTGCAACAGTAAGAACTCACCCCCCAAGTGGGCACAGTCGGCTGGAGCCCCTTTGATGTTGCTGTCGCAGTTCTGCAGCTCCGCCGAACACACACAGAACCGAGCCCGGATCTCCAACTGCCGGTGGGTGAATGTCTCCACGTATTTCTGGCTCTAAACGGGAGGTCTCAGTGCTCCATTGCGGGGCTGTCAGCCTTTAGTATAGCGATTAGACGTTAGTTAGCTCCATTGCTAACGGCAGTTACCCAGGTGGACTGACCGGAATCGGCCCAGAAGCCCAGCGTGTCTACTCCAGTGATTCTGACAGGGAGTTTAAGAGTGATTCTATAATTAGGGGTACATTTCAAGTCCACGGGGTGTAGACACGCTGGGCTTCTGGGCCGATTCTGGTCAGTCCACCTGGGTAACTGCCGTTAGCAATGGAGCTAACTTCGCTGTACTAAAGGCTGACAGCCCCGCAATGAAGCACTGAGACCTCCCGTTTAGAGCCAGAAATACGTGGAGACACTCACCCACCGGCAGTTGGAGATCCGGGCTCGGTTCTGTGTGTGTTCGGCGGAGCTGCAGAACAGCGGCAGCAGCATCAAAGGGGCTCCAGCCGACTGTGTCATTTCCTCTCTTGTATACAGTGGCATCCCACGTGGGGGGGTGAGTTCTTGCTGTCGCAGACAGCCAATCATAGGGAGGTTGTGGCGAGCACTGGTATCCGCCCACAAAGTGTCAAAAGTCTTCTCCCCGCGCACGTAGATCAGAACTCCACGCACGCAGGAGGACAGTTTCGTGAGACACTGGACGCACGGAGCTTGGTCTGCACACACCGAGACATTGCCACGCACGCGCAGTGTTTTTTGCGCCCGTGGAGACTTTTTTTCCACTCGCGCGGGGTACGTGTTTCGCACGCGCGAGAGAGTGTTGCGCGACTTTTGACCCAAATTTGACGCCATACATAACTAACATGGTAATTACCACTTGCACTATATTATTATATAGTCTAATCATCACAAGTCTATTGGTCTAAAACCTCTTCTTCTTTGTTGTTCTTATTATATTATATTGCATGTATAGTGTGTATATCTCACCTGTATTCCTTACCGTTACTTTGCTGCTGTGATGTTGCAAATTTCCCCTTGTGGGACTAATAAAGGATATTCTATTCTATTCCACCTACAAATATGGTTAATGCGTGATTCTAAAACTGCAAATTGATTTTTTTCTTTTGTTATAATAAGTTGTAGTGACGTGTTTTCAAAGGAATTGCATTTGTGTGTGTGCGCCTATTTAATAAACTCCAACATCTGCGGAGTCATATCAGGAGTAAATGTATAGATAAGTATGACTGATGTAGCACACTACGAGTCAATCCGTATACAGAAATACTGCATCAACTACTTGTTTCCAGAGATGTTCTAAATTTCATAAACATGAAAGGTCATCAAGGCAAAGTGAATTTCCCATTGCTTCACTGTTTGTTATGCCATCTGTCACTATCACTCCAGTCCCTTTGCAAAGGGGATGACAACAACAATGGAACGGAAATCTGTGCAAGATAAGTAAATAAAACCAAGAATCAGAAGAAATAATTTCTTTTCAAAGTCTAACTTTGATGATGCTCGATTGGTGACTAATCTGAATGCAAACAGTGGCAGATGGTGTCCAGTCCACTCATCAGAGGAGGAGGAACATCACCAAATGTTTATCAGAAATGCAATCTCAGTTGGCTTCAGTTAAATTTAACTCACGGCTTACATCAAAAATACTGGTCTTTGAAATGTGTGCTAGTATTAATAGCATATATACACTATATTTCTTAACATTCTTTTCAGTGTCAAAGACAAAAGTTGAAAGCTGCAGTGGATCAGAATAGCGCATCTTTATCAGCCCTGGAATTTCAAATTACATAATAAAGTTTCCAAAGTACAATGAACACTGCATTGCTCCAAAACAGACACACAGTATTATGGGGTTTTCAGTTAATTGCATTCTGACAACTTAAAACTGCTAACTGACAGCTAACTACATCATTGTTGAGTACAAGCTGATATTAAATCCCCAAGATATTCTTGGGAATTGATACAGTATATGTTATATGTTTGCACAAGCATTTCTATACAGGTTACATAACACAGACTCTCGTTCTCTGCTGGTATTAAACTGAACATTGCGTTTTCATTGGAAAGAGCAAGTAAGAAGAAATTAAGAAAAGTGAAGAAGAGAAATAGAAGATCATCTTGTACTGAGGCTGTTGATGATGGAGGTAAAACTGGTGGGTCAGCAGTAAAGAAGTCCTCTTGAAACTTTGACCAAAGTTACTTTATCAGAGAAAGATCTTGTCCGGTCATTTGTGAATATATGTTGCATTTAAAAAGTACTGTACATTATGGCACTGTGCACAACAATTGTACTCGGGGGAAATGTGCAGTATATTGTATTTGTGTTTCATGTTTTACAACCATTTAGGAGTGAAGTGGGTCCACGTCTTCCCCCAGCTCCATGTATGTACATCTCGGTACGCGTACTTACCGTGTAGCAGTGAAAGTGTGTCCTATCCTCTCCTCCCCTGGCCAGTAAACCACTGAACCATCTATGGTTGCTTCAGGTTGTGGCAGAAGATGAGCCGGTAGTTCCTCATTGACGGACCGCTAATCCCTCTTGCAGGATTCCTTCTAGCTACACTGAGGAGAGCCAGAGAGGAAAGAAAGAGGAGGGAGGAACAAAGAAAGAGGAGATAATGACAGAAAGAGGAGGAGAGGGTGGAGGCAGACGTGAGGAGAGATAAAAAGATGGAATGTTTTAGTAACAATTCCTGGTATGTTAGTAAACATATGATTTGTTACTTTCGCTTGTAAGACAAAGTGACTGTGTTTCAAGTGGCCCCATGTTTGTGAGGAGAATTAGTATAATGGTGCCCATGATGAAATGCATATTAGATTTGTAAATGGCTTTTAAAATTTCAATTTAATTTCAGTATGAACAAGACACAGACAATAGTAAACCAAAAACACACCACCTTCAACATCCTTTGACTGTCATGAGTAGCACTGGACATAACAGATACACAATACTCTTGCACTGAGCAGTAATGCAAAATGATCAGCATGATAAAAATGGTGAAACTGACATTAAACAACACAAGATGTACCTCTTAACACAAACTTGCTGCAGCATGTTACTGGTACCACAGATAAACAGTTTCACTCCACCTTGGCACACCTTTAAGTCCACTTCTTTTGTGCACACAAACGTCCTTCAATCTTGGACTACAGAACAACAGAGTTGCTAGAAAAACCTCCCATGTCTGTGCGTCCCAATCAACGCTTGGGGAAAGCTAAAGCCAGTTTCTTTTACAAGACTGTTTTCTTCTCATTCAATACTTCATGTGGTAATATTGTCAAGCAGATTTTGCCTGCTTTGGTTTTCGGTAATCCTTTTTGTAGGGGTGCAATGCATTACAAAACTCTGTGGTTCAAATCATATCACGGCTTTTGAGTCATGGTTTCGATCATAGATTAGACATCAGAGATTTAAGAAATGATTCCTGATCTAGGTGAAGGTATTATGTAACAACTACAAGGTCCAAACACTTCTTTAAAATTGTGAGATAGCCTTGGTGGAGAAATGGACATTCCAAGTGCCCTCCTACTCTAAAAAGTAATAGCGCCAGTAAAAGTCTATTTCACTCTATAAAGCTTAAACTCAGCAATAAAGCCATGGCTGACATGTGCTGGACCATGGATAGGGATCCATACAAATCAACTATCATCTGTCATCAAAAAAAAAAAAAACAAAACAAAAAACTATCATCTGTTCCACCACTATGTCTCTTCTTCTTCAGTGCCCTCTCTACTTTTCTCCTCTCCGATCTCATCTTCGAAGCTTGACGTGTCAGGTCGTCCAAGAGTGTACTGGAGGACTGAACAGAATAATTAAAGAGACACACACTCGGCAAGATTCCAGTATCATTATGTTTAACAGGTCTGTGCATGCCCATGTGCACACCCATATGCACAAACTGTCACATTCAATCCATTAGGTGTGTACCTTTTCTTTGTTGTCACTTCAGTGTGTTACTTTGTGTGTTTTGCTACATATGTGAAAGTTTGTGCTTTGGTTGCTTGGGTTGACCAGTGACTGAAGACAACAACAGCATACAAATATATGGATTTAATTTTCTGAATACGTGTGTGGAAGTTAGATCACATATAAGATGAGATGCAGTGGATGAGTGTGTGTTGGTGTGTGAGTCCAACAGTGTCTGAAGAATCATCCGTTGAGGCTGTCTCCAGAGGCCTTCCGGTAAAATATTAATATCACAGTTCTACTTTTGACAGTGTCTTGAAAAATGGCAAAAGTTAAATAATAATTTCAGACTAACATTTTTTGCAGGAAATTTGTAATTCAGTTGTCCAAAAACAATTGAGGAGTTTAGTTGCTCAGTACACAATGTTCAGTTTCTGTAAATCCAAGCACTTCTATTCAAGGCATTAGAGGAGATTTAATTTCCTACGACTTTGAACGTAGCATGCGCATGTGCACATACAACCTCTCCCTCGCCCCCCTCTAACCTCCCCCCTCTTAACATTTATGAAGAAACGCCCCCCTCCACAAACTTGCGTAGCACTCGTGAAGTTGTCTTTTACGGCTGGGTCCCCCTGGATCTTTATCTGCCATTATGTAAAAAAAGATGAGCAAAACAAGTCGCCAGCTAACTACGAAGCTATACCAAAGCAACACGTACAGAAAACACGTAAGTCCAAGGCGTACGTAATCTACGTAACTAGGCCTGAGCCGGAAGATTTTTGATTGACAGGAAAGGGAGCAAACCAAACGCCTCGGTCCGAGCGCGTTGATTGGCTGATGTTTTTCAGGTCCTGCCATGTCCACAGTTATTTTTTTTAAATTTTTTATTCTTTTAGAGACCATACATACAAGTCCACTAAAGGTCAGTATATTCATTTTATGTGAATCAGACAAATTAAACAAAAAAAAAAACCATCCTCCATAATGCCTTTACCAGATGAATATCTAGAATTATTGTCATAATAACAAAACTCCTTCTGAAAAGCCCTTTTATCAAAATTTAACAATAGAGATGAACATTTGACCTTGCTTTCTTTGCCACAAAAATCTTGCACTATTGAGCTAGACATTAACAATCACCTTTCATATGCAACACATGCAGCTGGGGTTTTTGTGCTGTAATACAGGTTTCCCTTTTGCTTCTCTTTTTTCCTCTACCCTCTTGTGTCGCTTCTTTTCTTTCATTCATCCTTTTCCTGCATGTTACACAAGCCATCCGACCTACTTAGTCTGTTCCATCTCTATCTCATGAGGAGCTCAGGAGTACAGATGAGCAGGAACAGACATTGCCATGACAGGAAAATACTGAGCTAAAAACATAAATATCAGCTAAGTGTCCTGCTCATCTTTTTGTCTATATCACCAAAACCATCTTAATACTTTCAAAGAAAAAAAGACTTGCTCTGTTCTTTCAAATCTTTAAGAAGTATCAACCTTTGCAGAAAGAGTTACACGACTGAATCATGAAAGTACCCAAAGCTCATTATGCTGGATCATACTCTAATAGTACAAATTTAGCAAGCCTTTTTAAGGGTTTTAGCAATGACCACACAGAAATATGACCCTTTCTCACGACATGAATACTGGAAACTCTGGAAACTGCAATGCTTCAAACAGTACAGATACAAGGACAATAATGAAAGGCAATCACAGAAACAGATAAAAGTCCACAGTTAGAACAGATGGACTGACTAAGCCATGATAATAAAATGGCCTTCGTAAACGTTTTGGTCAACATAATACCCAAATCCTTGTCATTAACCTTCTAAGTACACTAAATGTTTTACCAGGTTGTGTGGGACAGTGATGACACAGACTTTTTATATCACACGTTTTAGTTAAGAAAAATTATTCTTTGCCAAATGTTCTTCAGTGGCAGATCATACAGTGGCTATTACACTTACCAACAGCTATTTTTATAGGGATACATGTTGGATCAAATCAATACAATTCAGATGTATATTTTTCCAACTCTGAAATGAATCTTTCCTGCATACCCATTCAGGGACTCAGTTCTATTTTCTACGAATTATAATAGCAAAATATCCTTTTTGTTTTTGTCAGTACAATCAGTGTTACTTCTTATTTATCAGGAAATATGTTGAGAAGGTATTCAACATCAATGCTTCTGTTGGTGGCTGATGAGCTCAGTTGTATTTTCAGGTTTTCCCTTCACTTAAGCTTATTAAATGAGTGTTCCAGAAGTCTTATGCGTTGCTTATAATGATTGCTAAATTAAAGAAATTGTTAAACCTATTTCTTTCCAAAATCAACTCAGCTGGCACTGCTTGTCTATAAGCCTCTTTAAAAGCCAGAGAAAATCCCACGATTGTATTGGGTCAGAGCCCTGACCATTGAAACCAAAGACGCACCACAAGTCAGACAGCTTTGTTCCCTGCAAACTAAGACAATATGAAAACCTTAACTGTTGCATATTTTTGAATATTGTATAATGATTATTAGTCCCAGCAGGTTGGGGGCCTCACTAGCCCAACACCTGTGCCTGAGAGCGACAGAGCCTCCCATGCCAGGCTCCACATACTTGAGTATTATCAGACAGAGAGACAGACAGACAGATCAGGAAAATGAGACTCTGAGATTAGAGAACTCACTGTTCCTAAACTACTGCCTTGTCTGTCAGGAAAACTGACCCTGAAAGGGCTCTGCAGTGACAGCTTGGTCAGTGAGGAAACAGTCTGGGATTGCTCTGTCTGTGTTTCTTTCCGTTTGTCTGTGTGTCTTAATCCCTTCACAACCTTCTGCTCGACAATGAGGGACATTGTTAAAAGGAAAACTGAGAAAGTTAAGGTAGAGTGCACTAGAAGAGGGAAAAAGAAAACGTGAATAAGAACATGAGGAACAGGAGGGAAAGAGGCCAGCCAAGAATATAAGAACGACACACAGAGAAGTCTACAAGAAGAGACGCAACTCAAGAACAAGATGGTAAACAGCCATGTTCACATTACTTTCAATGAGAAGGCACTTTGTTGGCCAATCAAGGACATAAAACCACATCATTCTGAAAGGCAGATGCATATTTCTATTGTGTACCTCACAATAACTTGGAGAGAAGATGAATGCATTGTCTATGTGAACTTTACAAAGCTGTAAATCCTCCTAATGGTGCTATAAACTGCTGTGCAGAGTTTTGGCATCTAACCTTCAAACATATGGCTCAACTAATCAATCTGGCATTTAAGGATTGTATTTCATTGTCTCACCAGTGCTTTAAAAGAATATGCCGCCTCTAACACAGCACCTTGCCCGCTTTTAAATGAAGAGCTGTTGTTGATGTGAACAGACCAAGATTTTAGCCACAGTTCTACTCATGTTAAAAGTGTGCAACTTCTGATTTTCTACTTTTCAAAGGTGTTAAAGACAACCACAGTGCAGTCCAGAGTTAAGCTAAAGGAACTGTTTTATCATAAGACAGACAACTACAGCAAGTGTAAAGAATATTTACAGATGTGACTATGAGAAAAATATGTCTTTCAGCTTTAGGAGACACAGCAGGCAAAAACAAACTTGACACCTACCACACCCAGCTTGAATCACAGAATGTTTTCAATACTGCCTTTACTACAGTAGTGCAAGCAGTAAATTTAAATGAATATATTCTACATTTGTGTAACTATTAATACGTATATGCAGTTATATGATTTTGCACCCAGGTCTCTTTTGCAAATTATATTTTGATCGAACCCAGACTTCCTGATTAAAAAAAACAAAAATCAATCTCAAATTGTTTGTTTCTAAAAGCAGTACCTTCCCCTCTGGAAACGCACATCCAGAAATCAAACCTGAACAGTGGTCTGTCAGGTTGCAGCCTTTTGGAGAAAGGTCACAAGTTCAATACTGCAAAGCATAAAATATTTATGGAAGAAAAGATTACCAAAAACTCTACCCTCTGTAATGCAACGTAAACAGAAGAATCCCTGAATTAAATATCAGGAAACAACTACTGGACACGTAAGCAAAAAACATGGTAACAAAAACCCTGCTGGAACTAATCTGTGGTCTGCCAAATAGCCTCAGTTCCTTCAAAACAAAGCGCACGACCAAAAAGAAGATAAAATATTCACAAGACATTATAAATAAATCAGTAAGTTTCCTCCAACTTGCATCATATTATAAATCCCCCCCCCCAAAAATAAAGCAGATCAAAGCAGTTAAACTCTGTACAGTCTATCACCACTAGCCAAACGATCACGGTCAACCAAAATCAGTGAAGTACAAAGTGACAGAGAGAAAGGTTGGACAGCAGGAATCCTCTTCAGATGTTAAATTCAACCAGATTTCTCTGTCAAAGTCGATACAGCCCAGGGAGAGATGGCTAAAAATATATATCAAAGTGTATTAAAATGATATAGGCTGCACAACTAAAACCAAAAAAAGAAAACAGAAAAGAACTTTGCTCAGAAAAAGCTCTCCAAAGAAAGTGGTCTACTGCATCTCTTCTACTAAAATTCTTAAAGGTAAAACAAACGTTAAACATGTCTGAGCACAAACAGGAGCTGATTCAACTCTACTGTCTGGTCTGAAACTCCACAAAACTATCAAGACAGCAATGAATGCCTGGTATTTTTTGCATGTGTCTGCTGTCTTGGGTGTGTTGTGTGTCTCAGGTCATTCTTTGCGTATACGTTCCTTGACCTTCACACAACACATAGCTTCCCTGTACTCTGCAGTGTGACCATGACCTTTCACACCCAAACAAGAACATACCCAAAGAACGCATTAAGGTCAAATAACAAAGCAAGCAGAGATACAAATCTCTTCCATCAATCACTGAACATGTGACAAAGACTCTCATCTCCTCTGTCACAAATGGAATGAAAACAGCGTCACTTTGAGTCCCTTTTAAAAATGGCCTTATACAATCATTTTATAAATGGTTTTGTTTTCTTTGTTCGTTCACCGGGTTAAACAACAAACACCTGTTCACATGAATGTAAGATTTGTTTTTCCAAAAATGAAAATGGTAGTCCTTTGAAGACTAGACAATTGCAGGTTCATAACCGCATATATTCAGTTTGAATAGAGAGAGTACTGGAATGGAGAGGGTTGCATTATGGCTTGTTTGTCGTCTTAATGTTGACAGGCTATCAAAGGACATTCAGACTCAGTTGTCCTTAAAATTGTTCTGTTAGCATAGTTAAACCTACAGAAGGTTCTGAATACGTGTGTAATGTGCTTTGCTGCCATGGTGGAAATAAATTGACAATGAGTGAAAATGAGTTCTAAGCATCTGCCGACATTTTACCTGCAGAACTGGACCATGGACTAAACTACACTGTTCAAAAAAATTAAAGGAACACTTTTTAATCTAAGTATTGCATCAAATCAGTGAAACATGTGGGATACTGATCTGGTCAAGTAAGTAACTGAGGGGCTTTTTAGTCAGCTTCAGCTGCTTTGGTGTTCATAAAATTAACAACAAATGCACTAGAGGGGAAGCAATGAGACGACCCCCAAAACGGGAATGAGTGAAGGCCACTGACATTTTTTCCTTCCTAATTTTTTCTGATTGTTTTTCACTAGTTTTGCATTTGGCTAGGGTAAGTGTCACTTCTAGTAGCATGAGGCGATACCTGGACCCTACAGAGGTTCCACAGGCAGTCCAACTCCTCCAGGATGGCACATCAATGCGTGTCATTGCCAGAAGGTTTGCTGTGTCTCCCAGCACATTCTCAAGCGCATGAAGGAGATTCCACGAGACAGGCAGTTAGTCTGGGAGAGCTTGACAGGGCTGTCGAAGGTCCTCAACCGATCAGCAGGACAGGTATCTGCTCCTTTGTGCAAGGAGGAACAGGATGAGCACTGCAATAGCTCTACAAAATGACCTCCAGCAGACCACTGGTGTGAACGTCTCTGATCAAACAATCAGAAAGAGATGTAATGAGAGTGGTCTGAGGGCCCAGCGTCCTCTAGTGCCTGCTGTGCTCGCTGACTGGCACCGTGGAGCTCGGCTGGCATTTGCCATAGAACACAGGAATTTGCAAGTCCACCACTGGAGCCCTGTGCTTTTCAAAGATGAGAGCAGGTTCACCCTGAGCACATGTGACAGGCATGAAAGGGTCTGGAGAAGCCGTGGAGAACGTTATGCTGCCTGTAACATTGTTCAGCATGACCAGTTTGGTGGTGGGTCAGTGATGGTGTGGGGAGGCATATCCATGGAGGGACGCACAGACCTCTACAGGCTGGACAACGGCATTCTGACTGCCATTAGGTATCAGGATGAAATCCTTTGACCCATTGTCAGACCCTACATTGGTGCAGTGGTCCTGGATTACTTCTGGTGCACGACAATGCCCAGTCTTATGTAGTAAGAGAACTCATGCAGTTCCTGGAGGATGAAGGAACTGATACCATTAGCTGGCCCCCATGCTCACCTGACGTGAATCCAATAGAACAACTTTGGAACATTATGTTTTGTTCCATCCGACACCATCAGGTTGCTCCTCAGACTGTCCAGGAGCTCAGCGATGCCCTGGTCCAGTTCTGGGAAGAGATACCCCAGGACACCATCCATCGTCTCATTCGGAGCTTGTCCCGGCATTGTCAGTCATGCATACAAGCACATGAAGGCCATGCAAACTACTGAATACCATTTTGAGTTGCTGCCAAGGAATTTCAGCTAGATGGACTAGCCTGCCACATCAGTTTTTCACTTTGATTTTGGGGTGTCTTGAATTTAGCCCTCCTGGGGGGTTGATAATTTTCATTCCCATCAAACAATGTGGCACTTTTTAATCCTAACACATTATCCAGTCCATATCAATGCTAATATCCAGTTTGCTTTTTCCCCGTATTGAAATATGATGTATTTTCAAATAGTGGTGGGGGAGAAAATCGATTCTTAGATGCATCTCGATTCAGGCATGGACGATTCTGAATCGATTCACAAACGTCCAAATTCCGATTATTTAAATGTTAAATAACGTGACATAGGCGGAACTCAGTAGTGCTGCGCGTTGTCACCCGGCGTACACTTTACGGGAGCACATAACAAAGATGGCTGAACGCGAGATCCACCCTGCGCCTTCCGGATTAAAAGCGAATGTATGGAAGAATTTTGGCTTCTACAAAGTTGAGGGTGGACTTGAACTGGACATATGTAAACTGTGTCACATCAAGATAAAATACTTTGGTAACACCACTAACATGAGGAGCCACATCAGTCGTTTTCACCCGAACGAGGAGGGAAGATGCCCGGCTGTTGTTGAGGCTACCTCTGCCTCCACCAAACAGAGAACAATCGAACAAGTAATTACAAAGCTTCCCCCCTCATCGGAAAAGGCGAAACGAATCACAAAGTCCATCGCAACGTTTATTGCCAAGGATTTACGTCCGTATTCAGTAGTGGAGAACCAGGGCTTCCGAGCACTACTGCACACGTTGGAGCCGAGATACAACATTCCATCCCGACGGTACTTCACTGACACGGCCATCCCGACACTCTACAAAGAGACATTTTCACATTTCA
This sequence comes from Acanthochromis polyacanthus, assembly GCF_021347895.1. NCBI lineage: Eukaryota > Metazoa > Chordata > Actinopteri > Pomacentridae > Acanthochromis > Acanthochromis polyacanthus. The sequence goes on along the minus strand of NC_067122.1, from coordinate 10,675,808 downwards.
CAAATTGTGATTCAAGATATGTTAAAAGCCAAGGATGCTGCTACCTTTTGTTCTTTACAATGAAGTTGTAACTTTTCAGTTTACACATTTCCATTAGTTTAATAAAAGACAATGGAAATTAATTCATTTAATTGTTTCTCATTATTACTATTTTAAAAACACAAAGTGGTGACTGGTCACACACTGAGACAAAAAGAAATGTGTAATAGCTGGGAGGGAAAAAAGATAATCGTTTCAGAATCGAATCGTAGCACCTGAATCGTAATCGTAATCGAATCGTGATGGGCCTGAAGATTCCCACCCCTATTTTCAAAGTGTTCCTTTAATTTTTTTGAGCAGTGTACATCTACCCAGCAGCCAAGAATTAAGGCTACCACAGATGTTGTGGTTCTCAAAAACGCGGTTTGAAAAATGTGAACTGCCAGAGAAGATCATTTTGACAGCTTACAAGAGCCTGACAGAGAACAGTGAGTAATGGGATAACTGACAGGCTACATAAATGTAGGATTTCTATCTGCTTTAATGGGAGTATTTCAAGTTTCACTTTCAGGAGAAAAGGGTTTCAGGGATTACACCTTTTTCTCCTTGAATTAACAGGATCCCTTATCTTCAGGGCTGTCTTATATTCAGCCCAATACAGTACATGTCATTGAAATATGAAACATTTCAAATGCTATTCTGTGCACAGAACACCATAATTTGCACAAACTGGTGATTTTCCTCGAGTGCTGCTCATTCACTTTTACACTGCATCACCTGATGGAAACAATGTGAATTTTCTATAAACATTGGGCCAGTAGCCAATGCAGGATGCCTCACTGCTTTGCACGAGCTTGCGTAACAGGAAGTCTATCAATGATCTTCTTAAAACTATGAAGCCAGTGTTTTGTGTTGGCTCAAGTGTTGCTAGCAGTGCACCCACACTATACACAGCTGTATCAATCCACTGCATACAAAACAGTAATGGATGGGGGGTGGGTGTTCAAATAATACAACCTTTACAAATGAAAGCTTATAGTCCACGACACAAAGAGAGGAAATGTAACGCCTATTAAAAGCAGCAAACACAGATGCACATGCACTCATATCTAATAAGCCTAAAGGTTAGGTGTTGACTTAAAACCTGCTGGTGCACATTTTTAAGTGTCTACCACTGAGACTAAGTTCTCTTGACTTGAAGCAGTAAGCAGAGATGAGGACTAATGGCCACCCTGACATTAAGGTCAACAGTCGATAAGAAAAAAAGTCTAGTCGATAAGCACAAAAAACAGGAAGATGAGTAGTAATCTTTTAGGGCAGTGGCTAGCAAAAACACTAACAATTTCCTTGCTTTCTGTCAACAGCATAACAACATAAACTCCTATTACCTGAACATTATTATGTTAGTGCATCAAATTCTGTATATCATATTTTAAATTTTAATATATTTCCATAACTGTGACTTTAACTGGTTTGTTTCACATTAGATTTCACGAAGCATATGCTTGAATAAGAGCAAACAATCTACAAAAATACTAACATCTACCTTATCATATGTAATGAATCTGTTTGTTTGTCTTTAGTATTCTTTCTGCTGTGAACTCTGTAACATGACCTCTTAAGAGCCCTGACATTTGCTGATAGTCACATGCCTTTATTATTCAACCAACCCACTTTTAGCACGGGGGACAAAAAGCAAGTATGATAACAGCCGACAGAAAAGGGCATTATGGTGTAGGAATGCATATCCCGTAACTCAGAATCTGTAAGGGTAAATGAGCAATTTGATCCCTTATATTAATATTTGAGAGATTATATTTCCTTAAATACAGAATTCAAGGGAAAAATAAAAGAATATTTGATTGACATAGTGAAATATATTTTGTCACTAAACCGCAGTCACTACAGCTACATCTATTTTAATCTTTAATATTTCAGGGAAATACTTTAGCAATTTTTAGGCATAATTTGGGTTATCTAAGTCATGTATTATATAAGATGAATTTAGAGGTCAGAAGTTAGTATAAGGAATTCAATTGTTTTTAATTCGAGGTGAAAATTCCTATTTTCTGTGCAGAAATTAACCAAAGTTTTACTTTTGCTTACCAGTTTAAAAATCACTTTTTTCTTTCTTTTCTTACAGGCAGATAGCAGCAGGTCATGTTGGGCTGGGAGGTGATGATGCACACAGACAGTGGAATAAAGGAGGTGAAGCAGAGTTACACAGAATAAAAGAGCATCACAAAGAGAACGGCACAAGATGATTAGACGAGAAAAAACAGCAGGGAGAAAGAAAGCGACAGGAGACAAGAGTACGTGAGGTAAAGAGACGAGGATCAGGAGAAAAAACAGAGAGTGCTGGTGTTTGCCCTTGAATCAGTAGCAGCAGCTCAGTGCCCTAGCCTAGTTTAGCTGCTCCTCCTAGACTAGCCCTGTCAGTGATAAATTAATAAGCACATGTCTTTGGGGGACATCTGCTTTTTCAGGCCTTGTTATCTCCCACCGTCACCAAGTATGTACAATATTTATCTATTTTGAGGATCTATGGAACTTGGAACAAAATAATCATTTCGTCTGAACATTTATTTTAACATTCTGAGTAAATTGACAACAAAAGGAAGAAATCTGAAAGCTTCAGTTGACTGTCAAACGTTTGTCAAATTGATTTTGCTCCAGCTTTCTTGTAAGCCTGAGAATCTGATGGATACGCCTGCTCAAGGGGCTGAACAGAGCTAAAGCTTGTTCCATGTGTTCAAACAAATCCAGCGTACAGCATTTGTCTTGGAGATGTAATTAGCTAATTGTATTAGCTGATCATCAGCAATTTTTTATGCAAAAATGATTGCCAGTCTCTGGTTCAAGCTTGCCATAGGCAAAAATATTCTGCTTTTCTGTGATAGCAAAGTGAATATGTTTGGACTGTCGGTAGGACAAGAAGAAGCAATCTGAAGTAGGCAATTTACAGTTTTGAAAATTCTAACAGGAATTTCTATGATGTTTTATAGATAAGATCAACTAATCAAGAAAACAATCAGCCATAAATAATAAAAAAAATAGTCATTTTTGTAGCCTAAAATTATTCCATGTCAGCCTCTTGAACATTTAAGCACATTATTCAGCAACCTCATGCTTCTTATGCCTTACATTGTACGGTTCCCTCCAGTACATCCAACACCTTCTGCAACTACCAAGTGATCACCATTGTGGACTTCCACTGAAGGGGTTAAATGCCCGGGCTAATACACACGTGGACAAAATTGTTGGTACCCCTCAGTTAAAGAAGGAAAAACCCACAATTCTCACTGAAATCACTTGAAACTCACAAAAGTAACAATAAATAAAAATTTATTGAAAATTACATAATCAAAAACAGCCATTACTTTTGAATTGTTGATTAACATAATTATTTAAAAAAACAAACTAATGAAACAGGCCTGGACAAAAATGATGGTACCTCTATAAAAGATTGAAAACTATTTGACCAGAGTGACATGATTAACTCAGGTGTGTCATTTAATTGACATCACAGGTGTTTCCAAACTCATAATCAGTCAGTCTGCCTATTTAAAGGGAGACAAGTAGTCACCCTGCTGTTTGGTGAAAAGGTGTGTACCACACTGAACATGGACAACAGAAAGCGAAGGAGAGAATTGTCCCAGGACATCCGAAAAAAAATTATAGACAAACATCTTAAAGGTAAAGGCTATAAGACCATCTCTAAACAGCTTGAAGTTCCTGTGACAACAGTGGCTCATATTATTCAGAAGTTCAAGACCCACGGGACAGTAGCCAACCTCCCTGGACGTGGCCGCAAGAGGAAAATTGATGACAAATTGAAGAGACGGATCGTTGGAATTGTATCCAAAGAGCCCAGAGCAACCTCCAAAGAAATTAAAGGTGAACTCCAAGGCCAAGGTACATCAGTGTCAGATCGCACCATTCGTCGTTGTTTGAGCCAAAGTGGACTTCATGGGAGACGACCAAGGAGGACACCACTGCTGAAAAAAACTCATAAAAAAGCGAGACTGGAATTTGCAAAAATGCATGTTGACAAGCCACAAAGCTTCTGGGAGAATGTCCTTTGGACAGATGGGACCAAACTGGAGCTTTTTGGTAAGGCACATCAACTCTATGTTCATAGACTCAAAAACCAAGCATACGAAGAAAAGAACACTGTCCCTACGGTGAAACATGGAGGAGGCTCAGTAATGTTTTGGGGCTGCTTTGCTGCATCTGGCACAGGGTGTCTTGAAAGTGTGCAAGGTACGATGAAATCTGAAGACTATCAAGGCATTCTGGAGAGAAATGTGCTGCCTAGTGTCAGAAAGCTTGGTCTCAGTCGCAGGTCATGGGTCTTCCAACAGGACAACGATCCAAAACACACAGCCAAAAACACCCAAGAATGGCTGAGAGAAAAGCGTTGGACTATTCTAAAGTGGCCTTCTATGAGCACAGATCTGAATCCCATTGAACATATGTGGAAGGAGCTGAAACATGCCATTTGGAGAAGACACCCATCAAACCTGAGACAACTGGAGCTGTTTGCTCATGAGGAGTGGGCCAAAATACCTGTTGACAGCTGCAGAACGCTCATTGACAAATACAGAAATCGTTTAATTGCAGTGATTGCCTCAAAAGGTTGTGCAACAAAATATTAAGTTATGGGTACCATCATTTTTGTCCAGCCCTATTTCATTAGTTTGTTTTTTGAAATAATTATGTTAATCAACAATTCAAAAGTGATGGCTGATTTTGATTATTTAATTTTCAATAAATTTTTATTTATTGTTACTTTTGTGAGTTTCAAGTGATTTCAGTGAGAATTGTGGGTTTTTCCTTCTTTAACTGAGGGGTACCAACAATTTTGTCCACGTGTGTAACATTTACTGGAGGAAGGAGGTTTCCTGAACTGGTAATATTTCTCTCTTAGGCCTAGTTATCACAGCTTGTTCCATTAATCCATTAATGCATTAGCTAGACCCACAAGGTTGTGGGGGACTTGAGCCTGTCCCCACTGATAATCGCCAGTCTACAAGTACAATCACCAGTTAATCTACACTACATGTCTTTGGACTGTGGGAGGAAACCAGAGCACCCAGAGAAAACCCACGCAGACAAATGGAGAATATGCAGCCTCCACGCAGAAAGGCCCGGCGCCACTGCACCACTCTGCCGCCCCCTTTTAAGTCATATGCCACCAAAATTCACAGAAGAGCTGATGTCCCATATCAGGGAAACATTAAAAAACATCCATTCTTTGTTTCCCTGAAGGGCTGTGGCATTGAAAAAAAAAAAAGCTCGAACGCCTACAGTGGAAACACAAGTGCAGCTCTGTGTTGGCAACTGTGGGAGTGGAAGGAAAGCAGTATTTTGTTCAGAACATTTGCATAAAGTTTGCTTGGTTGCTATGCCATCTGGGTGAACAGTCACACCGGTTCTTTTTCTTTGGAGTTTTTTTTTTTTTTTTTTTTTTGCCTCTTCCAAAAAAGTCACCTTAGAATTTTTTAAAAACTACTAAAAAGTTTTGATAATAAAAATCTATCATCCATCACAGAAACCCCTATTAAAACTCTGGCTATACACCTTATTTGCATGTGGACTCCCCAGTTTGCCAGAGCTCTATTTTTAACAGCGGCTGGTCTGTAAGTAATGAGATTGTATCAATCCCACTTCATCAGCAATGTTGTTCTAAGACAAAATGGAATTTTAAGCATGTTTTACCGACATTTTGTGCAACTTAAGAGGCCCACTCAAATAATTATGGAATTACAGAAATGTTTGCTTACTGGAGTTAGACTGTAACTGTTAAATGATTTCATTGGCCCTTCAGAAGTGACATTTAACTTGAAAACGGTGGCCTTGGAGCTTACACTGATCCTTTCTTAGTGGCTAAAGTAATAACCTGAGGTTTATTAGTCTAATGGCTGATTCTTCAGCAGTAAAGTAGTGTGTGGTTTGCATGTCTCAGAAAAACTAAGCTAAAAATGTTGAGGTATTCAATACCTTAAATAGGGGTTTCATTCAGTAGTTTCAATATACAATAGAAACAGAGTTGTGGTTGTTATATTTAACTCTCAGGCTTCTCGGTATCATTTAGAACCTCTATGTCATGCATTATTAAAACTATTATTAATATGATTATCTATTGCAGTAAAACACATTGGCTGCAAAACTAAAAGAGCAATGAACAACCAGGCAAGATTTCTGCAGGAAATTAAAGACCTGACAAATCTAGGTACCTCATCAAAGAGATGCAAACATCATCAATCATGCACCGTCAAATGGAAGACGAGAAGAAGACTGCTGGCAAGGCAGCATGGGCGTACAATATAGGTCAACTTATAAAAAATGGATTTCAGGTGTTTTATGAGGGAGGAAATGTTTTTAGCATGTTTTTATACTTCAAGAATAAATGTAAACATTGCTTTTTTATTTATAGATATAAATACAATTCATAAAATTGCAATGGCAGCAGCTTTTGACATCATGAAGCTGAAGAAACCGTGGTCGTAAAAACTCGCTGTGTTATACATACATTGACCTGTAATTCAAGGTGCCATCATTGAATCATGGATTAAGTGTAAGCTCAACCTTAGCAGAGTCTGCCGGAGTTCCTGGGCCCTGCCTCCTCTGAGACAATGACGTCCAGCTCTATTGATTTAGTATTGATCTGTATCACCTCTTTTTCTCACTGTCTCACATCGATGGAAATTTCCAAACCACAGCACTCTAAAACACCAGCCGGTGTACTGTTTGTGCTGCATCCCTCCCCGTCCGTTGTATTTATATTCTGTGCATGCCTGACAGGTCTATGAAAGCAGTGACAGCAAGGAGAGGAAGTGAGACTTCTGCGAATCAAAGCGGAAATCCCAAGCCTGCTGTTAAATACCATGGAATACACAGTCTTAGCTCTATTATACGGGGATTGAATAACACTCAATTAACACAGAACTAAAAGCTTACACAGGATAGTACAAGTCTCGTCACTCCCATCTGTGTGTGTGTGTCTGTGTGTAAACAATAGATCAAAACACCAGCTGTGAGAGGAAGCTGACAAATGAGCAGACAGAAGAGCACGCAAACGGTGACCAAGCAAATTGCAATTGCAGAAGTGACAAATTATTGAAGCGTTTTGTCGCTTTCGTTAACCCAAAATTTCCCCTTCACGTTTTATGCAAAGTATTTTTTTAGGTGTACAAAAATAATGTGATGGCCCAGTCAATGAGTTTGGGCAGTTTTGTGAGCTCTCAAAACAGCAGTTAGATGAGCTCAGATTCATTAGGATTCGCTGCTCAGTTGCCCCTCTGTGGCCTTGAGCCAATGCTGATTTTCTATATGCACCTTTAACTGGAAAACACACAGCAGAACTAAATAATAGTAATAAAACAATATACATCTCATTTATATAAGGCTTAGGGGTGTTAATAACTTGTTAATAAAGTCTATAAATGTCCGTTTACCTCAAGTCCTATAATCTAAAAAAAAATACCAGAAAATGTCATACATAATGTACCACATTATTATATAAATGATTTATTTATCCAAATGCTTCTGCTTGTGGTGAGAGGAACAATATGCCTAATTTACCTGAAGTACTCATTTCATGTTTTTTTTTCCTATGCAAATTTGAAACCAATACATGAATACTGATACCCACAACTGAACACACACATGTGGGGGCTTGAAGTATGATATAAATGAAAGACAAGAGGTGGATAACAATACTGTATTATTACTTGTGGACTTCAAGGAAAATCGTAAACTTTTGTTTCACACATATTCATAGTCTGATCTCCTGTAACGTATAATAGAAGATGGTGCTTTAAGAGTCTGTGTGCAGGACAGGACATGCAGACACAACTGTGACCTGGCAAACCTGTTCGTAGCAGGCAGCAGACCATATGCCCAAAGAAGATCACCTCCAATATCAGACTGTCAGGTTGTCCATCCCAAGCCATACTACAGAACGTACCATTCAGGCACATCCTTGTAAGCTGCAGAACATTAACCCCGAATGTGGCAGGATGGAGAAAAAAAAAGCCAAGTGCTCTGCTATCCTTTTAAAACTAGTTTCTACCAAAAAGCTTATGATAACCACTTGAGCATAGTTCCCACAAAGGCATTCATCCAGGTAAACAATGACTTGACCCAAATTGCTCCACAGCAGTGTTGGCTGGTTTTGATCCTCGGGTTTTCTGCCAGAAAGCGGGCTTTATTACTTTAATCTCCAATTCAAGCCAAGCAGCACTACTGCCAAGTTCAAGCAAGGTAAGCTCTTTGCTGAGGTGAAGGTCAAATCAATGTATTAGCTTATGCATTGGCAAAGCATCAGTCTACCTAACATCATGTGAGCCTGAAGCAGCAGGTATTAAACCTGACCGAGATATTTGACTGACTGATCTACAAAATTCATAAAACACAAGCTAAAGAGATGATTTTTATTTATCTAGAAAACCTAGAAATGCTGAAAGTTCACTTGGCCAAACTCCTTTGTGGAAGTAGTTCCAGGCCAATTAATTTGTTAATTGATAGTAAATTAGTGTCAGTTTTGATAATTATTTTTAAAATGTCAAATTACTTGTGTACAAACAAAGAAACATAAATAGGAACAGTTTACACTTTTTCAAAATGTTGTCACTTATGCATTACTCTAAGTAAACCTTTTGCACACTTAAAAAAACTGATCCTTTAACTAATAAAAAGAACTATTAGTTAGCCAGTTAAAAATAAAGTGAAACTTATCATAATTTGCAATGTTGCAGGAAAGAAAATGTATTATTTCAGGCAAACAGTTACACAGGAACAGAGAAGTGGTAAAAAGCACACAGACCATAGCAAAAAAAGGAAATAAATACATAGCAACCAATGTGCAAAGAGATGTTTAGTACTTGGGACTTTCCAATCACATGTAAACAGAAACCCGCAGATTTAATGACATATAAAGGTCCGCCAACCAGTGTGGAAAGTGGTGGCAAGGGTTAAAGATAGGCTACAGCAGTTCATCTTTCTGTTTCTCTATTCCACGGACTGCAAAAAGAAGTCTACAGGTCTGAAAGTGAACTCAAAACAGATCTGTCCTACATCAGCATTGTATTTCGTGGCTAACAGTATGGAGAAACTTGTTGCAAAAATAAGCCAGTTCATATAAAAATCTACAAAAAAAAGACACAAAAGCTTACTCATTTAATACCTAAGCAAACATTTTCCTAATGAGTTTGTGGTCTCAATGGCTTATTTTAAGTATTCTACAATACAGCATGATGTTCATTTTGTAAATTATGGTTACGTTTACAGTAAATCGGACAATAAATCAGGTATACTTTATTGTCTGCTACCACAGCAACTTGTCAGTCAGACCTGTAGCAGTGCATAATCATGGCACATTTGAACAGCCCTGAGTGTAGTCAGTGGTTACATACTGTAACTCTGACCCCTGTACAGACTGTTTTGAGCTCACAAGAGTTTCGGTTTATCAGGTTAGTTGTAGTATCCAGAAAGAAAAACGTATCGTTCAGCACTTGACTGTACACTAAGAAGTCAGTTGATCATGTTTTCTGGTACACACATTTATTTTGAAGGCTGTTTGTAACAAGCCAAAGTGATTATTCCAATTAACACCACAGTCAATTACAGAGGCATCTTGCAAACCTAACTAACTAACTAGCATTGGCTGATGACATAATGGTTACTTTGCCAACAGTATGCATAGTCAGGGTTTTAACGGCACAGAGGAATTTTTTAACGCCCTACAAGACGGTTTTAAAAGCAAGTGCCACGGTCAAATAAGGTAACACAGAGTCATTGTCTTTCCTGTACTGTATGCCAACCACAAAAGGCTCATTCTGACTCAACAAAAAACCCGAACAGTGTCCTCAGATTCCCCCGTCAGAGCCACTCCTCCTCTCTTCTCCAGCCTATTCACATCTCTTCACTTCCGACTCCAAAAAACCAAGATGGCGACACAGTCCACAAACAAATGGGTGACGTCATGGCGACTATGTCCTCTGCCTCTGTGCAGTCTATGTTCCAGTCATGTGACTTCAATCGCTGTGCAATCTCTCCAGTGTTCCGACACATTCAGCAGATGCTGTACAAGCTGAGCAGTGCCTTTAAACCTAATGAGAACTGTTCTCACTCCCAGATTACTTCAGCCCAACCAGCTGCTCAGCACAGGATTTCTCCATCTGCCTGCTTGTCTTCTCAAGCAGTGGCTCTTTGCGTCTCAAATGAAATTTGCAGTAAAACTAATAACCTGTCTCACCGAATGCCTGACCAATAACTGGTGACTCACATCTTACATCAAAAAATGCACTGACGTCAAACTCACCAACAAGGATCTTATTCATCTACTAATACACGACGCAGACAAAGAATGGAAACAGAACAGCAATTAATGCAACGACCTCCGTGATTTGTCCCTCTCAGTTCTTGCTGTTGTTTGATCAGGAGTCCCACTTGTCAAAGGCACTCAGGTCTTTATATCAGTCTCTTTCTCCTGCATCCAACAGACTGACTATGAGAACCAACCATTTATGTTACAGCTACTACACTGTAGAGCTTGACATGTGCTGCTGTTTCAAGATAATCAACATTATTCGCTTCATCTTTGTGTGGACATATTTAAGCTCATTGGTGCTTACTGAAGTCTATATAATAGAAATTCAGTTGAGTTGATAAAATAGCCAGATACCAATGTCTGTTTTGGGTTAATCTAGAAGATTAAATACCTTAATTCTGAATCCTGTGCATTCAGTATGAAAAAAAATAAATGTAAACGTCAAAACGTAAAATTAACCATTACTGTCATAACCAAGCTATCCTTATTTTCATTATCATTGAATCTGCATTTTATTTTTTCTCAAAACTCAAACTGGTATCTTGAACCTGTTTGTTTTGTGTGGCCAACAGTCAAAACAGGCAAAACGTTCAACTGGCGAACCTAATGAATGAAATGGTTTATAAATAAAATATATTTCTAGACAGAAAGTTTTGCATGCACATTTGTAGTACAAATTAAACCAAGGAAGAATTGACATCTATTTCTTTGGTGTATCTGAGTATAGTTAGGTTCCTGGATCTGAAAGTAAACTGATATTGTAGGCTTTTGCTGATATTTGTATCGGTAAGGATAACATGAATATAAAAAAAAAATTTTCTCGCTTTTATTATTTCAGCTGCCTTACGGACATTCTCCATTTACACAATCTTTGTGCCGTACTATGTGAAACTACCTTGAGCAAGTTTTAATGTGGTATATAGTGCTCTGAATTACGACAGCCACTTACTGGATATTGGGATATGTCCATCAATTACTGTATTTTCCATCCTTAATATTTCTTAGTTAGGAATGTCTGCTTATTCTTTTATTCAATCAGTCTTACTCTAAAAGACATACTTACATATCAAATTATAACAACAAATAATCTTTTAACCAATTAAATAGAGGTTATGAAACATATTTTCCATATAGGTATTAACATGGGCAGACTGGGATTAAATCTGGATCATTTCTGACAGTGTGTGTCCAGCTTTAGAGAGATTTGGAGCACATTTGGTTTAACTTGGCATTCATCCACATAGTCTAAAACAACCACTCAGTGACCTGGCAAATAGCAGTCCCACACTGCAGGCAGCTGTGTGATTATGACACTGCTGTGACTGCTATGTGTGCACGTGTTTTCCTTCCATATAAAAACCACGGGTCATTTTACATACTCATCATATCTCACACCGCAGGAGGCTGGAGAGTTTTGACACTGCTGGTATGTGCATACATAAGATTCTTCATAAAAGGCTACAGGTTCAGCTCAGGTAAATTTAATGCGACTGGATGTTGATCATTAAATTGCCTCGAGTGTCTATATGACCTTGTATTTTATACATACTGTCAATCAGTTACAGCGAGTTGTTGACAGTCACATACTTTGTAACTAAGATAGCCATAGACACATACACGTATTCCTGAATTTATTACGTAAACCCTGGTAGTAATTATCTGAGTGTCAATGCAAGTTATTCACTGTTCCCACTTCTCGAATATGAGGATTTGTTTTGTTTTTGACACTAAATTAAAAATCTTTGGTGTTTAATGTGCCACTGTGGGCTCTACAAATGAAACTCTAATGTTCATCCATTAATATAATATGGACAAAAATAATTATTTTTAAAATTGTTGGAAGAATAACGAGTAACGAAAATATCTGCTAGCTGTAGCTCGATAACTAGCTAAAATGAATCAAATCTAACACAAAAGTCTTGTATCACATTGGATATAAAGAAAACTTCAACTCTGGGTTAACAACTGGTTTTCTGAAGGAGTTAGTTCTGTTTTCAAAACTGTTACCTTTTTGAACAAAGAAATAACTTCTTTAGAATACCAGTTGTTAACCTTGAGTTAGAATACATAATTTTGCACTGTGATATGTGTCAGGCAGCTGAATTAAAGACTTTCAGTAAACATTCTTGAAAACACAAACACCAAATTTTAACACATGCTCTCTTTATTACATGAGGCAAATCAAATATAAGTGAGGATTAATGTTGATCAATCTAAGCTTTCCATGGGTGTATAGTGTTTCTATAATCGTGTTGGCAGTGTCGTTCTATTTTGAAAAATGCTTATGCAGATATCAAAACGGCCCGCCCGTGGGCCGCTGAATCGTTGAAATTACAGAATTTGTTTTGCCATTGAATGATATAATTTCGGGCATTCTATAAATAATTTTTTCAAAAGAAACTAGGAACTTTATATTCCATTGAAATCATTTGTCTTGTTCGTGAGAACGGGTTTTGTCGTGCCTAAATGTTTTAACGGGAACCATTTTTGCAGTCACTGTCAATTCGTATCGCCGCGGACAACAAAACAGTAAGCAAACTCAGTAAAGAAAGCGAGATCGATGCCTACACTGCTTTGCTCACTTTATTTTGATGACATGCGATAGTTTTGATACTTAATTTGACATATGTCTGTGATACACACCTGCTTTTAGCCCCGAAAAACGAAACCATGGAGCGCTGCCGCTTCTTGTCCGCAATCACATACTTAGTCTATTACACTGTAAATACCAAACTGAAGCTTCACTTTAAAGACTATATATTGGACATCAAATCATAAGTGCAAATATCTGTCACGAAAAATTGCAATGGCATATTTTCCTCTTAATCGTACAGAATACAGTACAGACACATCAGAGTCTGCCTTCCTGTTTAATTAACTGTCAGGACAGTTTTCTGCAGAGACATCACATAAACAAAATAACTTCCTTTTTAATCAGTTTGACACAAATTTGTTAGAACACTGGATCAATGCGTATTTTAGAGTTAATAAATGCAATATAAACAAAGCTGATGCTATGGAAAATACAACTTCCATTATTATGTTTGAGCAGGAACGCAAATGAATAGTACTAACAATCAATAAAATAACTATTTTTTAAATCACATCTTGAAATGTACAATAGAAAATCTGTAACAATTAAATTTGCTGAAAGATTTCAAGGTACTGGTTGGTATTTTTCACGAAAAATCACTGCAAGTTCATTTGTTGTCAGTCAGACTGATTAAAGCAAAATGCAGCTTCCCAGGGAACAATTCAGTACTTTAAATTTACAATGTAACAAGGCAGTGGGTGCACTGATGTCCAACAATTTAGCTGTCTAATGCATGGAGGTTCTTTTGCTTATACAGATTGTACACCATATGGAGAGACCAATTCGTCCTAATTCAGGGCAATGACCGGATACGATTATGCAATCTGCAAAGATGAGGAACCCAGTTGTGAACGTCAACCCCTCACATAACCGAAAGTAAATTGTTGAATCAGTTATTGCATTAAAAAAATCTATTCATGTGGATCAGCGCAGGAACAAACTGTTTAATGTCACACGCTGTGCCAGAAAACAACAGAACATTCCAGCACAGACAGTTTAATACAGCCGAGCAGGAAGCATCTGAGTCACTGATGAAGCTTTCCAGAAACAAGAAGAACAGAAAACGAAACTACCCGTGCACAGTTCAGGAGAACAAGAACTCCAGACAACCGAAAATCACATAATGCATGCTGTTTCTGTGCACAATAACCGTCAGAACCAGATGATTCCCAATTACCCAAGGGATATCGCATTCTTCGGATTTAAGCAAAAAACACACAAAACCGCCAACTACAAACCAAACCATTGCACTATCAAACGTCTACAATTTAAAAAAAATGCACCAAATAGTTTTGCATATGGCACCAATAAAGCCACCGAACACTGAATTATTAATGACAGTTTTCTTTTTCTGTCTCTGAGTTAGCTGCCTGTGCCTGCGGAGGAGCCACAGATGTGATGGAACTGCCACCGCTGCTAGCCGTTAGCCGTTAGCTCCCAGTGAACACAAATGAAGTCACAAACGGCTTTGAAACCGCGGTGCGCTAAAATGTTAACACCCGAACCAAGATACGACCACGGCAGACAAATTCACAAAGTACACATGAGCCCAAATTAAACAAACACTTAACATTAAAGGGTCAGACAGTTAGCTTAGCAGGCTAACAGTAGTTAGCGTCTAAGATGCTGAGAGAACCAGAAGAAGCGCTGTTAGCAGAGCAAGCTAATCAGTCGCTCCGGGGTACCTACCAGGTCAAAACAAACAGGAACGCGGAGCAAGATGCATTAATTTCTTGTTCGGTTTGTGTGGCCGACGTCTGGAGAGACGACAACTTCGATGGGATCAAAGCAGACGATGTAGAAATATCGTCGGGAACATTGCAAAGACACTCGAAATTAATGTGGTTCCTGTTTTTTTTTTCTTCTTTAGCTCGGACTGGCTCGGATGCCCGTTTGCAGGTCGTTGCTTAGAGAGACTCATACACACACATACACACCCTCAAGGGACGAACCTGCCAAATACTGACCCCGCCTCTCTCACTGTGAGCACAGCGGGAGACAGCTGCCAAATACTGACCCCGCCTCTCAGGCAGCAAACTTACAGACACAAGTAACTGTTGACTTCCTTGATACGGCTGCCATTAATGTTTTTCTCTGTTGGTGACAGTTGAATTATTCCAGTGTCCATACCGCAAAATATATTGTAAATTTATTTATAGAAGTGTCTTGTAGTACTTTTTTATTTTATATTAAAATTGAATTAAAACACTTACTACACATTTCTCCTGTATTATTAGAAACAATAGCTTCATTTAAATGCATATATATTGCATTTTATATACACACTGATAGAAAGAATAAGTCTGTTTTGTTTTGATATATATATATATATATATATATATATATATATATATATATATATATATATAGAGAGAGAGAGAGAGAGAGAGAGAGAGAGAGAGAGAGAGAGATAAGAGAGAGAGATTGTAACTCTAATATGTACAGTAATCAAATGTAAACTGCAACTAAATTATAACTGATGAGCCTAGGACAAAAGTTAAAACTTTACTAAAACTTTCTTATGACAGATAATTAAATTTCTGATTAATGATCGCCAGGGATGTTCAGTATACAGTTATATACTTTAACATATTACAAAATAGATATTTCTGATAGTTTTTGTTAAAGCAAATGGATAACCCCACACGAGTCTCAAATATGAAGTTAAAAAAAGTTTATATATGCATATTCTTGCAAAAAAAGAGAACAAAATCTTCTTTTTCATGTCGAAATGTTACATTGACTTACCTTAAAGTCATTTCTTTTGATTTCCTTCTACCAGTATTTTTATTTTTTTAATCCTATTTAAAGCTTAGCAAGGCCACTATGATCCAAGAAAAGATCCAGTGGGGAGGGGGATAAATGAAGGAAGGTTCTTATTTCAGAGGGCATCCTAGCTCGGCCTACTCTATATATGTATAATAATGTATTTGTATACACATTTAAAATTACACTCAAACTAGCAAATACTTCCACTTACATTGCTTATATTTACTTTTATTATTATATTTAAGTGAAAACGTTTAAATATTGGTTGGATGGCTGTACAGATGGATGACTGTAATATTAATTCAGTCTCCTTTTCTAAAGCTTCCATCTCCATCTTACTGTCTTTATTAGCACACTGAGTTTGCATGGATGCAAAAGAGTGGTCGATCTCCTCAATCTACATGAAGAGTAGCATTTTCTGTATTAAATGGAGTCATACACAGACTGACTCCTCTACAAATAGAGAATGTTATTAATTTATCTTTAATTTGTTTAGTTTATGGCTGTATTTAAGCTGAAACCTTTTAATGGGGGTGACCAAATCCTAAATTTAGGCATTGTACCTGTCATGTTGAGCACAAAGTAAAATAATATATAAAATAAAATAACTGTAATAAATACACTGTATTCTTTTCTTCAGAATGACTTATTTATCCACATTCTTTGTTTTTAAAGTGCCCTAAGGCAAACACAAAAGATAAATAACTTCATATAATAACTCAACAAACCTAAAAAATCTTTAAACACAGATGATGGTGCCTCATCGACTATTTCAGAAATATACCTACAGTTGTAATGGCTGGAAAATAAAACTCAATTAGTATATAGCACCACCTGGTGGACTTTCTGTCGTACAGCATTCAGTTTGAAATAGCTAAATCTGTGCTCTTCTCCATTCACACACATGCAACAGCTCCTTTTCCTGTGTTGTTTCAGCGTCCGTTACAGAGGTTAATAAAGTGAATCCAATGCAAACACAAGATGCTCTATAGACACTTTATTGCTGTGTTTATTGTTTTACACTCAATGGAATGTCTTACTGTGTATTTGGTGGGCCAGTCCAAACACACACCCTCCAAACATCTGTCACCAAACCATGATTTAAATAGCAAAAAACAAACAAACAAACAAACAAAAAAAAAAAACCCAACTAGAATGCAGTAATACAATATACATGACACTATAAAGTCTAATGGTGAATTCATTCTTACTAACATATAGGCTATACTGGTCCATTTACAAAATGCTTCTTTATATATATTTATATATGAGATATAAAACAAGAGTAATGCACATTCTTCAAAATGTAAAGAAACTGTGGTGTGTTTGTATATATGCAGATATATTTGCATGTGATTTCTGTTTGGTGGCTTAAAAAAAAACCAAAACATACCCAACAGTCGTTATAGTAAAGTGTATCGACAACATACAAAATAAAAATGCAAATGACAGTATTGTTGAGGAGATCTACTAGAGGAGAGTCATCAAAGAGGAAAACATCATCACCCATGTAGGATGGTGTGAGACAAAGAAAGAATGATTCGCAGTAGAAAGTAGGAACCATGTATTTTACATATATGTGGGCAGTGAGTTTTGAGCCAAATTGTCCCCTTTAAATCTTAAATGTTCAAAGAGGTTTTTTTTTTGTTGCTATGGTCCAATTCTTATTTCCCCAACAGCATAATAACTCAAAACCTATTTTTGTAAGATAAGTTGGATAACATTCAACATTTTGTGAACAAAATCCTTCAACAAAAACAAAAGTCAGAGCCTGATATAGCTCATTCCTTTGTGCCGTTGAGCACTGTTGTTCTCCAAAAACTCTCAAATGAGCCACATTATTACACTGAGAGATGTGGTTCTTTGTTGGCATAGACTTGTGCTCGACTCTGAGTCATTGTCATGTTGTCATAAATACTCAGTAAAGCACCGATCTGTTCACAGTGGAGAATAGTCTCCAGCAAATGCAAGATCTACTCATGTCTGAACAATATTTAGGAGCTGGGATTTTTATAGACCTTTTAAAATATCATTCACTCCTTGTCTGTGCTTAGATTTGCACCTTCAACAGGAATTTAGAAGTCAGATTGCCATAATAGGGTATAAAAAGTCCAGAAATGTGACTTTGTTTTGGTGCGGTCATCAGATTTTATGGGGTTGACAAGAACAAAAATATTGCTAACTTAATCCTTTTGTGGCGCTAAGTAAGTACATAGCTCATTTCAAATGGTTATAATGAGACAGTTTGTGTGAGATATTGCTTCATTACATATTTATTTCAAGAAGAAGAACTAAATAAAATCGTTCAACCAGTGAAAATATAAAAGATAATCCGTTGCTGATGTAAACTGCTTTGCCTTCTTAATGAATTTTATGATCAAGCTTTTGAACTCCAACAAAAAGACTGTGCTGTACGTAAAAATGGCACAAGTGATGCATTTGAATTGCTTCTTACCTACTGAATCTACACCCTGCGGGTTTAAGTGTGACAATATTTTACAAAGTGGTTGCTGCAGAGTGTTGTGTTTGTTTGACACTCATGACTAACATGGGAAACACACACACGCAGACAAACACTCACTCGTACACATGCATCCACACAGTAGTGTTGCCATGACTTCAGAGAACATTACATTGACTTACATTCAGTTCCTGGAGTTTTACACTAACCTTAACCATAACTTACTACTTGCCTAACCCTAACTCTAGCCTTAACCTAACGTTATCTTCACCTTAAAATGGAATGATTTACGTTAGGGGTGACTTGCTTTTCGTCTCCGTGAGCAAGCTAGGTCCCCATAATGTGACTGTGTTTATTGGATTTAGGTCCTCACAACATGAGTAACACCTGCGCACACACACACACATTCACACAAAGTGGCTGATTTCAATCTGTATGGGCTATAGCAACTTCTGTATTGAATTTAACCACTTGCTTACTGACTCTCCTCCACAAACACAGACAGTAAGATGCCTGGATTTCCTTTATCGTTGCATTTTGTCCTCTTAACACGGGCGACCAGATCCTAAATGCCGGCATTGTACAAATACACCTGTCATGCTGAA
This sequence comes from Acanthochromis polyacanthus, assembly GCF_021347895.1. NCBI lineage: Eukaryota > Metazoa > Chordata > Actinopteri > Pomacentridae > Acanthochromis > Acanthochromis polyacanthus. The sequence continues at coordinate 10,657,065 of NC_067122.1, read as the reverse complement.
TACAGAGCAGAGAAAGTGGGAACATCTGAAACACCTACACTGTACTTTTCAGGAATGTTTGCCTGTTTCTTCAGAATGACACATTTTCAACTTTGAAAGAATCTTAAGAGCCAAAGCAAAACAGAAGTTCGTTTAAATAACTGAACAAACCTACAACCGTTTGAACATAGATGGTGGCGTCTTGTCCACTATTCGACAAATATGACTACAGTTGTAAAGACTGGAGTGGTGAGTGACTGTAACTAGATTGCTGGATGTCTAAAACAAGCCCACCAGCTTATATACAAACTATAGATATCTCTTAATGTGCTTGACAGATCTCAGGCAGAAAGGGGAGAAGTACAGTTGAACCACAGATTACATCCTGTACTTCACAATAAACAGTCCTGGCGGTGTTGTCGTCTTTTTTTGTTTATTTTTCTTGAATCTCACTTCGTCCATGTGTACTGGGCAGCCAAGGTTTTAAGCTTCGTACACCCTGTGGAAGAAAACAAAGCTTGAGTTAATTCCTCTGTTCAAATATCACCGAAGGATTCATTCATTTGGCTACATTCACAAATCAGGTTTTTCTTGCTGCCTCAGCCTTCTGCAACAGGTGATTCTGTTTTGTTTCTTTTAGCATGGAAATCAAAAGCCAAGTAACTTGAAGGGCATGCGTTTGATTACTCTGTAACCCACAGAGTCCCTGTGGAAATGTTCTTTTGTCCAAAACATCTCGACCTTCTCCACAAGGCTAAGCCACAGATCTGACCTCTGATCTGCCCATTGTGGAGTTAATGTAAGAGGAGCAAAAAATCAATACAGCAAACACACATAGCCATTGGATATCTGGTCTACAAGCCAGAGTCCATGATAGCAGAGGTTGGTACACGAAATGGTGCATGTACATGTGTGTTTGAAATCATCACTTTAAAACTTCTTTGAACTTGCTTGTTAAAACTAGATTTGAAACTTCCTAAAATGGCAAACTGTCTTTTTTGTACACATTAAACACACAAGATACAGCATGGTAATTAGAGAGCTTTAGGGGTGTTGGTGGGATGATGTTGTTACCTTTGAAAAGAACCAGGCGAGCTGTTTCCCTTTGTTACAAGCCTTTATGCTAAGCTAAGTTAATCAAGTATGGGTTTTTTTTGTTGTTTTGTTTTTTTTTCTTTTGTCAGGTCAAAACCCAACTTAGCTCTAATTTAGTCAGGTTAATATCCATATTTAATAGTGCTGTGGGGCCTTTGCTATAATATTTATATTAGTTAGGTTAAGTTCCACAATTCCATTATTCTGCATAATTAATAACACTGCAGGGTCTCAGCTCTCATAGGTATTATAGTCAGGTAAAGCAGTATTTTATATCCTTTTTGGAGGTTTTCAATCCCTAATATAGAGAATTACTCAGAAAAATCACATCATATCTAAACATAATGGGTTCTTGACCCCATTATTATTATTATTGTTGTTGTTGTCAATAGTAAGCCAGAGAACAGTGATTTCTATTGATCTTCTCCACCTGGTATCAAAGATGCAGATTTTCTAAAATGATGAACCATTCTTTAAAGTACATATAATAATTATTGTTTAATATGTAGACTTGATAAGCATGACTGAGGGTTTTTTCTCAGTGCATTTTCAGTAAAATATATTTTTTTAAAAAGTACTTGTGTGAGAATTGCATATAACCTCTTAACTCTTTTGCCCTTAACAACTGATCAAAACACTGTAAATAAATACTGTATACATATTATTTTAAACATTGTGTGAAACATTTTTTCACTGCCATAATAAATTATAACATACATTTGAAAACGCGAATCCAATTCCCATGCCACTGTGACACCTTGTTTGATTTTCACACTTTCTCCAGGACTTCTTATAGGATTACCTGTGCTTGTCCTTCCAGATACGGAACCATTTCACCAGATTCTTGGTGCTCTGAAGTTTGGGATGAAGACAGTACTCCTGCCCCTTGAACCGAGCGACATTCTCCATCGTCACACTGAGGAAAGAAAGAAACAATGTTAAAACCTGCAGGAAGACATGACAGTTTACAACATTTAGCAAATAAAGTATGGTTTGCTAGTCAAAAATTCCATTTTAATTTTACCTGGCCTGTACTTATCTGAACATGCATTAAGAAACAACAGAGTAATTCAATCAGGTTTGAATTTGCACCTCTGTGTATTCAACTGAGAGCTGTAGGGCAGCCAACTGTTTCAGAGCGCCCTTGAAATTTAATGTCAACATGCTCCTACACTTACAGCTCACAAATTTATACAGAACTAGTTTAAAAAGCAGCATAATGGGCCTAAAAGTCTAATTATATCCACAAAAATTTAGCCTCAAAATATGTCTACTATTGTATCATGACTGATTAAAGGGTTAACTATAAAAACTTTTTTTTAAAATGTCTTATAAATATTCGATATTTGGTCCTACAGTGCAGCCATCTGGATACAAAAGTTGTACAGCTACAAGAGCCAAATTGTGGCATGTTTTTATGAACCTCAGTGGAGCTGAATATAGCAAAAACACCTTTTTTTGAACTATTTCGAAACACCTACAGGAGAGTGTACAGCTTCTGAATAGAGGCTGGTCAAATTGTAGCTAGTTTGACATGTTTTTACCCCAAATTTTAGCTCCTATTGTCCACTGCCGCCAATAACATTCCCAGACTTCAATGACTTCACTATTCAAAAGATCAGCTTGCACAGCTCGGCCGTCTTATTGGCAATGAAGCAATATTATTGAGCCGCCACTTAAAAATGTGACACCTAAGCTCACTGAATCACTTGGTCTGTCTGTAACCCTGTACTTAAAGCCATGGTAGAGACAGTGTGCCTGCATGTGGCATATTCAACACAAACAAGAGAATGTGGTGAAAAAACAGCCACCACGCTACAGGGCCTCTCCATCCAGTGACACACTCAAAGCCTCACCAAACCATGAATGCAAAATGACTTGACTGGGAGAGAAAAGACTAGACTCTTAAAATAATGCTGCATTCAGTAGTTATACGGATTAAAGACTTCTGCATCTTTTTCCCTGCGTATTCAGTTGTCACTTTGCCTGGCTATTGAAGCTTTAGTTGATTAGCTGTGTGTGCTTTGTTATGCAAGAACTGTGCTTTGAGCTTGTGTGTGTGTGTGTGTGTGTGTGTGTGTGTGTGTGTGTGTGTGTGTGTGTGTGTGTGTGTGTGTGTGTGTGTGTGTGTGTGTGTGTGTGTGTGTGTGTGTTCTTGTACTTGCTACATGGTGAGAACCATTTTCTGCATTTAACTATCAAAGTGAGGACATTTTTACAAAGTGAGGACATTTTGACCGGTCCTCACTTTGAAACAGCCATGTTTGAGGGTGAAGACTTGTTTTTAGAGAACAGGTATGAATTGAGGTTTGGTTCGGGTTAGGGTAAGGATTAAGTTTAGGCAATCAGTTGTGATGGTTAAGGTTAGGGTAAGGCTCTAGGAAATGCATTACGCCTATGGATGTCCTCACTAAGATAGAAGTACAAACGTGTGTGTGTGTGTGTGTGTGTGTGTGTGTGTGTGTGTGTGTGTGTGTGTGTGTGTGTGTGTGTGTGTGTGTGTGTGTGTGTGTGTATTTAATAGAGAGAACATGAAAGTGCTAGTGTTTGCGTGCATGCCAATGGAGTCATATTTGCAAGGCTGCTCATCAGGGGTGAAATTTAACCTAATTACTGTGCTAATGTGAGCTTTGGCCCCTGCTCATTATCATTCAGCTAGGTAGCTGAAGCACAGCCACGGACTCTTAAAGCCATCCTAAGTCTGAACATTAAAATGACATAAAATAGAAACATAAAGTGACAAAAATGACAAAAAAAAGGAAAAAGTGAAAATGGAGAAAACAGGGAGAAATAAGAGGAAACATGGGCATTTTGAGCTCTCAGCTTGTGTGTGTTTGTGTTTAGGAGTGGCCGCTCAGAATCCCAAACTGAAAGCCGTAAGCCAAACGTCCAGAGAGGGGACTCTCTTGCTCATTTCTCTCCCACTCTCTTTGTTTCTGTGGCTTTCCGGAGCCTGCTGAGGCTCATTTTTCACAGGGCACCAATGGCTGGTGGCCCCCATCTCATGCTAATAGAGCAGTTTTGAATGATGACTGCATGGCGGCGAACACAGAAATAGACCTGTGAGCTGACAGACATCAAATCAAATCTAATGCTACTGAGTGGTTTGCTTGCTTTGTGAATGCACACACAGTTGATATCCTACACTTGATGTGTTGGCATATCTTCAAAAAGAGCGAAGCCCTTTTCCTTTCTGCCACACACAGACAGCCATAACATAAAAACCACTGACAGGTGAAGTGAATAACATGGGATTAACTCATTACAGTGCAATGTTCTGCTGGGAAATCTTGGGTCCTGGCACTCATGTGGATGTTACTTTGACACGTACCACCCAACTAAACATCACACACCATTCTATTACAATGACACCCCCTGAGGGAAGTGCCCCTCCTCCGCAAGACAGTGGATCTCACCATAGCCCAAAAACGTCTCCTAAAACAGCTTGCGGAACATGACAAAGAAGCCATGGTGGGAAACAGACCTCCAAACTCCTACACTGAAGGATGTACTGGAACAAGACTGGTCCATGGAGGCCCAACCCTGCAAACTACAGGACCTAATGTCCTGGTGTCGGATATCACAGGACACCTCTGGATGCTCCAAGTGTACGTGTATATATGTAATGCACATGTATATGTAATGTAAATCTTGTGGCTGATCGATGCTTATTAAAACACAACAACAAAAACATCTCACTCTTTCTTTAGTTTTTAAAAGTGTTTATTTAAACTTTTTATGTAGCCTATACAAAACCTTTATATGTCACGTTGCATATTTGTCCAAATCCAATCCATTCAAAAAGCAGTTTGATACTTGGCACTTACTATTACAGCTGCATTAGGGCAATATATATATATATATATATATATATGTATGTGTGTGTGTGTGTGTGTGTGTGTCTGTGTGTCTGTGTGTGTCTGTGTGTGTCTGTGTAGTCTCAAAAGGAAAAAAAATGCTTTTTTTGTCCGAACAACAGCAATTTATGGGAACATATTTAATTAAAACACAATAACGCAACTAGTTTTCTCTTGAAAATTGATTAAAACGATAACTAGATTGCATGCATGGAATCCATGAAACCTCTCAGTTGACATGATTATTTCTCAATAGTACAATAAACATTTTGAAATCAAAGGTGGAAACAGCATGCCATTGTGAATATTGAACACACACATCAAAGCGTGATGCTGTCTCAGTGGTCACTGCTTTTCCCCAGACTGTGTTCTCAGTGTGATATTATAATTTGGCAGTAGGTGGCAGCAGAGCATGCGTCTTGAACGCAAAACGGACTCCCAGAAGGCTGACATAACATCCCCATCTGTTGTCTCTTCATGATGCTTTTACATGAAACTTCAAATAAATTCCACACAGAAATTATCGCTCATATTTCTGGCTATGTGTCCAAGTCGATCCTCAACTCAAGTTCAACACACACAAAAAATAAATAGTATGGTACGCATTGTACACATAATATAAATGAGTTTATTTATCAAAGTTTCAAGTGTCTCTTGAGGCACCACAGGTTACCTCAAGTCTGTTTGGATATCTTCAATGGAAGAGGCCTTGTTATGAACAGGGAGGTTCATGCCACATTGATGATGGCTCAAATTGAAGATAATAACTGTCTGTGTACTGGAGCTTTGATTTCTTGGATCACAGGTCAGATAGCAGAGAGAGAGAGAGAGGGCTGCAGAGTGGGATGGTTTGTATATGTCAAGTGCAGGTTCAAATTTATCTGTTTCAGACATTTCTATATGCAGTGATAATGCACCGTACATGATGCATGCATTGCACATAGCCAGCAAGGTCTTCATTTTGCACTAAGGGTTCAGTTTATTACTGGAAGGCTGGAAACTCAATTATGACGTGTTGTGAAAAGTACTTGAACATTCTGGAAAGTTCTGGAATGCAGTTCTTCCTTCCTCCCCACCTTTCACACTAATAAATCAACTCTACCTCCTGCCTCCGGGGGGTAATTAATTCATCAGTTTATTATCGCACTGTAAATCCTTCTAAGTGCTCTAAGCACAGGCGACAGGGTGTTTTGATAATACCCATACTGCTGCCGAATGATTTTATGGTATTTTGGAGAAGAGTCACGGTACACTTACAGCTGCAAATCATCGGATAATCTACTGATTGTATGACTTGTATTCACTGCGTGCAGAGAGTATATGCTGAGAAGAAAAGGGTAAGAATGAGAAGAGGAGTGAGAAGAAAAGGAGAAAATAAGAGGATCAGAAAAAAAGAAAGCAGAGGACAGACAGAGGCAGGTAGGGAAAGGTCAAAGGATTAAGGAAAAGAAAAGTATGAAGGTGGGAAGCAAGAAGAGAGAAAAAGGAAACAAGAGAGAGACCTCGCAGCAGAAATGACATCTGAAGAGCGACAGAGTGAAAGAAAAAAAGTATGACTCACAATATCATCTTCTCTTGGCAGTACGGGTGTTTGGGTTTGATCTCCAGCTTCTGTACATCCTTGTATCTGATCTTTGGACCTTTTCTGGTGCACCTGCACTTGTAGGCTGTTGGGAAATACAAACCACATGTTAGATGGGCTTGGTTCTTGTCAGTCCTTTTTATTTTAAAGAAATGTGAGGAACTTGTGCTGCAGGGAATTTAAAATAATGGAAACTGATCATCGTCAGTCTCATAATTACTTCGAGCAAAGAAACTGGCACAGATACGAAACTGACAGAAAAGTTAATTCTTTGCGATTTGACAGCAAATTGGCTCACGATCACGACTAAGTCCCCGGTTTATCTTTGGATTATACACTGACAAGTGGGTATTATCTGTTCCTATATTTATATCTGGCAACACGCTGTCTAAATTTCATGCTTTATGCACGGTTTCACTTCCAGTTGGGTCACAGTGAAATTAAAGGCACATTTAAACAGACATACAATTTAGCGTGTAGTTGGCACCCAGCAAATAGCAAGCGTTACTAAAAATGAAACTTTCAGTTCAGAAAAGAATAGTTTAATTTCCCTCTGAGATGATTTTTATGATATTTTACTCAGTGTTCGTGTTCACTGTGTGCCAGCAAAACAAAAACCATTTGGTGTTTTATCTAGTTCAGCTCAGAACAGATTCATAATGAAGGGATTTAAGTGATCCAGTAAGGCTTCAAACTGTCCTCCAGCTATTGTGCAATCTCACTTTTCATTCCACGAGATGTTTAGTTTAGAAATTTCTTGCACTGCAAGCCCTGCAGGACAGATGATGCACTACTTTCATTGAAGCTACATGAAGTCACACTTCTAAAGTAGCCCTCTATTTATGAATTTCCATCTATCATCTTCTCCAAGTCCCATTTCTGTAGCTGTTGTGGCTTTATGCTGCTGAATAAACGCAGAGGAAATGAGTTCTGCCGGGTTGTATATTTTTGTTGGGAGGTGATGACCTGGATGGTCCAAGGCTTCCTTCATCCATCACCGGCTATCTGCCCTGACCGCCAACCACTAAATCTGCCACAAGCTGCACAGTGGAGCCAGCACCGAGCACAGACACACTGGACAACAAAGGCCAATAAAACTGGTGAAACACTGAGGTGAATATATTTGATGGAAGGAAACAGCTCCAACACTTTGCCCAGTTGAACAGAAAGTGATACCTGTTAACCTTTTCTTAAATTGAGAACTTCTTAACATCTATTTTCAGGAATATCGAGGTGATAGTAAACATGAAACATGTCAGAAAGTCAACAATGAAAGACTACAAATTGGAAAGAGGACTTATATAAGTCTGTTGCTGTTATGGCCAAATTTATGATTCTATATAAACACATATATGTAAAAAGCTGACACAGATAAACATTACAATGGCCCTGGTTGATAGAAACACAGTTTTTAACATTTGACAGTTGCAGATGCAAGTGAATAAAGTTGGAAAATGTCCCCCTCTTTAAATTTGTTGTTCACAAAAAGATATATTGGGATTTCAGCTTCATATGGTGGCTTCACTTGTTTTGCCAATGAATCCCAGAAAGATGTTCACGGTGCAAAGAGGTACTATAACTTAAGGCTCACCACAGCTCTCTTCTTATACATCAGTTTAAGTTTAAGGATGTCAGTGTCTATAGGTGGCTCTAGTTCTGTTAGAAACAAAGTGCTCCAGTGTTTTGAGATCAGATTAAATGCATGCAGCAGGTGGTAGATTGGTGATGGCAACATTTAAGTCATTTTGTGAAGCAGGAAGCACATCACTCAGACACTTAAGTTGTCATAAGTTGTGCTGACAATTTGGGCATCAGCTTGTTCCAAACAAACCTTGGCTAGGAAATGTAATTATGCATGAACTCCTCCATCTTTTCCCCTTAGTAAGAAATCATTAAAGACCTTCCACAGGCTCCAGTTAAGGCTTGTTATTCATTTACATTACCATAGTTTAAGTGTATTTTAAGAAGAAAAAAAAACGCTAACTTGAACTACAAATGAACAAATAAAAGCGTTTACCTTCTGCGCTCAGGAAATATAAGGCCACCACTAAGAGAAGTAGCACCACCGTGCACCGATGCATGTCTTCACAAGTACAAAAAAATGTTCCTTTTTCTTAAAGAAAGTTCTTCAAAAATCCCTCCAAGCTGTCTATCGGAGTAAATACGCGGAGGAGAATCAACTTTTTGAAGATAACATCCACTTGCTGACTATTGGACGACAGAACTGAAGGCGCGCTGAGGGGTTTCTGCCTTTTTGGAGTCCCTCTGGAGCGCTGATTGTGCAACTCCGTCTGTGCGTCCTGAGCGCTTGGATGAATCTCCAATCACTCGTTTAGGTCTCCCTCCCTTCCTCTCTCCCTCTCTCTTCCTCCCTCTCTCTCGCTGTGGAAAGGGAAGGCAGCAGCTCTTTTAAAAAGCTGCCCGCTGTCCCCTCCTCATTAATATGCACGGCCAGACAGCGAATCAAACACTTGTGGCCTGCGAGGGAGAAGTGGAGAACATGGAAAAGGAGGGAGGGAAGGAAAAACACAAAATACGCAGATTGTTTTCCGAAATGAGGGTGGGATTACGTCTGCTGTGATCCGCTGTCTAGTTTGTGTTGTTCTTCGGTTCTGATTAGAAATGACAGAAAACTTTACATTGTGGCAGCGATGGCAACGGCTGCGTAACCACCACAGAGCGCATGTTAAGTAAGATTTGAGCGAATTTTACGCGCAGCTTTTCGGTCCCTCTCGCTGAAAACAAATTACCTAACATATTTTAGGGCAATGAACGAAGCATTCAAGAGCCTAATTATTCTTAATTGTACGACGTCTTGGAATAGAAGTGCGTGGTTGCCATAGCCACAGAAAAAAAACAGTTTCTGGTTGGCTGCAAGCTGTCAGCTAAAATCACATTATGTAACCACCTATAAGCTTAAATGTTTACCTCCATTTGATGAATGAAACCTGGAGATGTGTCTGAAAGCACAGAAAACCAAGAAAGTGAACCTTTGAGCTTAGTTCATTACATTTAGTTTGAACAAACACATTTCAGGTGTAGTGCCAAAAAAAGTGGTCATGTGCCAAAAAAAAACCCCAAAACAAAACAAAACTGATTGCTCTTCTTGTTGAAGCTGTATAGATCAGTTTAAATCCATTTACAGCTGTCTTTATCTGGATCACACAGTCTTAACCTGCATGTTCAAATAACTTTGTGTCTGTGGTGGTAGAAAAAGTGTGTCTTTGAGAAACTTTGACGTTAAGAAATGTTTGCACTTTACACTCAGACATGGCATTTGCTGATCGTAGGCAATATTGTCTTTAATGCTTAGGTTATATGAGTGTGGTATGTCTAATATGCTTGTTTGAACCACAATCAAATTGCTGATGGGTTTTGAACATAAAATAAAGAAATCTCTTTTCTAATCAAATCAATGCATTCTGAACATTTCACTAACAATGCCGGCACTGCAGTCACTTTTGGGCAAGTGGAAGACTGACTAATATGAGTTGAAGGGGTCCTTTGAAGTTGTTTCAAACAATAAGAACAACTGGTTTGGTTGAAACATAGGGCGCAGAGCAGGTCAAAGCATGCAGAGACCTAAGGACAATTGCAGCTACAGAAGGAGGCAATTGGTTTTTGGCAAAGGATCACTTTTTGGCACATCTGTCCATCCAAAAAGACTTCAGTTTAGTGTGCATGTTTCCATAGCAACAGCTGCTAACAGCTAAGCTAACTTAAATGCGCACTGAGTTAAATTGCATAAACTGAATATAATGAAAATGAATGAAATGATAATGAAAGTCTAGCAGTCTGTATATGAGTTACTGGTATTGTGTGTTGCGACAGACTGGCGACCTTTTCGGGGTGTCCCCTGCCTTCACCCGAGTCAGCTGGGATAGGCTTCAACGCCCCCGCGACCCTGGTGAGGATGAAGCGGTGTATAGAGAATGGATGGATGGATGGATGGTATTGTGTGTATGTGTTGTGGAATGTATTTTAACAACAGTTACTGTATGTGTCTAGGACTAATTTTCCTCTGGTCATTAAAGCTGATTGGATCTTGTGAAAATGTAATCTACTGAAAGTTTTTAAAACCCAGAGTACACTACATATCAGAGTCCTTCTTACCAACCCAAAGGTTTTATCATATGTTGAAAAATATTCGCCTTGTAGATTGTGTTCATCTCAGTTTACATCACTCTCTTTACTTTTTAATGTCAGTTAATTTCAAATCAGTTGAATTCAGTCATGATATTATTTGTGTGAACAATGTTAAGGTCTTTCTGTTCTCTGCATATGAATAAATGCGGCCATTGTAAGTGGGGATGCCATCAGGCTGAACCTTTGGCCTGTAAGAGATAGCCCTGAGAAGAAGGTCTGACCCCTCCCACCTGGGACACTCTAACTACAGGATTAAACAGCATTCATCACCATCCTGCATCATGAGGGATTTGTGTGTGTGTGTGTGTGTGTGTGTGTGTGTGTGTGTGTGTGTGTGTTTGTGTGTGTTGCCTCTCCTCTCACAGTACATGTGTCTGTGTGTGTGCTCGTGTTCACCTCCTTGCCCCCAGCACTGATGCAATCAGCTCCTGTCATCACTCAAGCCAGCGGCCCTGAAATGTCTGTCTGTCTGTCTGCCTGCACCTGGATCAGTGTGTGTGTGTGTGTGTGTGTGTGTGTGTAAGGGGGGATGTGTGTCTGTTCAAGTCTACATGTCCAGATTTGTGGGTCTGAGCATGTACTGTACATCTGTCACATACTGACAGATTACACGGGCGTACAGCCTGAACAGTGTGCAAATCAGCTGTGAATCCATCTTAATATCATTCATACCACCTCTTTGCAAACTTCTCCTTTGTTCCCTACACTCATGAAGAACAGCAGGACAAAATGCCAGCTATCATTTTCAGTGAACTATGACAGATTAGGACGTACATCACCCCTGCAGGACTTCGGTTGTGTGTGAATCCATCTCAAGTCTTTTTGATCTTAGGATAACAGACATCGGTGAGCTGTCTGTTCCAGTCTTCAGCTGATGTGACAGAGAATCGGTTGGACATCTGTTGTCTTCATCTATTAGATCACTTTAACTCTGCTGAATACAAGAGAATGAAACTGAAGGCAGTAGTTAAAAAATACAGAGGATTTCAGCCAACAGGAGTCTGTCTTGAATATCTGATGAAAATGATATTATTTCTCTGTCTTAATCAGTCAAAGACAGTGGTGCTTTGGAGAAAATATTGTAAACATTTTTGAAGTTTCTTTAATGATCACTGAACAGAACCTCATTAGAGACATTAAGAGTAGTTTATTTATTTATTTCTGTATGCACATACATAAAGATAAACACAGCCTTGGAAGTAAAGCACAGAGTGCAGTGATAGAGGATCTCATTAGCGGACTTGTACCAAAATTTTTAACAGATGCTATACGAAAATTGGTACCAATTTCTCAAGCAAATAATCAGTAATTATTTCTGGAAAGCCTGAAGGCAGTTGTTTCCAACCGTACTTCTGTGTGATGTACCTCCACAGCACTCACATTAGATGAAGTCAAGCAGAGTCCATCCACATCAGTCTGGCCAAATGTGCTCATTTAAACTAAAATCAGACATGTTACCTAACACTGTTAATTAATTAAAAGTGGACATTGTTACTGGGGGCACAGTCGTGAAGTGGTTGGCATTGTTGTCACCCAGCATTCACATTCTGGGTTTCTGCCTCCTTTTTTCCTCTGTGGAGTATGCATGCCTTCCTTGTGAGTGCATGTATTTTCTCCATGTCCTTTGGTTTCCCTCCACATTCCAAAGACATGCAGGACTGCTTAAAGCTGCTGTCCGGAGTTTGAATCGCAGCGTCTCCCAAAACACTGGTGGTCCCACCCTCCCCCCTTTATTTGTGCACGCGCGCAGTACATGAGAGAAGTGCCCGGAGTGCTGCAGCATCTCGCCTGTTTTGCTGTTTTCCCCTCTTCTACATTTAGTAAATAATAAAGGAATTACGTTAGAATGCTGTATTGAGTCTAACTTGTCCTAATACCAAAATAACATGAATCTGCTAGGACGAACTAGTAAAGTTTCAATATGTGATTACACTCGTGTATCCCTCTCGATGACGTTTTTTATCAAACTTAGTGCATTTACGCGTGTATATGTGTTACATTGTTTATTTATTTCTATCTAGAGTTCAGAATTGCATGACTCCTCTGACGAAGAGTATGTCCCAGACGCCCCAACATCTTCCTCCAGAGGTCGGGCATCTAAACGAAGCCGTCAGGCGGGCTATGGAGGCCGTGGTCGGGGAGTGAGGCGAGCACCCCGACCACAGCATCTAAACGAAGGCGTCAGCCGGGCTATGGAGGCCGTGGTCGGGGAGCGACGCGAGCACCCCAAGCCAAAAAACGTCCTGCAGTCTCTTGGCCTGACAAGCCGTGGGATTGGTAACTTTTCTGGAAGTTGCTGAGCCCTGATGCTCTCTCCTCCACAAGCAAAACAAATGTGCGCGCGGTTGCGTAGTGCGTAGCTCGCCCACCTCTGCATGGGCTTGCTTGCTGTGCGCGTAACCGTTGATTGACAGCATGACAAAGCTGAAGCTCGAACTTGATTGGTCGGCAGCAACCGGCGCTTTTTGGAATAAATGGGGGTCTATGAGAGGAAGGCGGAGCTCAGGAATAAATTTTCATATCGCGTTATACTAACTTTATATTATAGTATCGAACTAGACTAACACATTTAAGCTTTGTTAAAAAATGATACATAAATTGAAAACAAATGGAAACTCCGGACAGCAGCTTTAACTAGTGACTCAAAAGTCTGTCGGTGTGAGTCTGAGCATGAATGGCTGTTGGTCTATTCGCGTTAGCCTGAGATGGACCAGATAACTGTCCAGGATGTACCTTGCCTCTCCCCCAATGTCAGCTGGGGTAGGATGAAGCAGGTATAATTAATGAATGGATATTCTTCCATCTTTTTTTATTACTATTGCAAGACAAAGTGAATTTAGACATGCTAATATTAAATATCTTTGTTGTGAATACTTGCTCAAAGCTAATCCAAAGGAAACGTTGGATTTGTTGGGTATCTCCGTAAAATTTGATTTTTCTCACTTTAGTTTGTGAAATGAATTGAGATGAATTATGCTGTGAATTGGTAGTATATTAATAAAACTCGACTGAACTGAGTTAAAATGTCTCAACAAGCACTGGATGGATTACATGCAGTGGATGAATGTGATGACTTAATTTCTGTCATAACCTAGAGAATGGCATCTTGATCTTTAGTGAAACAGCCTGGCAAATATTGGATGGATTGCTATGAAATTTCGTATAAACATGCATGGTTCCCAGACAAGGAATCCTATTGAGTTTAGTGGTCTGGCTTTGCTCTGGTAGCACCACCCATTCACTCATGAGCCATACCCACTTTTTCCTGTTGAGCATCAGGGGAACTGAAGCTGAGGCTTATACCGACAGCCAATACAGAATACACTGATTAACCTACTACGTTTTGGGGCTTTGTGGGAGGAAGTTGGGACAACTGAGAACCTACACAGTTACAATGAGAACATGAAACCTCGACATAGAAAGACCTGAGGTTTGAGCTCAGAATCTTCTTGCTCTTAGACATTAATCACTACACTGATGTCCTCAAGCTGCACCAGAATGGCAAAGTTTTCACTTCTCCTTACATATTTGCTTTTTCTTTATTTTTTTTAGACAGACACAAAGTCTTGTGCAGACATTTGATTCTGACATATTCCTCATGACTTCAGTCCCTTGACTTTTCCTTTAGTGCCACCATGAGGTTGATATATTTGATTTTAGGTAAAATGTCTGAGTGAATGTTGGATTAATTCCTATTAAAATGAATTCTCCCTCTGGATGAATTGTAATAACTTTAATGATTGTGACCTTTCATCAAGCGCCACTGCCAGGTCAACATTTATCAGTGTTCAGCATGTTGGTTTATGACCAAATACCCGCAAAAATGATGACATTCATGAACCTCAACTCAACTTTGCTCTTTTAAATTAGGAAACACTTGCAGCATAAAGAACAACTTCATTATGGTAGCAATGTGTTTCCACTTGTAGCCTTCAAAAAGGTCAACATCTAACATGCTGCAGAGAACCTGAGAGTTCTGACACTTGTATTTATAACATGGCAACAATAACATGTACTCATGCTGCTGCCATGGCTGCAGACTATTGCTTCTGTAGGTTTGGTCAGATTCTCATAAGAAGGGACAGGTTTTGGATGTTTCAACCATTGATCCATTATTTTTAGTTGATTATTTTGTTCTCTCTCCTGACTTCCTCAGTGCTTATATTTACTCTCACTGCCAGATCATCACATTACTGTTAGAAATGACTCACATGGGTGAGAAACTGACAGGTAAAAGTGGAGCATGTAATTCTAGTCTAATGCAGTTTTGTATTGGCAACAGATCACCATCACACCACTGAGCTGAGTGTTCACTTTCATATGAAATGCAATTTATACAGTATTTTAAAGCCAAATCATTTTTTCATGATGTTTCAGTTTGTGAGAAAAAAAAATACTTTGAGAACAAAAACATGATTGTTCTAAATATACAGGATATGTTGCATTTGTTCATGTATCCTGCAGTAAGAAATATTAAAAAGATCTACTGCATCTTCATCAGTCTCTTTCCTGTAATACAGTTTTCATTTAGTGATAAAATCAAACACCAGAAAACCTACTATAAAATCATGTTTCCTGCTTGAGGCATCATTGTGAACCTCAGAGGATCTCTGTCAATCTGTCAATAAAAACTTCATATTTTGACATTTCACAGAACAGAAAAAAAAAATTGTCACTTGATGAAACAAGACAGCTGTTTGGTGAAAATGGTTGTCAGAACTACTTCAGCTTCACTGCCAGCAGCTCTAGCCACCTCTCCGGCTCTTTGAAACAGGCCGAATGTGTCGCAAAGAGAAGGACTGCGTCTAGTTACACAGAACCGGACTGCTTGCTAGATTGTAAACTCCATTTGTCTTGGTGAGCTAGCCTGCGCTGTGTCGAATGGCTTTTAGTGAACTTGGCAGTGGTGTGAGGGCAGACTTAATTCTCAGAGAAATTGTAAAGTTTACCCCAAAGTCAAACATGGCAGAAGGTGGACGAAGTGTGTTGGGGCTGTTTAGTTTGGAAAGATATGTGGTGAAAGTGTGAGAAGGACAGAGCAAAAGTGGCAGAGAGAGATGGAGAAACACAGAGAGAGTATGTTTGTGTGTCGGCAGCCAGACTGAGTGTCTCGTTTAAATACAGCCTGAAGTCTGTAACTAAAACACACAAAAAACATTCAGGCTGATTATATCCATCCATGCATCAACTGTTGCTGCAAGTGTACAACAAATGCCTTAAACACGAGAAAATGTTTTTGACATTAGAAGTTTAAAAATGTGAAGACATCAGATTGTAGTTAAGGCAACAGGCAGCTTATACATGATATTGCTGATAATATAAGGATTTTAGTCAAAGCTTTGCAAACATGCAAGTTAACAGAAGCCTGTAAACTTTTTCCCTTTTAAAAACTGGAAGAAAAGTACCTAATTCCTAGCCTAGCCGCGCTAGACAACCCACGGCAACGAATTTAATTCTCTGCCAGGGAGGGTCTAGTTACCCTCCATAAGGCTCGAGGCTGGATTCTCCTAAAACTGGCCGGACCAATCACCATGAAGTGTAGAGTCAGAAGGCGGGCGTAACTAAGTGACGACAGAGGCGTGACGATTCTGACAGAAACAACCGGCGCACAATAAACAGTTATCTTTCGACTCGGCTTTGGCCACAGCCCTTAAAGATTTGAAGCTAAAATTTAACTTGAAAGATAAACAAAAGACGGCACTGAAGTGTTTCATTGAGAAGAAAGACATATTTGGACTTATGCCGACGGGATATGGCAAATCCTTAATATACCAGTTGGCTCCGCGGCTCCGCTGGTTGGGAAGCTAATGGGACTTAGCCACAATCCGCCGGTGCTCTAGGAACTACGTCAGCCTATTCGTTGCGTTGATTGGTTATATACCTACCCAATTGCTGCAGAGGGATTTGATAGACAACCTTTTAGCCCGCCTCCCTCCCTGTCGAGCTTCCCTAGACCCTTGTGCCGTCAGAAACATGGGTGTAGCATGGCTAGGCTACCTAATTCCTATTCTCTGCCACAATGTAAACCAGCCCATTTCTCCTTGTTCAGGAAATTCTGACCTGCTGGCACATAGTGTTCTTAAACAAAAATCCTTTGTTTGAAGACTGGGATATGTTTGATTGAAATCTGTGACTGGTTTGAGGGTTGTTAGAAAACCCACATCCCTGCTTTGGAAACTGATATTTCAGATTTCTTTTTTCCTGATCTACATTGCACAATAGCCCCAAAATAAAGAACCTTTCTTTTATTTATCAAAATAATATTGCAGTTAATACTAGTCCTGCTAAAATAGCCTATTTCACACTGTCTGCTAAACAGTAGAACAACATTACTGTACTTGCAAAGTGAGAGAATCTTTTTATAAGAATTAAACAGCACTGGCCAAATCAAACCAAGACTTAGATGTCTGAAAAGGAATATAAAGGCAATAAAACTTCTCAGACTGGAAATCTTTCATCAGCTGTCCAAGACCACCTGCCTCCAGTCACAATTTTATTTCCCTTTCTGAGGATTCATCTTTGATTTTTCTTGGTTAAATCAGAATAACTGCTCTTATTAAAAATGAATTCTTGCGTGCTCTTGTCAAAGACAGATTTCCTCTGTCTGAGAACTTCAAGGCCTGTAGCTCAGGAGGTCAACACTATTATTATTTCTTCAAGGAATGCGGCAGAGTTCTGCGATGATCGGCGTTGGGTTGTCTGTCTGTCTGTTAGCAACATTACTCAAAAACGAATTTGGATGGTAAAACACAGGTAAACACTGAGAAAATACCTCCGGAGATATGTTCTGAATATCTGCCAGAATGCTGACTCATTTATACTATTTTGGCTGAGGTAGGTGACATCCCCGGTCCCTCCTACTTTCATCGCTTGCCAAATTTCACTTTTACACCATTACCTCATAGTTTCAAGGTCTAACAGAGGCTAGTATTCTTTTAACTTTCCAACAACAGGTGCATCTATATTAAATGGCCATATTCTATGTTGCTGTGATTTCTGATCATAAATAACTAATAAGCAAATGCTGCATTTCTAAACAAAAATAAATAAATAAAAAAATGCTGCATTTCTGCCAATGCCGTACGGGTGAATGAACCACCTTGGCGAAGTACTGCGCTCTCTGAGTGCTTTTCTTGTTTCTACTGTAATTATTGAGTGTCTACTGTCTGTGCGGTGTGTGACTGACTGTTAATGTAATTGTAGCAGATTTTCACATGTGGTGGTAGTCTGAGGTTGAAATTAGACCATTTTGTGTGAGGTAATGAACATCAGTGTCTGTTAAATCAGCTATTATTTGGAACAGAATATAGCTGTTATTGACTATGTGTACCACAAAATGGGCAGTGGCGATAATGGAAGCATGGATCACATGCTACTCTTCTCTGGAAATATTCAGAAAAGCTCACCTTTGCACTTTTACTATTAGACTAGTAATATATTGTAATATATTTCTTGGAAAATAAAATGAAACCAGATAACTTGCACATTTGCATGCACTCAGTTTAGCTGAGTTTAGACTGATGCATTGACAGACAGGTGCTGAAAGTAACTGCAGGTAATAATGATGGCTTCTAGATGTTTATGTGATGCAGGCATGTAGGGATACTGCAGGGATACTGCATACAGATCCACTGTGAGTTGGTAATTACCAACACTAATGGGATGCTAAGAAGTGGCTGCATTTAGTTATTTCCCAGAAACAGATTATTCAGGAAGCCATGAATAAATCAGAAAAAGCAGAATATTTCTGCATGTATAGCTCATCACTGTTGATTCTGAGAGCCTTAAAATTTGTGCGTAGCTCTGTGTGAGTTGACGTAATTGACCTGCCAGTGGACAAACAGAAACATGCAAATCGGCTTGTATAGGCAGCAAGGCAGGCAGGTGTGAGAGGATAATTCCTCTCAGGTGACTGAAGTGGGGTGGAGGCTAACTGCCCTGGGCAAAGGTGTAACTGCTGTCTAAACTGTTCACATCGCATTATTTTCAGAAGTTTAGGGCCACTGGGCAAAATGTAATGGCAGGATGGGTCTGTGGTGGAAGCATGACGAGAGGTTGGATGTTTTTCTTACCGCTCATTTCTCACAAACCACTGAAATCATTACAACTTTGGAGATGTTTTTTTTTTTTTTTGCTCTTGTAGTCGCTTTACAATATTACACAATAGAGTAGAATTTATCATTTTTAAAAGGGTGATAAAACTAACAATGTTCTTTGTTTCAAATTTTTATTCTGAAATTAAAAGAAGTAAAGCAAAGTTTTGTGAACTTCAGCAGACATTTGTGTGGCTACACAGATATTAGCTGTAGCTAGCTGACAGGTGTGTGAAGACTTGGATTCAGAATAATCTCAGATTTATCAGAAACTCCTGGATCCACTATTACAAATGGGCTTTAAGATGAGCTTAACACAGGATAAAGCTTAAAATTTTAGTCAAATATGACATTTCTCATACTTTGTGACAATATTTCGGATCAATGGGACAAGAAGGAATACACATTGAAACATGCTGGTTGAATTTCTTTTTTCTCAGTCATTTATCTTTCTTTGTCACATTACATTGTTGGCTGATTTTTTCCAATAGATTATGATTCTAATGGCTGAATACCATTAGACATTGCTGGAGTTCAGAGAGCAGATCTTTTTGAGCCATCTTATTAGTCAGACAAGTATTAATCTACCCAAATTTATTGCAAAATCCTCAAACCAAAGACAGTCAAGAAGCAAAAAACTTAAATTTAAGAAAAAAAAATTAATGCCAAACTTACAATACAAGATCTTTCTTTGTAATACTGACTCTGTTTTTCTGCCGTTTCTCTCCTGTTCCTCAAATTCTGAACTCCTCTCAACTCCATTTACACCTGTTTGGAACCACTTGCACCTCCACTGACAACATATGCACTTGTGTCACATACATTAATCACTTGACATACACCTTTGGATCACTGCATAATAACTGAAAACTTGTCTCTTACAGTCCCATTCCAGGCATTTATTAAAGCACTAAAAACTCACCTTTGTGCAACAAAATGACGTATTATTAAGAACGTCTTTTCCATGAAAATCCTCCCCTCATGCCTGAAAGTGACCTAGATGTAACTCTGCACAGTTGCCTCTTCTAGAATGTGCAGATCTGTGAAGTTTATCCCTCTGCTACTCCCTGCAGCTCGAGCAAACCAGCTCACCCACAGTTCAAGTACTGTGAAAATACTCTACACTAATGGTGCGTTGTGATATTGAGGTATTTTAGTGATACATGTTCCAACTGGAAATTAATTCTGAGAAAAAATAATGCTGCAGAAAGTTTCACCTTAGATTGTCTGATCTATGTTTTTAAGACTGTTGCTTAAGATGACTTCTATAAAAAAAACATCAGTGGCATATTAAAGCAAAAGCCTTGGTTGTCATTAGATGGGACCTTTAAGGTGGAAAAGTACAAAATCCATTTACAATAGACTTTAAAATAATACTCTGTGGGGCTTGATAGAAAAAGGCCCAGATGATATATTTAACAAACAGCCTTTCTTACACCATAGACTATTCCAAAATCTAAATTCTTATGCTGACTTGACACTCATGTATCCTTCCTTATACAGTCTTGAGTTTGGTATGCAGAGTTTTCTCTTTGGGGACAGAAAATGACCTGCTGGGACATGAAAAGAACAAGACATGACAAACACATCATCTGTTTGAGCTGGTGTGGATATGCGTGGCTTTTTACGAGGGAAACTTTTCATAAATTTAACAGTCTCTAGAGAGCAAACGGCTTCACAGACTGCTAGAGCACGTGTGTAGGTGTGTGTGTGCATGAAGAGATTCCTACTTGAAATCCTTTATATCCTTGTCAGTTAGCACATAAACAGACAGGCTATTAGTGCTGAGCAGATAGATCCACTGCTGATCTGTTTGGACATCATTTCTGTAGAAGTATGCAAGTGCTAGTATGTTGTCCAAGCTACATGAGAGCTCGCCATGGTGAGACAACAGACAGAAAACTGGATTTAAAAAATGAATTACAAAAATAAGAACTTGAAACAGTGAGTAATAAATGACCGGTCAAATAGGAATCAACTGCCTGTGTGTGAAGCTGTACAGTGCTCTCTGGTGCCAGACGAACCATCACACTTGCTCTGACTGCTATCAAATTCACCATGAAGGCAGCATATGCTCATTCCCAGGACATGTCCTATTTTTAAGTATTTTATGACACTGATCCTGGCTTATGTCGATGTTATGTAATTTTGTGCACCATATTAAGGCCGATTCTAAGAACTGACTGCTCAAACCGCTCACATCGAGGTTACATGGGGCACAGATGACTGAGCACGGATATGTATAGAATGAATTAAAGAACATGAAATTGAAAGCACAATGACAACAAAAGTAAACTAGGAGAGTTGTGCATGTGCTATGTAAAATTCTAGGTCTGATAAATGTTTGGTTTCTCTTTTGTGACAGCTGTCTTTAGCCAGAAGAAGGAGGGAAAAAAAGCATTGAAACAGAATGATATGGCTATTACAGAGTCTTGAACTTCTATCAGTGGTCTCAAAGTGGTAAAGACAGCAGACAGAACACAATGAGGCAGCCACAGATGAGCTTCAACAAGAACAGCCAACCTGCCAAATACCTACAGAAACTGCATGCAAGTGTACATTAGTTATTGTATGTAGCAAATTAGACAATGATGTGATTTCGTATTTTTTTCTGTTTATTGCAATTTGCATGAAGCTAATTGCCAAAAATAAACAAGTTGTTATATCAGGGCCAAATGAGGTAATTCAAAAAAATTTACATTTTTTGGTTAATATATGTTAATAAGAACTATTTAGTTGTTCCAGTTTGTTATTTGCCTAATAAACGACAATACAATTTTTGACAGATTTCTAAAATATTTGTGTTTTCTCATTTTTAAGACAGGTAGTCTAAGAAATTTGTTAAGCATTGTATGTCAAATTATATATTATATAGCATATTATGTCAAGGTGGAAAAGAAATTAAAACATTTACAACATATAAAAATTTAATATCTCAAAGATATTTGTAATATTAGGACCTTAATCAGCTTTTTCCGACACACACGCACAATACAGGGCGCAAATACCTACAAAAACTGTTGCAAGTGTACCTTCCGTATGTATCAAACTAAATAATGATGTGATTTAATATTTTTTCTTTATATTCTAATGTGCATAAAGCTAATTGCCAAAAAATAAATAAAACCTATAGAATGATGAGTTTTTCCAACCAGGAGACGTAGTCGAGTCGTCAATGTGAATAAAAGGACTGCAACAAATCATTGATTGGTGACATCTGGAACCAGGCTGCCTGGTCAACAGTAAGTTAAAAATTGAAAACCTTTTATTTGTGGTGATGCAAGAGAAAAGATTAGGAGGTCAAAATGTGATCCATCCTCTGCTGACCATGAATACTCACAACAAATGTCACAGGAATTTAATTATTAGGACTCACAGTTCCTCCTCATACACCCGTGAGTTGTTGTTTTTCTATTTGACCTGCAGTCTGAGTATGTGTTGCACATGTGTGTGGAAGTCACTGAGTTTGTATGTTCAATATTTATAACTGGCAGCCAGCAGGTTTACAGTTTAATTAGGGAGATCCCCCCCACACACACACAAATATACACGATTAATTTACAACATATGGAGGAGTGCATGTCTACGGGATATTTTTTCAGTATGGTTTGGTGTGTCTTTCCAGTCATTACTTTGTAAACCCCAGGCAGTAATACATCATCTTTTGGCTTGCAGGTGATTTGGAATTTGTTATTGCTTCATGTTTTCCAGGTTTCTGTCAGCACTTCATAAATGTTCTATGTCTTCCAACAAAACAGATAAATAACTTAAAGGAGCAAATCTTATACCTAGCGACAACGAAAACAGAAAAGAAAGATTTATCCAGAGCAGAGCTGTAGATAAAAGGTTATATTTCATTAAGTAAACAAAGCTGCATTATCGTAAACTGAACTGAGCTGACTCTATAGTTCACATGGGAACTGGAGCTAGTTTTAAGTACATCCTGACAGCGTGGTCTACCAGATTAATTTAGTTTCACTCTTTGCTCAGCTGACTGAGAAGAGCTGTTTTGACACTTATTACAGTCAACAACAACTGCTGTACACTTACAACATGTATTTGTGGATTGCTAACTAAATTGTGAAGGTACCAATAGCTGTGTCTAAAGAATTCAATTAGAAAAAAACAACTTAAATAAAAGATTTTATTGAAAAATATTCATGCTCCAAAAAAGCTAATGTGCATAATGGAAGATGTATGACCATTAGCAGCTAATATGAAAAAATAATTACAAGTCCTGAAGATATCTCCCCTTTTTCCCCTCTTAGATGGCTGATGTTAAGCTTGTTTCTTGTTTGTCTTCAAGTTTTTTTTTAGAAGTTGCAAAATGGCTGATTTTGTTTCTGGCTTTTTCAATTCTTTTTTATCATTATCATGCGTACTGTAGCCTGTACCACCACCTTCTAACGACAATGTGGACACTTGTGTATTTGCTACAAAGCAGTTAATGAAACAACTGCATTTTCTATTACTTAAATTTCAAAAGTTTGCTTCAGATTTATTCAGCAGCTATATGGAATCACAGTTAAGGATGAGGGAAACATTTTTTGAAGTTTAAGTAAATGTGACAATCTGTGTGGTTTCAACTGAAGTCACAAATGTAAACGGCGGCCTTAGAATGTACTGTAAGACTGCCAAATCTGGAGCTTCAGGAACCCAAGAAAGGCTGTGTCAATATTATGTTATATTGCTACTACTAAAAAACATGCTTTAAGCAACAGATCAGGATTTTGAAACTCTACCAAAGTTCCTGTCAGCAATTCTCGCCACTTGGCAGCCATCTTGAAAATGCCAGTGGGCATTTATTCCAGGCTAATGAGACCCAGTCCCTGTTATTTTGAAGGCCACCACTACATAAAAACTGTATTTATAAAATCATCAGTAAAATCTGACAAAAAAATGTAAAAAAAATAAATTTAAAGTTAGATTTAGAATGACTTTTTCTACACATTTTGTCATTCCAACATACATGTGCACACTTTCACATAGGCCCATCTGCATCAATGCAGTAACACAATTGACTCAGTGTTTCCCAGTTTGACTGATTGAAAGCAGGTGATTGGCTTTTGGGAGGCAGGGGTTCGACATGCGTCATGTAATCATCATCTTTTACATTACCAAATTTTACTGCAGACTTTTCTTCAGGATATTCAAAGTGGCGAATCACTCCTTTATAAAGTCTTTACTGTCCCTGTTGGTTTCCTTGTAACCATAGTGTGATGTTTTTTGAAGAAAGTAACAACGAGAACAATCTGCATTTGTTCTTGCCTTATTTTTCCTGTCCACATGTGACTGCCTCCTCTATTGTGTTTTCTCAGTACGTAGAACTGCCGGTGCTTTGGCCAAAGCTTGTGTAGTTTTTCTTCACTGCATTCATCACTTAAAGTTTCATTAAACCTGCAAAGCTCAAGGTTTTTGCTGAAACGAAATCAATGGAACTGAGGCTGGAATATATTGACTTTCCGTCTTTAGCTTAAAAAAGCATGCTGGATCCTAAAACACCCAGAATGCAACTCAATAGCACCTTTAGTGAGACCTTTTCAGTCTAATAAATGCCCACATTTCTCAAACTCCATGTTTCCAATTTGTTACCTGTGTTTTCCATTAAAATGTGTTGTCTCCAAGCGTAAACAAAGATAAGCCTGAGGTCATCAGAGGTTTTATATTTCATAATCTGTATCTTATCTCCAGCTACAGATTCTACAACTATGTTCACAGGCTGGGCAGTATTCCCAGTGACAAGTAAAGATTTCCGTGTACAAAATCTAGGGAGTCCCCCTTTAAGTCTAAACATGGTCAAAGTTTATCTAAGTGCAGTCAGCCGTGGCATTATAATGTGATATTAATCTGAAAGTCTTATCTGGGGAAGGTAAAACAAGTTCATGCACAGTGTAAACACCCACAGCAAGCAGCGATATGATAAATGAACGAGACTGAATCGCAGCCAAAGTTGAAAATACAATCTGTGTTGGTGAGAATCTATAGCCTGAGACAGGGCCGGAGTGGGACTCATTTTCAGCCCTGGACTTTCATGCCTCAGACCGGCCCACTTTAAATCACGACCTATTACGAATAAAATCATGTAATTCTAGCCTTGTCTTCCAATTCAATGTGTTTTTCTAAAATATTTCCAATTCAGTGCAAGTAAGGGTTGCTTCACAGTGAGGATTTATTCCAACATGAGTGCACATCTCCAACATTATTCTTTACAACAATATCAGAATCTATATTCTGTTCAAATAAGTGTTCAAGGATATCCAAACCTTAAAAACGAAATAAAAGAAGAAAAAAATATTACATTTAAAAAATAAAAAAAAATAAAATAAAAGGTGTTGCACTTTCTAATAACACTATCATCTCATTTTTCCTCGGCAAGGAAACAGTTCCATCACAACTTAAATTTCACAAATATGAGAACACCAGTTAAAGGGCTAATCTCCAACACTATTCTTTACAACATCACAATGTCCTTTTTTACAACATCAAATATCAAACAAATTAGTGTTCACAGATATCTAATCCTCATGAATAAAGAATAATTATTGCACTGTTGTCTGCAAGTTTGTTATTCACAGTATAACATAACTTGCTAATGAAATTTTAAAATTGCTTTGATTTTCATTTTATATTTACAATAACAAGAAAATCAGTAAGAAGCAGAAACGAAAAAAGGTCCGTTTTTTCATTTTCTGAGACCGGAAGTGGTCATCAGCAGGTGTGGAGCCAAACAGGGTACGGTGCATAGACTGTATATATTTGTTTCATTAGTTTTCATGGTCAAGATGAGAGATCAGGTGGTCGATCTTAAAATAAATCAATAGACCTTTTCGCAATGACATCAGAATCTGGGACACCATTACTACACGTTCCTTAGCAAAGGGAATTGACAATGGGCTGCTGTAACGGGGACCAGCCGCTGTACATGGTTCGCCCTTGCTTAAACCATTCAGCTATGCAGGCACCGCGATTAGGTAGATGTTGATTACCGAGCTTGACAGTGTCGGCGAGCACTTCCTCAGAAATGTCTGGCCGGAGGCCCGTGACGTGCCAGCCGGATGATTGCGGGCAGCCGGGCACCTGCGGCACGCCCAGCGGAGTGGCCGGATCTGCCGACCGGCCACGACCGCACGACAATGGCGTGCGGCGGTGGACTCGACCCCCCAGGGAGCCGTGTGGCCTCACACTGAGGCTTCACCCCCACCCTCACCAGGGACACCTTACTCGCCAGGACTCTGGACGGCGGAGGCCGCAGCGTGCTTGCCGGCGGGGGTCGGCTCCCTGGGGGGTCGAGACCACCACCACCACTTTTGTCTTTTCAAACCGCCAGTTTTAGTGAAGAAGTTTCCAATTTCTGCAAATTCGGCTGCGTCTGTTTCCAGAGCTTTTCTGTTTTTAGTTCTTGCCTTCTGTACCATCCTTGCTCTTCCTGTTTTCATCTTTCAAACACCTCTGACCAATGGCGTACATATATAACTATATATATACGTCATTGCCTCTGACCGTGTGCACAGACGTGTTACATCACGGTGCATCTGCAAAAAAAAAAAAAAAAAAAAAGGTATCAGTCGAGGCAGCCCAGGAACAGCGGTAGCAGCACAATGATCAACCCAGTGCCTGGACTGAACACCGGCCTTCGCAGCCCAAACATCAGACCGGCCCACTGGGAATTGTCCCGGTCCTCCCGATTAGCCACCCCGGGCCTGGCCCGAGAGAGCCATCAGGAGTCGTCTCACACACCAGCTGAAATTGTTCAGATGAGCCTTGTAGCTTTGGGTGAATGGAGAAGACAAACTGTACAGTATCGTGTTTCCTCAGCCAGTACCCGCCATATTTGCTTTTGTTGACAGCACCGCCTCATTGTCTGCTTGTCTGCATTGTGAAACAGACAGAGAGAATAGCAAAAAAAACTATTTGTCTGCTGACTTAGTGGCTCCGCTGACAAACAGTCATTAAATTAAAAGCATCAGAAATTCTCCAGTGCCTGTGTAAAATCTCAAACTTATTTTATTATAAATAACAAATAATGACATGGTTTTATACATCTCTGACCCTTGGATTCTCAAAGTTCTTAAAGTTTTTCAGTAAAGTATTTTTGGATAAACTACTTCTCTGATCACTGATTATAGTAATTTAGAAAAAGTAATTACAGAGATCATAACATGGAGACCAAGCTCCCAGTATGAATACATACAATTAAATATACTGTATATACAGTTCAAATCTTTATATTTTGTCTATCTCTTGTTCAAGTCTTTTCAGTGTTTGTACACAGTGTTCTTGACCTTGTTTTTTGCCTGTCCACCTTTGCGTTCCTTCTGCCCGTCTCTCCCTCCTCCAGATTCCTGCCATTGCCAGATCAGATGGAAGGTTTCAGATGGGGAGCAATGTTATCCATGTGTTTCCTGAGCAATACAAAAGCTCTGCGTTAGATTCAGTGTCACAAAACTGGCGTCATTTGCACTGCCATACATTCAGGTTTAGGGTTAGGGTTAGCTGGGTAAAGACGCACAGCTGCTCGTCATTTGGCTGATGAGTCGGCTCAGAGGGCTGGCACAGGGGAACTGTGACATTCAGAAATCTGTGCTGCCTTAACACGAACCCTCATCAAAGCACCTGGACAAGACGTTTCATGTTAAAAATGTAAAAAATGCCCATATCACTACAGACGCAATTTTGCTCTGTGGATGAAGGAAAACATGCTTTAATTCAACATCTTTAGACAGTTTTAGGGCCCATTAAAGGGAACAAAGGAGGAGTGAGAAGCCAGTTATCATAAAAAAGGAGAGTTTTGTTGATCTTTAACATCACATCTCTCATACATAGTGTTGCACCTGTTTTTTTTATATAAAATGTCCTAAATAGATGTGTAACAAAAGGGAAAAAAGGGTGGTGGAAAGAAGAGCAGAAGCTCAGCATATTTTCTCACCTCCACACAGCTGGACAGTCACAGCTGGACATAAAGTTAGAGAAATGGTTCCACACAGCCCTTTTCCCCCGATCTGATTCTGGGAAGATGTGGGTGGGTTTTATTTCCTGAAGCTATCCAACCTTCTGACAAGCCAGCAAGTATCACAGCCAAACATGTATTGGACCTGCCATTTGATAGGAAAGGATGACGGATCGGTGTCACACTTTGGCTCAGCTGGGCTTAATAAAAACAGGTTTCCTATGAAAAATATGAAGGGGTATAACAGTTTCTCAGACCATTTTTTGGATCAATAGTTGTAGCAACGGGCAGCATTCAACTGTTTCCCCACTTAAATTCCAGTAAATTCCAGTAGTCATTTCTTAGAGTGCTGTGCTGGCTTGCTAGCTAGGAAGATAAATTAAAAAGAAATGCAAAATTGAATTTCTTCTGAATCATGCTGTCAACCCTTGGTTGGCTGGACAACCAAACCTACCACTTGAGCCACCAAGATGCTAATCTGGTTGGTGTCTAGTTTGAGGTTTTAAATGAAGCGTTCATACCTGCGTGTGGAAGGCACAACGTTACACTAGCTTTGTTTCTGTAATATAAAACACTAATAGAAAGAGCAAAAGTTGAAATAACTTCCCCAATTTTGTAAATAATATTTTATGCTCCCATCATGTGTTTTTGAAGAAAAGTTTATGTGCTTCAAGACTAAAGTTCTGACATAGTAAACATTTAACTCACATGATTATCTTTATCTTGATCTCTGGACAGCACAGAACATAAGCAATACCAGCTAACATGAAAGAATAATTACTATTTTCCCAAGTGAAATCACCTCTTGAAGACTTCTTTCTATTTTTCTCACATAGATAGCTAAAGTTTTGCTTGTTTTGTTTTCATCTTTGAGGTCTTTCACCAGTCTCCAAACAGTGTGTTTTGTTTCCAGCTTCTGCTCTGTTTATTACAGTCCTGCATAACATAGCCTAAACTGCTACTAGTGATGAGACTATGTAGTCCTGTTTAATCACTTCAAAGCAGGTAATGAAAACAAGCTTAAGTCGCATTTTCCTTTAAATTTTTGGTGACATGTCAAATGTTCCCTCCAAATTTAGAAATATATACAAACTCAGTCATAGACACAGTTTGCTCTCATGGGTCGGCGGGCCTCTTACACACATTCTTCCTTTGTAAATGTTGTGGTACCTATTCAAAGACTCTCTAAAACCTGAATGTATGGCAGTTTTGACTTACCAGCTTTCCTTATTGGGCTTATTTTACCAGCCATTAACACACAGGATGCATGCTTTTGAGTTGTTTGGTTCCGAATGAAAAATCACATTGAACTTAGCATCATTTTCCCTTGCACATTATCCCCTTGACTAATTTTGTGCTCTATACGGCGCAACATTTAGTACCGATTTCCCAAATAGTGTGATTTATTGATACTCTGGTGGTTGAAGGGCATACGGCTAAAAAAGGAGGCAGTGCTGTTCTGATTCTCTGTACTAGATTGAGATATACATACAAGAAGGGAAACAAGCATGTTTCCGACACTGCTTAACTATTGAAAAGGGCTTCTAATCTTTATTTAGCTGTGGAAAAGCTTTATGTGGTGAAAGAGATACTAGGATCACCTGGGAAGACACAGATAAGAAATACAGGTAGGTAGAAATGAATAACAGCATATCAAATGACCTAAAAATGTAAATGGCTGAAACCAGAGGGGAAGCAGGCCTAATCTCGGTTGCATGTGTCATGAGATTAGCAAAGCTTCTTCCAGGGGTAGAACACACAGGCATGCACAATGTGAAGACGGCTGCTTCTGGCCGGAATATTGTACTGCCCAATTCCTTTAAAAATAAACAACAGTTAGTGTCTGATGTTAATGAGGATACAGAGCTGCAATGTTGCTGATTTTCTTTCAACTGATGATATCTAAACACTGTGAAACCTTTTCAGGCACATTCAAAACAACCTTTAAGCTCCTTCTACGGTGTTTTTTTAATCATACCTGGTCAGGTTGTTACATTTTAAAGAGTACTTTAAGTGATTGATGGCTTTCATTAACCTTGACTATTGCTCAGGAGGAAGGTCCAAGCAGCATCCCATGAAAAGTACAAAATAAATATAAGCAAATATTTTTGTATACCCTCAGCACTACTATGCTCATTATTCCAACTGATTGAAAATACATTCAATCAGTCATGTTTCTGCAGAAGCAAGTGGATAATACTGCCATCTGCATATTACCAGAGACTGAAACTCACTCTCATCTTCAAAATACAGACATTCATGCATGAAAACTGCCCACTTAAATTATAATAAGCCAAAATTATTTCCTTTTTTTTATCCTTCTTAGGAAAACCTTCTATCGTCCCCTCTAAAATCCTCCTCCAGTTTCAAGGTAACATTGAGGTTATGGTGGCTCAGACTAAACAGACTGTCACTGACAATTCCAATTGCTGTCATTGCCACATTACTGTCTCAAGTTTCCAGTCGCCTAAATATGTCCATCACTCCAGACTTGCAGTGGTTTTCATGTTTTCTCCTCTCCGATAACATCTGCACATACCTGTCTGTGCACTCTGTCTTTGGCTCAGATGTGCGAAATCCATCAAAACACAGCAATTACTGTTGATTAGAATGTAATTGTGCCGAGGTAATTCCAACAAAGTAAAAATCAAACAAAATTATGTCTTAATTTCTCTGTGAGTCAGCGAGTAATAGCATCCAGGAGGTGGTCATCATCAGTGAACTGTCAAAACAGCAGCTGTGTCAGTTTTCCTTGTGATAGTCAGAGGAAAGGTCACATGTTATCCCTGAGCAGTTGGATGTTTGTGTCCAGTTCACAGAACCAGGTCAATCTCTTTTACTGCTGTGGATGTTTATTTCACATACATTACAATACATCATTGGGGATGCCAATAGTTACCAAAAACTGGACAACTGAGGTCAAGAAATTTGGTAGTTGGTACTAATACTCTGAAATTCTATGATTTTCAATTCCAATTTTAATACCATGACAAAAAACAAGCCAGTGGAATGAGAGTATTTAGACACCAACTCGACACCCCTACACTGAACGCTAATATTTTCCTCTCAGCAAAGAATGAAAGTAGCACATTTTTGTATGCTGCTATAAAATTTGAAGTGTATTTTCAACTTTTATGTCATACTCATTTTGAAACAATTAAATGAAGGTCAGTATCCCCTTTTGCATCTGAGTTGTAACAAGAAAGAAGCAAATCCTCTTCAGTGTTTCATGAAATTGCATAGCTGCAATTTCTTTTAGTTTTACAAACAAAAAATCATACATTTCAGGCTTTTGGCTAAATACATCAGAGCATCTTGTTGCCTTTGTGAGAGAAGCTTCAATGTTTCAAGTCAGAAGGTAAAGCTTTGAGCTGAAGTTCAAACATTTTCACTGCTATAAACGCTCCCAGGGAGCTAAGCTGAACATCACCCTACATCAGTGCATGCTTGATTTATCATGATCATAAACAGTGGAGAAAAAGGATTGATGTTTGAGGCTTTTGGAGCTGAAAGGAAAAAGGGTGTGATCATTTTTATTGGCCTTTCTTGTCTGGGTGAGCGGAAGGAGGAGTCTCTCCTGTAAGTCACTGAGACTGGCCAGCAAATAGTCTTGCACTCAGGCCCAATCCCAGTACCCACACTAACAGTCTCAGGGACTTTGAGGGTTCTCCCACTGGCAATTTTTCAAGTGCATCAGGGCTCTTTCAGTGTTATTACATGTCCTCTCTGTGAGCCTGAATATCTGCAGGCTTCCCAGAAGGACTTGCCCACAGTCCATCCATCCATCCATCCATCCATCCATCCATCCATCTTCTCCTGCTTATCCTGGGCCAGGTTGCGGCGGCAGCATGCTAAGCAGGGCATTCCAGATGTCCCTCTCCCCAGCAACATTTTCAAGCTCCTCTTGAGAGATCCCGGGGCATGCCCAGGCCAGATTAGATATGTAATCCCTCCAGTGGGTTCTGGGTCTACCCAGGGGTCTCCTTCAGTGAAACGTGCCTGGAAAATGTCCAAAGGAAGGCATTCAGGAGGCATCCTAATAGGATGTACGAACTGCTTCAGCCAGCTCCTTTTTGCTGTAAAGGAGCCGCTAATCCCTCTGAATGTCCAAGATCCTCACCCCGTTTCTAAGGCTGCACCCAGCCACCCCACAGAGGAAACTGCTGAAAGCTCATGACTGTAGGTGAGGGTTAGAATGTAGATCACGCTTTGTCTTCCAGCTTAGCCACCTCTTCACAATGAACAAGATTCAGAGACACTTCAACTCCTTTTTTTGGACAGCAATTCACACCCATCCCAGAGGAAGCAATTCACCTGTTTACAGGAGAAGTCACAGTTGACAGTAAAATTAGAGATGTATGTGTGAATTCTGATAGTGATGGATATATGGATAATATAAATAAGAAAGGAAGTTTGTCTCTAACTGGCTGAATGTGAGCACTTGTTTGAATTTTCTGCCAAATGTCCACTCAGGGTTTGCAGATTTTAATGATTTTCCTCTTTTTTGGTAGTTCATGTTCATATTTCTGCTTCTCATTTTTTCTTTTTGTACCAGCCCTCACAAACTCGCACGCTTAAACACCACAGCTGTCATGTCAGTTGAGTCTGAAAAGGGTCTTAGGATGTTTTTTTTTTCCATAAAGATGGTATTATTCTGGTTATCTATTGACTCCTATAATAGCAAACAAATGTAATAGCGTATTTTAGGTTTAGCTGTAAAAAAGTTATGGAATGTTTGCTGTAAACAACCTCATTTACTTGACTTCACAAAAGAAAAGGCAAATCAGACTGCTGTCAAAGTCTGAGCTGTACGGTAATTATAGAGAATTTGGTGCATCGCCCACCATCCCCGCTGTCATTTACCGACTTCTCCCTAATTCTGCAAACATTCCTGACGGCTATTAGTGGCACACAACTCGTGAGAACTTCATCTGAGAGCGTATTGTTGGTGGTACAGCACGTCAACAACGCTGACAGATTTATTTTCAGTCTCGGCTGTACATTAAGAACACAATATAGGTCACCAAGCTATTGCTGGCACGAGACGAGGTGCACGCCCATGGAAACGTGACCAGACTCCTGAATAATTCACGTGTCATGTAAAGAGATAGCAGCGAGGCCTCACACACACACACACACACACACACACACACACACACAAAAGCCACATGTTCCACAGCTCGAGGATATACGTTGTGGCCTTGGCAAACTGAGGACACAGAAATAGAACGAACAGAGGGGGCTTCTTTCAAAGAGAAAATCCGCTACTTTGGATCCTCAGCTTCGGATCAATTCAAACGTGATTCTCAAACACAGCAATGTGCAAAATAACCATTTCTGTTCATGATATTGTTAACGGTGATGACTTCATTTCACCAAAGTACAATGTAGTAATAGACTTTTATGTTTGCAGATTCCTCAAATAAAATGTCAGCTAATGGTTAATGCAAGTTAAGTCACTATCTAAAGAAAGGTCTTCTCTATAATTGAGTGAGCCAAAAAAAGAATGTGAAAGCGGTTGAAAGCTGTGGAAACATCTAAGTAGGAGCTTGTGTCAAGACTTCTTGGTATAGATTGTTGTTCTCAGATTTTTAAGTACATTCATAGCTAACCTATGTTCAAGAAATTAGAATAAGATTTATTAATTCTAAGTGAGAAAATGATTTTACTTTTTTTTTCTGTCATCTTCGTGTGCTTCAGGAAGTCTCTGACCAAACAGCGTGTTCTAGATCAGTGGTTCTCAACCCTGTTCCTCAGGACCCCATGTCCTGCATGTTTTAGATGCTTCCCTGCTCCAACACACCTGATTCAAATGATCAGCTCGTCATCAAGCCTCTGCAGAAGCCTGATGACGAGCTGATCATTTGAGTCAGGTGTGTTGGAGCAGGGAAGCATCTAAAACATGCAGGACAGTGGGTCCTGAGGAACAGGGTTGAGAACCATTGTTCTAGATGACACATGGCAGCTTTGCATTAGATATTAATAAGGCTGGTTCATTATTAACCAAATTTGTCCTTATTACCTCCAACCACAGTTACCTCAAGGTATACGAGTCCTGCAACACAATTATGTCGCTCGGGGTCTGCAACACACTCATAAGCTTAGACACACAAGACAGAGCAGGTAGGCAGGCAGACACACTGCTGGAAACATGGAAGAACGTATACCAACACCTGAGACTTCCTGTTATTGTGATAGGCCAAAGATAGCTTCTTATCTCTGAGGGCAGCGAGTGATTAACTCCGTCATCCAGCTACTCACAAATTCAGCTGTGAACTTGATGAGAGTGAGCGTCTCAGACAACAAAAGAAAACGGTGCCACTGAGCTGCAGCTCCAGCCTGTGGTATAAAGGACAAAGTTACAGTATCCGTTTTTGTCTACACACGAGCAATAAGTCACTCACCTCTTTCCACACACCTAGACGTTAATGAACTGGTTCACACAGGCCATGAAAGAGGTAGTGCTGATGAGTCTAATTTCACTCTAGGAGACCACAGTCCTTTCCAGAAGGAAGACAATGGGAGGGACACCCCGAGAACACGGTTTAGTTTTAGTAAATTTGACTTTATAAATATTAGTCAGAAGAAAAAACCTAACTGTAAAAACAGCCTGGGAAGTTAAGCATTGTGGTTCATTCTTCGTTTTAATTTTTGTTTAAATGTGGCTGCACTTAGTCTAATAACCATAATTCAGTTGCCAACTCGTGGGAACAACATGCTGTTTTCTTTAATGTGGTGTTTCTCCAGAATACAACACGCCCCACCACACTGGAATACATTCCACTGTTATATTGGGTGTGGTTCAATCCACCGGTTACATACAATTACACCCACATTTAGGGCAGACACAAACACACAATCACGCACCTTGGACATACATATTTTATACTCAGTTGGGTATATTACATACACAATTAGGACATAAATAGAAACACAGTTGTATATTATTGTTATTTCCCTACTGGGTCATTCCTTTTCAAAGTATACATTTTTTTTTTAGAACAATTTCTGCTCAATCAACTTTGATTTGTCTGAAATATTTGTAGCACTAAATATAGTTATTTCTAAAGATATCTGTGAAATTTTAGCTTGATATATGAAAAATTTCTCAAGATCAACGTTTTAAAAATGTTGACTTTTTTCACATTCTGCAATTTGAAGCCACATTTGAATGACAGTATCTCACAAACTGTTAAAGATAAATGACTGAAAGCTTCAGTGTTATTTCTCATCAGAGCATTGCTTTAGAATCTGCAATACTGAATTAAATACTACAACTACTACTAGATCAGTAATCTCAAATGATGGATGAAAGAAGTAGAATGAAAAATGTAAGACTTCATGAAAAGTCCCATCTTTGAACACATATTAATAAAAATCTTGATAATATTAAATTAAATTAGTGATATTTTGAAAACTACATATAGCTGTGTATCAGAATAAGAATTCTTTTTTTAATTTCTCAACTGATTGAACAGCTTTCTGCTTCTGTTTTCTTTTTCATAATTCAACTCATCCATAATCAGAGACTACTTGATCTTCTTATCCAATATTGCAGTTTCTCAACCAATGTCATGATGAGAAATAAAAGTGAAAGAAAAAAGTTCCTGAATATTGTCATCCAGAAGAATGTCCTTCGGGATTAAAAAAAATTGTCATCTTTTGTTATCAAATATAGCCTCAAATTTCAATGTGCACAAAAACACGCTGAATGTAAGCTGATGAGCATCAAAATATCATTTTAGATGTCCATTTTTTTAAACAAAAAAAATGTTTCAAGCAAATTACAGATGGTTGAGCAGGCTCCTGATGGTTTAAGATGGAATAGAGCCTCCATATACATCAAATATTATATATTAAATACCATATTATGCCAAGGTGGAAATAAATTAATGTAATTTACAGTATTTAAAAATTAAATATCTCCATGAGATTGGTAAAATTGGACTTTAATCAACATTTAAGGCATACTTGCGTATTGATTAAGGCCTCACCCGTCATTACTGAGCTGCAGGAGCTGAAAGATTTTATTACGAAAGAGACAAAACTCACACACATTCACCTCCCACTGACCCAAAGCAACGAGCTGAATTTGAATACCATGCACATGCACACGCACACATGCACGCACACACGCACAATACAGAGAGAAAAATATTAATTTACAAATGCATTTGCACACACAGGCATTAACACATGACTGACATACAAACTCTGCTTTTGCAACCGTCCAAATAACACTTGCTTTGCTGAGATTTTTAATTTGGCACTTTGAGCCTGAGCTCAGTATGTGTGTGAATGTGCGTGTGCATGTCGACTGGCACCCAACCTCCACCAGCCTCCAAGCAACTGCTATTGACAGGCGGTGGAAACTATTTGTGAATGAGATGCCGAGTCCTCGGACACACGTGTGCACCCAGGAGGAACGTATGTACAAGGACATGGATGCACGAACACAGACGTGCACACAAATGCTCTAATAAACACAATTAGACAAGTTTGCATGGGTGCAAATGCCTGCGCCGAAAACACACAGAGCGTCCAAAAGGCTGCTTTGTGGCGGCACTATATTTTAAGTGCACACACATACACACAGACACCCTTGTCCTGAGACAGCCCTCTCAGTGGGGAAACGGACAATTTTTTTTTCTGTCCATAAAAGCTGCTTTGTGTCCCGACTATCTGCTGAAAACACACACACAAACACACCTAATGACTGCTTTGTGTCCACATTTTAAGGCGAGGGCGCGCTCACAAATCAACACAAAGACCAGCTGCTTTGTACCCTCATTATGTAGCTGTTAGGCTCAGGCTACTTGGGATTGCAAACACGGGCCAGGCAGATGTCCACTGGCCTAATAGCGCTGTTGTCGGCCACACACACACACATGAAATAGTTGTGTGTAATGACACACTCTTCTCTCTGTCCTGTATACTCTGTAAGCTGAACGTTTGGCCTTTTCTAATCACCTAATGTCAAGGAGGAAATCCATGTAACGTCTGGTTCAGAGGGAGTAATGCATCATCCAGTCCAGAGTAAGATTTGTCTGAAACAGCAGCATGAAGAACTGGGTAGTTAGTAGCTGCAGTAACAACAAAACAAAATATTTGCCAGTGTTTGGTTGACAAAAAAAGGATAAAACACTGGATAATGAATTGAAAATATTGCTTTTGGCTGTCAGTGTCAAATAATACAATAACAATAATAAAAATAATAAGAATAAATTTACTTATATCGCATCTTTTAAAAATATAGTTTACAGACAGAGCAAAAAATAAAAGGAAGATACTCAGGGGGAGTATAATGGAAGGCTGGTCAGTCCAACCATGATACAGACTTTCAAAAGGAGCAAATAAAACAACACTAGATAAAATAATGAAAATAACACATTCAAATAAAGGAAAGAGCAAGAGAAATAAAAAAATACAGGGTAAAACCATAAACACAAGAATAAAAATGATAATGGTAATAGCAATCGTAAAAAATAAAACAAATAATTAATGGGTAAAAGCGAATATCACGATCATTAACATAAATAAAGTCAAACAAAAACAAATAGATGATGAAAACAGTAATAAAAACAAAAATACAAGAAAAATAATGGAAACAATGCACAATGTTTGGGTGACAAAATCCATGCTTATCCCACCACTGTTTAAATCTAATGCAAGATTTTCATCTAGAGGACTGGAATTCATTTCCCATTTGGGACCATCATTAATTAATTTATTTTTTGTCAAGAAAAGAGACAGGGTTCCCACGGATTCTTAAAAAGTCTTAAAAGGCATTGAATTTATGAATCTAAAATTAAGGCCTTAATTGGCATTAAAATGTCTTAAATCAAGCTTTTAAACGTCTTAAAAATATTGACATGTGATAGGTATGATTTTATGATTGCAATTATTCTCAAATCTCAAAATAAATGGTAACATTTATTCATTTATTTATTTAAATAATTTACCGAATGACTCTCGTGGTAACATGGCGCCATCACGATAGCGGAACCAACAAAACAGTGATGTGGTTGCAGCCGGGACTCTAAGAGCAGACGCACGTCATTCATGTAGCAACTTTGGACCAGATGGGGAAGTGTAAGTTCAACGAAAATTGGCTGTCCAACCGAGAATTTTCTTAATGGCTGAAAATGTTTTTCTCAGTATGTGTAAAAAGAGACTGTAGTTTAACTGTGTAGCAACTTAATGTTTTGAGACACCTTTCTATGCTGTACTCTCTAGGTTCACATTATATATTCATAAGTCAGACAGAATATAGAAGGATATCAGAAGCCCTGGAGCTAACAAAACCAACAATGAGATGCAGCACTGCACATTAGATGCGCAAGACCAACAACAACAACAATGCGGGGCTTTTGGCCGTTGCTGACGTTCATAATCCTGTTTGCTCATGAGTCATGAAAGGGCAAAGAAGAATACAAAAAGGTCTGCAGAATGGGAGGGAAGAACAAAAGACGGGCTTCTGTGTTGAGTCAGTGCTCTGTTAGTTCTTCCTCAGAACGGCTACAATGGACGAATATGAATCCCTAATAAATCTGAGTCACTCTGACTCTTTCATGTGGCTTCTGACAGGATGGGAAACAATTTGAAGACCAACAAAGCGTCTTTTTCTTTCCCCCTACGACAACAGAGCAAAGCGATTGACGTACATCAGGATCATCTCACGCCTACTCGGCACGCACAGTTTTTCACGACACACTTATAGCTGCTGGCTGAGGGCGAGTGGGTTCCAATGCCAGAGCAGCCATTCATAATCTAATCTTTGTCACCATCTCTGCAGCGCATTTGCATGCAGAAGCTCAAAAACTGACTGAAGTGAGGAAGTCTACCCACATGAGCACGTGGCTTGACTCAACCCTGCAAGGAATTCTCGTATCTGAGAGCCATGTGGCAGGGTGGGATGTAAAATACCACACATGGGCCAGAATGAGGCCACTGACTGCATGTGGGCTGGGTACAAATTGTGAAAACCAGAAGGGGAGAGTTTTCTCAAGCTCCCACTGTCATAATGGGAAGGTGCTGGGAACAGATAACTACTTCCTGGTGTATCTGCTAGTCATGTATGCTGGCTTAAAGTGCTCGTATTAGCTAAAGTGAAAAAAGCAGCTGTTTTTGTGCTAAATGGAAGAAAAACTGCATTTTCTGGATATGAGAGTGACTCATGACATGCAGCTATACATCGCACATTCCTCTTCATGATTAGCACATTGCAGAGGCCAACAGTCACACTCCACCTCTGTGCAATCTGTGTGCTTCAGCCACCCACTGCACAGGATGTCTTCAGTCACCATGAGCCCTAGCAGAGGGTGCACTACATGCATCACTACCTAATTGCACCTACACCTCAATCGCCTCCAGGGAAACAAAGCAAGGTGAACAGAGACTGCAGGTAGCGGGGAGACGACAGCGCAATCCATTCCTGGCTGCCGTCCCATGAAAGGGCACCACGGACTGCTGCTGGAGCCAGACGAGACCTGATGTGCTTCTCCGAGGCACCTCAGGGAGCAGCAGGATGGGCCGAGTTGATGGCGGGCAATACTTTGTTGTCCATTTCACATCCTAACAGAGGATGTTTTCCACTGTTATTCTATGTCGTGATGATTTTGTGTGGTATGTTTTCATTATTGTACCTCAAGACTTCTATTTTCAGTGTTTTCTAATTCAAATTATTGATACAGAGGATTGTAAAATCTGATATATAGCAGTCTTTTAATCGGCGACATTGTCATCTTTAGAAACGAACTTCCACCAAAATGGGTTAGTTTAAAATTGAACTTCGATGTCACCACTTGGTGGATTTCAGGTAAGTCTCACCCAAATCAGTATCAGCACTGAAGCATAAATGTTAAAAGATTCTGTTGATTTAAATAGACGAAAAACATAAACAAGCAAGAGCATTTCAACAATACTTTACATTGGAAGTTTTGCCATTTTAAATTTTAGCATCAAGTTTTTATTTTTGCTGCAAATACATATCAGTTCCATATGACAATTTTCAGTGTCCTGTATTGCTAATACTTAGCCCTCATATTAGCAAAAAACACATACGTTGACTCCTAGTGTTTTCTGTAAATAAGCCCTGTTAGTGGACCCTTTCAGCAAAAAAGCCTAGAGTAATTTTTCTTTAAAAATGGTTATTTTTTCCTCACGAATATTACTCAAACTGCAATATATTGTAGATTTGTTGAGGGACTATTTTCAGTCATGGGTTAACATAGCCTAGCTGCGCTAGATCCAGCTCTGACGGCGCAAGGGTCCAGTTACCCTCGGTAAGCCTCGAGGCTGGATGCTCCTAAAACTGGCCGACGAATCACCATGAAGTGTAGAGTCAGAAGGCGGGCGACGATTCTGACAAAAACAACCGGAAACAACTAGCCTAGCCGCGCTAGACAACCCACGGCAACGAATTTAATTCTCTGCCAGAGTCGACAACAAAAACGACAACAGTCGTTGAGCTCCATTAGCACCGACTCTGAATAATCTTTCTGTTAGCATGTCTTTAATATACTTGAGCTTCACCCATTGACTGTATAAATAAGGCTTCACCGAACTCCCGCATCCTCTGATTTCCGGCACTCTAGAAATTACGTCAGCCTATTCATTGCACTGATTGGTTGTATACCTACCCAATTGCTGCAGAGTGATTTGATAGACAACCTTTTAGCCCGCCTCCCTCCCTGCTGAGGGTAACTAGACCCTTGCGTCGTAAGAGCTGGGTCTAGCGCGGCTAGGCTAGGATTAACATGCATTTGGTGTTTTAATCAGTATTTAAGGCAACAGAAATATGGTATTTGGAACTGATTGGGTATAAACTCTGGTGCCCGAGCACAGTGTAAAGACAGAACCTTTCACTCCCTTCAACAACACAGCATTGGTATATATTATAGAGGAATAAACCGACAGGTTCTGCTCTGCACTGTTGATACAAGTTAGTTGGATCTACTCATTGAGAGCTGATGTGCTTCTTCTCAGCTGAATGGAGTAACAGTTTGTAGTGAGGAGTCATGTAAAGCAGTAATCTTCCCGTGTGTACTGTGTGAATTACAAAGGGAAAAGGTTCATGTGCAACTTTCAACCCACATGAGCTTTTCGCTTCAGTATTTGAAAATAGTAATAAAAAGAAGAATGGAGGAACTTTATATCCTGAAGTCATCCTGTGTCCTTTCGAGCTGAATGACAGAGGGATTTATGAGCATACTGTACATTCCTAAGCAGTGATTCCCAGACATCACACGCTTTTTCTCACAAGTAATCCTCTTAGTGATGAGATCTGAGGTTTCATTTCCTAATAAAGAATCAGGGAAAAGTTCAAAACCACATCCACCATGTACCTGACAGCCCGACTATGATAGCTACTATATCATCTGGTGATTGTCTGAAGTTTTGGGAACTTTTTGAAATTAATATGAAGTAAGGACACATTTTTCAAAAACATTTCACTGTCACTTTCTAAAAACATTACTTTGGCTGCTCTAAAGATAACAGTTGGAAACTTTTGAGAACTTTGATCACAATAACAAATTAACAACAAATGGCAAAGTTCAGATTTGTTTATTCTGGCACTGGATCAGTTGGTGTCTGTTGCTTGGTACAAGCAGCAATAACATTTTCACAAACAATAGTTGCATCTGATACCCCTTACTGTAGTGGACACCACATTTACTGTCCGCCATTATATCTGATTTTCTGAATTCTGAGCGAAAATGAGAATAAGACTGAGCCCATTATTTAGGGAGTAATGAATGAGGAAACAATTGAGTAATTTCAGACATGTAGCTGGTTATAGACTGCTTGATGGTAATTTGCTCACTATAGCTTGAGCTTGCGTAACTCTGAAAATTGTTCATTTTGAAGTCAGCAAAACTGTCTTTATTCAACTGTGGACTAAAAAGCTCATCATCATGAAGGTTTCGCTGTATCTGCATTTTAAACTGGGCATTACAAAACTGAAACAAAACAGCAAAATTTGAATAAGTTCTGTAGAAAATAACTCGCAAAGAAATTTAAATGTGCCCTTGGGGCTTTTGCAAGTTGATATATGCTTCTATAATTATACATAAAGTGAATTTTATTTTGAAAGGCAAGCATATTTCAGAGTCTCTGGTCAGGCTTTTGAAAGATTTCACAAGTTTGATTTTGATAGTGAGTGACAGGAAAGATCATCCACCGCAACTAATGATTTTTTGAGGATTTTGGAAAAATATCATTAAATAGAAACTACAACTGCATAAAAAACACATAAAAGATGCCAAAACATGGATGTCAATTGATCACATTTAACGCATTGTGACCTGTTGACTCTTCAAATAGTTTCTACTGTAAATATACCAGAGCTAGAGGGTCCCAAAGGTGGATGGGTTTAGGCAGTTGTCTGGACAACTTCACATTCAATTCAATGGGGATTTTTGACACAGTTTGTTTTCTTTTTTCAAATTTCATACAAAATGTTTGATGAATTACTACCAAAAGTAACAGCACATCATTCCTGACTGAGCCACATGTTTTGATGTGTAATTTGCATGGATTTTCTCAAAGTTGCGACACAAATTACACACAGAAAACTGTGTCGGAAGGCTATAAGAAGAAACCCGAGGAATAATAATAAGTGTGCTCTAATTATTTTGCATCGGCACTTAACAAATCCCATAGTTAGTAAACATAAGATCTGTGTGGATAAATGAAGAGACTAGTTGGACTGGTGCTCCTGTAGTTATGTGATCTAGTTCTGCCCTCTGCTTCGGCAATGATTTAATGGTACCTGTCTGGATAATTAGCCAGCACCGATTTGTCTTGGAGACCTAGCTGTGGAGAAGGATGATATGTGAAATCAGTTAACTACAGTGATGATGATGGTTTTTGGGAGGAAATGGTTGGACAGAGCACCACTTAATCAGACACTGGAAAGGTTGTGGAGGGATGGGATTTCTGTAGGATTAATAAGTAAGCAGACAGACAGACAGACAGACAGACAGAACCTTTATTGATCCCGCAGCAGGGACATTAACAGTGTAACAGCAGCAAATAGAAAAACAGTTTGAATAAAAAGAGCAGCACACAACACACACAGTGCATAGATATAGATAAGCAGATTTTTACTGAGGATACTAATGCAATGCTACTACAATGTTTTAAGCAGCTTTTGCTTTACTGTTTTGCTTAGCTGCTTTTGTTTTACCTTGTCTCCTCCAGAAGAGGCCAAA
The DNA here is from genome assembly GCF_021347895.1 of Acanthochromis polyacanthus. Lineage (NCBI taxonomy): Eukaryota > Metazoa > Chordata > Actinopteri > Pomacentridae > Acanthochromis > Acanthochromis polyacanthus. The sequence continues at coordinate 10,614,151 of NC_067122.1, read as the reverse complement.
GAATTGATATGAATTATTTTTTGTTTCCCTGCAAATGTATTAATTCAGTTTTACATCATCATTGGTGTAACGTTTGCTTTTATCTTTTTTGACATGATATATAACATAATAACTGAACTAGACACTTCATATGTTGCACATTTACTGCTGGTGTTATTTTTTAAGCTGCTGCTTTTGCATGTTGTCATTTCACATTCATTATGCCTTTCTTTTCTCTTCGTCTATCATATATTTGTTGTAGAAATGCAGTGCACAGTTCAAAACAGAATTCCTCAGAAGGACAAATATAAGTCTAGAATGTAAAGTACATCTTGTCCTTGTCCATCTCTTCTTCACAGTTGCTTCTGTAATACTAATCTTCATGAAACAGTTTGCATAGTACACGCAGATGTAACGTTACAATGATATACAATGAAAAAATGTAGGCAAGGGCTGGAAGCAGTGTGCAGTATCACAGTCTGTAGGCTTTCATAGTTATGTGCAGTCACAATAATAGTCAAGTCGAAGGATATCACATTTCACTTTGAAACCCATTAATAATAAATAAATCAGTGACCCAGAAGGAAAATCTTGTGACTCCATCTCATAAAAAATAAACAAATATTCATTCAAAACAGAAGATGAAACATGACTAACTTAAAATTCAGTAATTGGTGAAATAGCCTGGAATTGATGAATGTGGCACAATATATTTTTTACAGTACAACAAACATTTTTATGAAAAATAATGAAGTAATGTGAACATGGAAATCTGTTGTTCTAAGCTGCACAGAGAGAAGCCGTCACAAGCTCTTCAAACAGCAAAGACAGTGTTTGCATGTCGTCCCCCATGCAAACAACAACCCAGATGTTTGTTTTGCAATGGAAAGTATCCACCCCAGCAGTCAGTGTGTCTGTGAGGAAATGGATTTAATGACAGTTTTTAAGATGACTCTGACTTTGCAACAACAACAAAAAAGGCATTGTTTGTCTCATGCAGGTGGAGATGTGTGGATACGTAAGAACGCTGGAGAGAGGACAAGAGAAATTCTCAACACATCGCATTCATATAAGATGTAACATCTGTGAATGATACAGTACTCTGAGTGCAACATGCTATTAAAGGTCCGTAAAATGCCCGAAGATGCTCATCAATTAAATTATCACAGGTTTGTTTGCTTGTGGAAGCATGCATGTCTGCATTTCTGTTGAATACGGAAGGTAAATCAAAATGAGAGGGTGTTTTAGTCTAAAAATGCTGTTTATACTACATACTATACTATACTTTATTTATGACAGTGGTTCTGCAGCCCATTAAACAGACAGATTTGATGGTAATAAAATGTAGGTAAACGCAATTAAACTACTCTTGTGTGGAAAACACTGTATGACTTTTTTGTGCTCTTAATTCTTGTGCTTACCTCAGAGATTTCAAATAAATCTGACTCAATCAGTTACCAAAACAAAGTGTTTGACTCTCACCTGTCAGTTGCTCAAGCAGCTTGACATGCACACACATGTTTGTGTGCCAGAGGTTGTTGGCTAAGGTTTCCAAACAAAAAACACATGCTTCAGGGAAATAATTATGTGCTATTTTCTCAGGTGGTGAAAAGAACAAGGAGTCTTACATAAGAGGACACATCTCTGACGCACGTACAGCACATCAGTGAATGGAGGTTAGAGTTCATTTTTTCTGTCATATTACTCAATTTGCAACATATTTTAGGTGCATTTTGAAGCATTGCAGTAGAAAAAGTTGAGGTAATTTTAAAAAAACGTACCCATTTTTGCAAAAGGTTTCCACACTTAGGTGATTTTGGACTGAAAATCCTGAATATTTCTTCATATATATAAATTTTTAAATTTGTTTATTCAAGTTTTTTTTAATAAGTTGGTAAACCACTGGTTTTACTTGTTTGGCTTTCTCCATATGCAATGAAGCACAGACTGCCATCTTCTGATGACAACATGCCGTCTGGTTTATTTGTTTCAAAGCAGTTAAAAGAAAAAATTTTCTCTTTCATTTATGCCACATTGACTGCTCTATGTAAAAATGGCATCTAAGACTGTGTGTGGCAACGATGAGACAACATCTACTGATCTGATACAACAACAGTGAAGACAATATGCACACTTAGAGTGCAGTTGTATTTAAATGTCACTTACTGGGTGATGCAGACCGTTGCACAGAACAATAGTATTTATCATTATTTCATTAAGGCTTTAATTCCTAATATGTAAATTACTAAAACCACACCATAAATAACACTACAAGGTCTTGCCCAGAGTTTATCCAGATGACATCAGAATATATATGTATGTATATAGATATATACTACAATTTCCACATAGCATCCACTACCAGAATGTGTGTTCCACTGTATTCCTCCAAATATTCAGTGCTAGACATATTTTATACACTTGCTCACTTGAAACTCGACTCAGTGGCTTGGAACTGTGAAATTTAGAAGCTTTATGCAAATCTATTTGTTCAAATCTCATTCAATCAGTTGAATTTTCCACATGATGGATTCCAATCTTTTTTCTATTTTTTTAATATCTCAAGGGATAGAAGCTAATAGGACACACCTGTGCTCGTTACGGATTCCAAGATTGTCTGAACACAAATAAGAGATCTCATCATTTTTGAATTTTAATAACATTTTCAACATGAAGGAGCATTTTTTTTTCCTGCAGCAGTTTATCCACATACACAGCTAAATCTTTGGAGCACAATTTTCTCTTTTCGTTTTCCTTCCAGCAGTGACTAGAGCAGGGTTAATTCCCCTCTTCCCCATCATTTCCTCTATTCTACTTCCTTGTGTGTCTCTTTCACACACACACACACACACACACACAAAGTTCACCTCACGTGCTTCCATGTTTATCAGCTTCCCTTCAGTCCCAGGAGAATTCGTCTACGATCACCAGGCTCACATGCTCATGCGGTGCGCTTCCCTGCCTGCACACGCTGCTTATAGATTATTGCCTGCAAACGTGCTCATCATCTCACCCCACGCAGGCTCACGTGCACTCTGCTGAGCCTGTCCTCTTCTGTACCCCCTCCATCTCCCTCAGGGACTCTTGGCATCATCGCAGATATTTCCTCTGCTGCTTCACACTGCTATCATTTTCTTTGGTTGTTTCCCCGTCCTCAGACATTCATCCCCATTTTCCTATTATGTTTTTTTTTCTTCTTTTTCCACTCATGTTTCTTATTATTTCTATAAGCACTCCACAATGTGATGTACTGGCAACAATCCAAAGATAAAAGCATCACCAATATACTTACCAAAGGCTGACAGATAACACCACGACATGCGCTTCATCATCTGAAGGTGGTGATTTTGATCTGTTTAGATTTTTCTGGCAACTGCTGTTTTTTGGGGGAGGGATGTGATATATTTTTTCCCACCAGGACAGTTTTATAACCTGGTACAAATGTGAAAAACAAAAATAGTAAAGATCAATTAATGACCTGGTACAAATGAATTGTGTTGACGTGGCAAGTGAATGCATCAGTGTTCAGATCTTATTCAAGAACCTTTTAATGGGAATTCTGTATTATTGAGACAGTTTTCCATAACACAAGGTTTCTTTAAATTATAAATTAAATAGCAAAAAATAACAATCTGTAATATTATCAGTCTGTTATAGCAGACTCGAGTCACAATGGTTTTACAATCCTCATACCTAATATGCATGACAAAGTGTCTTGTTCGGTCGTTAATGTTAGTCCAGCTGCTGGAAACAGCTGCACAGCTGGAACAGATGTCCACAACTACTGTCATAGAAACTTTGTCAGTCCTTGAAATCTGTCAGCATCGCCGATTCACTTAATCTTTTTAGCTTTAAAGTGGTTGTGAGAATGTAAGCAGACACTCAGCTCCCAGCTAGTGTTTTGAAAGTTTACTGTTTAGTGAAGCGGACAACAGACTGACACGTTTTCCGCAAATTTATGCTGCAGAGTTTATCAAGATCTCTGCCCCAATCAGCACTTACACAGCAGGCAGACATGTTTTTCGCTACTGTATACTGAGTTTATCGACACTCCTGCTACAGTCTGCATTAGACAGCAGGGAGGTCTGCTAATTTTATTTTTCTCTTACAGCTGTCAGTAAACACACCTGTAACTCCATCTTATGAGATGCTCCACCTAGTGGCACGACTCTGTTCTACAGTTCCAGCACACAATGCAATCCATAATCTACAAGACATTTTCTTGTCCTGCATTTCCAGTTAAGATACTTTTCATCAATAAAATTAACAGCAATGAATCATTAAAACTCCTATGTATTTATGTTTTGGGCTAGTTTGATAGCTGGCAGTAGAGACGAATAGGGAAAACCTTTCATCATCTAAGAGCCAGGAGCCAAACAACAACAAACATGTTCTTTCTACTACAAGGCCAGAGTTTTGGCCCCATGTGTAGGAGGGCAATAGAAAGCAGATAAAGGGTTATGTGGGAAAGAGAGTTGTTTATCTGGTAACATGTGGTGTCATGCTACTATGAATTATCAGCATAGAAGAAAAATGCATGCGTCATACGTACAAACACTCAAAGCAGGAATGTGTAGAATTAAAAAGTCTGTGTCTGTTGGAGAAAAAGAAAAAGACAACAGACACTCTGGCTTTGAACTCAAACAAACTAAACAGATTTAGTCACCATCAGGTTTAGTTGATTAAAACATAAGCAGAAAGGCTCTGTTTTTGATGTGGACGAATCTTCAAAAGGTATACAATGGCACGGTCACAGTCTGTATACATCAGTGTGTTACAAAAGTGATCCAGTTCAAAGAGAACAGAGAGGATCAGTTACAATTACTGCTTTCAGTCTGTCACGTCCAGTCTGGGTGAGTAATGGAAGCATCTGAACATCCAAGTGTTGCAGATTGCATGGAGATGTTATCTGAATTAAAGTACTCGGCAGTCACACCATTAAAAAAATGTCTAGGAATTTGATCATTCTGCCTCAAAGCATCTGGACCCTAATGACCTACTGTTTAACTGCTGGTTTTAATTCTGCTTCATGTTGTGAGGCATCTGCCTTTCAAATCCAAGGACTGTCAGTTGGTTTGCTGCTGCTTTAAAGGAGTTGGACCCTTTCATTCAGCAAATACAGCACTTTGATTTGCAGTTAATATGCAGAAAAAATAATAGCCAGTCAATGAGTAAAGAAGCAAGGACAGTTGGATGAAAATTCAAAACTGAGTAGAGGGCCAATTAACAGCAAACTACACAAAACCAAGTCTATAAAGGTGAATTTCAAAAGCCTACCAAGGACACAAAGACAGGCTGTTCCAGGATTAAAACTCCATGGCAGTAATCTATGGGGAACTATGTGGGTGTCTAAATCACTGCTGATGGATGTGCTCTGCTTTTAGTGTGAACCGTTCTTTTTAAAAGCAACCACAAACATGTCCTCAATCGGTCCAAGCCAAGTCAAAAGCTTGGTGCAGTTTTCTTTCATTTGAAATGATGGAAAATACACGCATATTTTCATTTAAAATATCTTAAACATAAGCTGGACAGATAGTAGGAGGCAAAAAGAGACTGATGAATAAAGAAACTAATGCATTCAGCTTTAGCTATGCTTCAGAAAAAGAATAAAACCAATGGAGACAGACCAGTCAACAGTAGACCAAGAAGAAAAACAGACACAGATGTGGCAAAAATGAATGAGAGCAAATACAGACAGGGAAGAGATGGAGGACCTGTAGTTATGCAACAGATCGTGCAAACAAGCCATCATACAGTCAACCCTGATTTGTTTGGGAATCTTTTTTAGAAAACAGGTTTGTCCAAGTGCAACACACCTAAACACACAAAAGCACATGTAAAGTCCAGTCTCTTCTCATGGTTTTGGGACTCATTAAGTGATCTGTCTGAATGAATCCTTTACTGTCTTCATTTTTTTAACACCACTAGAAAGTGCAAAATAGCGAATGCTCAACAGATTGTAATTTATAATGATGGGAAGCTTATGACACTTGCCAAACAGGCAGAAATAATCAACATTTTACCAGATAAGATGATCACATTTCTGTTGGATTAAAATGAATTCCTGCACTCTAGGAGGATGTTTGCCTGGAGCCTGTTCAATCATCACACCAGTAATCAGTAATGAGACACTTTTGCTTGTAAATAATTCTGCAGAAAAACAGCCTCCAAGCATATTTCTCCTCTTCTCTCACAGCTTCTACGAAAAAACAACAACTCCCAAACTGGTGCGAAATTAACGAAAGCAGCTCAGATGAGCAAGAGGAAGGAGGAGGAATGGGTTGTGTAGCAGGGCCAAACAGGAGATCAGGATTCATCCTTCTTTTATGAAGGCAGCGGCATGTTCAAATACACCATTTATCTTTTCATTTTCACTCTGGCTGCTTTGTTTAAAATTACAGGAATATTCTGACATTTTGAAGATCAGCGTCTTGTTTTTCTTTTACAGGCTGTTGGAGACACTGTGTTCAAACTATCCAACTGACAGGATGTCCAGGGGGAACACATGCAAATAGACTACGCATGTAAAATAATCGAAAACAAATATTGCAAATGAAGGTGGAACTGGATCCGTCAGCTTATGCATCTGCGCTGAATGAAAGGCTCTCAGTAAAACCTTGACAGCAGCTCTGTAATCTATCAGCACACTTCAAAGCTAGTCTTCTAGTTAGAAAAACCTTCTCCTTTTACCCTTTCCTCTACTGGGCAGGAGCTGCAAACCTGACCTTTCAAAAAAAAAAAAGAATAAAAACAACCTTGAGCAGGCAGACAGAGGCCAAAACAGGAGCTCGGTAACACTTTTGCATGTCTCGCTTTTCCCAGCTCCTTCATTTGCGTCTGCAAATCCTGGTGGATTTGGTGCCACTTTTGACAAGATCCAAAAAAAAAAAACCCATGAGACAAAAGATAAAAGCAGTCAGAAGAGGAAGTGATAAACATGTATAATGCTGTGTAAGAAGCAGCGCAGACAAATGTGGGGATTTATGTCATCATTCGGTTATAAATCCCTCTCCACACAGTGACAACAGCCCAACTGTTAATGGAATAAAAACACTTATAAGAGCTGAAGCAGTAGTTATGTAATTCATGATCCAACTTCAAAAGGGGTTGTTTGATGTGACACTAACTCTCTCCCTTGCTGAGCAAATGTTACAAGCCTAACCTTCTTGTGATGTCAAAGAAAACCATTGGGAGCAAGCTAAATTCCTAGAAGAGCTGTTGCACATCAAATCCTTCAAGAGGAAACTATCCGATATGGGTTATTTGTCCATGGAGGCACAAAATTGCATAATTCATTCCATAATAGAGAAATGAATTCTTGATGCAACTGAAGGGCTTGTAGCTGTTTGATGAGCTTGTGAAGCTGAATAGAATTTGTCACTGTCTTTATTTTTTCTTTTCTGAGGAAATGAAACATGTTACTGGGATTCCAGGATAAACATGTATAAATCACGCCAATTTTCACTTAGTGCTTTATTGTGTGAACCCTCCAATAAAATTAAAGCAATATATTTATTTATTGGGACATTTTCACTGCATCCCTGGCTGTCTGTTTTTTTTAAAAAATACAAACAAGTCAGAGCTTTTTTTCCCTCCTATAGCAGAGTGATAATACCATTCTGCACAACATCATGTCAATGCTAAAGACTAGTCTGGCTCCTCAAGACTAATGGATGGATATTAGGTTGGTGACATCCATCTAGTAAACATGGAGAAACAGGCTTTAAAAAGTAAATGTTGAAAGGCAACTTTACAAATGTTTAATATGAAAGCAAATGCATTCAATACCAGGAGACATGCAACGTGTTTCAGTAAATACTGAAGATAAATAAAACCTTGGCTTGTTTTTACCAGAATTCACATGACATATGGCATCATGATATTTGACCATCCCAATCTGTTTCGAGGCAACTAAAATCATTTGTAAACAGCAATATTACCACATTGTTATTTTTATTACCACAGAAAATTCCTAATCCATGTGATGGCAATGTGCACCGCATTGCATCAAGACGTGTTATTTGTTTGACTGGATACCCATGTCCACATGTTTGTGTACTTTTGGTGTGTAGCTGTTTTTTTGTTTTTTTTGTTTTTTAGGATTTGAACTAGGATAGCAGCCTTTCCTAGTCTAGCCATGCTACACCCATGTTTCTGACGGCACAAGGGTCTAGGGAAGCTCGACAGGGAGGAAGGAGGGCTAAAAGGTTGTCTATCAAATCCCTCTGGAGCAACTGGGTAGGTATACAACCAATAAAACGCAACGAATAGGCTGACGTAGTTCCGAGAGCACCGGCGGATTGTGGCTAAGTCCCATTAGCTTCCCAAACAGCGGAGTCGCGGAGCCAACTGGTATATTAAGGATTTGCCATATCCCGTCGGCATAAGTCCAAATACGTCTTTCTTCTCAATGAAACACTTAAGTGCCGTCCTTTGTTTATCTTTCAAGTTGAAATTTAGCTTCAAATCTTTAAGGGCTGTGGCCAAAGCCGAGTCGAAAGATAACTGTTTATTGTGCGCCGGTTGTTTGTCAGAATCGTCACGCCTCTGTCGTCACTTAGTTACGCCCACCTTCTGACTCTACACTTCATGGTGATTCGTCCGGCCAGTTTTAGGAGAATCCAGCCTCGAGCCTTATGGAGGGTAACTAGACCCACCCTGGCAGAGAATTAAATTCGTTGTCGTGGGTTGTCTAGCGCGGCTAGGCTAAGCCTTTCCAGCATTTAAGTTGAATCCCACAATGTGAAACTATGATATTTACAATGTGTTTAGAGGAAAATATTTAGGGATGGCATGTTTCCATTTAAATATATGCCATGTACAAAGATAAATCCAGATAAAATGGTCATCTAAGGAAGCAGAACCCTAGTATATCACATATCATATAACCACAACATCACTGGTTCTATTGCGGTGAAGAACCTTTTTTTTGCAGCCTCCTTGTCTAAGATTTAAAATGTCCAGTAAAGGCAACAATGCAACATAACAACCAAGCAGTAAGGAAGAATACTGCAAAAAACATAGTTTTCAGAGTTTGGTGTTTAAAACTTGACTGGCCTGCACAGAGTCCTGACTTTAAACTTGTTTGCCTTTGGGGTTTGACACTCAGGCCTCATCACCCAACATCATTACCTGGCCTCAGTGATGCATTTGTGGGTAAATACAAACAAACTTCTGCAGCTTTCCCAGAGGAGAAGAAGTTGCTTTAGCAGCACGTCAATGCAAACGATCCTGGAATGAGATGCCGAGTGTCTACATAAGAGCATAAAGTTCTGTGTGGTCTACACACATTTTGTAGGTTTTCTTTTTTGTAGAACACAACCCGTAGCTCAACATAGCTTGTAAATTAGGGTTGAGGATATTGAGTGGACATCCTCTGTGATGAAACAGCTCCCCAAAACCAAAGCAATGCTGTGTTTTGTTCTTGAGACGAATTATTTTATCCATTTAATTCTGGTCCAAAAAGAAATCCACAACTTTTCCTTGGGGATTTACAACCCACCAGTCAGTGAGACACACACAAAGAACACACATTGTGGCCCTCCATCACTGACAGGAACAGAGAACTGCTTCCTCGCTTTGGGAGCCACTGGTACACATTAAAAATAATGTACTCTAGTTTCACAGCTCAGATCAATGCACAACTGCACACACAGACTCGCACACAAACAATACAGTGGCTCTTGTCTGTGGCCACACAGCACCATAATTAGGTCTGTTTTGTGCTGATAGCAAAACAGCAATGTGATACACACACATGCTTCTGTGATTTAAGATGGAGCCGAAAGCAAAAAAACAGAGAACAGACCCAAAGAAGGCAAGCGAAACCGTGAGGGAACAGGGAAACCGTGTGGTTTGGGAGAAGGAAAGAAAAAACTAAGCCAAAGAGCATTTGATACCATTTGGTTACGTAAACAAAGAAACCCTAAACTCCTTTTTTGGCAATAACTCTAACCTGAGGCAGCTTGAATATAAAGGCGCCTTTGAGATGTTGGAGAAAATGGAGAAAATGGATTCATTTCATAAAATATAATATAGCACATTAACGCAAGAATGGAGATAATCTGGGTGTGTGACGGGTAGTGGTGGCAGGGCCAGATGGCAGCGCCCTGGGGCGAAGGGGAGGGAGAGAGGGAGGGAGAGAGAGAGAGAGAGAGAGAGAGAGAGAGAGAGAGAGAGAGAGAGAGAGAGAGCTGTCATGTCACTTCATGCTGTTAACTTCTGTTATCACTCCTCATATCATCGTCTCTCCACATTCCCTCTAATTATTGTGTAACTAATCCAATGCAATTTAACAAATAGTAATAATCTCAAAAGACAGAGGCAATTTAAAAGTTTTTTGAAAAGTGAAAGAAAAGAAGGTCTGCATACAGGGAGCCAAAAAAGACTGAGGAGTGCATTATCCATGTGTGCATGACAGAGCTCCAGTGATGCCAATACAAGTTCTGGGATTTATTTTTGTCAGACATTTGACCTGTTAAAGGGTAAATAGTTTGTAGTCTAAATGGAAATTGGACAAATATACAAGTTATGTCAAAAAGCTGAGTATAAATCAGTACATAAAGCAGAAAACCCAAATAATCAAGGATACATGTGATACGCACTGATAGTGAGGATGGACTACAAGGATACGATAAAAGCAACGTGTTGATTTTATCGATAGGGTGATTTATAGGAGTTGTCGCATTTTTTTGGTAGAAAGTGCCTTGTTCTAGCTCACTTGACTGTTTAAGGTTGGTCAAACTATGAATTTTCCACTAAATGAACCCCTGGAGAAGCCTCTCCAATGAATGACCAAACCAGCTCAGGTCCATTTAAAGATAGTCTACTTAGCACAGACTCTACATAAAAGATGGATGTAGTGACCATGAGACTGTAAACTATTGCTTTGAAGCCTCGAGTTTGGCATTATGATATACTAGTGACCTGTGAATCACAAGGTAGCGCTACCCTTAAACAATGCATGTTGTCCATATAAACTGGAGTGTAATTTACGAAGTAAACAACATGGTGTATTCAAAGACTTGAAACTAGCGATTGAGATCATGAATTCATTGAACAGATATTTACTAAGGTAAAAGATCAAGGAAGAAGGCCTTTATTGCGTAGACCTCGATACTTCGAGACTTGCCTCTTGCTGGCTGTTGGAAAGAATGCAGGTTTAAGGCACTTTCATGTTGGTTTTACTTTTCAGATTCCTAGGCTCTGTCCATTACACACAATCCATGGTGTTTTTAAGTGCATAAAACAGTCTGCACAGTCCTGTAAAGCTCCCAAATCCATGTTTGCATTTTTTGTGCATGCGTGATTATGCAATAAGCGCAGAAGCCCTTATGTGTGAAACAAATTATTCAGCGATAAAAAACAAACAAACCTAATTGCAGTTCATTCTCTCACATACAGCACCCTGAGGCTCTATTTAGTAACTTAAATGCACTTAACACAGATGAATGATTTACCAAACTGTCCCAAAACATGAAAAAGACAGCAGCATGTCAAGTCTAATCGAAGCACCAAACACAGAAGGAAATTAACCCCTTAAGCTTCAGTGTACCGCCGGCGGTACACCTACTAATTTGCATAGGAATTTCAAGAATGTCCGACGGCTGCAAACACGATTATACAAACACTATACGCCGATGGAATGCTTAGATTCTCATGAATCCGCCGGTATAAACCACTTTCAGATGTGATTACCACAGCGGGTGAGAAAAACACATTTGTCCGACAAAAACGAATATTCATCCATCCGTTCTCTATACACGGCTTCAACGCACACAGCGCGACTCACATTTCCGGGTTTATTATTACACACAAAAAAAAGATTCCACAAAAAACGGCCATAATCCAACCTTTTACATCCAGATAACACAAGCCAGTAAACTATTTTATCCAAAACATGTCCTGAAGTCGGTATAAAATCCCCGAATCGGTCATTTTCAAGGAAATGCACCTCGCGATGCCAGTCCAATATTCCCCGTATTTTTCGTAATTTTTTTTATTTAAAAATAGAATATTAGCGACTTTTTGTACTGAAAACGGCTGGAATTGACTGAAGCTTAAAGGGTTAAAGTTAATGTGAGCTGAGTGGCAATTCAGAATGTGTTCACACCAAGTACGCCTGTGGGGTTTTTTTCCCTATCTTTTCCAAAACAACATTAATTTCTTACAATATTCATAAATTCAGAATTTAGTTTGAAATTATGATGGTGGATCACAGCGTGGATCCTAACACACGAACACCCATGTAATGACGACAGTTCTATGAGTTTTTAACTGCTATGAACATCAGACAAGATCAAGACTGTTGTAAGGTTTTAATAACTAGAAAACAGCTCGTTTTGACTGACTCGCTATAATTATTAATATTATTTTTCTCTTAGATCTGTCAAGTAACAAAGACACATCTTACCAAATCTTACTGTTCTGATTGGGTTGTAATTGCACAGCATGATAGCCTAGCCGTGCTAGACAACCCACGGCAACGAATTTATTTCTCTGCCAGGGTGGGTCTAGTTACCCTCCATAAGGCTCGAGGTTGGATGCTCCTAAAACCGGTCGGACGAATCACCATGAAGTGTAGAGTCAGAAGGCAGGCGTAACTAAGTGACGACAGAGGCACGACGATTCTGACAGAAACAACCGGAAACAACTAGCCTAGCCACGCTAGACAACCCACGGCAACGAATTTAATTCTCTGCCAGGGTCGACAACAAAATCGACAACAGTCGTTGAGCTCCATTAGCACCGACTCTGAATAATCTTTCTGTTAACATGTCTGTAATATACTTGAGCTTCACCCATTGACTGTATAAATAAGGCTTCATCGAACTACCGCATCCTCTGATTTCCGGCGCTCTAGGAGCCTATTCGTTGCGCTGATTGGTTGTATACCTACCCAATTGCTGCAGAGTGATTTGATAGACAACCTTTTAGCCCGCCTCCCTCCCTGTCGAGCGTGCCAAGGCCCTTGCGTCTTCAGAGCATGGATCTAGCGTGGCTAGGCTAACAGTGTGACCCTCAATGTACCAAATGCTAAAAACTTGTAGACCCTTGACCTGTTCATTGGTAACTCACAGCTTCACCCCCTAGCCATTTAGATCAATTCAATTCAATTCAATTTTATTTATATAGCGTCAATTACAGTCAAATCGTCTCAAGACTCTTTACAGAACCCATATGCCTGACCGCCAGAGCAAGCCCAAATGCGACAGTGGCAAGGAAAACACCCTTTTAACAGGGAAAAAACCTCGAGCAGAACCCGGCTCTATGTAGGGGGGGACCCATCTGCCTGCTGGCCGGGCGGGTTGAGAAGGACAGAGGAGGGCAAGGGGGAGGGATGGGAGAAGAGGGAGGGGTGATCAATTCTGCATGTGATCCATTGTGAAAATGGGTTTCAGTGATGTCTAATAACTACCAGAACATCTCCTATAACCACCTTGTAGTTGCAAGTGGGTGGGGTTTGGATGTTTTAAAAGATTTCATCGCTGTCTGTTCAGTTACATACACAAATCTCTGTCTTTCTCCTCATAAAGCAGCACAGAGCAGCAACCTGATGGTTTAAAAGAAAAACAAACTGCAGTTCCTTGAATGGCCACTTGAGGCTGACTTCAAAAGTGTGTCAGTTCCCATAGACCTCCACGTTAAAATGCACAAATTTACAGCAGAAATAAATAAAAAATGTTTTGGTCTCCATCATTAATTTCCATTTTTATGACAAGTGTATTGGGGTTAAATTTTTACCTAACTCGCCCATTTAAACTGTATTAGCGCTTGTGCATAATTAAGAGAGTAGATGCCTTGCATAATGGGTTGTTGCCAACATAAGACAGTCCATGGCCCAGGGATGTTTGCGTGATCCCTTTGTTCAGTTCTGGATTAGCCCAAAAGTTAAGTAGAGCCATGCACTGCCAAGATGGTGATGGATGAACCACGAAGGAAACCTACCCGTGATATCATGCAGGCTTTGTCATCTTTATAGAAAGTCAAAGAAATGTGCATTACTGCTTGACTCAAACTGTTCTGTGTGCTTCTGACACTGAAAAGCTCTCTCTCCTGACCGTTCCAGGAGCTCATGAGAAACCAATGTCGTCAACAAATACTGACACCTGAGCAAAACACAAAATGGCAATTATGGTTTTGCAATATCCCAGATGGTGGCTGATTTACGGAGCAGCTCAGAGTGCCAGTTAAACCTGTTAGTAGTTTGTTTATTATGTGTCTATACTGTCGCAGCTTGATGGCAGATGTGTGGGTTTGTATGAGGGTGTGACAGTTTGCCACACCTCACGAATCCAGAGTTAAAATTGGAGGCAGTTAACAGTTTTTCTTTCTTTTAAGGAATCATTAAACCGCAAATTTTTCTCATTCACACCATCACACACGCACATACGCTTTCCTGACAGCCATGCATTTTTGAAGTGTTGGCCATCTTGGTAAATGGGTGTTTTTGCTAAACTGCACTGTGATTGTTGCTCTATTTTTTTTTTTTTTTACAAAAACAGACACATAAGCCACTGCTCATGTCAAGATCAAAGTCTTAAAGGGAGTAATGACCTCAAGTAATTCAGTCAGTAAATATCCTTCTGGACCTAGATTGGAATAAAAACCTTGTTATGTACTGCATGTGCGAACGGTGGAACTCTGCAGTTTCAGTTCTAGCAACACTTAATCATGTGGCAGCAAAAAAGACCTCAAATACAGACACTGAAGCAACAGAACCCTTGTATTTTGGATTAATTTCAGTTTTTCTATTCAACATTCCATCTAAAGTTCTCTGAAATCTGATTATCAACTTTGTGCCTTCATTTGAACACCAAGCGAGTTTATTTTATTGCACAGTCAGGTCCATAAATATTTGGACATGGACACAATTTTCAGCATTTCAGCTCTGTACACCACCACAATGGATTTCAAATGAAACAGTCAAGATGTACTTTCAGTGCAGACTTTCATCTTTAGTTTGTGGGTATTTACATGAAAATCAGGTGAACGGTGTAGGAATTATACACATTTTATTTGTGCTCTCCACCTTTTTAAGGGACCAAAAGCAACTGGACAAACTAACAAAATCATAAAGTAAATGCTCACTTTTAACATTAGGGTTGCACTTCCGTTGCAGTCAATGGCAGCCTGAAGTCTGGAACCTATAGCCACCACCAGACACTGCATTTGGGCCCTGGTGATGCTCTTCCAGGCCTCTACTGCTGCTGTCTTCAGTTTCTTCTAGCTCTTGTGGCATTTTCCCTTCAGTTATGTCTTCAGCTCGTGAAATGCATGCTTAATTGGATTCAGGTCAGGTAGTTGACTTGGCCATTACAGAACATTCCATTTCTTTGCCTTAAAAAACTCTTGTTGTCCATTTGTACCATAAGAGCCATCTAATGAGTTCTGAAGCATTTGGCTGAATATGAGCAGATTTTATTGCCCAAACACTTCAGAATTCATCTCGCCACTTTTCTTGCATTAAAAAGGTGCCGAGCACATATGAAATGTGCTGTAATTCCTACACTGTTCAGCTGATTTGGATGTAAACACTCTCAAATTAAGATGAAAGTGTGCACTTAAAGCACATCTTGATTGTTCCATTTTAAATCCATTGTGGTAGTGCACAGAAATGAAATGCTGAAAAATGTGTCACGTCCAGATATTTATGGACCTAACTGTATATACTGAGGTGTTACTATAAATGATTATCCTACTTTCCTTATGATGGCATGTTTTCTAACTTCAGGAGAAAGTTTTGTACTCTCAGAGAGAGGAATCATCTCGACTGTCTCCTGGAAAGCAAACAGGAAGTCCACCTGGTCCCAGTGAGACGAATCAGGGCAGAGAATTGGCTGCGGTGTCATGGTTGCCCCAAGTAACCAGGAGGACAGTTGACAGATGACAGCAGCTAATTGGAAAAGTAATGAGGTCCAGAAACCCAGCCTGGACTCTGCTGTGTGTGTTTGTGTGAGAGAGAGACAGAGAGAGTAATGAGTTTCAGAAAGAAGGACAGAGCGAGAGGTCAGCCTTGTCAACAGCAGATGCTCATAAAACAAACAAACCCGGTCAAAGAACAATTTCTGCTTGCTTTTCTTGTTATTCGAATGGAGATCTTGTAAACGGCACGTGGCTCATTATAACACAGCTTCGCAACTTTAGCTCTTCCGTAAGTGACAGTGGCTGTGTCCAATTATGCATTAACTAGATGCAACAGGACAAAACAAAACCTGTAATGCTGAGGATATCCCTCTTCAAAACAGGATTTGACATGTTTGGGTTTATGATCAAGGCTGGGCGAAATATTTAAAACTTATCATGATCATATCTTTCAGTTTGGTCAATACCAATATTGATCAGCTTAATTAGTTATTTTAAATAAAGAGCCATGAGAAACTGGTTTAATATGAATATAACCACTTTACTGTGAATGTAACGACTTTTGTCTATTTATAAAAGTACACAGGTGATTATTTTAATGTTACCACAACAAAGAAAAACACAGAAATAAATATATTTGCACATAAATAAAAAACTAAATGAGGATAAAGGAGTTATCTCATCTTAACACACCACCAACAAAGAAAGCAAGTGAAGCCCTCAGGAGGAACTATCTACGCACAGTTTGACATCAAGTCTGTCAACTAACTGTTGTCAATCAAAAGTGAAGACAGACTCAGTAGCTGCATCCTATTCTTGCTTCAGGATGTTTTCAGAAACACGTTTGAACAAACAAGAGACAGTTTCCAAACGAGTTGGTCCAGTTTGAATTCTGGACAGTTGAAGAGTTTATCCAATCAGATACAGCCAGTTGCTAAGCAGCTGTAAGAGGCTGTATTGGTTACTTGGTACAGAGTCATTTATCATGACACTGCCTGGTTTCCTGCTCATCAAGCATCCAATGTGGAGAAGCTTTCTTAGGTCAAAAAACATGAAACCATGATGAAGGCCACTGACTAGCACACTTTGGGAGACACGAACAGACGCCACTGAGAGAGCAACGGGTGCAAAGGTGCTCTGATTTTATTCATTTTACGGCTGCTACAAACCAGGAAGAGAACACAGTTGTGTTTCATGCAGCAGAACTTTTCATTATGTGCATTCATGGTGGTTTGCATTCAATGTATGTAAGTGAAACTATCAAACATTTTTTGGAGCAATTTTCCTCACCACTAGAAATAAGAAAATGTGAACTAGCTTCAGTCAACACTGCTGGTGCACAGAAAAAGGAGATATGTATCAGTATTAGTACTGGTGTCTACCACAAACATTAGTTATAAAGGACCTGTCAGAAACACATCTGGTATAAAACGGCTGTTCTACATTTTGTAGGCTATGGTTGCAAACTGATGGTTACTAATGGATGCTGTGAAAAAATAAACTGAAATAAACTCCATCGTGGTCAATACAGACAATATCTGTTTTCCTCATTATTTCCTACTTTTGCAGTGCAAACATACAATACTAATCAGTTATTACATCACACATAGAGACTAAGAAAAAGAAGTAGAGACACATTCAAGCATCTGGCTGACAAGAAAAACAAACAATTTCAGACAGTTATACTTTTCACTGTCAATCACTACTCTGTGTGTGTTCTGGATACGTATGTGTGTGTTTAAGGGAATATTTGTTGAAGCAATACTCTAATGCTTCTAAAAGGCATCAGTTTAGGCATTTCTAGTGTCCATAGGAGAACATATGCAACTATCTGGCTAAAATCAATTCTCACTTACAGCATTTCACTGGTTGTTGCACCTTTGGCCACTTCAGATTGATATTAACCACACATACCTGGAATCCCTGCCATTTTGGAGATGCTCAGACCCAGTTGTCGATCAGTCATAATTTGTCCCTTGTCAAAGGCACTCAGATGTATAATACCTCTTTTTGATTTAAAATTCATCTCTATGGCTACTTTATGATCACTATAAAATTCTGGGTACCTTTGGTAGACACACTGTATTTCTCAGCTGTGACCTTGCTGAAAGAGACTGGGGCAAAATCCCACAGTCCAGTGGAATAAAAGAAGTACGAGAGAGGAAGAGAAAGATATACTGTGGAAACAGGTGGGGAATAGAGGGATGAAGCCAGGAGTAATGGCCCTGACATTGACACTAACAAATCAAGTGACAAGCTGTATTTTATTAATTATTCGAAGAAAAAAAGGGACATGGAGCCAAAAGAGTAATAAAAACTGAACATGCAGGATTTCACACAAACAAACTCACTTGCAGTCTCTCATACACACACATATAGGCCATCAAAAGGCCTGCAGCCTCTG